>NC_137163.1:46928936-47528936 GCF_951394435.1 Stenella coeruleoalba
TCTCCATGGAGAATTCAGCTAGTCCTGTGCTTAGCTCCGAACAAGGAAATCCATCTCTCTACCAAGCATGCCATTACCCGGACTAATGCCTGACTTGAATAACAAGCAAATTGTTGTGCTTTTAATTGTACCCTGCTGGGTCACAAAGTTTGTGAGAGAGGAATGTGCCCAGCTTCTGCAGGAGAAACAGGTCAGGCCTCTAATCCTCCTTTTCTGTCACCTTCCCCTCCCCCTTTCCAATCCTTTCTCTTCCCAGCAGAGCAGAGGGACAAAAAAGAGACAGGTAATTATGTTTAAAATGGAAGAGTCTAAAAGAAGAAAAACGGTGGTCAGTACTGACTTGGGAGAGGATGAATTATCTATCCACAGCCTCTGCAGTGTGGGCCATTTGAGGACAATCAGTGTTCCAACCGGCTTGTTGGAGGGCGATATCTGCGAGCCTAAACCAGGCTTTCTCAGCCTCAGCATGACTGCTGGGTGGCATTGGATGCTTCTTTGCTGTGGGCCTGTCCTGTGATGGAAGGACATTTAGCCTCGCGTAAGCTGTGACCATCCAAAGTGTCCCAAGACACTTTCAAATGTCTCCTGGGTGCAAAATTGCCCCTGGTGGAGAACCACGGCCCCAAGCCCTTCCATATTGGGATGTACTTGCTCTCTCTCTCAATCTCCCCCCACCCCAGTACACAAAACCCAAGAAAATCATGGTTCCTGTGTTAAAACTGGGGAGATCAACGTGCTCTTCATGTAGGTAGAATGAGTGGAAAGGAAAAAGACGCTGACTTGTGTGTAGGCAGGGGACAGAATGGGAACCCCCTCAACACCAAGACTGAAAAGCGTCTTAGGATGTGGGTGTGTTTGTGGCTCCCGCTGGGAAGTGGCAATGCCCCTGGTTGAACAAGCCAACTTTCGAACGCCTCTACCCTGTGCACTTTGGAATAGGGCTTGCTGTGGGCGAGATGAGGAGTGATGGCAAGGCTGCAGAGATGAAGGCGCCTCTGAAGGTGCTGACTGTCTCTTCCCACACTACTTGGGACAGGGGAGAACTACCCACCTTTACAGATATACCCATTGCTCAGACAATGACAATCCTGTCTTGGACCTAAACATCGGGATGAAAGAGGGCTACTGACAAGACAGACGTTGTGCAAGCATGGGGTTGCACTTTCATTACAGACATTGAGGCAAACATTTCACTCCTGGTGATATAATGAGACCTCCCTATTTTTAGGAATTTACAAGAAGCATTATTGCTTGTCCTTACCGGCCAGAAGGAAAGGCGGGAGAGCGAGCACACTGCAGTGAGCCCCCATATCCACTAGATGGCGGTGTACATCTTCCTCAGAAGCCAGGCGGGCAGCGCTCTGGGCAGCTCGTTGGCCTAAGCAAGACAAGGGCCACTTTTCTTTCCGGAGACAAGGCGTCTTTTCTCATTGTCGGCACAAACAGCCCCAAACAATTGCACTGACCACACAGCTCTAAGTCATGTTCCAGGGCACTGCCGTCTGTTCAGGAGTGAATGCTGGGGAAATGAACCACGCTGCTAATTTGCTTGATTGGGGGCAAAAATAAGATCTCAAGTGACAGTGGGTGTGATTTATTTTTCCAACAAAAATAGGGGCAAAGCCATTTTATCCCACCCCCCCACCCCCGCCCCAACTGCTACCATAAATGAAAGCAATCACCTAATTAGTCCTGAATTACTAACTGGCAGGGTAAAGATCTGCTGGAAGTCAAGCTGAAGTGGGGAGTCTGGAGAAAGGGATGTGATTTCTGCAGGGGAGGAGGGGAGGGGTAGGGCGCGGTGGGAGGGGTGGGAGGGGAGGGGAAGGCCTGAAGCCCATTGTGAGGTCCTGCGCCTCTGTGGTCTGGGGGCCGTGCTGGCCCTGACCCTGGGAGAAAAAGAGGCTCAGTGATGTCTTCAGGCCGTTCATTTTGTGCAGGAGAATCACTTTATAAACTGAAGGAAAAAGAACCTGTTGGAGAAAACCTATCCGAGAGTTTCTCTGAAAATGCTACAGATGGAGATGAACTGGCTTGGGAAGGAGAGCACAGCCCTGTGGCGCCTGGCCACCCCGCTGCTGGTGGACCCCCCAGGAAGGTTCTGTCATGGAAACGACAGGCAGATCTGAAACCAAGTTGGGCTTTACGTCATTAAGAAATCCCCCAAAGGAATGGAATAAAGGCCTCCTTTCACACTTTGGGTTTTGCATGTGTCCTGAGGAAGCGCCTCTTCCCCAGCTGAGACAGCGCGCTGTCCCCGCGACCCAGTGAGCGGCCCTCGTCCTGCGGGAAAGCAAAACAGCAGCGGGGTGGGGGCGCGCCCAGAGCTGCCCCTCTCGCAATTGATTTGTTCAGGGGTGACTTCTTGCGTTCTAGTTAGACGTGACTTTAATCGAAGTGCTTTCCTAAGGCGATTTATCACAACTGTGAACGGTCAGTCTGCACAGCTGCTGCTCTTTTAGGGAAACGCACAGGCTCGGGAGGCGGAGGGGCCGGCGCGGGCTCCGCTCTTTCCCACGGACCGGCCCGCGTGCCCCTCGCCCACCAGAAATATGTGCACCGCGTCTTCAGAGGCCGCCGCTTCTGTGCTCGGGCTCTTCTGCTGTTTCTGGCTGCTGAACAGCCATCTCCTCTCTCCTGGGAGGGGCAGCTGGTTTCCTTTTGGGGCGCTCCCCTTCTCCCCGTCTCAGCTTCTGCAGCGGAGACGAGGCTGCCCCTCTCTCCCTGCACGCTGTGGGCTGGGTGTGCAACCCGGCTCGGGCCACAGTCCCCCCCACCCCGTCCCCGCCGACCCCGCTCGGCGCCCACCACAGCCGGCAAAGCCCACACGGGGCGCTCAGTTAAAGCTGAACCTTAGGTGAAAACCACGACTTTTTAGGGTGTCTTCAACATTGCATGCAACATACTTCTACTAAAACAGTTACTGTTTATCTGATTTGAACAGGTGGATCCAGCTGTTCTTGAAGCTGGCCCGGTGGGTGGTAGAGGTCAGGGTGCTGATGGCCAGGAGGGATAATAATTTCCTACCCCTCAAATCTGGGAAGTGAAAACAGCAGGGCTGAATGTGCCCACGGGGCATGGCTTCTGTTCAACTGGAAGAGTGGTGAATGGCTATTGGGTGACCAAAACAGTCCTTCTACTATATTCTTACTTTGTTTGCTAATTGTTTTGCTGCATGTAAACTCTTTGTTGCATTAGCTCTTGTTCATGACATCATGTCTGGAGACAGGGTCTGATAGACTTACATGTGGAATTGGAGACTTCAATTTCAAATCTGCCTCTGCCTGGTTGAGTGGCTTTAGGGTCCTCGTAACCTCTACAAAGTTGAGTTTCTGGGTCTGAAACCTAAGGACAGAGGTGATCGTAATCCATTTGGACTGCTATAACAAAATACCAGAGCCTGGGTAGCTTATGAACAACAGAAATTTATTTCTCATAGTTCTGGAGGTTGGAAGTCTAAGATCAGGGTGCGAGCAGATTCACAGTCCGGTGAGTATCCTCTTCCTGGGTCACAGTTGGCGTGTTTTCTCTGTAACGTCCCATGGCAGAAAGGTCGAGGGACCTCTGCGGGGTCTCTTTTATGAGGGCACTAATTTTGTTCATGAGGGCTCTACCCTCATGACCTTATCACCTCCCAAATGCCACACCTCCTGATACCATCACTTTGGGGGTTAGGATTTCAACATATGAATTTTGGGGGAGGCAAATGTTAAATCTATAGCAGAGGTACTTTCCCCATAGGATGGGGGAGAGGGAAAGTATGTAAGCACCTGTCATAGGGCCTGGTGTGGAACAGGTGCCCCATACAGATGTTATTACAAAATATTGAGTATAGTTCCCTGTGCCATAGAGGAGATCCTTCTATCTATTCTATGCCTTCTTTGAATGACCGTAGCACTTGTTGTATCATTTTTATGTCTGTTGTTGCTTTGTGACTGAAAACGAAAAATTTCTATTTGTCCATGTTCTGGCCCTTACATAAAAATGTGTTCATT
This sequence comes from Stenella coeruleoalba, assembly GCF_951394435.1. NCBI lineage: Eukaryota > Metazoa > Chordata > Mammalia > Artiodactyla > Delphinidae > Stenella > Stenella coeruleoalba. Next base: position 46,932,932 of record NC_137163.1, read on the forward strand.
TATCTATTTCATATTTATTGACTACATCTTAGACACCGTGTTAACTGCTGGTTCTAGATGTTAGTAAAATATAGACCTTCCTGCTCAAAGGGTCACGGTATTTGTGGGAAAACAAAAAAATGAACCACGTATGTCTCAAAGAACTTTGTACTTCCCAAAGAGAACACACCTCGTAGGTACAATAAATCCATGTATCATACGTAAATGTATAAATAGTTAATGGGATTATACACCTGAGATAACCGCTTTTCGATTCTGAGGAAATGATGATTATATTTCACCAGAGCTCAATACCACTCTGAGAATGAGGGCTTAACCCCCGACTTGACTCACTGCATCGTTTTCCTATATAAAAATACACAAGTCTGTACATACACTCTAGAAAAAGGCTTATCTGGCATGAATTTCAGATAGCAAGAAGAAAACTTCAAGAGGTTCAGAGAAGCATCCAGAAGCTCAGATGATTGTCTGGCACTAATACAACATGCCTGACAGGAAAATAGAGCTGTAAATCTCACAAAATTAGATGATCTTTTAAGAATTTCAAAACCTCCTGCTATTAATTGGAAATCCTAGAAGAATAGCTTCTTTTAAAATGTACTGATAATATGCTTTACAGCTTAATATTCAGAAGCCTATGTTTTGGCTAAGTGAGCTTCAGGAAGGAAGGAAATGTGCGGTTTACCTCCACTTACTTTGGAACTGCTGGTTCCAAACATCTACTTCTATGCACAGTCATCTTATCATCTGTAAAATGGAGGCAACTCTAAGACAACAGAGTTACAGAGATGTTGCACAGCTCCATGTGTCATTGTCTTCATTTGTTTCAGAATACCAATAACATCTAAGCGACTACTGAAAGAGGGCTATATTATTTGGGGTCATCTAGTGCAGCTCTGTCAAAGTAAAGAAAAGGGACCTAGAATGACTATAATTTTCCCAAGAGGACACAATTATTTTATGGTAAATCTGGGACAAGAACCCTGATCTCTTGGATCCCATTCCATTGTTCTTTCATTGCGTTCTGAACAACCCAGAGAAATAAAGAGAAATAAAACTCCTGTGTGCTGTGTCACTGGTACAGGACATGGAAAGATTGGAATTGGAGCACTACATATTAAGAGGTATCTGAGAAATTCTTCAAACTAATTGAGATATATACCAGGTACATAGAAAACAGTATGTTTTATGAAGATGATTCTGTGCAATGAACAGAACTGGTAACACACACTGGAAGGTGAATTCTCATTTTCTGGCACCTTGGAAACGCCACCTCAACATACACGTGAAAATAAACATTTGAACTGGGTCATATTTAATTCTGCATGCTCTTGTAAGTCAGCAAAATATTCCATATATCATTTAATTTGTCACTCACTTTTTAACTTGACTTTCAATTTCTAAAAGTCTTTCCAAACATAAAACAGAGGTGGGAAAATGGTATATGGGAAGGTGCAGAGATGAAATAAGCTTATTTCATTAGGCATAAAGATGAATATCCAAACAACTTCTTCATGGCTGAAAGTGTCCAAATCTACTGTCTTCATTTTGTAGTCAAGGCTTCCGGAAAAATATGCTAATGGATTCCTTATTACCCAAATGCCCCATATCAGTTTCAGTAGGTATCATTATATATTATGGAAATTTTTCTCAGTGACAGTGAAAGACATCCTGGCTGAACATCCCCCTGCCCATGACACAGAGATGATGGTCTCAAGCTATCTTGAAGGCATTGGAGCCCACACTATCTGTTACTAATATTAATGGAGGATAAAACTTCATAGTCTGTTTGCTCTATATTTGTTCAATCACTTCTTCCCTTCATTAAACTGGATGGCCCATAATTGAGTCTGTAGTGTCTATCATTGGAAACTGAACAAAGTTTTGTTCGTTTTATTAATGCCATACGTTTTTAGGGAGGGTCTATTCAATAACTAAGTCTAGTTTCACAGTTACAAATAAATTATGATGTAACTTTGAATAAATTAAGCTCATCATAAAGGAAGGATACTGAGAGTTGCTACTACCCCTTCCTTGAGGGGCTCTCGTAAAGCGCTAAGTAAAGTAACAGAGGTGTATATGTATGCATATATTTTCAATGATATTTGTACAGACTTAAAAAGAACTCTACAGAATGCATTATAAAAACCTTAATGCTGTGTGTCCCTAGTTCCCAGCTCTCTCATTAGAACTACTTAAATGAACACAATCTTATCTGTTAGGATAGCTATCAGAGTACTCCAAATACTACTTCTTGCAGTACCCTGTCCCAACCATTTGCCATCCTCTTCCCATTAGTCCTCAAGTCAGAAGCCCCGAAGATCTGTTCATTAATTTATGAACACATTTCTTCATCCAGCCAAGAAAATTGATTGATCGCTTACCAAATTTCAGGCACCATTCTTCAGTATGATTTATAGGCATGTTCAGGAAACACAGCAGTGATTAACACAGATGAATATAGTCTCTCTTGAGCTGAGGGGGGAGACAAAAGTAAATAAGCAAATATAAAATCATAAGTATAGGGCTTCCCTGGTGGCGCAGTGGTTGAAAGTCCCCCTGCCGATGCAGGGGACATGGGTTCGTGCCCCAGTCCGGGAAGATGCCACATGCCGCGGAGCGGCTGGGCCCGTGAGCCATGGCCACTGAGCCTGCGCGTCCGGAGCCTGTTCTCCGCATTGGGAGAGGCCACAACAGTGAGAGGCCCGCGTACCGCCAAAAAAAAAAAGGCTATGAAAACAAAACCTATGGATGGAGACCTATATGAAAGATGGAAGAGTATAATAATGGCCAGAGTACATTACTGTGGCAGAAGCAGCAGCCCTTAAGGAGGACAACTTTATAAATTACAAATTGGATTTAAATAGACAGGGAATTGAAAGTGGAGACATTATTTTCTGCAGAAGATGATGGACAGGGGAGAACAAAGAAAATAAAACTGAGATTGTTAGCAAAATACAATGCTAAGCATGTAAGTTAGGACTGAGTCCTTAACTTTCATTTTTATTAATGAGTGGGTGAGTATAGATTACTGACTACACAGAACCAAACCTGGGAACACATTTTATATTTATGATCTTTGTGCCTAAAACTAGATTCTCCTGCAATTTAATATGACACTAGGACAATGACTGGCCAAGTTTTAGATTAATCACTCTTACACAAAGATTTTTCATTCATATAATCTCAAACAAATACTGCGTCACCAATTAAGTTCCAGATCCTATGCACTCTGGCTGAAGATATAAATATCTTGCAAGCCCAGCGTCACTTTCCTCTTTCTCTGGTAACAAATCACACTTTCTATTATGACAATGGCCCCAGTTATCGGCCCAGGAATAAACACTTGACTCAGGAAGAGCCAATTAAAGCCCTCCTTTAGAGTTGATCGAGAGCTTTAAGGTTAGAGCATTTCAATCTTACGAAATTTTTGTAAAACAAAATTATTTCAAAATCGACTAATTATTCTTTAAGTTCTAGAAACTGCATTCTGTGACTAAGAGGACAATTTATTTGCCGTCGGTTCTGCTCTGCCCACTTTATGTTTCTGTTATTGTGAGATAAAGGCAGTGGGGAATGGCAAACCAATTCTGATTCATTCAACACATGAGTGCTTCTTAGGTACAAAACACCATTCTGAACATTGTCCGAGGTAAAAAGATAAATAATACCTAGCCCCTTACCCTCAAGTTACCTCCACGTGTATTTTATGTATGTATACCCATACAATTAAGAAGTCTTTGGATGTTTTATCTTCAAGAATAATTCAGATAATGGATTACTTGAATATCATAAACATTTAGGGTTTAACAGATTTGTTACTTATAGACGTTGTATCATGGATTTAAAAGACCATAGCAAGCGGGCAGCGGCGGGCGGAGCGACCGAGGGGGCGGCGCGGGCTGGGCGACGGGTGCGGGGTCCGTGCTTCCTCGCGGTGGAGGGCTGGGGTTCGCCGGGAACGCCGGGTTGCTCCGCGTTGCCAGGTTACCGAGCGCGTGGCCCGCGCCCGCTCTTCCGCCCGGGCCGCCCTCGGCGCCGCCTGAGCCGCGGTGCGGGCTGCGCGGGGCGCCGGTTCCGCGGAAGCCTGGGTCGGGCGCTGCGTGCGGGACTCTCGTCGCTCGTGGACGGGGCGCGAGCGCGCGGGGGACGTAGGGCGCCGACCTGGGCCTCCCCGGCGCTCCGGCTCCGCTCAGGGCGCCCGCTCAGGGGCCTCTGGCGCGAGGCCCCCTTCGTGGTCAACATGGCGGCGCCCAGGCGGGCCGCGGCGAGGTGAGCTGGAGCCGGGCCCGGAGAGGGGCGAGTCTGCCACGCCCAGGATTGGACCCCGGGCTGGTCTTCCGTCTCCCGGGGAGCGGCGGGTGAGTGGGCGCGGCCGCGCGTAGGTCCCTCTCGTGGGGTGGTCAGCTCTCCGTGCGTCCGCAGACTTCTGTCGTCTTATAGTCAGATCTGGGGTGGCCCAGGTTGGAGGCGAGGGTGCTTGATTGGGGAAACCTGAGGGGTTTAAGGACTCTATTGGGATCGTTTCAGACCCCAGCAAGAAGCTGAGCAAGTTTCCTCCTGACTCTCTTCCCGGCTAAGTTTTCTGCCTTCTCTGAAGGCGCCAGCTTTTCTGAATCACCTTGTTCCCCGGGGGGATACAGTTGGTGGTTCTGACCGTGGAACGTAGGACCCGGCGCGGGGAAGTCTGAGCTGGTTCTAGTTACTTTGTTTGCAAAGCACTTGTCTTGTCTTTGGAATCTTTGTGTATGTAACCAACGTTGGGAAGAGCCAGCGTTTTCTCCTCCAAAACACTGCGAGGGGTAACTTTATACGTAAGAAACAAGTGGGTTTTGGTTGTGTTTCCTTTCTTTAAGTTTGTCTCGTTCTGAAGTGATAACAAAACAAAAACAAAAACAAAAAAAAGGCCATAGCCAATTACCCAAAGTATACTCTAGTCTCAGTCCTGCCATTAATTAGCTTAAGTCATTTAATTTTTCTAGGCCTCATTTTTCTCATGTGATGTTTTTTCTTTGAAAAAGTATAGTTTCTGGAAGTCTCTAATCTCTGTGTCATAGTTCAGCTTGGAGAAAACCTGTTCTTATCCAAACTCCATGACATTGTATTTCCAGCTCCAACTTTGGACTTTGAGTGAGTTGGGGGCAACTTTTTAAGGATATTTTCGCACAGCTTTTTTAGTTAATATCAGTCTAGCTGACTTGTCATACTCAGACTTTCTCCCATATTCTTTTACCAGTGTGTTCCTTAGTCATATATATAAAGACTGTTGTGGGAAAAATGACCTCCTGGGTCAGCTTACTGCATGGTCATCGACACAGGGCAGGGAGTAAGATTCTGTGGATTTTACAGAAGCAGATACAGGTTTCATTATCCATGTCCTCTCCCCTTTCATCTTACAAAAACAGCAGGCTTTTCTTGGAGAGCTGCCAGATAATGCCATCCTGCCTCCTCACGAGCCCCGGGGATGAGTTGCCCAGGGACTGAACTCCAGTAAAGCAGGTGATTGGCTCATGGGTAGGCATCTGACCTCGGCTAAGTCTGTCAGACTGCTCCCCAGGACTTTTGTCTCAGAGCAAAATGGAAGAATTGTCTTTTCTCTCTGGAATTTCTAAGCTGGGAAGATATAACTCTGGGACTCCCAGTGACCATCCAGCACAAGAAGAGACTTTATGTAAAATAAAGTCTTGCAGAGGTAAGCAGGGCTAAGCAATGGAGAGAGAGCTGGAACCCTGCTGATACTCTGGAACTTCCAGATCCAGCTGTATCTGAATATGGCTGCATCCCTGAATTTCTAGTACTTGTTTGTTGAGGTGGTGGTTGTTGTTGTTTGGTTTTTGTTTTTAAATTTCCTTTGACTATTTTGAATTTGTTTTCAGCCATGTGCATTTGAAAGCATCATAGCTAAAAGAGCTAATTTCCTACATTAATGTCAGGTTTGCTGACTGGCATTCCTTAAGTGAAAAATAATATCCGCTATTTTCTTTAAATAAAATCCTTCTAGCTCAGGTTTGAGATATTCAAAACGCTGCCTCCTACCCCCCTCTTTTCCAACATTTACTATATCACCTTGAAGCATTTGTGACCACATCTTTCCCATCTAGATGCAGTTGAGAGAGAGAGCATAGACTTCTGATATAAACTGCAACCTATACGCCTCCTACCTGGAAGCTTTAGAACATACTTGATTCTTGTCATTAAAGCAAATCTTTTGTTGTTGTCTCCAGGGCACAGAAGCATTTTCATGGCATAATGGAGTACAAAGTACATTAAGCCTAACTCTACTTCTCATCCTCTTTTACTTTAAATAGGCAGAAAAGAACAACCTCAAACACATGTTCCCAACAAATAAAATACATATACGATTATGTTTAGAAGACGTTTATGCAACATATAGTTAGACTGATTAATTAATGGACCTTTCGCCAATTGGCACAGTAAATATATATGTTCAATGTGCTCAATTAAAAAGAAGACAATAACATATTTTTACAGGTTAATTATCTGAGAAGAGTATTGTGCCAGCACACTTGATACTACAGTATTTCATGCTTGACAGGTAATCTTCTTTCAATTATATTTACTGCTAAATGTTTCTTGGATCAAGCTATTAAATTATAAGGTCAAAAGTAAAATGATATGAAATTACAATGATAAAGGGACACATATCCCACTTTATGAGAATAGAAGTTCTAATTTCTTTTCAGTACTACTAGTCGTGACCACAGTACTAATTTGAGCCCTTACTATGAGCCACTGTGCCCATATACATTTAGTTCTTACAGTAGTTCTGCAAAGGGCATATAATAATCCACACTGTAAAGCTGAAGAAAGTGATTCTCATAGCTGAAAGTCACATAGCTGGTGAGTGGCAAAGTCTAGATTCAAACTTAGAGTCGTCTGACAATGCCCAGGTTGTTGACCACTATGTACACTGCTCAATTGTTGCACCAATAAAAAAGTGCTTGAAATAATTATAGATTTGCCTACCCTGAAACTGCAGTGATTTAAAGACATCAAAGTTGCCAGTTGCTTAACCACATCTACTTACAGTAAGAAATTACATTTTATTTCATTTCTAAAACAAGATTAATTCTGCAGGCCCATCGAAACTTGAGCACACAAATCCTACCTCCAAATGAAAGATGCTTGTTTTCCATTATTCAACACATGGCCCTGTACAGAGGCAATAAATATATAGTAGAATTTTCATTCAAATAAATGAGAAGAGAGGTTTCTTCTTGTCCTGATTCAGTGCCCATCATTATGGATTATGATGGCTCTTCCCAAACTTTACTTCATTCACTCCACTCTTTCTACAAAACTCCAGTAATGGAATCCATCATTCAGATATATGTGCAAAGCGAAAGGACTGTATTGATACAGTTGCTGAAAGTCAAGTTGATAGAGCACAGGAAATACATCCTAATAAATGCAACATTAATGTTTGTGTGGGCCTTGGAGTGAGGGGTAGAAGAATTTTCAGTTTAATGGAATATTTTGCCTCTTGCTATGAAAGTGTGGCTTAATAGTCTTGTAATTGGTCATTTACAGAATCCTCCATCTCTGGGTTTCATGCTTTCTTTACTCTGCAGCTGTTGATTCCTTCTCTTGTTCTGGATGGAAGATAGCAACGAAGCCACTTCAAAGGGCTCAGCCTGCCTTTTTGTGTTATTGTTTAGATGAAGATATTTCCATTTATTAAAGCACACTATTTAAACATTTTTATCATGTTTCAAACTTGACTGTGTCCTGAAGGTATGAGCACAGGCAGACATAATGGGGGATGCTTTCCAGGAGAGAACATACCCTTATCAAAGGAATTATCAGAATTTTCATGTATGGATTGAGAATCAAATTCTGGAGTTAGACCTGAATATAAATTCATACTCACAACTTATTACCAGTTTCATCTTGATCAAACGGTTACCACACTTCTCATCAATTTCCTTATCTTTGAAAGCGGAATAAGAGAAGTATGCCTGGTGGAGTTATACATAAAGCTCATTTGATAGAATATTCATAAGGATTTTGCACAAAATATACATGGAAATATTTTAGCACTGAGTTTAGCATGCGATTCGTCTTCAATACATTTAAGAGCTATTATTTTTTTATTATGCTATCATTAAATATCACTATTACTTAAACATCATTATTGCGAACATTGCTGTAAAACTACCGCAATAACCCATGATGAATTCCCCTCTTCTGTTTCTTTTGTTTAAATGGAAAATATATATATAAATGTAGACAGAGAAGACTTTAGTGATCCTTTTCAATGGCGTGAGAATTTCCATGGCACTGATTAAAACAAATCCTGAATTGCATGGACTTAAGATAGCAGAGAGGGGCTTCCCTGGTGGCGCAGTGGTTGAGAGTTCGTGACCCGATCCGGGAAGATCCCACATGCTGCGGAGCAGCTGGGCCTGTGAGCCATGGCTGCTGAGCTTGCGCGTCCGGAGCCTATGCTCCGTAACGGGAGAGGCTGCAAGAGTGAGAAGCCCGCGTACCGCAAAGAAGAAGAAAAAAAAAAAAAAAGATAGCAGAGAGGCTAAGAGATTTGAAGTTAGACATCCCCAAGTGTGAATTCTACTGTGACCCTCTTCTAGCTCTAGAACCTTGAGGAAGTTACTTAAACTTTCTGAGCTTTACTACTAGTTTCCTCATCTGTATCTTTTTCAGGACTATTTATCAAGCATCTTCCTGTTCTCTATGCTTGGACGTATCAATGAATAAATTAGACAAGAGCCTTTGCCTGCGTGCTCCTTCTTGCATGCTTTCTCCCTCCTTACACTCTCGTGTGGAAACGGATGTTATAAATAAATTCTATGCTTTGTCACAGGTTGATGGGCGCTATGGGATAAGGAAAAGGATGTGAAGCTCACTGAAGAGGCTTGGGTTGGGAGTGCTGGAGGAGTGTACAGGTAGGTTCTGATTTTAAATAGGGTAGTCAGGGTGGATTTTATAAGTTGACATTTGAGCAAAGACTTGAAGTGAGGGAGTTGTCAGAATGTATGATGGGGAGACCACTCCCTGGGAGCAAGAATAACCAGTCCCAAAACTAAGGCAGAAATATGCCGGGCAGCTTGGAGGAATATCAAGGAGGCCACCCTGGCTGACTTAGTCAGTGGGGAGGAAGAGACAGCAGGAGGGCTGGAGGTCGGATATGTATGGGATGGATTGGGTAAGTCCTGGGAGGCCATCACATGCATTGTGTCTTTTACTCTAAATGTAGGCAGTCAGGGGCAGGATTTTAGCCGAGGTGTGGCATGAACTGTCTCTTGTTTGAAAAGCATAACTCTATCTGTGGTCTTGAGGATGTGGGGAGAGAGTGGAGTCAGGGAGAATCTCAGGAGGTGACTACAGGATCCTCGAGGTCTATGTTGGTGGCCTGCACCAGGCTGCTAGCGGCTGGTAATTCTCAGAAGTGGCACATTGGGAAGGTTGTGACAGCATTTCGTGGTAGATTGAATGCAAGAATGGAAAGGAAGAGGGGGTCAAGGGTGAATTCGAGATGTAGGGCCTGGGGAACTGGAAGGGTGTGGTTACTGTCACCTAAGATGGAAAAAGTTTGGGGTAGAGCATGTTTGGGGGATTAAAGACCAGTTTTGGAGGTATAAGATTTGAGATGTTTTTGTGACGTCCAAGTAGAGATGCTGAGTACACAGTTGGATACACAAGTCTGCAGTTCTGAAGAAAGGTCTAAACTAGAGATACACTTTAATACAATGGAGATATTAAGAATAATTACATGGAAGCGCTATTTTAAAGATAAAATGAAGTAATGCAATTAGCACTCTGTCTTCTCAAAACATTTAATAACTGTTAGCTAAAATAATTACCTGAAATGAAAAAATACCTATAGTTTGTTTTGTTGTTTGCAGTAAAAGTGAATAAAATGTCACAATTATTTTAATAGTATTTGTGACACAGTAGTTTTAGTTAAGATACCATGACTACAAACATTTACAATAAACCTTTCAGTCTCCTGCTTTTCACTCTGATAGGGTACTTGGAACCATATTTTATAAGGTTTAAGTAAGTTGTCATAGGGTACCTCTTTAATTAGAAGTAATTCTGAACTGCCTAGTTCCATGCCGTTTTATATACATATATGTATAATTATTATTTTATGATTTATCAAACTCAGTTGAAAATTTGCATCACTGATATACATTAGAATTTAAGCATTTACCCAGGTATTCAAGGAAAAAAAATGTACTTGTCTTGTAATTTCCATAGGGGTACTTACTTTCACATCTCCCCTTCACTTTGCAATTGCAAACATGGCAGGGGAAATATTATCTTACTGGTCTTTGAGTTCCCCTTAGCTATCTGCAAGTCCTTAAACAGCCTTTGTGGCTTAACCAAAATTCTCTTCCATCTTCATTCCGCTAACAGATATTGGTCTAAGCATGTACTTATACTAAAAAATGCATGACCACGTTGTCTCTACCCATCTATAATTTTATGTTAACACTATCATTATGTAAGCTACACTTTAATTGTAATTATAACAGATTTTATGTCAACACACATCCATTTCTAGTGTTCATCTGGTGTTCAAGGGGAGAGCAGCATGTCGTAAATTTTATCAAAATATAACATCTGAAGACTAGAACAGAGGGTAATTGTGTAATTCTGTATTCACTCTAATTTAGTTCAGTGGAGTTGGCATAATAGAATTAAGATGAAAAAAAAAAAGACATTGAGGTACCATGGCTCCCTCTCCTAACACACCCTTTTCGTATCCGAGAGCAGAGACTCAGCACCTTTCTGTACAGAAATGGAGACAGGAAGAGGCCAGAGGATGAATGACAGGCACGAATGAGGTGGAACTTTGAAGAACAACATGGAAATGAAATACTTCTTTTGTATTTGGTAGGTGGGGAAAATGTACCAGCGTGTATGCCTACTGGGACCACGTTTTCCAGAACAGTTAAGCCCAGTGTCAACTGTGCTGTCCCACCTTCCTCGTAAGTAGGAACATACTGTTACTTGAATCTTTGCTTCCTGTTTCTTGATAGCTGGTTGAGAAGATTATCACAGGAACTGCATCTTGTTGGCAAATACACTGTTTTGAAATGATTGACACTCACTGAAGAGTGGCAACTCCAAGCTTGCTCTCTCTTGATCTTGGACTATTTAAGTCTGGAGTGCAGGAGTGGGTTATGGGGAAAGACCATTGGAATTCTTATGTCTTCAGCATAATGGTTATAGCATAATGGTTAGGAATGTAGGTGCTGGTTCAAATCTCTGCTTTCCACTTGCTAACCATATGAGCTTGGGCAATTTACCTGATTACCTGAACCTCAATACTCCTGCCTATAAAATGATGTTAATAATATTTCATCCCCATAGACTTGTTTTCAACGTTAAAATGAAGTCACTTACACCAAGCACTTAATACAATGCCTAGAGCATAGTAAAGTCTATTATTATTACTATTACTACTACTACTACTATTATTATTATTACTATCACGATGCCAGGTGCTGTTTTTCGTATGTGCCTTATTCCATTATCTTCTGCCCTGTCCCCCCATTTCTGTCTTGTTTCTGTACAAGGGTAGGTTTGTCACAAAGCATTTTCTTTCCCTAGTGTCTGACTCTTAGTCATCAAGGTGACTGATCCACGACTCGGCATTCATTGCTGCTCGTTGAAGCAACCCATTTTGAGAAGGGGAGTTGGATATTGATGCCAAGTTGGGTCAAGGAGAGAGAATTTTCTCTCTTCTGCACTCAGCTAAGTGAAATATTCAGGCCTCAGAAGGAGAATCAGGCAAAGGGCAACATGCTTAATTTCATACCTTAGTGATTAAGAACAAGTCAGACAGGCTGGATTTGAACTCATTTCCGTCATGTACTGACAAGGGGATCTTAGGTGCTTTTGTAACCCGTCTGAGGCTCAGTCAACATCTGAAAGAGACGAATAACATTATCAGGACCTAGCGTATAGCCTCGTTGTAATAAGTGAGTAAATCCTTTTAAAACGTTCAGCACGTTGTTTGGCATATAAACACTTAATAAAATTTAGCTTCTTTGACTACTACCACTGGTAATATTATTAAGTAGCTGAGCAGATCCAAGGCCCATTTTTTTCTTAGATTGCACATAATCATTTGGACAACCAGCTCACATTGATCAACCGTTGCTTGTATATAAACCCCCATGAACCCAAAGGTGCTTTAACTCTCTCCCAGTCAGAGCCTGTTCTGGGGGCAGAAGCAACACCGGCACTACCCCCGTCATCTTTGCCTTTATCGTCACTACACTCGCCTGCCGTACTGAGCACTTTCTGTGTGCCAGGCACCAAATTTAGCCCTGCGTATGCACTATATCATGTAGTTCTCACACTCAGGTGGGAGACATTATCATCATCCCCAATTTTCAGATAAAGACGCCGAGGTGTTGGAAAGGTAAGAAACTTGACCCACAGCAAGAGATGGAGCCGGAGTATTCAAACCCTTCTGTCTGACCTCAAGAACCCTTAAATATTAGCATACTACTACATCCTGGTAAGAAAATCTGCTTCCAGCCACTCTGGTGAGAGTAGAAATGATTCTCAGTCCCCACATTCCTCTATTGCCCATGCCACCCTAGCCTCAGGACTAGGGGGGAAAGGAAGTGATCTCTTCAAAGAGCAGCCAAAGGGAACCTACTCCCTTCTGCCTTTTCGTAATCAACTAACCAATATTTTATTTCCTTCTTAAGAGTCCCCACGTGTTCCTTTTGGTACTTAGCTTGGCCTTTTAGAATTCTGACATTCTGTACATGACTCATCCACTGTATTTCATGTTAATTTATTGAGGTCAAGTATAGGGTCTTACTCATCCTGAAGTCCAGTTATCCCCTGTCACATCTAACTCTGTTCTTTTCTTCTTGTAGGACATCTGCAGATATTTATTTGAATTTTGTTGAATTGTTCTCATCAATAGTAAGTACATTAAAAGTTATACAGAAAGTGCTTTCTTATAAGGAAAACCATCTAAATAGATTTCTAGCTCTTTACTTTTATAGCACTATTGTAGAGATTATAGATCTCCAGGTAATATTTTTTAGATTGAGTTCTTCATATCATCTTATTTTTACATATAATGATAAATCTGAATTTTCTCTATCAAAGCTCCGAGACTTCACTGGCTTGTAACTTAGCGTGTTGATTATGTGTGGTTGACTTTTCCATTTACAATGATGTTTGATCCTGGTAAGGATGGGGCTGGATAGGAAGGTACATCTTAGGGCCATCAGTTGGTTTTGTAGAGAACTAACATAAAGATCTAAAGTCTCATCATATTTCTGCAGAACTCATGAATCATTTTATTTTAATTCCATTCATTCAGGGAGTATAAAACCATTTTCAAATTGTTATTCCTAATTTGTTCATCTTCTCTTCCTTAGTCTTAGTGAGAAGAGAGCAGGCTGAATGGAAGAAAGTCATTATGACCACTGGGGCCGCTAGGGTAGGCATCAGTCCCAGAGTTTTGTTTTCATCTCTCCGCTATGAATATTGGCTAATGTCTTGAGTGCTTACTTGGTGCAAATTACTTAGCCGACCACGGCAAATGGATTGTGTCATTTCATCCCCTGATAGTCATACAAGTAATGTATGTATTATTATGATATCCCATAATGCATACATGGAACAGAGCCTCAGAAGTAGTTATTTGCTCACCAAATTATGGTAGATGTGGAATTTGGACTGAGGTCTGATAGACTCCTAAATCACTCCTAGTGATTTTTACCACGAAATTAAAGTTGTATACCTCTGGAGAGTAGATAGTTTCTAAAATTTCCTCAGCTCTAACGTTTTATAATTAAATTTTTGTCTGATGGCAAGCTTAACAGTTAAGATGGGTAGGAAGGAATGCCAGCCTGTTGAATGGAATTTCTCTGAAATAAACCTGTTTTATGACACCAGTTCACTCATTCATTCACTCAGCATGTATTGAATGTTTGCTCTGTGCAAAGGCATTTTAGGCATCACAGTGGAGTGAGTGCCCCTTCCATAGACTCTCCTGCAGCACTCAGAGAAGTCTTGGACTGGTTTGCCTGTTATGGAATGGGGCTTGGTGATAGAAGCCTGGTTTGTCCTCCACTGATAAAACTAAGACATACTCATATGAGTTTATAGGCATCTTGAAGCCATGGGATAGTAACACACATGAATCTTACCATTTTTGCCTGGGATTAATGATATAAAGGCTTTGGATTTGGGTATGGAAATTCGGTGCAATTATGGGTGTGTTGGTTCTACATATATATGGATATCACGTGTCATCAGCCTGCAGCTACCTGCCATTCTCACTACTCTTTCTTTTCACAAACCAAACAAGTACCTTCTTATCCCTCCTGTGGATAAGCTCTTGACAGTGGCACTAGGGCCTCCCTCAATAAGTACATCATTGGCTAAACCAGTGGTTTCTCAGATATGCTCATTGAACAACCCTTAAGGTGGATTGACATTCCACTGCCAAGAATAGAATATGGTGTTCTTTAGAAATCGGGGGGGAAAAATAGGCCACCAGATATACTTTCTTTAATTTAAATTGTTTATATATATATGTATGAACAATTGTTATATATGTGTATGTATACTTGTTCATATATATGAATGATTTAAAATTGAAGAGGTAGATATATACATACATATATATATGTATATTTAAATTTTGGCTTCTGTTAGCAAGTAGTAAATTAAATTATTAGCAGATCCATACTGCAGGGAAATAACCAATCAGATTTCATTCAATAGCTTGCTTTTTTGTAGATTTATGGTTGTGATTTTATATCTGCAGGTATGTTTGCTGAAGAAAATATTTCTACCACTTTACACAAAATTAAATTCATTTAATACCATTGCGTCATGTCTCAAATGTCTTAATACAGTTTTAATCTTGAATTGCATCAGAAGTATGAAATTAGAAACATACCCCCAAATCATTTGAAGATACCATTACTTTCATTTCCCTTATACTTTTGAGACTTTTGAAAAATAAGTATTTAGTTGTACTTACCTGTTTCTGTCTCTCTAAGGATAGCAAACACTGAAACACAATTCTTTTTAAAAGTCAATATTAAAACTGTATTGTCCAAGATGATCAAAACTAAGGAAGTGGCAAAGAAATTCAAAAATTTAAACTTTCAAAGGGTGCTTTTTTTGTGAATGTGTAGTACTTGTTCTTCTGAAGGAATTAATCTTTTTAAAAATTTAATTAACTTATTTTTTATTGAAGTATACTTGGTTTACAGCGTTGTTAATTACTGCTGTACAGCAAAGTGACTCTGTTATACATATGTATATACATTCTTTTTCATATTCTTTTCCATTATGGTTTATCACAGGATATTGAATATAGTTCCCTGTGCTATATAGTAGGACCTTGTTGTTTAGCCAATCTATATATACCAGTTTGCATCTGCTAATCCCAAACTCCCAGTCATCCCTCTCCCACCTGCTTCCCCCTTGGCAGCCACCAGTCTATTCTCTGTGTCTCTGATTCTGTTTCTGTTTCATAGATAGGTTCATTTGTGTCATATTTTAGATTCCACATATAAGTGGTATCATGGTATTTGTCTTTCTCTTTCTGACTTACTTTGCTTAGTATGATAATCTCTAGTTGCATCCATGTTGCTGCTGCAAATGGCATTATTTCATTCTTTTTTTTATGGCTGAGTAGTATTTCATTGTATATATGTACCACATCGTCTTTATCCATTCATCTGTTGATGGACATTTAGGTTGTTTCCATGTCTTGGCTGTTGTGAATATTGCTGCTGTGAAGATCAGGGTGAATGTGTCTTTTTGAATTATAGTTTGGTCTGGATATACGCCCAGGAGTGGGATTGCTGGATCATATGGTAGGTCTATTTTTAGTTTTCTGAGGAACCTCCATACTGTTTTCCACAGTGGCTGCACCAACTTACATTCCCACCAACAGTGTTGTAGGAGGGTTCCCTTTTCTCCACACCCTCTCCAGCATATGTTATTTGTAGACTTTTTAATGATGGCCATTCTGACTGGTGTGAGGTGGTACCTCATGGTAGTTTTGATTTGCATTTCTTTAATAATTGGCAGTGTTGAGCATCTTTTCATGTGCCTATTGGCCATCTGTATTTCTTCTTTGGAGAAATGTCTCTTTATGTCTTCTGCCTATTTTTTTGATTGGGTTGTTTGCTTTTATTGTCATCAAGTTGTATGAGCCATTTGTATATTTTGGAAATTAAGCCCTTGCTGGTCGCATCATTTGCAAATATTTTCTCCCATTCTGTAGGTTGTCTTTTCATTTTGTTTATGGTTTCCTTTGCTGTGCAAAAGCTTGTAAGTTTGATTTGGTCCCCTTTGTTTATTTTCATTTTTATTTCTATTGCCTTGGGAGACTGACCTAAGAAAACATTGGTATGATTTATGTCAGAGAATATTTTACCTATGTTCTCTTCTAGAAGTTTTATGGTGTCATGTCTTATGTTTAAGTCTTTAAGACATTTTGAGTTTATTTTCGTGTATGGTGAAAGGATGTGTTCTAACTTCACTGGTTTATATAAGGCTGTCCAACTTTACCAACACCACTTGCGGAAGAGACTGTCTTTTTCCCATTATATATTCTTGCCTCCTTTGTCAAAGATTAATTGTCAAAGATTAACTGAGGTGTGTGGATTTATTTCTAGGCTCTGTATTCTGTTCCGTTGATCCATATGTCTGTTTTTGTGCCAATACCACGCTGTTTTGATTACTGTGACTTTGGAGTACTGTCTGAGTCTGGGGTGGCTGTGCCTCCAACGTTGTTCTTTTTCTTCAGGATTGCTTTGGCAATTCTGGGTCTTTTATGGTTCTGTATGAATCTTAGGATTATTTGTTCTAATTGCGTGAAAAATGTCATGGGTAATTTGATAGGGATCGCATTAAATCTGTAGATTGCTTTGGGTAGTATGAGCATTTTAACAATGTTAATTCCTCCAACCCAAGAACATGAGATGTCTTTCCATTTCTTTGAATCATCTTCACTTTCCTTTATTAATGTCTTACAGTTCTCAGCATATAAGTCTTTTGCCTTCTTGGTGAGGTTTATTCCTAAGTATTTTATTTTTGGGGTTGTGATTTTAAAAGGCATGGTTTTTTTACATTCCCTTTCCGATATTTCATTGTTGGTGTAAAGAAATGCAACCAATTTCTGTATGTTAATCTTGTATTCTGCTACCTTGCTGAATTCGTTTATCAGTGGTAGTAGTTTTCATGTAGAGTCTTTAGAGTTTTCTCTATATAGTATCATATCATCTGCATCTAATGACAATTTTACCTTCCTGAAGGAATTAATCTTGAAGTTCTACTAAGACTTTTGGGATACCTGTTTTAATGAGCCACTACTTCCTGCCTGAGATTGCACTATGCACCAGAGATTCTAGAATTAGCATAGTAAAACTAATAATGCAAACAACAGCAACAAATCTTCACAAACCTTCCTTGCAAGGAAGTAAAGTCCACTGGAAAAACAGACAAGTGAAACACACATTCAAAATGGCAGTGATTCTCAAACATTTATGTGCTGAAAAATCATGACAAGCATGATAACCAGGGCAATTACTAGACCCCTTCTCCAGCTGGTCAGGTGTAAGGTCCTGTAACTCTATTTTTGGTGAATGCCTCCAAGAGAGTCTGAGACAGATGTTCTCAGTTGTCGTGAACCTTTAGTGTGCATCAGATTTGCCTGAGAATATTGTTAAAACACAGATTGCTGGGCTCCAGTGCCAGAGTTCTAACCAGTTCCCAGGTGTGGCTGATATTGCTGGCCCAGGGACCACATTTTGAGAACAGCCTTTCAAAACTCTGCAGTATGCGGTAATGTGTGTTGTGAATGCAGTATGCAGTTGTGTGTGTTGTGAATGAGACGGGCCCAGAGAACCAAAGGAGGGCAAAGGGACTCTGCCCTAAATTAGCCAAAGGTAACAATAGCAGCTACAATTGATTGACCCAAGAAAAAATTATAAGAACTTTACCTGCATTTGCTCATTTAATCCTTTCAGTAAGGTACATAGGTGCTACTTAGTGTTCCTCTTTTACAGGGGTGTCCAGAGAAGGTAACAACTTTGCCCACGTCCTAAACTGATAAGTAACAGATTAAGAATTCAAGTCTAGGAAGTCTGATTCCAGAGCCCACACCTCTATCCTTACTGCTTGTAGAGAGGAGTAAAGGGTTGTCAGTGAAGCCTTCCTGGGGGCCCTGGCCTCTGAGTGTAGATAGAAGGATGAGTGGACATAAAGATCATTATTTGTGTGTGGTGGGGGTAGGGGAGGAAGTATGAGGGCTTCCAGAAGAGCCCGCCCTCCCCATACATCTGCTGTAAGCAAGTCTGATGATCAGGAGTCTGGAACATGAGTATGACTATGGGATACTGAGAAGGGTTCTAGAACCCTGAGGTTAGAGTTCTGGATCAGTTAGTAGGTAACAGAAAGTGAATGAGTGATTTACCTTACTTTCCACGGGTAGCAGGAAGTTTGGAGATAGTCCCTCTAGCGTTAGTCCAGCTGCTGAAGGGCATCACCAGGGGACTGGGTTGCTTCGCTCTTCCAGCTTCCACATCTCTAGCACGTCCACATAGGTTCAAAGTGACCCCAGAATCTCCAATAGTGTTGCAACAATTTGGGCAGGAAGAAAAAAAAGGAAAAAAAAAAAAAGAAATTAAGTAAGAAAAAAAAGGCAGTGTCTAACTCAGAGAGCAAATTTTTTACCACAGGTGGTCAGCTGACTTGCACTTAGATCTCATCAGCTCGGATTTTAAACTGGCCACCTTAGCCTTAAGGATAATGGGGTCTCCTAAACCAGGGCTCTGATAGTAAGGAATAAGGAGAGAGTGGTACTGATTAGCAGTGCCTGCTGTCCCAAACAAATATTATCCCCAAACTATTTTTTTTATCCTATATTTTACTTTAAAGAATGGAGGGGAAACATTATGTATCTGTAAATAGCCTTTTAGAAAGGGTACAATTATATAGTTATACAACCCCCTGGAGGGCTCCTTTCTTCTAAAATCTCTTTAAAAACTGTTCAAGGTTAAGGACATTTTTATCTTAATTTAGTCACTTGCAGTCGATTATCTTGGAATGACATCCTCTCTCTGCAGATGTTCTGTAAAGAAAATTCTAGAAGTGGACAGAGAAGTGTTATGGTACATGTATTTGCAATATGCACGTCTTTGAAATGAAATCCATTTAGGGACCAAAAGGCATTTCATGTCTTTGCTATACATTTTCACATATTTACCTTTCCAGAATTCCTTTGAGCAAATCTGTTAGATGTAACCCATCCGTTTCTCCCATCTGAATTCTTTATTACTAAACATTCTTCAGTATGCTCTCACTCCCCTCTGTCAAAGGCGTTTCTCTGGGTCCTCACCCTTCTCATCTCATACGTGAATGCGTATCTTAAACTGAAGCAACAGTCTGCTATGACTTCTCCATAACTTGAAGAACCCGTCTTTGTGGGAAAAAAAGTAGACTTACTAACTTAGAAGGTAAAATGCGCGCAATGTTTCTGAGAATTAAAAACTAAGATAAAAACATAAGCAATGGAAAAAGCTTACAGTGGATCCTTTTCAAAGACTTTATTTTACAGAGAAGGCAACTGAGGTTTAAAGAAAAAATGCGTTAGTTAAACACTAAATAATAAACCTTAAACCTCAGTGGAGCAACACATGGACAGTTCATTTCTCACTCACTCAGGAGTGTAGTATGGACTTTGGTGGTCTGAGGGTCAGTTTTCTGCTCAGTTATTCAGGGACCCACCACCTTCATCAAGTGGCTCTACGTTTGTCCTAAAAAGGAAAGGAGAGAGGAAGCTGCAAGCTACAATTATCAACTCGTTATCCTTCAGACATAAACTCTTCAGGTCACCTCTGGTCACATTCTTTGGGATAGAACCATACCCAGATGCAAGCGGAGATGGAGAATGTTGTTCCTATCTTGATCCTAGTGATGCCTCTACAGGCTGGAGGAGCTAATTAAAGTGTAGTCAACAGCTCGTTGTTTCTGCCACAATGAGTGATTAGCCTAAGGCTGTGGATTAATTATGTGTGTGTGTCACATATACATATAATACACACAAACATATATATGTGTATATATACATTTTTTAGCATGAGTTGACACATGGGCCTTCTGCCGTATCAAAAGAGTACAAACTGCCTCTTGTTGCTTTTTCTTAATTGAAGTTGACTACTACTATCTATTTCCCTTCATTTTGCTACCTCCCCCCCGCCTTTCAGTATTATATGAAAATTCTGAAAGAAATAATTTCAAAGTTTCCAGTGCTTTTAAAGGTAATAGAATACTCAGACCTTAACAATTTTCCTGTGTGAAACTTTTGCCAGACTAAAATAGTTAACTTATGAAAGTAAATTTAGATTGATACAAAAGAGAAAATAAGCTGATTTTTTTTCTTTTACACAAATACCCTGAGCCAGGGTAGAAAATAAATGGAAAACTGGAGGAATTTAGATCCTTTTGTTGTAAATTTAAATATTTTTAATTGTAAAAATAATACAGGCTCATTGCAGAAACTCCAAAATTGAAAGGATTTAAAGAAAAAAGGAAAAATAACTCAAAATCCCGTTTCTGATAAATCATCTCTGTAACATTTTTGAGGGTATCTTTTGAAACTTTTTTGTGACGGGGTGCATATAAATACAATGCAAGTATAAAATACCTTTAATTATTATATCAAACTACAAAACAGTTCTATAACATTTTTATTTAGTAATATAAGTATGATTACTCATCACCTAATAAAAATCTGCAGCATCATTTTTAATGGTTGAACAGCATTCTGTTATTTATTTAACCAGTCCCTACTGTTCAACATTTAGATTATTCCTGTTTTGCTCTGCTAAACAATGAGACAAGCATCCTTGTTCATATGTCTTTGAGCATTTGTTTATTTCCTTAGAATGGACTTCTAGAACTTGAATGGCTGTTTGTCAGTTCTGGTACATACTGACATATTTTCTTCCAGAAAGGTTACCGTGCTTTTTATTTCTACCAAGAATTTAACATCCAGTGTGGTTTCTTACACACACTCATCAGTACCAGTATTATCAATATCAATACCAGTATTATCAAGTTTTTTAAAACTTTGTCATTCTAGCTCAGTAAAATATGACACCTGAATTATTTTATTTGTATTTCTTTGATTAATAATAGCAAGGTTGAACATATTTTCATATCTTTATTGGCTGTTAATACTTTTTAGTTTGTGACTTTATGACATCCATTTTTCATCGATGTATAACAACCTTTTATATATCAATGTGTTTATTTTGTTGTTTGTTGTAAATGCAATTTTTTTCTCTTCATTTATTAATTTTTATTTTGTGTGTGTTGAACTTCTTTAATACTGTCAAGTCTATTCAAAAACCCTTTAATGAACACAACAAATGTGGAAAATCAGTCATTCTCCTGCATTTTGTAATCAATGTATTTCCTTTTGGGCAGTATGGAAATGTAGGTTCTTATTTCATCTTATGGTTGGAAAGAATCTATTCCCTCGGAAAGGGATTATAGTCTCCATGATGCAGTAATAGGAGATTTTATAGGGTAGGCAGGGTCTACAGAAGAAAAAACCCTAAATCACACTCCATTGGTGGTTGCCTTATTTATAAAAATGGCATTTGAGGTTGTGTGACTGCCATCAGGTAAGCAAAATTAATTTTTAGCATGAAATACTCCTATCAGCAAGAACAGCCTAGGATAGGCTAGCAGTAAGAAGTGAGGGGTTATGGGATTGGGGCATAGCCTCTGTTTCCTCCAATGCAGCTGGAAATTTAAACTCTGGGGCTCCTGCTTGATCCAGTCAGCCCAGCTAGTGTGTGTTGCCAGGTAGGGTGAATAGACTCAGAAGTACAAGAGCTCATCCTTGGTCCCCTCTGGAAATGAGCAGAGAATACTGTGTCAAGCAGAGGTGATCAGTCCATGGTCTGGAGACTTGGATCTCCCCACATAGTCCTTAAAGTCAGGGTGAGACAAAGTGCCAATACAAATTATATTGATGACAGTATCAATGAGGTGACATTGAGTCCTTTGACCCAACGTGTGTCTGCAGTGTGCCATCCATTAGTAAATGGGCAAAGCCATTTGACAGATCTATCTGATACAGTGAATGAATCTGACACTCACATTTTGAAAACTGAAACTGTATCCATTTGTCAAGAACAGTGGCTACTTGTTCTGCTTTATTCTCCCTGGTAGATCTAGGTAACATTGCAGGCAGTAAGACGTTCCGGCATTTCACCCTGGAGTAGCCCCAAAACTGAAGAAGCTGTCTTATCAGTAGTTAGCTCCTTGTCACCAAGAATATTAAAGTAGATTTGTATGATTAGCAAATTAAAGAGACTATAGTGCCTACCACTACTGTATTCACTAAGGCACCCAAGTTATTCTAAAGAAATCCTAATAATACATTAGGACCGTTTTGAATATTTTTATTTGATTAGCCATAATCTTCTAGTTATAACATCCATCACCATTTTGACCACTGAAACTTGGCCTTCTTTTCTTACAGCCTAGCCCTGTGGTCTTGGGCTAATCACTAACCTGCTTAGATACAATTTTCTTCTCTATGAAATGGAAACAATATTATATGCTTTGAAGGACTGCAGGAAGATGAGCTGTAATGTTTATCAACTGCCTAGTAAGTAGCCTGACCCATAATAAATACTTGGCTAATTGTAGATGTTTCATTTTTAGTTTTATTTCCAAACATTGCTCTTTACTTTTGGAACTCTAAAATTTGTTTTGAGAGTGGAGGACTTGTTGTTTGGATTCCTCCAACACACTCTGTATATTCTGTACTTCTATCCCAACATCATTTATATTAATGGAATAAATGATCTTTGGTCTGGTGATTCCAAGGTGACGAGGAGCTAAGTGGAGGTTCAGTATACACCTGGAAGTATGGATTTTCATGCCCAGTGCAAATGTGGGAAAGGCATTATTCCCACATTATAAATGGGGTAAAAACCTCCAACTTGAGGAGACTCTGGGTTGAGAGATGAGAGATTTACAGGTACTGTGTTTATCCTACAGGGTACCACAGGGGCTTTTATGTTCTGTAGCAAGAATTTGCACCTTATACCCTTGTAATTAGAAGTAAAGCATACCACATAAGTAATATCTAGTAAGCATTAGAGTTAGAATAAATACCATTATTTAACGTTTCCTTTGTGTTAAGCATTTTACAGTTACAATATATGGATGGATACTATATTGTAATGGTTAAGAGTGTAGTTTTTTGAGCTAGATAATCCTGGATTGGAATCTCATCTTTATTACCTCTTTTTTTCCTGTTTTATCGAGGTATAATTGACAAAATTGTAAGATAGTCAAAGAGTATATCATGATGATTTAATATACATATGCGTTGCAAAAGGATCCTTCCCATCACGTTAATTAATACATCTAACAGCTCATGACACCTTTTTCCTTTTTTTCTTTTTTTGGTGAGAACACTTAAGTTCTATTCTCTCAGAAAATGTTATACAATACAGTGTTATTGACTGTAGTAACTATGTTACACAGTAGATCCTCAGACCTTATTCATCCTGCAGCTGAAAGTTTGTACCCTTTTACCAGTCTTCCCCTCTTTTCTCCACCCACACCCCAGCCCCTGGCAACCAGTTTTCTACTCTCTGTTTCTATGAGTGTGGCTTTTTTTCTTTTTAGATTCCATATATAAATGATATCATTTGTATTTATCTTGTCTGGCTTATTCCATTAGCATAATGCACTCCTGTTTCATCTATATTGTCACAAATGAAAGGATCTCCTTCATTTTTTAAGGCTGAATAATATTCCATTACCTCTTAAATGAGTGACTTTTGGTACATTGTTTACACTTTCTAAGCCTCACAGTTTCTTTTCTTTAAAAAAATATATATATATATACTAACAGGTTATTTTCTGATATGTAGAATGTTTGTTGAATCAACAAGTAATTAGTTGATCATAAATGTGACACTTAGCACTGTATTAACATTTATTAATACTCTCCCTGTTAATTTCTACAATAAATTGTATAATAAGTAACAATAATAATGGTACTAGTAGTAGTTTTAGAAAATGCATAGGATGTGCCAGGCATCATATCCTGTACTACCCTCCTTCATTTGTACCACAAGTTACATGTGGACATCATCTTCCATGTTGTTTCCTTTAGAGAAAATTGAAGCTCAGCAAGATTGAGTAGCTTGCTCCAGATGTGAACTCAGGTCTGAATCACTCCACATATAGGTTCTTAATAATTTCATGTCTTTAATTCCACATCTGCATTTGTTTGTTGTTGTTGTTTTTAACTTTCCAAGCATCTGATCTGAAATTCCTTTCTCTTTGGGGAATTTTCCACTTTGTGGGTCTTGGTGAGAAACAGAGCCTTCCTCTCGTTATACAAGCTGAACATGTCAGATACACTGTTTACTCACATGCTCAGTCTCCCTTACAGATGGAAAACAGTCGGGCGACCTCGGGTTGGCCAACTGCACCCCCTCTTGGTTTTTTTTTGTTGTTTTTTTTTTTGCGGTACACGGGCCTCACTGTTGCGGCATCTCCCGTTGCGGAGCACAGGCTCCGGACGCGCAGGCTCAGCAGCCATGGCACATGGGCCTAGCCGCTCCGCGGCATGTGGGATCTTCCTGGACTGGGGCACGAACCCGTGTCCCCTGCATCGGCAGGCGGACTCTCAACCACTGCGCCACCAGGGAAGCCCCTCTCTTGGATTTTGAATTACAAATAAATGATGTAAAGAAGCAAGGCCAGCAGTGTTGGGTCAATCTTCTGTTTCCTGTTCCTGCTGGGTAGCAAGGCCAGCTAGGACTTATAACATTACTTTGGCCTGATCCTATAATTGCAATAGCATAGGCTTGGCTTTCGGTTGTTTAGTCTGCTTCTAGTTACTGAGACCTAACCATAAACTTCCAAAAGTTTCCTTTTCTGCTCAAATTAGCCATATCTGGTTCCTGATGATTACAAATAAGACCTTTCCTGATATACAATGGTGACCTACTTATCCAGGTAGATGTAACATCGTCCTGGCAGGAACAGAGGGCAGGCAAGTTCCTTGAACAGCTGAACAAGAAGAAAAAGACCTAAGAAGGAAGAATTGAAGCCAGTTCTGCTTGTGTTATAATTCTACCAGCAGCTACCTCTGTTTCACAGACCACGTGCTAAGGACTAGACGAGCAAAGTAGACCCAGGCTTTCCAACCCAGAGACCAGCTGAGCTGTACCGTGGACAATCTAGGATGTGAAAGAATTCACTCAATGTCTTTGTCACTTGACACATTGTTCCTCTCTTTGGGAAGTAGCTTCTTTGTGTGACAAGAATATGCTAAACCGACACTTAAGTGGACAGAGTTGAAAGATGCCAAAATTAGCTACAGAAAAAAAGGCGTAAAGACTTGTATTTTCTGTTATTTGAAGGTGTTAAGACCCCACATAGAATATGAGTCCTTCAAAGGAAAGTTGTGAATGGCCCAGGCAATGTTGAATTTCCATGTGGCAATATGTCCTTGATCGGTCATGATGATGATGGTAGCATCAGTAGCATTTATCAGTGTTTCCTGGGTGAGAGGCACTTTATCCTAATGACCTTTTATCCCCATGACGACCCTGTGAAGTAGGAAATACTGTTTCAGCATCTTCAGGGTTTTTTGTTTTTTTTTTAAATCGGGAATTTACCCTAGATCACAGTTGGGTGGTAGAACGATCAGAACTGGACTCTAGCCTTTCCTGAATTCCCAGGGTGTGATCTTAGCAGTTGTATTGCCTGATGCAGAGCCATGTAAATGTTGCCAAAGCAATGAAACGTGTACCTATTTCTAAGAGATTCTAACTCAGAAGCTCTGGGGTTAAGTGCAGAGCAGTTGAGTGTGATTGTCTTTACAGACAGTAGATAACTTAAGAGAAGTTGTTTAAAAGTATATTTGCATATTGCACTACACTGTCATATCTGTGATTGGTTAGCTATTGAGTAAACTAACACAAATCCCAATCCCATCTCTAATCTCATTCATCTCTTGTATGATATTTGACCTAATTGAGGCAGTTTTTTTTTTGTTCTTCCCCACAAACACACATCGAACATCCAAAACATGCTTACCATTTGTGAGCATATTCTCGTAGTTATTTAGGAGTTGAGTAAGAGTGAGAGAGAAGGGCTTCCCTGGTGGTGCAGTGGTTGAGTGTCTGCCTGCCGAGGCAGGGGACGGGGGTTCGTGCCCCGGTCCGGGAAGATCCCACATGGCATGGAGTGGCTGGGCCCGTGAGCCATGGCCGCTGAGCCTGCGCGTCCGGAGCCTGTGCTCCACAACGGGAGAGGCCACAACAGTGAGAGGCCTGCGTACCGCAAAAAAAAAAAAGAGTGAGAGAGAAAAAGACACATAAATATGAAATACAGTCATCATTTTTTTAATATCCTTTATGTGTGTTTTTAATATCCTTTATGTTGTTAATCCCTCTTAGTATTTACTGCCATTCACTCATTTGTATTATTTGGGGTATAGCAGTTTATTCGCACAGCAAGTTTACATATGGCTTATCATTTGTATTCTATTTTAATAACACTAATAATTATAGACTATTGACAAACTCATCAGACCCTACATATTAATTTCAAAATCATGAAAATAAGGTGTAAAATGAGGTGTAAAGTGGAAAATCTATGTGTACATTTTCATTGGTGGAATGAGGAGCTACCTGAATATCACTCCTTTAGCTTTTCCTTCAAATGGTGCACTTTTTCCTCCATGCATAGGAGTCACTTCCATTAGGTAAACAGTAGTCTTGAGGGCAAACCTCAGAAGTAGAAACAGGAGAACTTTTCAGTTATGGTAAAATCAAACATAGTTTTCTTCAGTAGTGAAAAAACAATTCATGAGACGTTCAACCACCGTGAGTTCCATGGTGAAAAACTTTCCGCTTATAGATGCAACTTCCCCCAGAATTCTGAGAAATGTCAGTAGTAGAAAGAGGTGTTGCATACACCTGTTTCATTTCCCTCTGACTTTTCCTTCTCCTTTCTCTATTGACATTAAAATCTATAGTGAAAGCACATAGTAAGCAGTCTAGGACAATTGATATGACATTTGATCTAAATCACCAAAGTCTATTTTAGATGGGGATGCTGTGAGAGTCACAGGAGGGGAAAAAATCTAGAATTATTCTTATGTGATCAAATGTACTAAAATAACAAAAGCAAATCTTATTTCTAGCTAATAACATAGCATTCCTTATATGATGTCATATTATGGCAGAAAAGAAATATATGCGTCTATTTTCTTCTATATTAAAACTGCTAAGGAGTGGGGACCAATGAACTAAATCAATTGTTTTGGGTTCAAGTTGTAGTTTTTAGTAGCCATCCTTCTTAGCAAGTTTTCAGAAGCAAGTGTAGTTCGTTTACTATCACCACTAAATGTGCAGTTGTGTAGATTTGTGGAAAAAAGTATTATCAAATATATATACTTTAAAATGATTTGTGTAAATTTATCTATTCATATTATTATTCTCCCCAAGTAAATCAAAATATACTATATACTATGTTTTTCTTCTATAGCTTAAAAGGGGAATGTATGTTGAAACTTATTCAAATATTTATTAGGTGTCTACTAAGTGCCAGGCACTCTACTAGGCAGTAGAGATGTTGTATTAGAGGTGGAAAATGTCCTTGACCTCCAGAACTGATACGCTTGTAAGAGAAATACTGGGTCAAACTAAGTCAACAGTTTCTTTGCTACAGGGCTTTTCACGAGTCTTGTGAAATTGAGTCTCTGATAAGGAGATGTAGTGGACAACAGATCCCAAATTTATTTGAAATCTTTTCCTTCATGGACTGTCTCACAGGATTTATGATCCACTGAACACACCTTGAGAGACACTAGTATTCTGCAGTGGTTAGTTAATTGTTTTCTATTAAACAACTTTATACTGAATCCATGATATTATTCTGGATGTTTTGGAGGATACAATGATGTACATGGCCACTGTGATGATAAGGGGTCCAGTTTAGTTAAGAAGAGAAACCACAGGAGTTATAACTTAATGTAACAAAGAAATACACACACATATACATATATTTATATGTCAATTACTATTTATATAGTATACAATGTCTTCTGAAGAAGATAGAGTTGTTTGTAACTTGGGATCTCACAGGAGGTTTCACAGAGAAGGTAGACCCTGAGCTGGGCAGAAGTTCAGTAAGTTAATTTGGTTCTGACCGTACGATAAAATGAGGTATTTGCACTGGTCAATCTGACCTTGATGGAACAGCATTCCGTTTGCAGGGAATAGTGTGATCAAACATGCAGTGCTGGTGATGGCCAGATTGTAATATTCCAGTAGCTGGAAAGTGTTGAAACATCTGCTTTCACCACGGTCTAGAAAAGTGAATCTCAAGTGAAATGCACGTATAATGGAGGCCAGTGCTCTTTGCTTTGTACACTGCTTTGATTCTACAGCATGCAACAATGTAGTGATCTGTTTCAGATTGTCATTATTCGAGAGGGTTCTTAGTAACAGGAGTGGAAAAGGAAGACCTCTCTTCCTGTGTTTCTGCCCTATGCTCTTAAGCCAGAAAAGGTACCAACATCACTGACCTGACCTTGTCTCAGGTATCTATCAGGATCTACTAGAATCATTCTAATGAAAGGTAACTAGACATCCAAAGGACTCAAAAGATACACTATAACCTTTGTATACTTTATATACCTGGTGAAACAAAAATGTCACCTGGGTGGTCCCCTTCCCTAGAAATACCAGTATGCTTTTCCAGTGCATGGCAGAACTTTGCAGGTAAAACTGGGATAAAGGTGAAGAACAGTCTTAAAATTCTAGTCCTTGAACAGCACCTAACACAAAACAGGTTTTCAATAATCTTAGCAACAATATTCACAAATGACCATCAGCGTAACTGCTCTTTTGTGCCAAAATACATTACCATATTACTTTTTTTCCTTCAGCTTTACAACTTGGGTTCTATTATTGTTTCCATTTTGCAGATTAGGAAAGTGAGGCTCAGAGATGCTAAGTCACTTGGGCAAGGTCACAGAGCTTGTAGGAGATAAACCTGCACCCTTACTGTTGGATCCTACAAACCAGACCATAATTTAAGTCCTTCAAAATATACCTCAGAACATTTGAGTAAATTAATGAATAAATCCTCCTAGTCAGACTGACCAGATCATTATGTTAGGTTCAGCTATAAGTGGAGGAAAGTCATAATCATAGTTGGACAGTTAATACAGTAATTTACTTGCTTTGAATTTTCTAAATGATATTTAGCTGGTAGTTTCATGATGATAACCATCGAATAAAAACAGGCATATTTTGGTCTTTGGAATAAGATCTCATATTGAGTAAAATACATATTGATTCCTAGACCTATATGATGTGAGTAACAGATGACATTGAGATGTCATCTAGAAGTACTCCTGTGCAGTTCATCATGTCAACCCAGCTAATAATTTTAGAATCTTCAGAGTGAATAATATATGCAGCCATAAAGCATATTTCTAATCAATGCAAATAATGTTTTTCCTATGCTAAACCCAGAGTTAAGTTATAACACGCATCGTAAGATTAATGGGCCATTTTTTCTTCATCACTTTGCTAAATTGTTTAGTCTGGAAACCATTCAGAAGGTTGCGAATTGGAGCTGAGCAGTAGTAGTGAGACTGTGCCTCTGATGATGAAACTATTTCCACCCCGACCCCTACTGCTCCCTTCTTGGGAAAGAAGGCAACATTTCTCCTAGAAAAAGTCACAGGTTTATAAGCTGGCTTGTATAATACGTTTGGAGGAATATTGTGTCTTTTAAGCAGAGCCTATCTCAGCATATAAAATATTTTTTACCTACCATTTAATGAAATTAACACTCACTTTGAGGCTAGGTCTTTTGCCATTTGACTCCTGGATCACGTCTATGGATATATTTTTTTCTTGAGACGAAGTGTGAACCCAATATAGTATCCATCATTCAGTCTATCTAGCTGATGTACATCCTCTGAAACACAAGCTCTCTGAGGCCAGGCACTTTATCTGCTCTATCAGTGTAGCCCTGATGCCTAGTGTCTAGCTTTTGGAGATTCTTAATAAACATTTGTACTGAATAAGGTATGTACATGGTGAGCAAAAGTTGGCTTCCCATTTTACAGTCAAGAGTATCCCACTCATGTTCTGTGAACACTAGATAGCAGAATCTTACTATGTTATTTTTCTGTTCCCTTTGCAAGTTTCCTGAAAGGGCATTCCTGTCCTTAGAATGTCCATCTCCTCCCATCTTCCTGGAGAATAACTCTTCTTTCTTAAATACTTAGTCCCATTATTGACTCTTTAAGATTGAATTTATTACCTCCTTACAAACAGAAAAATGCAGTGCTGTTTTTTTTTTTTTTGGACATTTATCACCAGAAAATTATTCTAACACCTGAAATTCTGGACCTAAAATGCCTGGACTAGTGGTTCTCAAAGTCTGGTATCCAGACCAGCACATCAGCTGCACGTAGGAATTTTTAGAAATGAAAGTCTTGGGCCCTGCTCCAGACCTACAGACTCAGACACTCTGGGGGTGGGGCCCACTACCTGTTTCAGCAAGCTCTCTTGGTGATGCTGATGCATACTCAAGTTTGAGAGCCACTGCTTAGACCTAGAACTTAAGGTTTAGGCTTTGGACAGATCTGAGTTCTAAACTACTGAGACACTGGAGTGACCATGAGCAAGTTACTTCTGGGAACCTCTTAGCATCTGTGTGCCTTGCTTAGCTAATAGTGATTTTAATTAATTAGAATAATGCACACAGTGTACTCAAGAGAGTAACCAAAGCATACTTTATGTTCCATAAATTCTAGCTGTTTACGATTATCATCAATCAGAGCTTACTGACACATCCTGAAGACATTCTTCTAATAAGTGTAATAATATGGTTTGTAAAATTAACAGCTTAGAAGAGCATATTACAAAGTTCATCAGACAGGGTCTCAGCAGGAAATCAGGGGTACATCAATAAGGATAAATTGAGCCCAATGTAGAGAATCAAGAGATAGTGTAGTGCCCTGGGTTCAGTAAAAGTGTGGCTACTTTATAGGAGATGAAAGAGAAAGGAAGCCTTGCTGGAGAGAGAGTCCTCCCCAAAGATGCTGTGATGCCCCACAGAGAAGCACTATATGTTAGTTGGGGGATGCAGCCAACTCCCAGCAATTTGGCAAGAATTAATACCCTAACTTCACTCCCCTCCTTCATTCCCTACAATCTTCTATTGGTACTCTTCATTGGTGAGCCAAACGGAAGCCAGAGCAAGGACACTTACTAAGATAGGCCATGCAAGCCATCCATATAGAGTTGGGTGGAGAAAGGATGTGGAAGGGCAAATAGGACATATTTCCCGTAGGTGGTAAGCGAGCTGTAAAATCACTCGCCCTTCTAACATCATTGCCATTGCAGGAGCACGGAGGAGCAAGTGGTTAGTTCTGACTTGGCAGATCCAGGAGACTGCAGGACAGAACTGGTATATGAGTTGGGCTTTAAAGGTAGATTTGAATTTTAATGGAGAGTATGGAGTAAGAAATGGTGAAGAACCAAGGGAAAGGGAGATTCATTGCAAATGGAGAAAAGAAAAGTGGCATAAAGATAAGAAAAGTCAAGACTTACGGAAGAGATAGCAAATACTCTGCGTGTGACTGGAGCAGAGAATGGGTAGACGAAGGCTGGAAGTTAAGATGAAGTCATCCTTGAATAACATTAAAGTTTCCTCCTTTAACCTCAATTTCCACCTTCTACTCCCTTCACTAACATTGGAAAATTAAAAGTGAATTTGACTGGGTTGGTGACAATGGCAGTATGAAGCAAAGAGAGGAGAATAAGAGTAAAAAAATTAGTAGTACCTTGGTGAAGCTGGGTAAATGATGGGTGGTGGTGTCACGTCAAAGCATGGGCAAGTGATTGTGACAAATATAGGCTTATTTCTTGACTATATGACTTCAGTTAAGGTACTTAAGCCCTCTAGGCTGCAGTCTCCCAACCTGTAAAATGGGGATAAAACCTCACTTCCTCCAAGGTTTCTGTGAGGATCTAGTGAGAAATGGAAGTAAGAGTTGAGTCCAGTAATCAGTTTTTAATACATATAAACTAATGTGAGGATAAGGGTAAGAATACTTGCTATCATTTATTGAATACTTATTATGTGTCCAATATTGTGCTAGTCTATTTACATATCTTTTCTCACTTAGCTTTCTTTTCTCTTATCTGCCTTTCTATAGGCAAGAGATAACTGATGGCTCAGTTATGAGGAAACCCAGTTGTGAGGAAAATGTCAGAGGGAAAATGTACCAGAAAGTTAATTCCTAATGGATCTGTCAGCCTTAAACAGAGCATGTCTGTGCTAAAATGTGTAAAATATCTGTGCTAAAACTACTCAATTGGACAAGTTTTGATAAAGTATTAACTTAATGAATAGGCATAAACAGCTTGGAGCTTTTTGGAGGGTATGTGGTAATATTAGTATTGGTGTGATGACTTTTGAAAGTTCTATGGCGTATAGAAGTCAAAAAGAAGACCCGGAAAGGGGGAAAACTCTCTCAAAGTTATTGGGGAAGTCTGGCTAGTAAGACTCCAAAAGGGAGAATCAGTAAGAGGCCAGGTTATTCATAGGCCTTCTAAGAATGTGTCCATGAGAAATATTTACAATGATTGGATGCCGGAATAAAGGAGAACACTGGCTCCACAAATGGTAACTTATTTTACACAAACAGGCTAATGATAAAAATAATGGAAATCTGATGGATTTTTGAGAGTTTCATTGACCAAACTGAGACAAAAGTGCATAACACCTAGATGCTCATAGTTTTAATCAGTTCCCTTTGGAGTCAAGCAAAGATAGCACCTGAAATGGTAAGGGACGTTTATGCAAGGTCACAAAGATTTTTGGTGGTGCATTTGGGATATAAACCCATTTCCGTAAGAATTCTTTCAGAAGTCAAATGTTTTCTTGTCAAAAATAGGATGAACTTACTTCCAAGAAAAGTTCCTAAGAAAAAATAATTTGAGTAATGAAGAACACTGATGTAAGAGTTAATTTAAGAACCCAGAAATAGAGGTAAAGAGTAAAGCAATTATGGGTTAAGAGTCTGCATAGGCAGAAGGAGCGGAGCGGCTGCTGCTCAATGGCAGAAAAGCCGCCGGTGTTCTGACCAATTCGTCGCCCTAGCAGTTGCGGGGGAGTTTCCTGCCGGCGCGGCTGGAGTCTCTGTTTCTCAGGGTTCGGTGGCTGGAAGATGCTCCAGAGAGACGAGGCTGCGGCGGAGGAGGTGGCGGCGGCCGAATCGGCAACGGCGCTAGGGTGGAGAGAAGGCGGCGGCGGCGTGCGGGGCCCAACGGTGTAAACAGCCCCGGAGGCGGCGGAGGCGGTGGCCAAGACCCCGAGGGGGAAGCGGCGGCTGAGCCAGGGTCGCGCCTCCGTTGGAAGCCTGGGCTGAGTGCAGCAGAGGGGTTCTGCGGCGGGCGCGAGCGGACGTCCTAGACCTCGCCTCCCTCCCTCGCCCCAGGCAAGGCCGCTGGGCGCCCCGCCGCAGGGGGAACGGCTCGCGAAGCCCCGGACCGTTTTCGGGGTGCCACCGAGCTGCGGCCGGGACCTCTCCCCGCTTAATCCTCGCCTCTTTCCCTCGGCCGCGGAGCCCAGAGGAGCCCAGAGGAGCGGGACGCCGGGCCTGGCTCCTGGCTAGGCCCCTTCCCCAGCCGCCGCCTCCGCGCTCGGCCGAGGCTGGGAGAGGCTCGGGGCAGGAAATTCTAGTTTGCTCCAAAGCCTGGAAGTAAACTGCTTGTCCCTGTTCTCTGCGAGCATCTCTTTCACCTGAAAGCACTGGGGCTACTCCAGGCCGTAACTCGTCACTTCCTGGTGCATGCCTGTTTGAAAACACTACCTTTCCCATTTGTTTCCTCATTAGCTTCTGCCTTTCTCTGCGCTCCATTTCACTTCCTCGTTAAATCTTCTTTCTCGCTCTTCTGTCTACGCCTCTCACCACCTCCTTCCTCCTTAGCGACTTTATTTAAATCGTTTCTCTTTTTCTTCTCAGGAGACTCTGGTCTTCTCTTCCCTGTCTTCCCCAGCAGTCCTTTTCGGATGTCATTCTTTTTACTAGTGAAGTTCTTAAATGAAACTGCTATCGTCAGTATCCCAGATCTACCAGAGGCCCATTAAGAATAGACTCACCAGCTTTAAGTGGCAGATCAGTTTCTGATTTCACCGAGCCTAGCATCCTTTTTAAAAAATTGTATTATTAAATGTAGAGTGTGGAAATAGCCCTGAAGTTATTTTTAAAATGAAGGGCTCAATGAGTGTTGGAAATAGTTATTTCATTTTTCAAGTTGCATGACCTCTAATGTCAGATTGAGCAGATCTAGAACATTTTTGCCCATCCTGTTTGGCAGAATGCTTCTTAAGCGTTTTGATAGCGGCTCACATTCATCACTATTCAAGTTGGCTTAAAAACAGTTTGAAAACTTTAGAAAAAAGACATTATGAGAACAACTAGGAAGCTGTTTTGATGAAGTCACTGTTAAATACCTTTTAAAATAGGCTTCACATGTTTAATGTATCAAAATAAAGTTGGCGGGAGTCTTGTAAAAAGGATTGTTTAGGAATTTGAGTAGTCTTAAGAGTTATGTAGCTATTTTGGGAAAAACATTCTTTTTCTGTTAACAAACGTTTACAACTCCTGTGATGTGAGAATTACCGAGGTTTACTGTGGGATTAACACAGGAACTCATTTTATTTGAGCTACTACATGGATGTAGAAGTGGTAAATTGTTCAGGTTAGCATAAATCAGTATGTAGAAGGAAAAAAAAAAAGTCTGCATAAATTCCCCTGGAAGGGGGATATGGTCAGAGATGGCAATTTGAAAACAGTGAGTCACCAAAAGTAAAAGTTTAAATTACAAGCTGTTTTGGGGGTCTTCAAGAGAGATTTTATAGATTGAACAACAACAGCAGCAAGGATAAAATATAACGCTGTCATGTAGACTGCAGCCTGAAAAGAAAGCGTTGCAGAAAAGCCACATCATCCTGAATTTATATTTCCGTGCATTTGAACAGATTGGAGAGCAGTGAAGTTGTTTTAAGAGCAAGTGATTTAAGTCAGCCAGCTTGTGAATAATACGAGATATTTTTGCATTTACATTAACTTATGTCCATAAATAACGAACTTTAACAATGAACAAAATCCATAATCCTGATAATGCTAAGAAAACTGGAAAGATACCTTTACCTTGAAAAGACAGGATAAAGAAGACAGCATAGAAATTTAGGGAGATTGCAGTTTTGGAAAACTTACATTAACATTTATTAGCTGCTACAGCTTTGAAATGTGATGATTTAAAGAAAGAAGTAGACTGTTGATTTCTAAAAGGTAATGTGTTGGCTGAAAGAGAAGAGAATCTTGTTGAGACCTAAAGTGTTCTTTTAAGGATACATTTCAATGTCATTTCAAAAAATAAACACATTTCCCATAACAAAACAGTGAGGTTAATGGAATAATGCAGGTGAAAGCTTTTTGGCCCGAAGGAGTTCCATCCTTTGGAACAAAGTTTTATTGTTGAACACACCATGACCCAGGCCTGTGAGTGCCAGCACAGTGGCTGTTTTTACAAGATCTGGTACAATATTCACAGTAGTTCTGGCCTTAGCACGAGGCAAGGATCATTCTTTTTGTATCTTCCTGATTGCTTCCTCTACAGAAATGGGATAATCCCTCCTCTTCTAAACTGGAAAGTAGTTTCTTCCCTCAATAAAACTAGTTTCTTCTCCAGGTTGAGCCTTTCCAACTCTTAGAGGTCTAAAATGAATGATATGAAACATACTGTATTTGCATCTATTTTTATTTAAGAGTTATCTAAGGAGATTTATCTAATTAAATAGGAATTTCCTAACAGATGCCAAAATAATCAACAAGTTTTCTTTAGAGATCATATATATTATATAACAAGATCCACCTAAGAGTTAAAATATAAGTAGGTATACAATTTAACTATTTGAAGATAATTTTTCTTCTTACCACTGAAGCAATAAGCAGGTAGTAGTACAATTTGGGGAAAACAATATTTCTGGCTTTTGTTTGTTTTATGTTAATTTGTGATATTCATGAGATCTTTTGTGAAGCCTTTGGGTATATAGTAAAATTCATGGGTTTTTAACTTTGTATTGACTCGTATTTTTGTAGGTTTTAAATTTTCTTCTGGCTTTAATTTATACTATCTCCTTTTACTTTTTCATTTAGAAATAATGTATTTTTCTCAGGATTGCAATCTCAGTGCAGTCCTCTACTTTTCTATTTGTTGGACGTTCTCTTAGACGTCTACATTTTTGTCTAGTTAGTACATTTCTAGTTTTTTATACAATTGATAAGAACTCTTTAATCTTATGAATTCTTTATATTTACTCTTTGGAGACAAGACTTATAGGGATTTCCTTGGGCTTAAACTAGAAAGAAAAACGAATTTGCTTATGAAATGTTGAAGGCTTTGTTACAAAGTGGGTTAACATTATATGTATGTTTGAAATAAACTACTTCAACCAGAGCATCTAGCTGTTAACGTCCAGATTAATATCTATCATAAAATATGTGCATGCTTCCAACACATGGCATTGCCTCCTATTCCTGCATGTCCAGGAGAAATTGTTTTGTCTTGTAGCAAAAGGCGTTAGCTCTTGGCACTTTTTTTTTTTTTTTTTTAATAGCTATCCAAAAATCAAGCTGAACCCTTGCATGTGAGGACAGAAAAGGACAATTTTTAGACAGGTCTAATATCCAGTTGTACCTTTCAGTCACTTAGAGAGAAGGCTTAGACCCCTGAAGCCCAAAGTCACAGGTTTTTTAGGATTATGGTGGTATATACCTCCAGTTTATAGGAAGAAAATGCGTTGTAGAAAATCCAAGTTAAATTAGGACTAAAATCCAAGTTAAATCTAGAACTAAAGTTTTACTGCCCCCAATACTTGTAAACTCTGGGTTACTGCTCTGTTGTCCATTTCATCAGTTGCAGAATATTCAAGTTAGTCTTTCAATGCTAACAAGAACATAAAAATGCATTATGTCTAAAAGCAGAATATGATTGCCAAGCCAGATCTGTGCATTACCTGAGAGTTTGGGGGGCCACCCAAGCGGCATCTACTTGTTTGCTACTGACCTTCATTTAGACTTGCTCAAGAATTGTTACAATGTAATAACATACACCCTTATGTACTCTTGAGTTTATTGAAAACACACAGCAAATGTGCACACACACACACATACACACCAGCACACCAGCACGCACCTACTCTAGAGCCTAGAATTTTAAGAGTCAGAACTTTTTATTTGCTTCTGGATTAAGATGGACCCTGTATTTCCTCAGCATGCTAATTAGAAACTCTATAAACAATTCAAAACCAGCTTCTTAAAATTCTGTTTTACAAAAATTGATGTTAAATATTGTCCTCAGAGAGTTCTACTCTGACTTTTCAAATTGTTTTTTTCTCCCTTCATGGGATAAACGGTTAGGGTTTCTTTTTGTTTGTTTTTTTATCTCGCATGTAAAAAATTCTATCTTAAAAGCTGATTTATTATTTCTTCCTTAGCATGGATGACATGGGAACAAAGATGATATTTCATCAGTCTTGTTTTTATTTAAGTTGAAAGGTTATATATTTCTACTATCTACTGCAATATTGCTAAATATTTTTATAGTGCTTGTAAATCTTATGACATTATTTTTTTAGTTTGTATTTCAGGCATTTACTCAAAAGGGACCATATGCCTCAGTTCATGTCACTCTATCATCAGTGTGTATGGTCACTCTGTTTTCTAATACTTTTAAGATTGGTTTTTGCCCCGACATTCCTCTGCCAGATTTATTTCCTTTATTTTCCCCTATATAGCACCATTTGGGCCATTTAATAAATAATTTCCCAACTCACCTTTCATAGTTATTTTAAACATGTGTATCTATTTGAAATACCGAATTGTTTTGTATTTTCTAATTTTTGCAAAAGTAGTATCGACTAAAAATCACATCCTATTCTTTTATTTTTTCTACACAAAATTATTGTTTTAAAATTTGTGTTGCTCCATAGAAATTATTGCTTCTGGCCACTGTCTAATATTCCACCATATGTTAATACCATATTTTGCTTATCCATTACCCTGGTGATACATACTTAGGCTATTTTCAACACTTTATGTCCACCATAAAGCATTAATACACTCTTTCCACATGTCCCCTTGAGTAACAGTGCAGAGTAACAGTGCAGCTGTGGAATGGCTGAGGTAGAAGTCATATATATGCCTTATTTCACAGATTCCTCCCTGGAATAGCTGTACCATTTTCCCCTCACCAGCAATACTTGGAATTTCTCTCTTGCCATATCCTTTGTCACCACACGCTGTTAATCTGCATTTTTAAAAATTAATTAATTAATTTTTGGCTGCATTGGGTCTTCGTTGCTACACTCAGGCTCTCTCTAGTTGCAGCGAGCGGGGTCTACTCTTCGTTGTGGTGCGCAGGCTTCTCATTGCAGTGGCTTCTCTTGTTGCGGAGCACAGGCTCTAGGCGCGCGGGCTCAGTAGTGTGGCTCCCAGGCTCTAGAGCGCAGGCTCAGTAGTTGTGGTGCGCAGGCGTAGTTGCTCCACAGCATAATTTGCATTTTAACTTCTGGAAATTTGGCATGTGTGGATTCATATGAAGTAAGGTGTTTTAATTCTGCATTGCTCTGATTCTAGAAAAGTTAGGTCTTCATATACTTTCTTGCTATTCATGTTTTCCATTCTGTGAATTGCCTATCATGAATTCGCTCATTTTTCTTATTGAGTATTGTGTGTCTTTAGAGATGTAGAAGTTTTTGTATTCAGATGTTGAGTCCTTTGTTGGGTTTTAGATAATGTATGTGTCTTCTACCCATCAACTGTTTTTCAGTCTGACTTTGGTATCCTTTATTGTACATAAAATTCTAATTTTTTATTAAAGTATAATTGATTTACAATATTATGTTAATTTCAGGTGTACAACATGGTGATTCAATATTTTTATAGATTATGCTCCATTGAAAGTTACTATAAAATATTGGCTATATTCCCCATGCCCTACAATATATCCTTGTATCTCATTTATTTTATACATAGTTGTCTGCACTTCCTAATTCCCAGTCTGTATCTTGCCCCTCTCGCTTCCCTCTCCCCACTGGTAACCACTAAATTG
Source organism: Stenella coeruleoalba (assembly GCF_951394435.1). NCBI lineage: Eukaryota > Metazoa > Chordata > Mammalia > Artiodactyla > Delphinidae > Stenella > Stenella coeruleoalba. The sequence goes on from NC_137163.1 coordinate 46,972,192, forward strand.
TTTTCTATATCTGTGAATCTCTTTCTGTTTTGTTGTATTCATTCGTCTTATTTTTTAGATTCTACTTATAAGTGATATCATTACAGTATTTGTCTTTGTCTGACTTATTTCACTAAGCATAATACCCTCCAGGTCCATCTATATTGTTGTAAATGGCACAATTTAATCATTTTTTATGGCTGAGCAGTGTTCCATTGTGTACATATGGCACGTATTCTTTGTTCATTCATCTGTTGATGGACACTTACGTTGCTTCCATATCTTGGCTATTGTAAACAATGCTGTTATAAACACTGGATGTGGGTGCATGCATCTTTTCAAATCAGTGTTTCTGTTTTCTTCAGATATATACCTAGGAGTGGAATTACTGGATTATATGGTTGTTCTGTTTTGTTTTTGTTTTTATTAACATCTTTATTGGAGTATAGTTGCTTTACAATGATGTGTTAGTATCTGCTTTATAACAAAGTGAGTCAGCTATACATATACATGTGTCCCCATATCTTCTTCCTCTTGTGTCTCCCTTCCACCCTCCCTATCCCACCCCTCTAGTGGCTACATCAGTTAACATTCCCACCAACAGTGTACCAGGGTTCCCTTTTCTCCACATCCTCGCCAAGGCTTGTTAGTTTTGTTCTTTTTTATGATAGCCATTCTGACATGTGTGAGGTGATCTCTCATTGTGGTTTTGATTTGCATTTCCCTGATGGCTAGTGATGTTGAGCATCTTTTCATGTGCCTGTTGGCCATCTGTATGTTTTCTTTGGAAAAATGTCTATTCAGCTCTTCTGCCTATTCTTTTAAATCAGATTTTTTATATTAATAAATTTATAATTTTAATATAGTTAAATTCATCACTTTTGCTTCATACAATGTATGCTTCTTTATTTTTCAAAGATCTATTTCATCTCTTACCCTGAAATCACAAATATATTACCTTGCAATTTCTTTTATTCTCTCTAGATTTTATTTTTCACATTTAAATATTAAAACTATTGTATTTTAGTTTTGTACATTAGGTGGAATTATATAACATAATGGTTAATAGAATGATTTCTGTGGGGTTTAAGTTCCAGCTCCACCATGTACTTCCTAGGCTAGTCATTTTATCTCTCATACCTCAGTTTTTCCACCTGTAAAATGAGGATAATAGTTTATGCCTTGTGGATTTTTTTGTGAAGATTAGGTGAGCTATATAGGACTGGGTACAACATAAGTGATATCACTAGGTTAAGATCCAGTCTCATCTCTCTTTTTAAAATGAGACTGTTTCCCCAAAAGCTGTAATTCAACTTCCTCCATTGGACTATGATTCCATCTCTTTCATGTGCCAACTTTCTATCTGTATATAGCTCTATTTCTAGGCCACCTGTTTGATTTGTTTTCTTATTTGCTGTTTCTTCCAAGGGCATCACAGTTCTTATCTATCATGACTTCCCAATATATCTTAATGTGTAGGGCACATTCTCCATTTTGAGCTTATTTTTCAAAACTACCTTAGCTGTATGGAGAACTTTATTCTTCCAGATACATTTTATTTTACTTTATTTTATTTTAATTTTTTTATAGGAGATAGAGCAATCTGCTCTTTTTTTTTTCTTTTTTTTTGGCTGCATTGGATCTTCATTGCTGCGTGTGAGCTTTGTCTAGTTGCAGCGAGCCGTGGGGCAGGAGGCTACTCTTTGTTGTGGTGCACAGGCTTGTCATTGCAGTGTCTTCCCTTGTTGCAGAGCACAGGCTCCAGGCTCGTGGGCTTCAGTAGTTGTGGCTCGTGGGCTCTAGAGTGCAGGCTCAGCAGTTGTGGTGCACCAGCTTAGTTGCTCCGTGGCATGTGGGATCTTCCTGGACCAGGGATTGAACCCATGTTCCCTCCATTGGCAGGCGGATTCTCAACCAATGTGCCACCAGGGAAGTCCCCCAGATACATTTTAGAATCACTTTTTTATGCTGTCCCTCAAAAAAAAAAAAGAGCTTGGCCTTTTATTACAGTTGCATTTAATTTTATAGATTAATATAAGGACATTTATATTATTATAGTAAGTCATCTCATCCATACCTGTGATATAAATTTCTTTTACTCATGTGTCCTCTAATAAAGTTTTCATTATGAAGATTTTCTGCATAATTTATTAGGTGAAACCCCATACTCTATAGGTTTTGTTACTATGGTAAATTCATCTTGTATTGTATCTAGATACTGATGCTATGGAGGAACACAATTGATCTTGGTGTATTAATTTTTTTCCAGCCCCTATGTTGAGCTCTTTTCTTAGATTTAATAGTTTATTGATTTTCCTGTGTTTCCAATAAAATAATCAAAACAATCTATAAATATGACATTTTTATCTATATTCTTCTAAACCTTCTCTCTTTCTATTTCTCTCAATACACAGCTCCAAAAAGGTCGGTTCCAACAGACCAGTAATGTTAGAAATCTTCATCTCAATTCTCTCCTTAAAGGAAATGCTAATTTTTTAAAAAAATTAGTAGTATAATAATTTTTGTTAGTGTATACATGTGCCATGTATTTTTGGTATATAGCCTTTATCAAGGAAAGATAGTTATTATTTGGATCTAGTTTTATAAAATTTACCCAATAGATTTTGAACCTCATGGGATGCTTTTTATCTCTTCTATCTAAAAAGAATGATGATATGATTTTCTCCTTTTATTTAACTAATACAGTGAATCACATGAATTGATTGGCTGATACTGAACCAACCTTGCATTCTCAAGGATAAACCCACTTGACCAAATTGTATTATAGTATAGATTAGCTTTTGCTGTATTACAAACCACCTCAAAACTGAGTGGCTTAGGGAGATCAGCTTGGTGCTTTGTGACCACCTAGAGGAGTGGGATAGGGAGGGTGGGAGGGAGGGAGACACAAGAGGGAAGAGATATGGGAACATATGTATAACTAACTGATTCACTTTGTTATAAAGCAGAAACTAACAAACCATTGTAAAGAAATTATACTCCAATAAAGATATAAAAAACAAAAAAACAACAAAAAACTTAGTGGCTTAAAATAGCAATTACTTGGCCATTTGGGACTGGATTCATCTGGGTAGTGTTTTACTTTTGGTTTTATCTGGGCTCCTTCATGCAGTTTTAGTCAACTGATGGATCAGCTGAGTGAGAGCTGGTCTGAGACAGCCTCACTCACAGGTTCGGTGGTTGGCTTGGACAGTGGGAGCACCTGGTCCACTTGTCTTCAGAACCTAGTGGGCTAGTCCTCGGCAACTGAGCCATCAAGCTCTTTTGCTATTGTCTCATCATGTGGGTTGAGTATGCCAAAGCCCAGTCCTGCTGAAGTGGTGACTCAGGAATGAGGGTGTCAAAGGGGATTGTACCATAATTTTTGAAACATCCTATCACAATGTTTTTAATATACCTTAAAACTCTGTGGAATAATAGTGTATTTAGGTTTTTGACTTATATTTTTAATAAGGAAAATTTGATTGATTGTAATGTTTTTTTATATTGCCCCTGTTTGGTATAATATTCTTCTTGCACCTCTAGCCCCATTATTCTAGCTTGGGGTACTTAAAATGTATTGAAGGGGATAGAAATGAGTATTGCATCTTAAATAAAAGTCTTGGACAAGTGGTTCCCACTTATCACTGAGGTTGTTCAAAAGGCTGCACTCTCACGGTGGACTATTGAACCCTTATGTACACCAAGCATTACATCTCACTTATACAATATTTATATCACAGCGCCTATGTATAGCACAATACCCATTGCTAATTCAGATTGTGTTTTAAGATATGAGACAAAATGTAAGACTTTTATTATAGTCATAAACATCTAGCAAACCAACCAGAAAATAAAAGCTAATTTTCAGTTGGTTGGCCGAGAACAAAAAAGCGAAGAATACCTCGTGCAAAACCATATCTCTGCTAACTACTGTTGGATTTAGAGCACACACATGCTAAAAAATATCTTCTTATCAAAGATTTGAGGTTGGACCTGAAAAAATTATATCAGAAGTGAAAATAATCATGTGGTCTGACCAGTGTGGATCACACAAAGTAAGTGTATACTATATATAAAGTAGATAGACTACGAGGTCCTACTGTATAGCACAGGCAACTATATTCAATACCTTGTAATAACCTATAATGGAGAAGGATCTGAAGAAGAAATACATATATCTGAATCACTTGGCTGTACACCTGAAACACAACATTGTCAATCAACTATACTTCAAGTAAAACAAAACAAAACAAAAAACTAAGTGTAAAGGGAAGTATAGTTTTATAAATTCCGCTCTGATATCCAATGGACCAACTGAAAGACAACAGAAACTACAACTATCTAGGAGACAGGACATGGCCAGCAAACCAGGCCGTTACCCTCGGTAACGGTCATACCTGCCAAAAAATATACAGACTAGCCTGCATTCATGAATACATAGGAATTCTTCATTTATCTGGCATTGTTAGGCAATGAGGTATTGTATGTTAGGAGAAGTTTTTTTAAAATGACAAATTGAAGAGGAGTTATTTTAACCTTCACTCGGTAATTTTTTTCTAAAATTAAGAAATGTATCTACTGGTGTATCTAATGTTTCCTTGATAACTCGGGGTCATCAGTTCAATCAACGTTTGCATGAATAATGCAAATGGAAACAAGACAGGCATGCTTACTGAAACTGAAAATGACATAGCAATGGCTGGAATAACTGATGAGAGAGCAAGAAAAAAGCAAAACTTAAAACAAACCATGATTGGAAACAATCAGTCAAGTTCTGACTTTCTGTACTTAGTTTCAAAAAGAGATACCACAAATCCCAGCAAGAGACTCCAGCATCATTAGCTGTCTTTCTCCTTTGTTTCCACCTTCCTTTCCTTTTCCTTCTACCCTAGATTGTTCCAGGAAGTGTTTATAGCTCCTTCCAAGACAAATTCTAATACTGCTTTCTCTCACACAAACTTCACAATATGTCCATGTGATAAATAGTGTGGAGGTAAAAGACAATTCATCACAGGCACATCTCCTATGAAAATAAAATTAGAAACTAGCTTCTAAACATGCAGAGAGAAGGGCGTGGTGTCAGGCACTAATTTCCTTGCGAATTCCTCTCCATTTCTAATAGACGTTCTTCTTTACCAAGATCCCTTTTTATTGGTGTCCTATTCCAAACTGCTCCACTCCGCCCATCCTCATCCTGTAAAATACATTCACACTCTTTTGTGACCCTACTTATTTGCCCATTAAATAATCAATCATAGAACTGTTGGAATTAAATACAGAGTGAAATTAAAATACTGGAGTCACTTGGAGGGTTTAAGCAGCTCCACCAGAAAATACTGGGCATGGATTTAAAAGAGGCTGCGTGGGACTTGCTCTTGTCCAACTTCTTTCTCAAGAAGTATCTGAAATAAGCCTAAATTCAGAGTTAATCAGACTGGCCTGCTTTCTCAGGTGGACTGGAATTCTGCTCTTTCCCCTCAACTCCCTGATGTCAGTGGTACTTTCCAGAGAGGACGTGGACTTCTCTGCCTACTGCAGAAGCTCAGTTCCCCCCGGGTCCGCTCCCTGTCTGAATCCCACACTTGAGGCCAGATGCCACCCTTCCCAGAACATTCGTGGCCTCCATTCAGTTTTTAACCTGCTCAGATTGAGTCCCTCTAGACTCTTTCTGGAAACCTGATCTTCAACCCCTTTCCCTGACCTCGATGGTTACCTGCCTACTTTAGGCCTCAGGTGCTTTAGCTATAAAATGATATAGTTGCCCTTAATTCTAAAGTCTTCTTTCTAAAGCGCTACAATGTGCTGGCTCCTTGAAAATGTTTCTCTTTGCTGGTTTTAATTTTGTAGAGAATTAAAACCCCAGCCACTCTAAAAGACAGTAAGTTACATTGGATAAGGAAAGTGTGCATTTGTAGTTAGATTAACAGGGATGGAAGACGACTTAGTATGTTTTAAGATACTCATGATCCGTTCTCGTGAGAGTCGGGGAAGAAGGGGAAGAGAGTTAATAAAATACCAAACGATTGTGACAAATTAAGTTCACCAAGATGTAGGTGATTAGTTACTACTTGAATAAGCCACACAAATCCAATTCAAGTTGTCCTTTATTTATCTAAGAAGGATCCCAGTGAACTGAGTCCCATGTTCAGTGACTCCACGTTCAATGGCTTAGTCTTTAAAAACTGTTATGTTGCTGGAAGCAGAAATATTGCCCATCAGTCCTAATTGATGTTTAGCTATCACGCACATTTGAAATAAATTTATTACTTTGCCTGATCTCAGTGTAATACATTCCAAAGGGGCAAAGAGCACACGAAAAGTTATGGAGTCTCCATCTTCTACACTAGAGTGTGCAATAAATTACATATTATTTGGCCGAGAAATTCACAAGCCATAGAAACCACACCATTAGCAATGTATACAGTGGTAAACAGCAGGTAATGAGAATGATATAAAACCAAACAGACTGTGTAGGTTGGCACTGCTGCCAATAAAGCAATTATTAAATGCATGCATATGCATCTATGCTAGGTAAGCTCTTTAGGGCAATTGCTATGAGTTCTACATACCTGTCAGGATATTATATATAGCCCACTTTCTATGGCCTTTATTCAAAGACGCTGAGAAAGGGTTACTCTGGGTAAATTCAGACCTTTTCTCAATATAGAATTTGGTCAACATGCATTCTGAACAGCAAAATTTCACAGTATTTTCCTACAATAATTGCCACCTCAGCAAATGCAGGATTAAGTATAATGGATTATAAGAAGTTAGAAAGGAAAGATGGAAGAAAAGAAGGAAGGTAGAAAAAAGGTGGATATAGAGTACTTCAACATTTATGTAGAGTGGACCTAAAACTAACCTGAGGTTTCCCTGAATTATTAGCATATGCTATAGAAACTTAAATGAAAAAATAAAAAAACCCAGCAAGGGAAACTCAAAGATTCTTTGCTTTTTCACTTTACTGCATATACACGTCCATCTTAAACAATCTATATGCTTATATCCAACAAGAGAGCATTGTTTTGCAAGGCTATTTGGGTTCTATCAGCATGTAAAGGTCAGACAACTCAACTTTAGCAGAGTCAGCTTTCAGGTGAATAATTGTTTCTTTCAGGTTGCGAGCATTTGAATTCTCCAGAAATGTTTCCCAAAACATGAAAATTAAAAGAGTCCTAGGACAGCGTCCTTTAGTAGTTTTATAGTATCAAGGTTTTTGGAGGAGGAGTATCCTTGTCCATTATCAACACAATGATTCCAAGCAGATCAATTTATGCTGAGAATATTATATAACAGAACCCACTTCACCTCCATTATACTGACAATGATCTTCCTTACTTCAACCCTGTGCTTCTTATAAAGTTGAAAATACTGAGCCAAGAACAGACAGTGACAATGCCAGAGACTCAGATGTACCTATAGGTGCCTTCAGACAACATCAGCCACCCAGGCTAAAGTCCTGGTTTAAAACATCCCAACATGAATGAATCTCAAAAACTATATGCTGAGCAAGTGAAGCCAGATCAAAAGGGCACCCACTGTATTATTCAACTTACATGAAATTCTAAACTCGACAAAAGTCATCTCTAAAGATAAAAAACAGATCCGTGGTTGCCTTGGGGTGGGAGATGGGGATACTTTTGCAAAAGCCTGCGAGGAAACTTTCTAGGGTTTTAGAATTGTTATCTATCTTTATGGGGGTGGTAGTTATACAAATGTATACATTAATTAAAAGTCACTGAGCCGTTGACTAAAAATGTCTGCATTTTATTGTATGTAAATGATACCTTAATAAGGTTGATTACAAAGTGAACCAAAACAAAGCAGAAGAAAAACCTCTCAAGACCTTAAAGAAAATACACTGTTTTCTTCCAGGGTACCAGATTGGAAATGAGGCATTGGTCTGTTCTACCCTCAGATTATCCCTAGATAGATTATCTAGTCTATTTTAAAGCGCTAGAGTCCCCTATCAGGAAAACTCACCCCATGTTTAATTTCTTTGATTTCTTCTGTGCCTCTTCTCCCAACACAGTGAAGCCATTCACGGAAGAAAAACCAGCTTTTTCCAACTTTGCATCACCATATATTCTTTGCAAAGCTATTATTTATAGAATAAAATTTGGCGACACTTTGTAAAAATCTAGCTTTTTGAGCCTTACAAATCTTAACAGTTAACCTATTGCCTCCACTGGAATTTGCAAAAAAAATTATTTTGAAAATGAATAGCTGAGAATTGACATTTTTGCTTTTTGTGATTTTCTCTTCCTCTAAGATAGAAGTGAGTAGGAATGAGAAACACATACATAAAGAAAAAAAATTATCTTGCTGCCTTTGCATGGTTATAATTTAGAGGAGGCCCTTTTCAACAATAATCTATTATCAGAATCAATAAAATACAATCTCCATGAAGGCCAGGCCAGGATATTTGTCTCTTTTTCAGCAGATTGCAATACAAACCACATTCATGGATATGCTTCTTGATGATCTTTGTAATACTGTAACAGTTGACCATTTCCTCATGCCTCTTCACCTTAACTTAAACCTGGTTTTTCACTGATGACCTCACATTTCCTTCTCTAACACTTGGTTGTGGGCCTCTTTTCCAACTCCAACTCGCATTTCACTCTGGAACCAAAGGAAGACTCACACCTTCCTGTTTTTTAGTGATACCTCAAGGTCATTTCCATATTGTGATCACCCTGAAGAATAGCCAGACAATTGATATTTCAGAGCCATCTGACAGTTTGTAGCTCTAAAAATTAACTAAGGACCGCGTTTGTCAAAAATATCCTAGTTTAAGATTTTGGTAATACAGCAACAGTAATCGCGAAGTCACTTATGACAATCAGTGTGGGAAGCACCCTCCTTCAGGAAGATCCTTTGCCATACAATACTCTTTCCCTGTCAGGTAATAAGGAAGCACGGCCAAGGAAAGTAACCTTTTGTGGAAAGAAATACTGGGCTTCAAGAAGGCTTGCAGTTCATATCTTTTTCTTGAATTAGATTCCCCATTAATTACTTTATCCACAAAGAGGTAATTATCAGAATTATGTAAGCAATTAAGGAGATGCTACTCCACATTCTTTCAGCTTGTTGACCTTTCTCACTTTATTTCATGTGGCCATCTGAAACATCAGTGATTTACATGTCTTTTTTTTTTTAACAGATTTCTGTGTGTGTGTGTGTCCCCATGATGAAGACATCATTAAAGTAAAATATCATGAATAGACTCTTAAGAAGCAGAGTCTACTGAAAGTCCTGGAAAATATGAAAGCACTAATATTCATGGACAGCTCTACACTCTGAAAGTTACTCCAAATGTTGTTGATCTCTCTTTTGTCTAGGAGTTTTTCAAATTTTCTACCATGATCATTTGTTAGTTTTATAATTACATAATGAAGGCATTACATCATACAATCTTTTGTTATCCATTGCAGTTTTAAAACTATTCCTTTCCTTGTCCTCAGCAGATATGTCATAGATTATTAGTACACAAGCAAAGACTTTCAATGTAACAGTACTTTATAGTGAGAAGAACTATACTGAGCTATCGCTATCCTAAGACAATGCATTAGGAAAGCACTAGGAATTCTTAAGCACTAGGAATACAGAGACGATCAAGGGGCAAGTTCCTTGCCTTCGAGTATACATGATCATTATAGCAAATGCTTAAATAGCACTTAGTATATAACTCACCACAGCATTCTTATTATCCTCCTTTTTAATAGGTGAGCAGAGGAAGCCACAGGGAAGTCATAGGGTAAAGCCAGAATTTGAACCTAGGTAGACTAGTACACTCTCCACGGCTTTAACTACTACATTAAAATATATATATATATAAAAAACTCCAAGTATTCCAAAGTTACAAAACACTTATCTACCAAAACTCAAAAAGGAGCACACAAACTTGCATAGAAAATAAACATGTGGGCTTCCCTTGTGGCGCAGTGGTTGAGAGTCTGCCTGCCGATGCAGGGGACACGGGTTCGTGCCCCAGTCGGGGAAGATCCCACATGCCGCGGAGTGGCTAGGCCCGTGAGCCATGGCCGCTGAGCCTGCGCGTCCGGAGCCTGTGCTCCTCAACGGGAGAGGCCGCAACAGTGAGAGGCCCGCATACCGCAAAGAAGAAAATAAACATGTAAAAGTTCATAAATAAACCACAATATAACCTGTTCCACATAATATACTGACTGCAGTGTCCTGGGCCTCTCCCATCCTTAGGTAGCTGGAAATTACAACAAAATAATACTTTCCACCTTTGGAAACCACACCGTCTCTCATACCAACCAACCAATTACTTCCTTAGAGGGAATAGGAAATTAACCTGAATATCATTAAAAAATATATATATATAGCATTACTGATGTAGAATCTTTGTTTAAAGACAATAATTTCAATAGCAGAGGGAACGTTACCATTGCAGGCTTCAGATAACATCTATATTTCTCAGATTTCATGCTAAATCATATAATGCCATATTGTGTCTGAAGCTATTTTTTCAATAGTCCATTTTCTTAAATGGACGAGCAAAGCCGTAAATACTGAGGAACATTTTGGCTCCCAAATCCTAAAGCCATTCTGATTATGCCTGGGTGATCATGGGGACGTCATCGGAACTACCAGAGGACTGGCTGAAATACCAGTGTTCTGGCCAGCTTACAAATCGGAAATTATACAGAATCCAATTTTATTTTTTTGTTAAGTAATTCCTATGAGGCTTTTGGGATGTCAATGTAAAGTCCTTTCATGTGTAATCTTTATCCATTAGATAGGGAACAATGCCAATCCCCGTCATAAATACTTTCACAACCTGACACTGAAAATCCATTGCAGGGCATACGACCTGCAAATACGATGTGAATCACACACATCCACTCATTCAGACAATCCACAAATATTCATTTTTAAGTCTACTATATGCCAATAATGTACCAGCCTCTCAGATGCTAAACCATGCTAAATGCTGAAACAGATATACTCAGTTCGGGCCCTCCTGGAACTTGTTACCTACAGAAGTGCCTTCATTGTAAATGGTCAGGTCTCAGCCAATGCTATTATCATCAGCAGGTGACCAAAGGATAGAGCTTGCTTTCTAAACAAGCTCCACACTCCTTCCTTTCAACATTTTTGCTTTCCTTCAAGGCACATAATCCACTGGTCAGTTTCTCCCAGTTAGTGAGGTTTGGGGAAAAGGTACCCAGTGAACAATTCCTTGTGGCCTCACTCTTCCCTCACACTCTCCTCTGTGCTGTTGAGCTAAAGAGACCTGGATTAAAGTCACTTGTTCTAACATTATTTTAAAATCCGGCTGCTCCTGCTTTGAGGATTTCCACTGGACCAACACAGCAGCAAAGCAGCACTGAATCAGAAGCAGGTAAATTTCAAAATGACAGCTCTAAACATATCCACTCTTCTTTTGTTCTCCTCCTATCCCTTTGCTCTGAACACCTCTGCCCTGAGGCTTTGCCTTTACCCTTCTCTGATTACTGCTCCAAAAGGGTTTCCAAGAGCAGGGAGTATTTATGGTTTCATTTGCTCCCAAGTCCTTGGTGGAAAAGGATGCTTGCTTCCTGATTCTTACTAATTCCACACTCACATCATCAACACAAAAATCATCATTAAAAAAAAAATTTCCTCAGCTTCATATTTCTTCTGGGCCAACACTAAAAGAATATTTTCAAAGAAACAATATCCTCTGTCCTTTGCTCCTCCAGTCTCATTTTCAACCCTTATTACGGGATGCATTACAAAAACAGAAGAAAGTTCTTTGTGCTTTCCTGTACCAGCTAATTATTCTAATTTGTTCTGTCTCTACCGAACAGAATGCGAAATCAACACAAAGGCTGATTATGCGACCTCTTCCAAGGGAATGGTCTGAGAGTTGTCTATTTACTAATGAAGCTCAGTGTGTATTAAGGGTTGACTGAAGCAATCATCAGGAATTTTCATCCCTTAAATTAGTCTTTTCTACCAGATGCACATCTTTCATTTCGGATAATATAACTTTTAAGTTCAGGATACAACTGGACAAAAGAAAAGAAAAAAAGGTAACCAACACAACATTTGCAGTAATAACACAGTAACAGCTATCATCCTTCCCTGAGGAATTCAGCCTACTTTATGGACACAATTTAGTACAAACTCATAAAAAAGCTAACAAAGCCCCAAACCACTTCACAATAGCGTAGAGAGGTAAAGGTCAGAAATTATTACTGCCAGACCCAGCAGACAATGGCACCTACCGGAAAGAGCACAGGACAGGAAAACCTGGAAGCCTGTGTTCCAGTTTCGGTTATTCCTGTAAGCATTAGTACGATCTGAGTGAACTCAGCCTGCCCTGCTTTTTCCGTTTATAAAAACCTACATCATCCTCTCAGTAGAATGAAATGCCACATCTGAAAAGTTGCAGATCTCTTTAGGAAAGAAACAAAACTCATGCTTTCCAACCAAAATGGAATAATTCTGTCAATGGAGGCTTAATAAAAATCTGCCATAAAGCAATTGTTTACTTGAAATCTATCTTTTGTGGTATATTTATTGGGGTAAGGAGTGTAAGCAAATCATAATTAGAGTTACCGATTATTCCAGAAATCAAGGTCATTGAGTTCAGATTCCAACTTTGACCCTGACCCAGGCTTACAGAGATGTAAGATGTCCCAATACCTCATATCCAGCATACATGGGAGAAACAAGGTATGCAGACAGATCCTCTTATAAATATCCCATATGTCGTGGTTTTAATACAGGGTCTCAGATTCATTGCCATTCTTCGCATCCAGATGTGGGCATTTTCCCTTGAATTTAGGCAGGCTTTCCATGGCTTCAAACAATAGAGCAGGGGTCAGTAAATTATGGCTGGTGGGCCAAGTCTAGGCCTCTACCAGCTTTTATAAATGAAGCTTTATTGGAACACAGCCATGTTCCTTAGTATATGTATTGTTTGTGTCTGTTTTCACATCACAGCAGCAGAGCTAAGTAGTTGCAAAAGAGACTGTATGGCTTGTAAAGCCTAAAATATTGACTGTCTGACACTTTATGGAAAAAGGTCTCCAACGCCTGCAATAGTATATAATGAAAGTGATGCTATGTAACATCTAAGACTAGGTCATAAAAGGTCATGCAGCTTTTGCATGATTCTCGTGGAATGCTTCAACCCTGGACACTCATTCTCTTGGAATACTCTATCTTGAATCCTAACTACCACGTTATGAGAAGTCCAAGCCACCTGGGCAGCCATCTATAGGCACTCCAGTCAACAGTCCTTTTTGGGCCCAGTCTTCAAGGGCCAGACATGTGAATTAAAATTATCTAGATTCCAGCCCCAGCCATCCGAATCCTCATGAGCTGAGGTTTCAGATATCAGTCATGGAGTAAAGACAAGCCATCTCCTCTGTGTACTGTTTGAATTGCTGACCCACAAAATCTGGGCACATATTAAAATTTTTGTTTATTTCACCACTAAGTTTGGACTTCTTTATTATGTAGCAATAGATAACTATAGCACTGTGTCTGTACACAGGATTTCTACATTTCACAGAGCACAGATTTTTAGATGTGAATGTTGACTGCTCAATTTCTAAGAAGAACGTATACACACACATAGGTACAAAATGTTTATGTATATGTAAATATTAGACCTATATAAACTAATCTGTATTATCCATAAAATGAGGGGGCCTTGATAATGGCTAACATTATTTTTCGGTATTTATTGTGTTCCAAGAACTGATAAATTCTTGCATTGTATGAATTTTCTCTTTCACCCTCATAGCAACTCCCTGAGAGAAGTAATGGTATCTCTATTTTATAGATGAGAAAACTGAGGCAAAAACAGATAACATGCTCAAGAGTACTCAACAAGTAAATTTTAGAGTCAACATTTGAACCCAGGTTCTCAAGTTTTAGATCCCTTACTCATGCTCACCAAGCTATATACTGAGGAAGGGGATGAAAGCTGACGCCATTACCTCATGCTCAAGAAGTTAGACAGAAACTTAGCAGGTATGGTTGAAAGAAGACAGGACTTGGAGTCATAAGTCCAGAGGCTGAGTTATGAGATGAATTCTCCTCTCATCTAGATATAGGTTTGTTTTTAGAAAATGAAGAAGATCACTGCATATTTTGATTGTTAATTTCTGTACTTAATGATTACCAAAGAATGGACTTTTACCAGGGAGCTATTTTGCAATGACATAAATTATTGATTCAAACTCAAACCTTTATTATAAATTATTGATTCAAAATCAAATCTTTATTAAGTCTCCCTTGCATCAGAAGTTTTTCCCACTCTTCATTTCTTTGAAACCCTTTCCTGTCTACTCTTGGCCAAAGCTTGAAGCCTAATTTAACACTTGGAAATAAAATAATGAAATAGTCATAACACAGCAATTCCAATGCCTACTGAAATGGAAGCTCTAAATAATTTTTCAGATAATTTAGGAAATTAAAAATATTTACATCATAGATGCAAAGACAGAAGTTACTTGTGTAATAAATGGTGAGACAAAAAGTTTCTGGTCAAGTAGATTTGTTTATATATGATCACTAATCTGAGCTCTACCCCTGTGCTAAAACCCAGTGACAGGTTGCATACAGCTTCTAAAGGGATAGTTCAGTGCATTGGGTCAAATTCATGCCATAAAATGTGGTATTAGTAGTAGTACTAGAAGACAGAGTGACTGTCTTCTTTGGGACATAGATGAAGACCCCAAGATAGACAATATCAAGGACAAATTATGTAGAATAAGATATTATCTCAGTCCTTGGAACATGTCATGCAGGATAGAACAAGAAGTAGATTTATTATCAAGTACATGAAGCCAGAGACAGTAAGCAATGAGTGGTAGTTGGTTAAAATAGACAGGTTTTAGAAGTAGAGGCACGGATGTAGAAAACAAACTTAGGGTTACCAGGGGATTGTGGCAGGGAGGCTAAATTGGGAGATTGGGACTGAAATATACACACTACTATACATGAAATAGATAACTAGTAAGAACCTGCTCTTCTTATTAGCCCAGGGAACTCCATTCAGTACTCTGTAATGGGCTATTTGGAAAAGACTCCAAAAAAAAAAATAAAAGTGGGGCTTCCCTGGTGGCACAGTGGTTGAGAGTCTGCCTGCTGATGCAGGGGACACGGGTTCGTGCCCCGGTCCGTGAAGATCCCACATGCCGCGGAGCGGCTGGGCCCGTGAGCCATGGCCGCTGAGCCTGCGCGTCTGGAGCCTGTGCTCCACAACGGGAAAGGCCACAACAGTGAGAGGCCCGCGTACTGAAAAAAGAAAACAAAAAAGTGGATATATATACATGTATAACTGATTCACTTTGCTGTACACCTGAAACTAACACAACACTGTACATCAACTATACTCCAATAAAAATTTTTTTAAAAAATAGGTTTTAAGAACCATAGTCAGGGAGCAGTGTGGATTGGAAAGACCTGGCAAGAAAAATTTCTGCATCCTCAGACAATGCTCCCCAAGCTGGCTATTGCAAGGGTGAGCATTTAAGAGATCTTTGACCTAAGGAGGACATGAGATTAACAATCTATCCCAATGTGCATGAATTATTCTCCTCGGTGCTATCAGAAATCAGATGGCATCCTAGAGCAGGGGTCAGCAGATCTTTTTTGTAAAGGGTCAGATAGTAAATATTTTGGATTTTCTGTACCATACGTCTGCATTACAACTGCCCATCTGCTGCTGTAGCACAGAAACAGCCATGCACAATACGTTAATGAATGGATGCGGTGTGTTCAAGCCAAACGTTATGTACAAAACCAGGAGTCAAGCAAGATCTGATCAGTGGGCCAGAGTGTGCGGACGCCAGTTCTGGGTCAGTGTTCACAGCTGAATGAGTCATGAGGCCTTAAGTTCCAGTTCTCATTGTACTACTTTCTACCTGGGTGAACTTGGGTTCATCCTTTTATTTATATGGGCCACTGTATTAGTCAAGGTTCTCCAGAAAAACAGAACCAACAGCATGTGTATACAATGTGCCCATATATACTGACAGATATAGATCTAGATATCGATATTGATATCTAGATCTATATCCATATCTATATAAAGATAGAGAAAGAGAGAGAGAGATTTTAAACAATTGGTTCACACAATAATAGAGGCTTGGTAAATTCAAAAGCTGCAGATTAGGCTGTCTAGAAACTCTAGGAAGAGTTGCAGTTCAATTTCTGTAAGTCTTCTGGCAGAATTCCTTTTTGCGACAGGGAGGTCAGTCTTTATTAAGAGCTTCACCTGATTGGATGAAGCCCATGCATATTATGGAGGATAATCTGCTTTACTCAAAGTCCACCACAAATTTAGTTATGAATTTCATCCCAAAACACCATCATAGGGACTACCCTGGTGGCACAGTGGTTAAGAATCCGCCTGCCAATGCAGGGGACACGGGATTGAGCCCTGGTCTGGGAAGATCTCACATGCCGTGGAGCAACTAAGCCCATGCACCACAGCTACTGAGCCCGTGCACCTAGCGCCCATGCTCTGCAACAAGAGAAGCCACCGCAATGAGAAGCCCGCACACCACAACAAAGAGTAGCCCTCGCTTGCTGCAAATAGAGAAAGCCCACGTGTAGCAACGAAGACCCAATGCAGCCGAAAATCATAAATAAATAAAACATAAAAATTTTTAAAAACACAAAAACACCATCACAGAAATATCCAGAATAATATTTGACCAAATAACTGGGCATGGTGGCCCAGACAAATTGACATGGAAAATTCACCACCTAAGCCATAGTTTTGTCACCTTTTACTGAGAAATATGACTTATCTGAGCTATTTTGATACCTAGAAGATACCTTCTAGAGGTAACACCCTCAGTATTTTACATGGTAGGCAGTAGAGGGAATGAGCCCATTTGCCCAGTCATATGACACCTAAAGGATAAAATTCTGTCTTCTCTCTCCAACCCACAAGGATGAACGCCAAAAATACATCACTTATATCTGCTTTAGCTAACATAGGATAGACCTATGCTCCCAGTAAGTCTCATGAAATGCTGTTTCATTAAGGAGAGACTTTACTTGCTAAGATTAGAAGCAAAAGAGGGTGGTGGATGAAAAACTGCCCAAGGATATAAGCTCATGCAAGGAAGCAGGCGAGAGAATGGGTATCCGAAGATGTGCGCTCTGAGCCAACACTAATTCCACAGCATCAGGTTATAATTCAGGGAGCCCAACCGCTGGGGGTTTTTTCCCCTTCTTCTTTTCCCCCAAAGAGGGACAAGCATACTGACAAAGGAAGAGCATCAGTCACCACAGATAAATTGCTTTTTAGAGGTGATTTCGCAAATGATTTGGCTCAGTGTAGACTATGATTTGGCTCCCCAAACCAAAAGCTAGAGCATTTCATTCCAGGTCCCTCTTCAAATATCCATGATAGGTAAAACTCTGGCATCAAGTAGGTCTTGAAATCTCCCCAGGTGATTATAATATGCAACCAGGGCTGAGAATCTGGAGATGTAGAGCAAACTTAAATTGAACTTTAGTTAAACAGTAAAACGAGCTCTGACTCTACTGGCTGGAGCTAGACAAGGGATATGGATTTAGTTGGATGAGAAGATAAAGGACACCAGGGAGTAAATCAAATGCTTTACACCTGTGCTTAGCTAATTGCTACTCAGATAATTCAGACAATCTTACAGCACCTGAACCCTGAAATTCCTTAGTTCTGTTTAAAAAAAAGGAACTCTTCAAGTAACTGAACTCTGAGAATCATGCCAATTATAAAGAAAAAGAAGAAATCTTATTTTTTGAATTAGTTGATTTCATATATACTGTTTCACTTTCATGATATTAACTAGTTATCTTTCTTTCCATTTTATGTTTGAGGAAAGTAAGGCTTTAAAGTCTCAGTAATTTTCTCAAGGTCACTTGTTAAGGGTGTGGTAGGCAGCATAATGGCTCCTAAAAATGCCCTCACCCTAATCCCTAGAACCCAATAATATGTTACCTTACATGGTAAAGAGGACTTTGCAGATATGACTGAAGTTATAGGCCTTGAGATAGAAAGATTATCCTGGTTTACCTCATGGAACAAACCTAATTGCATGAGTCCTTAAAAGCAGAAAACCATTCCCAACTGTAGAAAGAGAAAGAGAGAGATGTCCTAATAGAAGCAGAATCAGAGAGATGCAACATTTTGGGGTTTGTAGGTGGAGAAAGGGGACTCTGAGTCAAGGACTACAAGTGACCACTGGAAGCGGATAAAGTCCAGGGAACAGAAACACCCCTAAGAGCCTCCAGAAAAGAATGTAGCTCTGCCAACACTTTTTTTTCTTTTTTAACCATCTTTATTGGAGTATAATTGCTTTACAATGGCGTGTTAGTTTCTGCTTCATAACAAAGTGAATCAGCTATACATATACATATATCCCCATATCTCCTCCCTCTTGCATCTCCCTCCCACCCTCCCTTCCCTATCCCACACATCTAGGTGGACACAAAGCACAGAGCTGATCTCCCTGTGCTTTGTGGCTGCTTCCCACTAGCTAGCTCTTTTACATTTGGTAGTGTATATATGTCCATGCCACTCTCTCACTTCATCCCAGATTACCCTTCCCCATCCCTGTGTCCTCAAGTCCACTCTCTATGGCTGCGTCTTTATTCCTGCCCTGCCCCTAGGTTCTTCATAACCATTTTTTCTTGTTTTTTTAGATTCCATATATATGTGTTAGCATATGGTATTTGTTTTTCTCTTTCTGACTTACTTCACTCTGTATGACAGTCTCTAGGTCAATCCACCTCACTACAAATAACTCAATTTCATTTCTTTTTATGGCTGAGTAATATTCCATTGTATATATGTGCCACATCTTTATCCATTCATCCGTCGATCCTGCCAACACTTTTACTTTACTCAATTGAGACCAATGTCAGACTTGTAAGGTAATAAATTTACGTTGCTTTGAGTCACTAAATTTGGGATAATTTGTATGAAAGCAATTAAAAAAAATACAGAGGTCCTACAAGAGCCAGGCTATATATTTATACTTAAGTATTTCTGAAATGAATTTAACCTTGTGATTGACAGCAGCAGCAGCAGCAGCTTCCAAGGGATCCCACCACACACCTGAGGCAAAAGGAGCCTAATACAAAGCAGTGACAGCAGCAGGTCACTGCCCCACACTTGGGGTAGAGGGGGACTTGATCTACTGTAGCAGCAGCATAGCCTGAATGGGAACCCATCCTCCTGTGGCACTAGTCCCATCAACATTAGTCTAATCTGCTAGCATCTGCTGTGCCAACAGGCCCAACATATACAAACCCCCCAACTCAGTAGCATTAAGTGAGCCAGGCTCAGTGTTTCCTGAAACTCATATCCAGTTGCACTGGAAATCCAAGATATCACCTACTGTTATGAAAACATAAACAATAACAGAAGACTGGGAACTTCAGAAAGAAAAGGGGAACAATGGAATGGGTGAAAACAAATGGGGTAAATATAAGAGACTATCATTAGCCTCATGAGTTTCTTAAATTCTATATGATGGTCAAAGCAAAAATGATGACACCATCTGATGGGGTTCTCAATGTAGAGAAAGGAAATACTACAGAAAATCATACTTTAAAACTGGGGAATATTAAGAGACCTAAATGGAAGTAAAATTTTGAAACTTCACTTGAAGTAATGAAACACTGATTCCAGTAGGCTATGATAAGTTACATATGTATACTGTAATGCCAAAAGCAACCACTAAGAAAACTATACAAACAGTATACACAAATGATTATAAATGAATTAAATTAAAATGGACTTATTAAAAAATGTTTAAGTAACCCACAAGAAGGAAAAATAAGGGAAACACAGGATTGAGAAACTAAGGTAAAAGACAAAACAAAAAATAACATGGTAGACCAAATCTTTGACATGGCAATAATTACATTAACGGTAAATGATCTAAATAACCAAGTCAAAGACAGAGATTGGAAGAGTAGATTAAAAAATCGCAAGCATGATCCAACTATATACTGTCTATAAGAAGCTTACTTTCAACATCATGATATAGGTAGTTCAAAGTAAAAGGATGAAAATGATATATCATGTGAACATTAATCAGAAAAAGCAGGAATGGCTATATTAATATCAGATAAAGTAGACTTCAGAGCAAAGGAAATTATTAGGGGCAAAGAGGGTCATTACATAAAGATAACAGGAATAATCCACCTAGATGACCTAGTGATACTAAATGTGTGTGCACCAAACAACAGAACTTCAAAATGCATGAAGCAAACACTGAAAAAGGTAAAAGGAGAAAGTTTTAAATCCACAATTATTATTTGAGACTTCAACACAGCAATTTATACAACTACCAGAGAGAAAAATCAGCAAGGATATGGAAGAACTGAAAACATCATCAATCAACAGGATATAACTGACATTTAAAGAACACACTCAGTAAGAGCAGAATACATATTCAAGTGTCCATGGAACATTCACTCATATACCATATACTGGGCGATAAAAAAACATTAGCAGATTTAAAAGAATTAAAATCATAGAGAGTATGTTCTCTAGCCATAATGGAATCAGACTAGAAATCAATAAGAGAAAGACAACAGGAAAATCTTCAATCACATGAAAACTAAACATCACACTTCCAAATAACTCATGGGTAAAAAAGACAGCATCAAGGGAAAAAATTTTAAATGTATAGAATAAAAGAAAATGGAGATATAACAGATCAAAGTTTGCGGAATGAAGTGAAAGCAACGCTGAAAGGGAAGTTTATAGCACTAAATTGGGAAAGAAAATATTTCAAAGCAATAATCTAATTTTCTATATTAAAATAGTAAAAAAGGAAGAGGAAAAAACACTAAACAAGCAGAAAGAAGGAAATAATAAAGATGAAACAGAAATCCATGAAACTGAAAACAGGAAAATAGGGGGGGAAATCAATGAAACAAAAGGCTGGTTCTTTGAAATAAGCAATCTAACCAATAAAGATCTAGAAAGACTGACAAAGATTAAACAGAGAGATGGCACAAATCACAGATATCAGAAATGCAACCAGGGATACCATGACATATCCTGCAGGTTAATGAGGGACAAGTTACTATGAACAAGTCTACACTAGAAATTCAAAAATGTAGATGAAATGGGCCAATGTTTCTACACCCAAAACTACCAAAACTCAGCCAAGATGAAATAGATAATCTCAACTTTCCTGTAACCATTAGAAATACTGGTTTTTCATTTAAAAACTCCCAAAAGAAATGTTCAGGCTTAGATGTTTCACTTTTACCCAAGACTTAAAGAATTAACACCAATTTTACATGATTTGATAAGAAATAGAAGTAGAGGGAACAGTTTCTAATTAATTTTATGAAGCCAGTATTACCTTGATACCAAAACCAGACAGGGATAGTATAGAAAGAAGAAACCTACAGACCAATATTTTTTATGAAATTGGCTGAAAAACCCTCAGCCAAATATTAGCAAATTAAATCCAGAAATATATGAAAAGAATAATATACCATGACCAAGTGGGATTTATTCCAGTTATGCAAAGTTGGTTAAATATTGGAAAATTAAACAGTGTAATCCACCATATCCAATAGATTAAGGGGGAAAAGTCATGTGATCCTATCCATTAATGCAGAGAAAGCATCTGACAAAATCCAATCCCATTCATGATTTTAAAAAAAGAAGAAAAAAAACTCCAAGCAAACTAGGAATAGAAAAGGAGCATACTGAAACTCATAAAGATGATCTACAAACAACCTATACCGACATTATATTTAACTGTGAAAGACTGGATGCTTTCTCTGTAAGCTCAGAAACAAGGCACCGATATCTGCTCTCACCACTTTTATTAAATATATCACTGGAGGTTCTAGTAAGAAAATAAAGCAAAAATAAATAAATACATAAATTTAAAAGTTAAATTTTTTAAAAGTTTATTTAAAAGATAAAAGGACTATTCCTACTACGTTGCATAGGAAGGAACATATCCTACTGAATGTTGAATAGTAATATATCCTATTATACTGAATAAGGAAAAGTAAAACTGTCTGTATCTGAAGATGAGATGATAATCTAAATGGAGAAAATACCAAGGAATCCACAAAAAGCTTGAGAAATAATATTAGTTTGTAAATGATTTAGAGTACAAGATCACCACAATTTTATCAAATTATATATTAATAACAAATGTGTAGAAGCTTAAATAAAACTATGTGATGCCATTTACAACTGACCTAAATAAATACTTAAATATAAGCCCAATAAGACATTTATAGGACCTCTAGACTGAAAATTACAAAATGCTGATGAAGAAAAATTTTTAAGTCCCAAACAAATAGGGAGACACACCTTGTTCATGGATTAGAAAACACAACATGATAAAGATGTCAATTCTCCCCAAGTTAAGAGGCTTAACACAATTACTCTTAAAATGCCCTCAAGGTTTTTGTGGACATAGACAAGCTTATTCTAAGATTTATATGGTAAGAAGAGGCTGAAGAATAGCTAAAACAACTTGTAAAGGAAGGTGAAAATGGGAGGAATTAATCTACCCAATTTCAAGATTTTGCAGTAATGATGGAGGGTAGATACATAGATCAATGGAATGGAATAGAGAACCCAGAAATAGACTGACATCAATACATATAACTTGTTTTTGACAGCAGTGCAAAAGCTATCAAGGAAGAATAGACTTTTCAAAAAATGGTACTGAAACAGTTGGACATCCCTCGACAAAAACAAACAAAAAATGAACCTTAACCTCCACACCTTACACAAAAATTAAATCAAAGTGGATCATAATCTTAAATGTAAAATCAGAGCATTTTTAGGAAAAAAATAGGAGAAAATGTTTGGCATCTAGAACTAGGGGAATAATTCTTAGACTTGACACCAAAAGTATGATCAATAAAGGCAAAAACTGATAAATTGGATCTCATCAAAATGAGTTAAAAATGCTTCATAGAAGATCCTTTTAAGTGGATGAAAACTCAAATTACACAGTAGGAAAACATATTTGAAAATCCCATATGAGACAAATGACTTGTATCTATAATATACAAAGAACTCTCCAAACAACTTAAAAAAATCCAACTAGAAAATAGGCAGAAGACAGGAACAGACATTTCATGGAAGAGAATATACACACGGCAAAGGAGCACATGAAAAGATGCTCAGCATCATTAGCCATTAGGGAAATGCAAATTAAGACCATAATGAGATGTCAGAGAGTAACTAAAATTAAAGTATAGTGACAACATCAAATGCTGGCGAGTACATAGAAAAATTATATCACATCACTGGTGGGAAAATAAAATGGTTTAGCCACTCTGATCAACAGCTTGACAGTCTCTTTTAATCCTAAAAGTAGATTCACCCTACAACGCAGTAATTGTACTCTTGAGCATTTATCCAAAAGAAACAAAAACTTAATTAAGTTCCCACAGAAACTTACACATAAATGTTCATAGCAGTTTTATTTATAATAGCCAAAAACTGGCAACTACCCAAATGTCTTTCGGTGGATGAATGTTGAAACAAATTGTGATAAAATCTTATGATAGAATACTACCGAGCAACAAAAAGGAACAAATTATTAATATATGCAAAAATTGAAATGAACTTCAAGGGAATGATGCCGAGGGAAAAATTTTGAAAAGCCGATCTCCGAAGATTAAGTAATTCATGATTATGTTTACATATTATTCTTAAAATAACAAAACCGTGGAGATGGAGAACAGATTAGAAGTTGCCAAGGGTTAGAGTGGGGGTAGAAGGTACAGCGGGGGAACTCTGTGAGGTTTTTGTGGTTCCAGTACAAATAATACAGCAATCTTGGTTTTAATCCCTAAAGATTTCTAAAAGCAATTCCTAATAAGAGGTGTCCAGATATTTAGCAATGGCAGATTAGAGGTATAGCTCCCCAACAGAACAACTTCAAAAGAGAACATACTAATTCAATGCATATGTTAATTTCAAAAAAAAGGCCAGTCACAATACTTAGATGGTATATATCTTAACTATATTATTCTAAGTATCCACCTATACCAGATGGACTAGCAAGATTTTCTGTACATTCAACCTTATTTAAGACAGTAAATCTTATAATAAGACAGTTAGAAAAAGAAAAAAAAAAACAAACCTCAAGTACAGTTGGATATTCTCATAGGAAGATGAGGTGAAAATATGCAGCAGCGGTTCAAAAGCTTAAGCAGTGGCACCTAAATTTGGTTGTGCATTAGAATCATCTGAAGCACTTTTTAAAAACCCTCACACTGACGGTTGGTCATCGTAGACCAATAAAATCATTTTAAATCTCCTCAGACGATGCCAATGTCTAGCCAGAACTGAGAACCAGCGGACTAAGCAGAAGGGGATGTTTCTACAAAGATCTCTTAACAATAAGTCCTTTCACCCAATCAGATTTACCTCCCCGCAAAGGGCTAAAGAACGCTAGTGTTGTCCATACTTGCTTAGCTTTAATTAGCACTTGTGACTCGCCCAAAACCTAGATCATGTTTCCCCTAAATTTCATGTTATTCCCTACGTTTTTCAAACCCAGGGCTAAGGGGTTTGCCAGGATGAGAGTTTAAGTGCTCACACAGGGGAAGTCCCTGGCAAACCAGGACAGCGGTCCCTCTACATTGAAATGTAAAGCATCCTAAATAACCCTGCCACTGCTCCCAGATCCTAGTCTGTGCCAACCAGTGGAGAAAAGGCATTCTCCATTACTACCACGGCAAATGCTGCTGTACTTGCCTTGGCTGGTCCCTATCTTTTCCAGGCACCACTCCCCTTCACCTGCTGGTGGACGCTTTGGCCAGCTGACAATGCAGATATTTTCAAACTTTAAGGTGAATAAAAATCATCTGGAGGGCCTGTTATAACAGAGATCACTGAGCCCCACCAGAGTTGCTGATTCCATAGGGCTGGGACAGGGCCCTAAAACTTGAATATCTGACACATTATCAGGGGACGCTGGTAAAACTGGTCAGGTTGTTACCGAATGCAGGTTCGTGTGTCTGAAGCACAGTGAGGCCAAACAAACCTAAAGGTTGGAGTCTGGAGCAGAGAAAGGTTTATTGAAGGATCGAGCAAGGAGAGGGGTGGCCCGAGTTCCAAAACACCCTGAAATCTCCAAAGGATTTCAGCAAAGCATTTTTAAAGGCCAGGTGAGGGAGGGACGTCCCAGGGAATGTGATCAGCTCGTGCACAATCCTCTGATTGGTTGATGTGGAGGCCACAGGGCAGGTAACATTATCCATCCTTAGGTACCAGAAGGTCTGGGGGCTACGTGCTCATGATCATCAAGGAGTTAATTTCTTCCATTGGGTGGTGGTTTTTAGCATCTGAAAACTCAAGAAATATGCCTGAGATACTATTATCTGAGTACTTCAGAGAGGAACTACAGCAGAGGATATGGGGGATGGGTCTGCCCTAGGAAGGCCCCATAGGGTACTGCTTGGTTACAAGGTGACCATACTTTGAGAACCACTGCTCTAGTGGCTTGGAATGTTCAGAAGGTAATGGAAGAATCCCTTCCCAGGTCTAGATTCTAGTATCGCCAGCTATTTTGGTGGGGGGAAGGGTAAGTTTTGTCCTTGCTTGGACTTCTTGTTCATTTATATCAAAGCCTATTTGAGGCAGTGCGCTCGGCAGTCCTGCAGTTCTGTCTTTTGCTTCAACAGTGTTTGGAATGAACAGACCCAGGGACGCTCCTTGCTCCAGCCCCCGACCACCCTCCAACCTTTCTTCCTGTCGCAACCTTTGGAATCAGCCACTCAGCTATCCTCAGCCTCCAGGACAGGCCAACACCGTTTTTTGAGCTTAGCTCCTTCTCACTGATCAACCACGAGTTCCCAGGTGCGTCAGAATTATTCCATCGAGGTGGAGGCCGCCGTCCACCGCCTGTTCAACATGCATCTGGGGACACTTACCTCTCTCTGAGCTTCTATTTCGACAGCAACAATGGGACTCTGGACAGTGTGGACCACATTTTTCGCCAACTGGCTGAGGAGAAGTGTGAGGGCGCCCAGCATCTCTTGAAAATGCAAAACCAGTGCTGTGGCCGCGCCCTCTTCCAGGATGCGCGGAAGCCTTCTCAAGATGAGTGGGGTAAAACCCAGGACGCTGTGGAAGCCGCCATCCTTAGGGAGAAGAGCCTGCACCAGGCACTGTCAGCTCTGCGCGCCCTGGGTTCCGCCCGCGCAGGCTCCCACCTCTGTGACTTCCTGGAGAGCCGCTTCCTGGAGGAGCAGGTGAAACTCATCAAGAAGATGGGCGACCACCTGACCAACCTCCGCAGGCTGGCTGGTCCGCAGGCTGTGCTGGGCGAGTATCTCTTTGAAAGGCTCACCCTCGAGCACAAACAGGAGTCTCTGAAGTCCAGCGGCCTCTGAGGAGCCCCTCTGGCACCAGAGCTTCTGCCTGAAGCCCTGCTCTGCAGCTACTAGGCAGCTTTGTAACCGCCCTGGAGCCCTCTCCCAAGCCTTGGACCAAATGGAAACAATAACGCTTTTTGCAGAAGGAAAAAAAAAAGCCTATTTGAAACACAAACAGAATAAAGAGGAAAAAAAGAAATATATATATATATATATATGTATATATATATATTCATGTTTCTTTTCCTTTTTTTAAAAATTTATTTTACTGAAGTATAGTTGATATACAATGTTGTGTTAGTTTATGCTGTACAACTAAGTGATTCAGTTATACATATATACAATTTTTCATATTCTTTTCCATTATGGTTAATTACAGGACATTGACTATAGTTCCCTGTACTATACAGTAGGACCTTGTTGTTTATCCATCATATATATAATAGGTTACCTCTGCTAATCCCAAACTCCCAATCCATCACTCCCCCACCTCCCCCTTCCCCTCGGGAACCACAAGTTTGTGTGCTATGTCTGTGAGTCTGTTTCTGTTTCATGGATAAGTTCATTTGTATCATATTCTAGATTCCACATATAAGTGATATCATATGGTATTTGTCTTTCTCCTTCTCACTTACTTCATTTAGTATAATAGTCTCTAGGTCCAGCCATGTTGCTGCAAATGGCATTATTTCATTCTTTTTTATAGCTGAGTAGTATTCCATTTTATATATATCACATCTTCTTTATCCATTCATCTGTGAGTGGACATTTAGGTTGTTTGCATGTCTTGGCTATTATAAATAGTGCTGCTGTGAACATAGGGGTGCATGTATGTTTTCGAATTATAGTTTTGTCCAGATATATGCCCAGGAGTAAGATTGCTGGATCATATGGTAGCTCTATTTTTAGCTTTTTGAGGAACTGCCATAGTGTTTTCCATAGTGGTTGCACCAATTTACATCCCCACCAACAGTGTAGAAGTCAGTCAGAAAGAGAGAGACAAATACCGTATGCTAACACATATATATAGAATTTAAGAAAAAAAATGTCATGAAGAACCTAGGGGTAAAACAGGAATAAAGACACAGACTTACTAGAGAACGGACTTGAGGATATGGGGAGGGGGAAGGGTAAACTGTGACAAAGCGTGAGAGAGGCATGGACATATATTCATGTTCTTTTAACATATGAATTGCTCCACTTTATCTGTGTGAAATAAGTTTGTTCCCGTTATTGGGCTGCTTCTCAAGCTTTGCTGCTCATTTGAATTACCTAAAGAGCTTTTAAGAAAAACATTGGTGTCTGGGTCCCAGCCCCAGAGATTTTGATTCAGTAGGTCTAGGGAGGAGCCTGGGCACAGGGAGGTCTCAGAGTTCCCCAGGTGATTCTCATGTGCAGCAACTTTGGGAACCACCTCTTGGCTTCAATCCAGCTAGTGATCAGATATTAAATCTAAGACACATGGGCTAGTGCGTGAGCTCTAGGAAGATTCGTGCCAGGGAAAATGATCGATAGTTGTGTTACTTCTCTGAAATGGACTGAAATTTCCAATTAGCATGAACAGGGGAGGGTGAATGGGTGAATGCAATAAGGTGTATCATTTACGTATTGCCCTATGTGTATGGCTAGAAGCTTTTGCAACTGAGGTCTGCCCTACTTTTCATGCTAATGGTAATGCTTGTCCTCCTAATGCAGCTGTAAACTTTATAAGCCCATAGGTAGACAGCATCACAAAATATTTACCCCTCCCCACTGGCCCACTCTCAAGCTTCTCTCCCCTTCCCCAATACACAAATGTACATCAATGCTCTTGAGACCACTATCAACATATTGACCTTCAATTCTTCTACTTTGCAGCTTCCCTCTTATCAGGAGATGTCAGCATTTAGTACAAGGACAAATGCTTGCCTCTTGGTGAGTAATGCAGGCAATGCCTCCAAGAGACAAATAGCCCTTAGGGACGGGGAAAAAGTCTTTCAAAAAGGTTGATGCCCAGAGGAGGCATTTTCAGTCATCTCAGCTTAGAGGTCAAATATCCAAAATTAAAAAGGTTAAAAAAAAGAAAAAGAAGAAAGCAAGGAAGAAAAGAAGGAAACAATTTTCTTATCTCATAGTAATAAGGCAGTTTTCCTTAAAAAAAAAAAGACTTAAGCCTTAAATTCTCTTTCCTAATCAAAATGTGCTTTTCGGTCTTTAGACTATTCCTCTTATATCCTGTATTATTCATGACGTTTAATTCTTGAAATAGCACATGGCTGAAAACAGAAGCTAACCTCTTGTCCACTATGAATTAAATCTTCTTTTCCTAGGACCTGTCTACAGTGTACAATTTGGGGTTTGCCAACGTAATTATTTTTTCTGAAATAAGTTACAGCATTTTGCCTTTTCAATATATAGTTATACAATATATTGTTAACACAGCATAGTTAATATAGTCAATATAGTAAATACAACTATAACACACGTGATATGATGCCACTTTGGTGATTTTCTTCATCCATGTAATTCTGAAATTTGACAGTATAGTTTTCATATTCTAATGAGCCGAGTATTACCTTTGCAAGGATAGAAAAATAAAATAAATTCATAATATTCTTGTGTGGTTTGCCCCTGGGGTGGATTACCATAATGGGGGGATATTTGAGCCTTTCCCCAAGTCATTAAAAAACCTCCAGCGAGCAGCCCCTTGTCCTCTCCAGGGAGTGGGGGGAAAGGATCTTTAATCATAATAATCCTGGGGGGAGAAATCTCAGAAATAAGACATCTGCTTCTGTGCCTTGTTGTTTTGCAGAATAGCAATGATTGCTTTAGCAGCTTCTATTGCCATGTGTGTACAATAAGTAAATGAACATAAAATTGAATGAACGCATAAAAGAAGGATAAACCCACCCAGCTTAACAAATCCACTCTCTCACCTGCTGTGCCCTGAAACATGAAAGAAAGAATCACGGGATCATAAGGATTAATAAAATAACAGTCTCTGTTAACAATATTGACAGAAGGTATAGGAAAATTTGTCTGATGTGGGACCAACAGCTTAACTGCTTAATCCTTTTTTTTTTTTAAGGGCAACTCATTCATTTATTGTTTAAAGATTGCAAGACAACTTCTGAATTTCTGTAGCACAGTTTAAATGTTTTACTTTTTTGATAAATCAGAGTATAATAGAAAAAACAATTAGTTTCCAGTAATATCTATATCTCTATTCAGAATTAAGTCTTCCACAGACATGTAACCTGGAAACAAAAGCCTGTTACAATAAGCAAAGCTTCAACAGAGCTGCTACTTTTCGGGCCAGGGAAAGGTTCATCCCTATAGGAGGAGGATGTGCTATGTAAAATGGCTGCAAGGTCACAGCCTTGAGGGCGCTGGAAGTCTATTATCCTATCCCACATTAAGTAGTTTGGTGAACTTCAAACGCCCGTTCATCTGCAACCAAGCTGGCAAACTTTAACTGATATTTCAAGCAGGTAAAAAATAAAAGAAATCCTTACACTGATGTTCCTTGATTCACACTGTTAAATGGTTCATTAGCATGTAATTCTGGCTAAGAATTACATTTGAGACTCCTTGCTCAGATTTTGGTTAACAGTACAAACCTTTGAGAAATTCAAGTTCTTATTAATCAATAATTTGTCAGCTAGGCTACATTCAGGCATCAGCTGCAACTACAGAATAGGTGCACTGCCTCAGCGCTTTGGAAAGACATAATCTAGAACACTACTAGCAGACAAAATATCTGTTACTAGACAGCACAGGTGCAGTACAGCAAGACAAAAACATATATCCATGTGTGCCGCGGACCAGCCGGAGAAAGAGGATTTCACCGCCCAGGGTCAGAAGGGAAGGGGTAAGGAACTGAAGTAGCACCGACGGATGGGGTCAGAAGGACCAAGACAATTGATGGTTGCAAGGCAAATTTTATTGCACTACAGTTGCAGATTATCTAGACTAGAAAAAGGAAGGTTGCCAGATGGTGGTTTACATTATCTACAGACTGTCTCGGCTCAAGGTTAACTTCCCTGGGAGGAAACCCATAAACCCAGAAGCATCAAAAATAACCTGCATGTGCAGGGGGAAGACAGCTTTGCTTGTCTCATTTTACATTCTTTCTGATCTCTGGGCCCTGGTGATAATTTATCTCCCATGGAATGGAACAAGGAGGGGAACAAGTAGGGACAGTCCCTTCGAGCAGCGGTGGCATGCCTGGCATGTCCTTACCTGCTCTCAAGGCTGACTGCTTCCCACAGGTCCCCCTTTTTTATTTTTTAACTTTTGCTGCAAAATAATTCCATGAAGTTTAGTGCCGAGAGTAGTGTACTGCTGCATGAGGATACGAAACAGACATGAGAAGATTATTATCAATAATAGGCAAATTATGGCCAGGGTAATAAATCCTGACAACCTTCCAGTAATCCAAGACTGAGGGTTTAACCACTTTAAATGATCCAGTAAAGTTTGAATTACATCTTCTGGCGAAACATCATCAAGATGTGTATTTTGTATATCCTGAATTTCAGCATTTAATTTCTTAAGATCAAGACTAATATTATTATCTGACCAAACATTCAGCAGATGCATTTTTACTTTTTCCCATTCCCAAATACAGTCACTGTACCTTTAAGGAGTAACACACATCCATGTATACTTTGCATGACAAGCTAAACGCATCCTCAATTTTAATGCTGCCATCTGATCTCCAATCCCCAAAATTGCGTTTTTAAATTCATCTAACTTGTTTTTAATCCGTAAATATATGTGACTTTGTAAAGATAAAGCAAGACTGGTATGTTGAGATAACTGATTAGCAAAGTGAGCATGATTAATACTCTGTGAAAGAGCAAGACCGGCAGTAGCCACAGTAGCAGACAGAGCAGCCGACGCAAGTAAACTTACTATTAGCCACCCAAGAAAGCGTCTCCTCTGCAAGGCTTTAGAGACTTCCACCCATGCCTGTACTCCAGTATCTTCATACCAAGGTTCTCTCAGATGTACAGGCACCATAACATACATGGGTTGCTTTAGTATAAGCACAGATTGCGTTCCTGCAGAAGGGAACATACAACTGCTAAAAATACAATTAACACAGCTAATATTATCCTCCTTTGGAAGAATTACCAATGTTAATAGAACCACACAAACGTGTATATGGAGGAGCAACACAAGTTATAACAGGTGTATTGGAATAAGTTAGAGCTAGTTTCCATATATCCCAGTTCTTTTGAAATGTGATAAACCTATCTATGATGGGAAAAGAAGAGATAAGAATTGACACCTTGGTATAATCTATACTACACCATATTTGGTTATTATTCCAAGATGCATTGCAACGTTCAAAAGTGGATCCAGGAAAGTTAACGGTCATAAAAGGAGGAAATTGATTTTTTGATTTTCTGTTAAGAATAGTAACCTTATGTCCAGCTATAAATATCCCTTGTCCTCCAGGTAAATGCTTCATACAGAAATAATTTCCTGAATCTTCACCTGTAACCTTGGCTATAGTAATAGCGGAATCCCTAAGTGGTGAGGCGTATGAGACTTGACCTCTAATATTAATAGCTTGCCCATTTTATACCAAATGATGGTATCCTTAAGATCCTCTCGTCGGCTGGTAGCCGGGCATGTAAGAGTAATGTTGGTTCCTGTAAAACGAAGGATGCCTGGAGAGCCTGACAAACTAATTGATTGATCCGTTCCCTCATAAACATCTGTATGCTCATAACTAATAGCCTTTACACACCCCGTTTCCAGATTCAATGGGCTAAGACAGACAGGATGGGTACTAAACCAGTTAGTATAATTTACAGACATATTGATTTGTTTTATATTCCCAATAAGAGGCCCATAAACACTTATCATTGTAAAATACAGGAAACTCTGCTTCAGACCAAGATATGGGTTGTAATAGTGGAGGATAAGGTACATAGGCCCAGTAAGTTGCTGCATTAACAGAGGGAACACATGAAATGGTTGCCAACATAACCAAAAATAAAGTTACAGGTGTAACAGGATTATTCTGTTGTTTCACTGACTCTTGAGCTCATGAAACCAGTTGTTTAATTTGTCCCCAAGTTGGAACATCACTCCTTTGAGTCGTCCTGGCAAGTGGTCTCCTCTTCTTCTTCTTTTTCTCAAACAACACTGTCAAATTTTCCGGAGAGGTGCAGAGCTTCTTCATCTTCTGAACTAGGTGAGCTGTGGCGAGCCATCTATTTGCTTGACTAAGCGCTCAGGAAGCCAGCAAGGTCCAGGCGCTGATCTGGGAAAGATACACACGTGACCACGTCCCCAAATCAACACAGGATCAGGACCACGCCAAGTGCTGGTTAACGGATCTTTCCAGAGGACCTCCGGAGATTGAGAGGCCAATCCTGGCTCAGCCACCAACCTTCCCCCTGCAGAGCAGCCAAATTTGTCAACAGTGAGAACATTTAAAATAAACAGAACATCATTTATAAGGTTATGTGGCGTTGTTCTATACAATTCCCCCCTTTTTATTTTTTCAATAGTTAGCTTTAAAGATCTATTTGCACGTTCTATAATACCTTGTCCTTGAGGGATATATGGAATGCCTGTAATATGGGTAATTTTGTAATGAATTACAAAATGTTGCAAAAGCAGCGGGCCCATTATCTGTTTTAATAATTTTGGGAAGGTTCATGGAAGCAAAACAGTGTAATAAATGAGTGATAACATGTTTAGTAGCTTCTCCGGTCTGTGCTGTAGCACAGAGGAAACCAGAATAAGTATCAATAGTGACATGAACAAACTGTAATTTCCCAAAAGACGGGATATGAGTAACATCCATTTGCCATAAATGTCTAGGTAATAATCCACGACGATTAACAACATAATGTGGAACAGGAAGGTGAGGTAAGCATTGTGGGCACTGCTTAACAATTTGTGGGGCGGCTTCACCAGTAAGGGAAAATTGTGTGTGTAATGTAGCCGCTGACTGACGGTGTAAAGCGTGCAACTGCTGTGCTGCTTGTGAAGCAGTTTGATCATAACTTACCATAATATGAGGGTGTCCAGGACATGGACCATGAGTATCAAGAGTATGGAGATAATGAATGCAGTACATTAGCCATTCTTGACAGCATGACGAACGGAAAGAAGGAGTACGGTAAATTGGGACATGTCCTGCTTTAGGGAAAAGAGATTGAGGAGGAGGAGTAACTTCAACTCTATTCTTGGGAGGAAAATGTACAGGATAAAGATCACGTTTAGATCGAGTTAAAACATCTGCAGTCGCATTAAGTTTAGTCAATGGACCAGGCAAGTTAGAATGAGCACGGATATACAGACCTGCAACAGGACCATCATGGGAACGAATAAGCTGTTGAAGCAAACGAAAAGAGGATGATAATTCAGGGTCATTAGTATGTCCTATGCTCGCAGTCTCCAGAAGAAATCACAAGCTAATAAGATACTTACTATCAGAAAACAAATTAAAAGATATAGAAGGCAAATGTTTAGAAGACATAATAACAGCACACAGTTCAACACGTTGAGCTGAAGTCAAGGAATTTTCTTTAACGAGGTTTGTTCCGTCGTCAATGATTACAGTAGCCACTCCTGAAGAAGAACCGTCCGTAAAAACCAAAGGTACAGGCTGTTGCCTAATTATAGAAGGAAAGATATGAGTTAAGTTTGCCGAATTGGATCAATTTATCAGCAGGGTAATGGCATTCCAAGGTACCTGAAAATCCTGCAAGAGCAAGACCCCATTCATTACTATGTTGAAAAAGCCAATTTTGTGGACTAACTGAATAAGGGATAATAATTTGAGAAGGTTCTATACTTATAGGTTGTAAGCATCTAGTTCTACCTTGCATTATTAAATTACTAATAAGTTCATAATAAGGGTTAATAACTTTAGAGGGTGTAGATTTCATATGAATCTATTCAATAATTCCAACAGTTTGCCATAAGACGGCAGTAGGCACATGAGGAGTTGGACAAATTATTAAGAAAATTGGAAGGTGAGTATGAATTCTAGTTAATTGTGTAGAACTGATAGATCTATTGACTATTTGTAAAGCTTGAAATCCTTCTGGAGTCATAGAGCGTGAAGAAGAAGGATCTGAGTCACCTTTAAGAATATCAAACAAAGGCTGTAATTGAGCAGTAGTAAGTTTTAAGGAAGGCCTTAGCCAATTAATATCTCCAAGTAATTTTTGAAAAGCATTTAATGTTTTTAAATTGTCAACTCGAATTTGCAGTTTTTGAGGCCTAATAGTAGTGTAATCAATATATTTTCCCAAATACAAAAATGGAGATTGTCTTTGAAGTTTTTTTGAGGCAATGACCAAGCCAAATGATTGTAAGGACTGTTGTAAAAATTGAAAAGCAGTCTCTAATAAAGAAATATTATCAGTGGCTAAAAGTATATCATCCATATAATGTATGCGATATAACGATGGAAACCTTTTTCTCACAGGAGTCAAGGCCTGAGCCACATATTTTTGGCATAATGTAGGACTATTTGCCATGCCCTGAGGCAATACTTTCCATTGAAATCTCCTCATGGGTTCCTTAAAAATTAAGGCAGGCAAGCTAAAAGCAAAATGTTTTCTATCTTCAGGAAACAAAGGAATAGTGAAAAAACAATCTTTTAAATCTACAACTAAAAGATGATAATTGTGTGGTATGGCTGTTGGAGAGGGTAGGCCTGGTTGAAGAGCTCCCATTATTAGCATAGTTTTATTAACAGCTCTTAGATCCTGTAATAACCTGTATTTTCCAGATTTTTTCTTGATAATAAAAATAGGAGTATTCCAAGGACTACTGGAAATTTCTAAATGCCCTAATTGTTCCAGCACTAATTGTTCTGCAGCTTCTCATTTCTCCTTTGTGAGGGGCCATTGGTCCACCCATACAGGGTCATCAGTCAGCCAAGTAATTGGATCAGCAGTGAGTGGAGAATCCAAGGCCCCTAAGAAAAACCCAAACCTTGTCTATCATTTTTTATTTTCACATCAATAGGATAGACAGTTCCTTGTTGATTTGTTCCCAGCCCTTTTGTGGGAAGAAATCCTTGATCCAACATCATATTAGAGACTTGAGAGTTTGGACTATAAAGTAATACTCCCATTTCTTTTAATATATCTCGGCCCCAGAGGTTTAAAGGCAGCCCAGGCAAGACATAAGGCTGGAAATATCCTGAATGGCCCTCACTATCTTGCCATAAAAAAAAACTGACTACTTTGCATAGGAGAAGAACTTTGTCCTATTCCGTGAAGTTCTGTAATAGTAGGACTAATGGGCCAACGTTTAGGCCAGTGTATCTGCGTCATAACAGAGACATCAGCTCCAGTGTCTAACAAACCTGAAAAAACCTTTCCATTAATGGTTCATTTCATTTCTGGACGTTCTTTCCCTATCTTCTGAATCCAGTAGGCAGCATTAGACGATCCAAAAGCCTTTGTTTCTCTCTTTTGATGTTGTAAAATTTGTCCATGAGGTACAAAGGGCAAAAGTAGCAATTGCACAATTTTATCACCAGGAGAAATAGTTATTATATTTTTAATAGTTTGTGCCATGACTTTTATTTCTCCTTCGTAGTCAGAATCTGTGACTCCTGGCATAACAGTTAAACCTTTCATGGTGACACTACTTCTTCCCAATAATAGTCCCATCAAACGCTTGGGTAAAGGTCCACAGATGCCCGTAGAGAGGGCCTGAGGACCCATTTCAGGAGTTAATACATATCGGGCGGAGGTACTGAGCTCCAGTCCTGCGCTTCCTGGTGTTGCTCTGGAGAGCGAGGATATTGTATGTTTTTGTTTTTGGTTAATGTCTGATTGATAATTTGAGGAGGATACACAGACATTGCCCTTATTATTTGTTGGGGCCGGGGAAGGCCCCGGGAGGAGTTTCCCGACAGTGGTGGCCCATCCTTGTGGGCCACTGAGCAACAATCTTGTGCCCAATGTTTTCCCCTATTGCATTTAGGGCATAAACCAGGGATTTTCTGACCATCTGGAGGTTTCTGAGTAGGGAAGGAAGGACTAGGGTTAGAATTAAAAGATCTACATTCTCTAGCAAAAGGACCTGCCTTTCCGCATTTAAAACAAGTCTTTGTTTTCTTTTGATTGTTTTTAAACCCCACTTTAGTTAATGCTGCAGCCACAGCAGCACCCTGTATATAAGTAGGCCCAATGTCTGCACAAAGGTGAATATAATCCTCCAATGTTCCCCGTTTTCTCCAAGGTCGAATCGCAGCCTGACACTCATTATTAGCATTTTCAAAAGCAAGTTGCTTAACTACAATTGTACCAGTGAGTCCGTCCACAATGAGTCTCCCCACCGCCTGTGACAACCTATCTACAAAATCAGCATATGGTTCATCAGGTCCCCGTCTAAGTTTTGAAAGATCTTCAGTTTTGTGTGTAGAAGGACATTTCCTCCAGGCTTGTAATGCCAAATGATTTATTTGAGGATAAGCAACAAAGGGATAAGTTAATTGATCTTGTAAAGAAAGATATTGTCCTTCCCCAATCAGCATATGATAATCAACTGGAATATTATGGGCAGCATTCTTTTCTGCTTGTTCAGCAGCCCGTTCATAAAAATCAAACTTCCATATTAAATAATCTCCACCATTTAAACAAGCTCGTGCAATAGACTTCCAATCAGCGGGGGGAAGAGCTTCTCCTGTCAACCACAGCAGTAGTAAAAGGAGCAGTGGGCCCGTATTGAGCACAGGCAGATTTTCAATCTTTCAAAACTTTCAAAGGGAGAGCCTGATGCCCCCTAGTAGCTTGTTGGGGATTATTAGGATCAGGTTTTTCTATGACGGGACAACAGAAAATAGGATCTTCTCCTCGTTTTATTGCTCCTTGTACAGCGCGCTGCAAGGGACTGAGCATTTTTACAGACGTAGATTTTTGAGGAAGACAGTCCTTATTAACCTGCAGCTTTTTCACTGACTTACCTATCACAGCCATTAGAAAATCATCCTCAGGATATTTCTCTCTTTTATGTTTACAAGCCTCATCTGTTAAGTCAAAATGTTCCTCTTCATCTAAAATATTTAAATTAATTAGCTCTTTCGGTTTAGGAAGTGGCGACACAGTAGTTGATAATACAGTCTTTCCTTCTGTCAGAGGCTTATGTTTTTCTGACTTTACATTCAAATCAACACTATCATGAGAAGAATCTAAACATATTTTTATCAGATTCCACAAACTATATGTAACAACAGGAGTATGAGTAGGCCCTCGAGACTCGTAATAATTTTTTAAATCTTCTCCAACTTTCTGCCAGATTTCTATGTCAACAGAGCCGCCATCAGGAAACCAGGGAGATACACCATGGATATGCTGTAAAAATTCAGTCAACAATAAAGTTCAGAAACTTTATTACCCCGAGCTCTAAGCATCAAAAGTAAAACCTGAGCAAATAATTCATACATCTTTGAGCCCTTTTGTCCCATCTTATTTTACTTCTGACTATTGCCTTATGCCTCTATTCGTTTCACTTTTACTGGTGGCCACACATATTTTGCATAAGGGTTCTCTTACCTGCACTTTCTTTTTCTTTTAATTGCCTTCACGCTTCAGGTCCCTGTTCGAGTGCCACTTGCCGCGGACCAGCCGGAGAAAGAGGATCTCACCGCCCAGGGTCAGAAGGGAAGGGGTAAGGAACTGAAGTAGCACCGACGGATGGGGTCAGAAGGACCAAGACAACTGATGGTTGCAAGGCAAATTTTATTATGCTACAGTTGCAGATTATCTAGACTAGAAATCGGAAGGTTGCCAGATGGTGGTTTACATTATCTACAGACTGTCTCGGCTCAAGGTTAACTTCCCTGGGAGGAAACCCATAAACCCAGAAGCATCAAAAATAACCTGCATGTGCAGGGGGGAGACAGCTTTGCTTGTCTCATTTTACATTCTTTCTGATCTCTGGGCTCTGGTGATTTATCTCCCATGGAATGGAACAAGGAGGGGAACAAGTAGGGACAGTCCCTTCGAGCAGCGGCCGCATGCCTGGCATGTCCTTACCTGCCCTCAAGGCTGACTGCTTCCCACACGTATGTTGCCTTGTTTAAGCCTCAAGCCCTCGATCCTTTGTTGAAATACAATAATTTCATTCCTATGGTTTTCAATACCAAAAACTCAACCTCCAGGAGGGCTAAAGTCTAATTTGTACTCCAAACCAAGTAGCAGTGCAGTTCGCTACTACTGAGACTGAATCCATAAAGACTTCAAGACCACGTCCAGAAGACAAGTTATTATATATAATACCCTAGAAGGTCTGAAACATAATTATCATATACATAGCTGGTCCTTCAGAGCTTTTTACCTATAACATGTTTTTTGATGAAAGTTATTTAATGTACTGGAGATAACTGTGACTTACTGATCAAATATTTGAATACTTATACTTACCTGGGATTTCATTTCTGCTGAAAGAAAAAGGTAGAACAGGACTCACTAAAACAAACAAACAAACATTAGAAATGAAAGTAAAAATCTTAACACACACTATGACTTTTGGAAGCAGCATAGAGGGGCAGTCAACGGTAAAACACTGGTGAAATAGGTCAAAACTCTAGGCCAAAAATCCATTATTATTATCATCAGTGACAGTACCACAACTGTGCCCTTCAGAATTAATAATCGCTCCTAAGAATCTTCATTTGGCACCAGATGATGCGGTTAAGAGAAACACTCTGGGAGGTTTTGAATCAGACTTGGTTTTTTGTTAGCCAAGTTACAGGAGAATTTTTAAAGTGGGGGGAAGGGAAGAAGGAAACGGACCAGGAAAAGAATTTAAGCCATCATCTATAAACCAACAAAGCACTGATAGTTCCGAACATTATGTCAGACACTAAAATGACTGATATAGGCTCAAATGGTTTACAAAACCTATAAAAAGACTACACCAGCAAAGTCCCCATTTATCTGTAGAGTTCAGAAACTAAAACAAGGAATATTTTAGCTTAAAAGCTTATCTCAAGAGAATCATACACACTTCACATGAATAAAAATACCTGAAACCAAACATTTTTAAAAGCTCCAATACCCAAAATATAAAGAAAAATATTAATTCAGAAGACTCAATCAATCCATGATAATCACAAAACGGCTGGGCAACCTCTATCTCCCTTCCACACTAACCATCCATCCCATGGAAGACCAAGGGAGATCAGACCTTCCAGACTTACCTTCCAGACCTTCCAGACACCTGGCTGCTGCAAAATTCTATGGAGACTCCTTGTGGAACAGCAGTTTCCCATCTCTTGTGTCTCTCCCTATCGTGATCATGATCATGCAGGAAGCAAGTCTGGCTGTGCTATTTCTTATCATTGTCTGTCACCCATCTGCAGCATGGTATTGTACAGATAAGGAAAAAGTAGTTCCCTTTCCCCCAGAAGGTTGAGGCTCAGGTACAGGGTAATTCTCCTGTGCACACTGTCATTATTTAGGCCGACTCAGTGACTTCAACAGGCTTAATCATGTGATCAGGTTTGTTGCCAGCTGCGTAATGCTCCCACATCTGTAGATAGAGCCGCTCTAGGTCCATTGTGTATTGTTTGGTGTTGAACAGAGGGCTAGATGTTCTTTGCTTCCAGACTTTGCCACGAATTTTCTTCAGGTATTCTAGATCAGTTCCCAGTTTCACAGCTATGTCTTCATATTCTTGTCTATTTTGAGCAATAAGCTCAAGACAGCCTAAACAAGTGAGCTGGGAAGCTGCAACTCGGGAAGCAAGAGTCTCTCCTGGCATAGTCACCACGGGTGTCCCTGACCAAAGGACATCCATCCCTGTGGTGTGTCCATTACAGAGTGGAGTGTCCAAGCAGACATCAGCCAGCTGGCCTCTCCGAACATGTTCCTCTTTAGGAGCAACAGGTGAAAAAATGATACGCTTCTGGGGAAGGCCCATATTTTGTGCATACTGTTGAATATTAGGTTCTCCTACTGCTGGAAAACGCAACAGCCACAGTACGCTATTGGGAACACGCTTCAGAATATTTGCCCACATCTGCAAAGTAGATGGGTCAATTTTATATAACTGATTGAAGTTACAGTACA
This sequence comes from Stenella coeruleoalba, assembly GCF_951394435.1. Lineage (NCBI taxonomy): Eukaryota > Metazoa > Chordata > Mammalia > Artiodactyla > Delphinidae > Stenella > Stenella coeruleoalba. Next base: position 47,012,586 of record NC_137163.1, read on the forward strand.
CAATGGCATCTTCCGGTAACCCGTACTGAGAACGTGTGGTTACAATAATGGTACGGGGAACCTCCTCTCCAGCGGCAGCCTTAATGTTGATCTGGGTAGTTGCCAGTCCATTGCTAAGACTGAATCCATTAATTGTTATCTGAATTTGTCCTCTGTTAATCATTTCAATAACTGCCTCTGCAATAGTATTCATAGGAATGACAGGCATATTAAGAGCCGTATTACTGCTGTCTGCGTTGTCTCCTCCATCAGGACATTTCATCTTGACAATCTGCACATCTGGGAGACTATCAAGAAATGCTTTGAGGTCGATGCCATTCAGCACAATCCGATTGTCATAAATGTGCCCATTGGACTTAAAATCGATGACTGCCTTCTTCTTCAGGTGAGGGAACATATTAGCATGATCACCAATAAAGAAAGTATGGGGCATATAAGCCAGTTTCTCAGAATACTGCTCAGCAACTTCAGCAGGTGAAGTTTCCTGATCAGTGATGATATAATCCATGAAAAGCACGCCACTGGTCCCAGGGTAGCCCAGCCACATTGCCTGAATAGGAGCTGGCCTGAGAGCAAAGAGTTCATTTCGAGCACCCCTGGTATAACCATTCATATTTACAAGGATGTGTATACCATCTTGATGGATGCGATCAGCTGCTTTCCCATTGCATGGAATCTGAGAAAGATCAATGAAATGATGGGCTTCTGCCATCACCTTTGCTCGGAAGTTTGTGCCATCATCTGGGCTCAGGGCATAACAGAATACCTCAAATTTATCAGGATTGTGCATGCCTGGAATAGACTGCATAAGATGAGAAGTAGGATGATTCCCAAAGTCAGAACTCACGTATCCTACACGCAGTCGACCATCACTGAGCTTCAAGTCTTTTGGATGTTCGTACGGTGGTTTATGAAGGACACTGATCTCATCCAAGCAGAGGTTCCCATGGCTCTCAGCAATAGCCTTCCTGAAGCCATGAGAAAGAGGATAGAGCATACTATGATGAGGCTGCACAGAAGGCAACCTATTCTTCTCCAGCTGGTCAGCCACAATGCTGACCAACTTCTTCATTCGCTCATCATAGTCTGTCCAATCACAGACAATCTGCAGGCAATGAGCCAAATCACAATAAGCGTCAGGAAAATCAGGTTCAAGCTTCAGAGCAGTGCGATAAGAAGCAATTGCTTCTGGAATATTCCCTGAATACTTGTGAATGGAAGCCAGATTGCTGTGGGCATCCGCAAGTGCAGGGTTAATCTGAATGGCACGAGTATAACACTGCAAGGCTCCCTGAACATCCTGCATCTCCTTTAGAGTGTCTCCCATGTTACAGTAGGCATCAGCAAAGGTAGGACTGATTCGAACAGCCTCCTTATAATGCATCAGAGCTTCCTGCAGTTTTCCCTGCTGCTGCAATACACTTGCTAAATTTGAATGGGCAACAGCAAACTCTGGGAAGACTTCTAATGCTTTACAATACAAGCGAACTGCCTCTTCAAAGTTTCCCTGGTCTCCTTTGATATTGGCTAGGTTATTCAGAGAGTCTGCATGGGTGGGACACAGCCGCAGAACTGTATTATAACACTCTTCTGCTTCGGCAACACTGCCCTTCTCTTCCAGAGCGTTGGCTAGGTTGCAGTAAGCATCAGGGAAATGTGGTTGCAATTCAATAGCTCGCCTGTAGGTGTCTACTGCCAGATCCATCAGGCCTTGCTCATAGTATACACAAGCCAGGTTGGCATGTACCACTGCATGATTTGGGCTCAAGCTTAGGGCACAAAGGTAAGCTGCCACAGCTCTGTCAAAAATCCGTGCCTCTTTCAAGACATTTCCTAAATTGATATAAGCATCCAGAAAATTGGGGTCAAGGGTGACAGCCTTTTCAAAGTGATGAATTGCAAGCCAAATCTCCCCTTGTGCATTGAAAACACAGCCAAGATTACTCCAAGCTACTGCAAAGTTCGGTTGCGTCTCCATTGCTTTCAAATAACATGCCTTGGCTCCTTCCAAGCGACCCAGGGCTTTGAGCAGGTTCCCCAGGTCACTGCGAACACAGTACAAATCAGGATTGCACTGAAGAGCAGAGACGTAAGCTTGTACTGCCCCTTCCATGTCGCCTGCTGCTACCAAAGCGGCTGCCAGGTTAATATAACCATCGATGAAATCTGGTTTGAGATGCAATGCCTGCCGGTAATGCTCAATTGCCTCCTGCAACTGCCCTCTTTCCTTGTACACATTCCCCAAATTCGAATAGGCTTCTGCCAGAAGAGGGTTCTGTTTAATTGCCAGAGTACTAAAGTGGGCAGATCTGTCCAGCCTTCGACACTGGAAGTGTAGAGATGAAAGTAATAAAAGTACTCCAGTATTGTCTGGCTCTTGTCTCCACAGCTGCATGCAGTGTCTCTCAGCTGCCTCAAAATCTCCTGCCTGATACTCTCGATGTACCAACTCAGCTAACCCTTGGAAGGAAAGCATACGTTTCGTTGGTTCTGTGCTGTCGGCCACGTTGCCCACAGAAGACGCCATCTGGAGCTTCTGGAGAGAGTGAGAAAAGGGGGTAATTGAGTCCCGCTGCTGCCACTACTGGCAAGAATGTTTCTAGAGGTAGCAAATACGAGGGCAGCACCCATACCACTGCTTTGGCAGGCTTAAGCGGCGGCAACAGTTCCAGGCACCGAACCTTAGGAACTCTGGTTGGCCATCTACCTCTCACGCTCTTGAAATCTTAATTCTTAACCCTGCCCTCTTCCACCATTTTTCTCCTAACCAGGGAATAAAAATTACCTATACACTTGCCTTAGAAGAAATCAAAAGTCAGTAGTCCAAACACTTTTTAAAATTTTGTTTTCTGTCCAGTTGGAAAGGAAATACATGATTGACTTTACTTCATCATTCATATAGTCAATGTGGAAAACATTAGGGCCGTGAATTTCAATACAGTAAGATCAGAAAATTTTAAATTGGCCTTCCCAAACCACTAATAAGTAACCAATGTTGTATATAATGCTAAAATCTTAGAGACTGAGTTTGATATTTTAAAAGTTCTGAAAGGATTAGCTAATTTCTCCTCATCATACTTCTCATGCCTCAAACCTGAGTATTACTTTTTTAAAATTAAATTTATCTTTATTTATTTATTTTTATTTTGGCTGCGTTGGGTCTTCAATGCTGCGTGCAGACTTTCTCTAGTTGTGGCGAGCGGGGGCTACTCTTTGTTGCGGTGCCTGGGCTTCTCATCACAGCAGCTTCTATTGTTGTTCCACAACTCTATGGGTTCCTTTTTAGGTCCTATGAAGAACCCTAGAAATTAGTTCATGGAATTATAAGTTTTTGCAAAATTGTCAAAAGTGAGATATTTTAACTTCCATCAGGTAAGACCAGCGTCTCTTTCTTTGCCAATTTTCCTTCTATCATATTCCGCTATGTTGGATCATATTGGAATGGCCACAGGCTTTTTTGAAATCTGGCTAAGGAGATTTTCTTTTTTCTGTGGTACGCGGGCCTCTCACTGTTGTGGCCTCTCCCGTTGTGGAGCACAGGCTCTGGACGCACAGGCTCAGCGGCCATGGCTCACGGGCCTAGCCGCTCCGCGGCATGTGGGATCTTCCCGGACCGGGACACGAACCTGTGTCCCCTGTGTCGGCAGGTGGACTCTCAACCACTGCGCCACCAGGGAAGCCCTAAGGAGATGTTTTAAGTGAGGCTATTATGTGATTTTCAGACACCGCCATATGTAATTGACTATATACTATCGCATTACAGGAATAACTTCCAGTACTCATACTGACTACTCTACTGACTTAACCTAGCACAAGACACAGAAGCATAAGGACAAACACCACCTTACAATATAGCCATGTCTTGCACTTCACAGCTCGCAAAGCATGTGCGTTTGAAGAAGAAAAAAAGAACTGAAAAGTACAAAACCAGAAGCTAATCTGTGGAAAATTATTTCAATCATCAGGCATGTGAAAGATAAGTCAAAGATTCAGTTCTCATCAATGCTTAGTCAAAACGGAAATTTTCTTCTGTCAAGAATATACTCCAGGGGCTTCCCTGATGGCGCAGTGGTTAAGAAGCCACCTGCCAATGCAGGGGACAAGGGTTCGAATCCTGGTCCGGGAAGATCCCACATGTCACGGAGCAACTAAGCCGGTGTGCCACAACTACGGAACCTGCACTCTAGAGCCCGTGAGCCACGACTATTGAGCCTGCGAGCCACAACTACTAAAGCCTCCGTGCCTAGCGCCCGTGCTCTGCAACAAGAGAAGCCACCGCAATGAGAAGCCTGTGCACCGCAACGAAGAGTAGCCCCCAGTCCCTGCAAGTAGAGAAAGCCTGCGCAGAGCAACGAAGACCCAACACAGCCAAAAATAAATAAATAAATGAATGAATGAATGAATGAATATACTCCATCAACAATGTGTGTAATGGAATGGTATGAATGAGTATTTTATCAGAATCCCTGTAATGCACAAACCTATAGCAGTACTGAAATCAGTAATGCATTTATAATAGTAAATACTTATGAGGAAGTAATCCATAGAGGTTTTCTCAAAGTTAACAATGAAAATTAATGTGACATTATCAATAATAAATTGTGAAGCTGAAATAAACTTTTCTAAACTATTAATAACTAGAAGGAAATTCTAATCAACCATGCTACAAGAAATCTATGTCTAAAAACTACAAAGTTTATTTCTTAAAATTTTATTTCGAAAATACATAAACTGTCGTATGAGGAGGCAGTTAAAGAATATATAGCTAGAAGAGTGGGGGAAAAGGTTTATAGAGACACATCTGGCAGTAGTTCATTTTTAAATGTCATTTTTCTAGATTTTGTGACACCTATAGTATTGATATTTGAAAGCATTTAAAAAATTGTAATTTGAAGATTTGCTACTTCCAGGTAGAATAAAATATTTTGAAGCAAAACAACGTTTGCACTGAGAAAAACAAAAAAAGCCAAATAAAATAGCCAGCATTCAATCAAAAAGTTCTAGACAAACCAAGAGATAGAATCATATGGCTAAAATTCTAAGAAAAGAACAGATAATACAAAAATATTTATATAAGATATTGTGTGTCTTTATCAGGAAAAGTCTTTATCAAGAAAAGACTTTAAAATCATCAGAATTAATATTATATTTTATTTATTTGTATATTGTATTTATATAGAGATATTTATATATTTATATAAAGAACTTAAAGATAAAGCCCTAGTTAAGGCAGTGACAAGAGCAGTAGCAGTGGGAGTGAAAAGAAATGGTTATATTTAAGCATATTTTGTCAGGAAAAGTCCATGATCAAATGTCTGACTGCATACACGGGATGGATAGACGGAGTGGGAAAAATCAAAGTTAACTATAGAGGTTCTAGTGAAGATGGGGTTGCCGTCACCCAACCCAAGGGGCTGCGATCATCCCCAAGGTCTAGGAGACTCAAAGGGAAGGTCATGGTCAGAGGCAAAGTTAATTGGTGGGAAAATAAGACTCCCAGTCTCTCCATCTCCTTATACCAGTTTTTTTTGTAACATCTTTATCGGAGTATAATTGCTTTACAATGGTGTGTTAGTTTCTGCTTTATAACAAAGTAAATCAGTTATACATATGTCCCCATATCTCCTCCCTCTTGCATCTCCCTCCCTCCCACCCTCCCTATCCCACCCCTCTAGGTGGTCACAAAGCACCGAGCGCATCTCCCTGTGCTATGCGGAAGCTTCCCACTAGCTAGCTATTCCTTATACCAGTTTTGTTTTTCTGCTCATATACGTAGCAGCATTTCATTCAAGGGGAAAGTCATTGATCTGACTGGTCAAATTAAACAACATAGTTCAAGGCACATTTACAGTGGTTAGTTCCTCCACAATTTAGAAAGTCACATTCATAATTTCCCTCTTCCTACGCCGCGGAACACATTGGCCATTCCTCCAAAGTTTCCACTCCACAGAGTGGACCAGAGATGACGTGAGCCCAGAACTGAGAGCTTGGCATGAGATGGTGTCAGCCCCACGTAGAGCTCTGGCATAAGTTATAACCCAACCCAGCTCTACAGAGAGCTCTGCATGGAATCCTGGGAGTAAACTCAGCCATAATAATGGGATTCTGTTTTTCATTTGCTTTTCTTCCTTGCTTAACTTTCCCTGGCCACTCTGACAAACAAACTTTCAGGCATTCCTGGGCCACTCACTAACTTTATTCCATTTAATCTCATCCAGATTCCCAAGAAAATTACTAACTATAAGGAGGGAAATGTGGAACATGGTGAGTTTTAGATGCCTGAAATATACAGGTCATTGAATCCAGTGAAGTAGCAAATTATCTGGATCTCAAATATGCCAGTAGAATAGCAGACTAAGCTCAATTTAATGTACTCTTACTGGAGACACACGTAAATTCTGGGTCAATTTTGAAAAAGTTAAAAGGACATAGCTGAGATTAAAAGAAAGAAAGGAACACCTGCATGTTTCAGAAAGTAACAGAGAAATTAAATCCAGAGAAAGAAGAGCGGACTGATGTCTGTGGGTTCCGTTCCTTAGTATAGGCCTTATGTAAATAGGGGCTGGAGCTAGAAATCTAACATTACCTTGAGGCCAGGAATTTATAGACTCAGGATGGAACAATATTGAGAAGTTGGTACAGATATCCTACAGAAATTTCATGAGGAACTGCTTAGTCCATTAAGAGGGCCAAGGGCGGTGGTGAGGAAGATTGATATCTCTTGAAAACCTTCAGGTACAGAAAACATCAACACCTCTGAAAAGTAGGCCTCTCCTTCCCAGCGTTGTGATGGCCAGGTTGTCACTAACCTGTAAGGCCCTGTATGAATCAGAAACTGCAAGGAGAGTAATTCAAAGAAAAACAGATGCAGGAAGGGTGTGGCAATAAATCCTAGGACCCTATCAGAAACAAAATTAAAACCACTCTAAAGGGAAATTTTAACAAACCAGAGCAGATAGTATCCTAACCAGAATAGAATAATAATTCTGAGGAAGTTACTTTAGTTATTTAAGTAATATTCAACATCCAGAGCAAAATTCACTTAAGTACTGTACTGGTGGAAACTAGGCAGCACTATGGAGACAATAAAAAGGTGTTTACCATCAAAAAACATCAAGGTAAGAAAGATAATGTCTAATTTTTAATTATCCTGTGGTTTATTGAAATCTTTTGGAAACCCAAAATAGAGAAAACCTAGCAGGCAATGAAGACTTAAATATTTAGAGATTTATCAACTCATCTATAAAAGCTTTATTAATCTCTTCTTTTAATACCACTCCTGAGAGGTATAAATGTGTCCAGTGATAGGGTTGAAGAAGCCTGAGAGAATTTCAATTGTTTACTATTCTTGGTCAGCTATTAAGACCTTTCAGGAGCATCTTGATTTTCATGGCATCATCCAACAAAAAGCAGGATATTTTACAGAAAGTCCTGGTCCACTTTTTGGCTTGCCTTTGTGTTTATGTTTTTGGTTTTCTCACATTGGGCGGTACATTAGGCTACCTATTGCACACTCCCTCATTCATGCATGCATTCATTCAAACAATATTTACTGAGTTGAGATATTTAATTAACACCCAATAAATGATGTTTAGATGAATGAATGCGCTTTTTATCAAAGTAAGTGTAAGTACTGAGAAAAATTACAGAATGTATGATCCCAGCCCCACAAAAGCGTATAATTGTGTTGAGGATATAACATATGCTGGTGAAATAACTAATATATCATATTGGACAGTTTCTAAGTTCAAAAATGAGTTTTTGTAAATAATCAGAGCCTAAGGAGGACAAAGAAGGGACAGTTCATTATGGGTTGAATCTATCAATAAATGTACATTTCAGATGAGATTTGAGATTGACCTTAAAGAAAGAAGAGGACTTAGATATATGAACAGAGAACAAAAAAGGCATGGTGATAGCATGTGCATAGATAGTGTGGCCAACATTTATGTTCTTCATTAAAGACAGTCAGAGATAACCCAAATGTAACTGTTTCCATGGGTCCATTCTCAGTATCCAAACAAAACAGCAAATCCTATCTTAGTAAAACTAATGAAAAACACAGTCTTTAACAAAGACATTGTGAAGGAAAGGGGGAGAGAAAGGCTTGCGTCCCACACCACACAACAAAACTTATTTAATTATTTGTTTCATTTTCTCCCTCTGAAAATTTCCTCTCCCTCTCTCTGTACGTCTCTCTTCTCCCACCACATCTGGCCACACTCTACCAGCCACCTTTCCAGATCTTTCCAGAACTCTCCATCCTAGTTTCATTATGCCACAAGTTAAACATCTCACAGGTCTCCAGGATGCATCCTCATCACTTATTCCACAAAGACAAACAAAGGACACTTCTCAGGATCAAGTTTCTTGGAAGGAAGAGTCACGAGGAGTGATTATAAATAATATAAGGTGGAGAGCAGTGACTTAAAATACCATTTTTCCTCTTAGAATGTGAATACAGGGAACTTTGGGAAACTAGAAAATCTAGAAAGGATTCATTGATAATTATTTATTTTCAATGAATAAAATAAAATGTAATAATACGGATAAACTCTGACAGATTAACTTTTTCAAAAGTTGCTTTCACGTACCTTCACTATTGGGATGTTTCATAAACACATCTTTCTTCTTTCTTTGCAGATACTGGCACCAAACTTTCAAACAATAAGAACCTTCCCATAAGTCCCTTGCCAGGCAAGATTAAGGTATAACAATCCAAACAGATTTTTGAAGAAGATAACTGGTTGAAAGCACAGGAAAAGAGCTAGGTTTCTCTTTTTCAACAGTCACATAATGAGTCATGTGGGAATTGGTTTACAAAGTCTCTCTCCATGAGGGGCTAAGGTTAAGATTAGAACTTCTGAGGCCAGAAGAGCAAAATAACTACAACAACACACATATTTTCAAGAGCCGCCCTTTGGTTGTGAGGGATTGATTTTTCCCACGCTTTTTTCAGCAACCCAACTGGTGTCTTTAGTAAATGACATAAGAGAATACAGTGTGGCCAAGAAGGCTTAGATTTCCTTAGCCCCAAGTCAGATATTCTCAAGTGACTGTCCACTCAAATTAAAAAGAGAGATTTACAAGAGGAAACTGGATACAACTGAGTGTACTTTTATTTCAACCCTTTACCTGAATGTTTTGTTTTGATTTCAGTTCTCCACTGAAGTTGCCTACATTAATATATTTTTAAGAACATTTCCTTAAGTTGAAGTATTCATTCAGTATATTCATTTACTATAATTGAGAAAAGCCAAATGACTTAGGCAAATTCATTTCTATATTGCCACAGCAGTGTATTGTGAACTAAATGACACCTGGCAGTTCTTTACTCAGATACTAACTCAATTAGAAGGCAGAACAAGGATACCTACCCATTCAGGGAAGGAAAGGTCACTTAGCCTCTGTAGCTGTCTTAGGTCTCTTATCATCACAGTAGCAAACTGAAGACTAAAAACCGTACAATCATCTCAATAGGTGCAGAAAAAGCTTTTGAAAAAATTCAATATCCATTCATGGTAAAAACTCTCCAGAAAGTGGGCATAGAGGGAACATACCTCAACATAATAAAGGCCATATATGACAAGCCCACAGCTAACATACTCAATGGTGAAAAGCTGAAAGCATTTCCCCTAAGATCAGGAACAAGACAAGGATGCCCACTCTCACCACTTTTATTGAACAGAGTTTTGGAAGTCCTAGCCACAGCAATCAGACAAGAAAAAATAAATAAATAAAAGGACTCCAAAATGAAAAGGAAAAAGTAAAACTGTCACTGTTTGCAGATGGCATGATACATAGAAAATCTGAAAGACACCATCAAAAAACTATTCGAGCTCAAACATGAACTTGGTAAATTTGCAGGATACAATAGATTTCTATATATAAATTTTGTATTTTTATACACTCACAGTGAACTATCAGAAAGAGAAATTAAGGAAACAATCCCATTTACAATCGCATAAAAAAGAATAAAATACATAAGAATAAACCTGCCTAAGGAGGTAAAAGACCTGTACCCAGGAAACTATATGACTCTCATAAAAGAAATGAAAGATGACACAAACAGCTGGAAAGATATACCATGGTCATGGATTGGAAGAATTAATATTGTTAAAATGACCATCATACCCAAGGAAATCTACGCATTCAATGCAGTCTGTATCAACATATCAAGGGCATTTTCCACAGACCTAGAACAAATAATTTTAAAATTTGTATGGAAACACAAAAGATCCTGAATAGCTAAAACAGTCTTGAGAAAGAAGAACACAACTGGAGGAATCATGCTCCCTGGCTTCAGACTGTGCTACAAACCTACAGTAATCAAAACAGTATGGTACCGGCACAAAAACATCCATCACTGGAACAGAATAGAGAGCCCAGAAAGAAACCCATGCACTTATGGTCAATGAATCTATGACAAAAGAGGCAAGAATATGCAATGGAGAAAAGTCTGGGCTTCCTTAGGGATGGTTTCATCAATTAATTTGTTTTCTTAAATGGACCATACTTTTCCATGTCTTTGTATACCTTGTGATTTTTTTGGTTGAACATTTGGCTTTCAAATATTGTAATGTGGTGTCTATGGAAATCAGATTCTCCCACTTTCCCAGGGTTTTCTGGGCTTTGGATTGTTGAAGGCTGTAGTAGTCTGTTTGTTTAGGGACCTTTCCAAACTAGTTTTGCAATGAGTGTACTCCTTATCGTATGTAGGCACTGAAGTCTCTGTTCCTTTAGTTCATGTTTAGCTACTGTTTTGACAGAGATGTCCTTGAATTCCTGCACCTAAGACAAACAAAAACAAATATACACAAGCACATCCACATGCACACTCAAAACCACACACCTCTCCCCATTGTGCAGATTGCTGGATCACTCCTTCAACATTTAGCTGACCTGCACTGAGTTCAGGGCTCAGCCCATGGTAAAAGCTTAGAGACTCCTCTGGTGTTTTCAGAGCATGCATCTTATCTTGAGTATGCATGTGGCTTTCTTAATTTCTCTGGACACATGTGTACTTTTTGTATGTTCTAAGTTCCCAAAGAATCTCCCCCAACTTTTGCTCCTGCATCTTATGTGGTCTATTGTATTTCAATGCACAGTCTTCTGCCCCAGCCATCTGTGCTTTGTCAGTTCACCTTGCACTTTTTTTGAGCAATGACCGCTGCTTTTCCAGACTGTGTTCCAGGTTAGCTAAGACAGAGATAAGCATCTTGTGTCAGTCCTTCAGGTAGCTCCCAGACAGGTTAGAACAGATACACATAATAATCCGAGAGTATGGGCTCTTCTGCTCCCTCCTGAAGCAGGATTGAGGGCCCCATACTACGAATGGTCTGCTGCTACTTTAAGACTATCACTGCATTAAGACCCCACCACTTTAAGACCATCACTACACTAAGTGTAGATGGGGCAAGGGCAAGTAAAAATGCCACAAAGCTTTCCTGCCATTTTCAAATTGCCTCTTCCCTGGTTCAGTATGTGTTTGCTTGCTGTAAATCTTTGCCTGATTTCAGGACTAAGAGAAACTCAAGGAACGCCACAACAAGAAACAGTATAATCAAACTCTCAGATGCCAAAAGACAGAGAAAGAATCTTTACTCCCAAAGGAGAAAGAAAAAACAAATTTGTTACAAAGCAGGGATCCTCAAAAAGATTCATAGCTAATTTCCTATCTGAAACCATGGAGGCAAGAGGCCAGACATATGTAAAGTGCTGAAAGAAAAAAACTGTCCACCAAGAATTCTATATTTGGCCAAACTGGTTTCAAAACTTAGGGAGAAATTAACACATTCCCAGATGAACAAAGGCTGAGGGCGTTTGTTTTACAACTTCCTAACACTGCCCTATGACAAATGCTAAATTGAACCTTCAGGTTGAAATGAAAGGACACTAGCCAGCAACTCGAAGCTGTATAAGGAAATAGAAATCTCCAGTAAAGATAAATACATGGGCAGATACTAAAGCCAGTATTGTGCTACTGGCTTGTAACTCTACTTTTTATTTCTTACATGATTGAAAAAACAAATGCATAAAATAATCATAAATCCATGTTATTGGGCTCACAAAGTATAAAGGTGTAATTTTGTGACAACAATAATGTAAGGAGGAGGAATGGAACTGTAGAGGAACAGAGTTTCTGTGTGCTATTGAAGTTGGTTTCAATTCAAATGATACTGGTTGAACTTTAGAAGGGTAAATGTAATCTTCTTGATAACCACAAAGAAAATATCAATAGACTATATGCAAAAAGAAATGAAAAAGGAATCAAGAGTTCACTACAAGAAAATCGGCTAAGCACAGAAGAAGTCAGTAATGGAGTAAATGAGGGGCAAAAAATGCATAAGACATACAGAAAACAACCAGGAAACAGACAGAATTAAGTTCTTCCTCATCAGTAATTTTTGAAAAAGTAAGTGGATTAAGCTCTCCAATAAAAAGATAAAAATTGGCGGGCTTCCCTGGTGGTGCAGTGGTTGAGAGTCCGCCTGCCGATGCAGGGGACACGGGTTCGTGGAGGATCCCACATGCCGCGGAGCGGCTGGGCCCGTGAGCCATGGCCGCTGAGCCTGCGATTCCGGAGCCTGTGCTCCGCAACGGGAGAGGCCACAACAGTGAGAGGCCCGCGTACCACAAAAAAAAAAAAAAAAAAAAAAAAAAAAAAGATAAATATTGGCAGAATGGACTTTAAAAACATCCATAATCCAAGTATATGCTGCCCGCAAAAAACTCACTTGATTTCAAGAGACACAAGTTAGTTGAAAGTTAAAGCACAGAATAAAATATCCCATGCAAATAGTAACAAAAAGAAAGAAAGAGAGAGAGAGAAAAAGGAAGGAAGGAAGGAAGGAAGATAGATCTGGGATGGCTACATTAATATCACACAAAATAAACTTTAAATCAAGAACTATCACAAGAGGAAAAGGAGGCCACTATATGTTGATAACAAGTTCAATCTATCAAGAAGATATAACAACTATAAACATATATGTACCAAACATCCCCCAAATATGTGAAGCAGACATTGACAGAATTGAAGGAAGAAATAGATAGTTCTAAAATAACAGTTGGAGATCAATACCTTGCTTTCAATAATGGATAACACATCTAGACAGAAGATCAGTAGAGAGGTAGGGGGACTGAATAACACATTTAACCAACTAAACCTAACAGCCATATATAGATCACTCCACTCAACAACAGCAGAATACACATTTTTCTCAAGTACACATGGAACATTCTCCAGGAAAGACCATATGTTACGCCACAATACAAGTACCAATACATTTTTAAGAAACTGAAATCATACAAAGTATCTTCTTTAGCCACAGTGAAAGGAAGGTAGAAATCAATAACAGAACCATTGGTAGCCATTTCCCATCATGCCTGCCACACATGATATAAAGCAATGAAGGGAAAAACGTAATTGACCATTTAGAAAAGTGGGAAAGAGGACATATCATTGACACAGAGTGTGTGCTGTTTCCCGTTGTCAGAGATAGAAATAAATTAGCATCATTTATTCATTAGTGTGTTAATTTCTTGGTCAATCATTGTGCAGCCAGTGTTTCTGCCTGATGGGAAGATTTCCTATACTCAGTGTTGAGTGGAGACAACCTTGAAAGGGACATTTAAAAGGATTATACTGTGATGGGCTTAGCAGTACCCTTCCTCCTATGCCAGTATTTAGGCTGGGGTATTTCCATGCAGTGTGTACAACCGTAGGCCCCAGGTCACCAGAATTTAGTTGGATTCGTTTTCTTAATACATTCCCTCAGTACTTTGTCTTTTATTTGACTGTTGCATTTACTTCATTCTTTATTATCACTGCGAAACAACTTTGTTCCCTGTTCAGATGCCAAAAAGTGGATATCAATACCTCCTGAGTTTTACACATCACAGATCTGTTTTACATATCAGAGACAGAGACAGCAACTATTTCCAATGACTTTGAGACATGCTTTGAACATGCGATTACATGTTGAGTGTTGAAATGTGTGTCGAGCTCATTATACTTGCTCTAAAAGGTTTCAAACTGCAAAGATTTAAAAATCTTTGTCTTTGAATAGTTTTCCTGTGCTGTCCCTTTGTGTCAGACTGTTAATGTGCAGTCTGGCACCTTCAAATAATGTGGCTTTGTAACCAATTATTTACATGTTGTTTTATCCACAGAGAATCTTTTCTTTTTTAAATAAATTTATTTATTTTTTGCTGTGTTGGGTCTTTGTTGCTGCACATGGGCTTTCTCTAGTTGGGGCGAGTGGGGGCTACTCTACATTGTGGTGTGCGGGCTCCTCATTGCTGTGGCTTCTCTCGTTGCAGAGCATGGGCTCTAGGAGCTGGGGTTTCAGTAGTTGTGGCACGTGGGCTTCAGTAGTTGTGGCTCATTGGCCCTAGAGCACAGGCTCAATAATTGTGGCGCACGGGCTTAGTTGCTCCGCGGCATGTGGGATCTTCCCAGACCAGGGCCCGAACCCATGTCCCCTGCACTGGCAGGAGGATTCCCAACCACTGTGCCACCAGGGAAGTCCCCACACAGAGAAGCTTAAGGTCAAAACATACAACTCGATTAACTACATGTCCTCCTGTTCACATTTCCCTCATCTTTTCTTCATCTTCTATGTTTCCTTGGCACTGTTTATATTAAGTGCTTTTGCCATTATATTTGATTGTCTGTATTCCAGTGAGTTACCACAATGCTTTATGAGACACGGTAGGATATAAATGCATTTAAGATATATATATTATATATATATATATATATATATATATTTTATATATATATATATAATTTGCTTTAGTGCAGTGTTTTTTGTTTTCTGTACTGAATTCATTAGCATGGGTCGGTATAAAATTTAGCATAGGTCAATATGTAATTTGTAAACTAATAAGGTCTTAAAAGTGAGGAATTAAGTCTTTTAAATTTAATTATTTATTGTAAAGAGCAGAATAGCATACATAAACAGGTGCCTAAGGAAAACTTGTATTCTAATATGGAACTCTCATGAACACCTTTTTTTTTTTTCTTCTAACGGTATGATAGTAGGCCATTTGCTTATTTTTATGGCTTTAACTTTACAACAATGAAATATTCGTAAATTTTAAAAAGTATTTTTCTTTATTTGATGCGGGTGGGATACTGGAGAAATGAAAGGTCAAACACCTATTGAGGAATCCATACTTGTCTATATATTGTGCACTTTTATTTCAAGAATTGATTTAAAATTCCTAAAAGGATGCTATAATAAGTTATTATGCCATTTTACAGACTGAATTAAGTGAATTTCAGGGAGGTATGAAACCTGCCTAAGGCTATCCAGCTACCAAGCGGTAGAAGTGAGAATTAAATCCAGGTAAATCTATCGCCCAAGTTTCTGCTCATCTCTTTACATCATCCACTTTTAATAGCCAATGCTTTCCTGCTTACAAATATGACTGAGGTTTCCAGACAGTCAACAGTCCTTTTTAATCAGATAGAAAACTTACTGTTGATTCTCTAAAGACATATTCCTTTTCCATTAAGTGACTTTAGTTGTTCAAATAATACTTCCAGACAGTAGTAATCATACAGCTGGAGACTAAGAACAGAACTCAGGGATGTGTCTAGCAGTCAGTAAAGACCAACTGGGCTCACTGATGATATTTACGGTCATTTCCTCTAGACTAACATAATCTTATTAATAAGACCCTAATAATTCACAGTACTGCCCTTGCCTGATTGTTTGTTCTTCTCCCTCTATCACTCTCTCTTTCCCCATATTATTATTATTTTTGGCAATTTTTGGTGAATTAAATTCAAGGATTAGTATTCAGGAGTACTCGTCACAAAAGCAGAGAATCTTAGCTCACACCAAAGGAAGAAAATAGAGAAAAAGTATAAATTATATGAATACACACACATACACACATGTGCCAACTATATGCTGCACTTCTCCAAAATCTATTCGGTATCTGCACATTTACTGTATATTAGCAGTAAGAGCAGAAATGAGCGTAACACTCTGTTTACAAGGCACAGAAAACAGACCCAAATATGGAAATTACTAGCAATGAGAATGGGGAAGAAAGACTACAACAAGGAATGTAGATGATATTTTTGTTTCCTAGCTATGATGCCAAATATTGAACTTTCAACTTGAGACAAGGAGGCCATAAAAAGTTGTATGAGTTTCCTAGAGCTGCCATGACAAAGTACCAGAGACTGAGGAGGTTAAACAACAGAAATTTACTCACTCACAGGTCTAGAGGCTAGAAAGCTGACATAAGGTGTCAGCAGGATTGATTTCTTCTCAAGTATCCCTTCTTGGTTTGTAGATGCCACGTTTTCCTTTTGTCTTCACGTGGTCTTCTCTCTGTGCATGTCTGTGTCCTAATATTTTCTTTTTATAAGGACACCAGTCATATTGGATTAGAGCCCACCCATTTGACCTCATTTGACTTCAGTTACCTACTTAAGGGCCTTATCTCCAAATACAGTCATATTACGAGGTATTGGGGGTTAAGACTTCCACATATTAACTTGAGCAGGACACAATTCAGCTGATAATAGAAGATAAGAGTAATTTAAGCAAGTAAGTAACTATTGTTTACAGTGAGTTGCTTAAGGATATGAATTTACTCAAGAAAAACAAGAAATTACATAACACTGTATGTTATACAAAGATATTAAATTAATCATCATAACATCCTGTGAGATGGGCATTAAATTAGACTAAGCAAGATGAAGCAACTTATCCAGAATTGTATAGTTGGTACTTTCCAGAATTTAAACCAGGTATTTTCCCAGTTCCATTCTACGTTATATATTCATTTCATTATTTGAAATGAATTTTGAGTCTTCATTTTGCTTCGTTTCTGAAGTTATATGGGGATAGAATGGAGTTGGATATTTTCAGTGACATTCACACATGGGGAAGGAAATTGAGTGCAGAAGCTTCAGCAATGTTTCCATGGAGAACACTAACAACAGAACCAGAAACACCGTTATCCTTTTGGTTCAGTGATCTTTCCTGAAGCACTACAAGAATCAATTTTAAGAAGCCCAGTGTTTTCCAAACTTTCACCAATGGGCTCTGTAGGGTCCTCTAACAGTATCTAAGAGACTAACTAGTTTCTCATCCCAAGCCACGTAAGACAAGGAGTTCTGATTGTTCTCTGTGAGGAAATCAAGTGACAATCATAGCTGGTGATTTAGGATAGTTTCTTCAGGGCCCAGGCAAAACCTAATACACAGTAATAATCATTGTGAACTGCATCTTTGACAAGGATTAATCAGGTATCAGAGAGGTCTATAAACTGGGAGAAATTATGATCAAAGAGAAACACAGACCACAGATATTTAATTAATGCTCAATTATTTATGAGTTTAACTTTGGCTAACCTAATTTTCCTTCTTCTAGACAATTTCCAATTCGTCTCCACAAAGAGACCAGAATAATCACCTTCCAATACACGATTTATTGTGTTGCTTTAATTTAAAGCATACAGTGACTTCTACATTCACTCCACCAAGTTTTGCCAGGAGAGAAAAGGAGACGTGATATTTTGTCTTGAATTAGATATGCCACCTTACTTGACTTAGCTCATCCTACTGGAAGCACTTTGAGGGCAGGTTCTACAGTCTTGTCTTACATCCTCTATGGAATCAAGCCAAGGGAATCACACACAGTTACAGCTGGAAAAACATTTGTTCTGGGTTAATACTTTTAGCCTTTACCACCAAGACTTTATCACCAAGACCTATCTTTACAGTCTCGAAACAGGAGACCTTCTTGCCTTCCCTTTTCATATTGACTAGGAAGGTAAAGGGAAGAACTGAGAAGTACCCAAAGTCAGCTAGCAGCCAGCACAGATAAATCATCTGTGGAGATAGTGTTTCTTTCAAAAGATATAAACATAAGAGGAAGTCCTAGTGTTTGAAACAACTGTGCATAATAAAATTGCATGAAAACCTAGAAATCCAGATGCAGATCAGTAACATATTGGTTAAATAAGCTGTTATGTTCATGCAATGGACAAGTGTACATACATTAAGAAGAACGAGATACTCTTTTCTATGAGATTCTCTTTTCACTGAACTCATCAGTGCTGCAAACACAATGTTACATAATACTTTTTCTTTAACATTATATCAGGCATCCTCATCTTGTCCTGCATTTATTGCCAGTGTTACTAAAGTCTATCACTTACCTCTTTCTCTTTTAGACATATAATTTCTTATTTTGGAAGCATTCATCAATCCCTATTTTACTCTTTCTTTTAAATTACAAATGAATATTGAATTTTATAAAATATCTTTTGGGGGATATTTCAAGTGATTGTATACTTTTGCTCTCCTTTGACCTTGTTATATGGTAAATTATATTTTGTTATTTTATATTATGCTATTTATTATATACTGTATTATGTTTACTAATGACATTTATTATATTATAATTACATTATTTTTAAGGTAGCATTTTGTTTTAGATAGACAAGACAACCAGTGGAATAGGAAGCATCTTAAAATTAGATGCAAGAGCATAAGGGAATTGAGATTAAAATAAAATTCACGTTTTGGATCAGCAGCAAAAATTATTCAACAAAAGTGGGAAAATATGGCTATCATAGAATTACTAAATTCTAGACACAGCAACTAGTTAAAAGTGAAAAAATAATGAAAGTGTAAAAGTATCAGAAACCTGGGAGACTTGAAATAAATTATTCATGAGGAATACCTTTCTAAGATACAAAGAAAAAAGGATACATTTAATTATATAAGAATTAAAATTTTCCTCATGGCAAAATGCACTACAAAGGTCAGAAAACAAGCAAAAGAAATTGGGAAATATATTTAGAAATGGATATGCCTCCTTTACAACTTTTGAGAGAAGCACATGTTTCTTTTTCCTTTAACCTGTTATGTGGGTATTAATCTATAATGTAAGTGCATGGTTCCTTTCCTTTCATCTGTAATGTGAGCGTCAACATGGGGCACTGTTTCCAAGCATAGACTTTGGATGTTCCTGTACTGGTCCCGTCACTGACCATCCACAAAAACTTACAAATGCTGCTTTACTTTCCTGGGGGTTAGAGTCTTAGCTAAGAAATGGAAGCAAAATAGAACTTTCCCCCAGGGATGATAGAAGGTTTAAAGGAGTAAATATGTAAGTGACTTAGCACAGTGCCTAGTACAAGAGAGATCAATATAAGTACATAGCAATTTTTTAAAGAGACACATGAAAGAAATAAAATGTGGTGATTTCAATCTATTGATATATATTCTTGACATTAAACTACATTGGATGACCTAACTTGCTCGTGCTTTTTCTTACTCTAGTGAACTTGGGTAGCTAATATCATAGTTTAAAATTTTTCCTTTTATATTTACAAGTAAATTTGACCTGTAAATTTCTTTTTCCTTACAGTCCTAATCTATTTTCAGTATTAGGATTATATAGACTTCGTAAGATGAATAAAGGAGCATTCTTCCTTTGCTACTCCCTAGAAGTTTTTCTTTGTTAATATTGATGTTATCTGTTTAACAGAAGTTGGATAGAATTCACCTCCCAAACGATCTGGCCGGGTCTGGTATTTTCTTGGTGAAAGCTTGTAAACTATTGACTTAATTCCTTTACTGGTGCAAGAACTCCAGCTACAAATTTCCTCTTGTGTCAGTTTTGGTAAACTTTAGGAGCTAGGAAATTGTCCACTTTACAGAAATGTTCAAATTTACTGGCATTTCATATATTCTCTGTTTGTACTCTCTGCTATAACACTGTCCTGATTCTTTCTGTATATTGTTTACTTACATTTTTGTTTTGCTTAATCAAAGTTTGTTTTTTTAAATCTTTTCAAAGAATATTCTTTTGACTTACTAAATCACCTCAATTTTATACTTCTTTCTGTTTTATTAAGTTCTGCTCATATCTTTATTGTCTATTTTTCTATGTTCTCAGGGTTTATTGTTTTACTCTTCTGATGTCAATTAAAACACTTGGTTATTAATTTTAATAAATCTTTTTACTTATAAATAGTTGAACTTTTTGAAGGTTCCAGCTTAGTTGTACGTATCTAAGGGTCAGCTCCTCCTCACAGTTGCTGGCCTAAGGCTTAGTTGACCCTATAGCAATGTATATACTGACATTTTTTCCCCTCGACTTTCTGTGTTTTGCTACTTCTCACTTCTCTTTGCAGAGAAGCCCTTTGAAATACCCTTAACTTATTTTACAGCCAATAAGTCTTTAAAATACTGTGTATTTTTTAAGATAAATCAACTTATATAATTAGGCAGGAAATCTGACCTGCCATATTTTTAAAAACAGCATAATTTCACTCTTCTCCACGATTAATCTGCTGTATTACACGACCTTCGAGTTTTTAGCTTTATCAATGACATGTACTTTAAAAATGTTTGAAAGATCCTACCCAGTCTTTTAAAACATCCTTGCTCCTTGTTTCAGTTCTAGTTTTATGTATATTTTCTGCCTGGCACCTGATAATTCCAACATCTGATGGATGGCCTTGGGAATTTAATTCTGGTATTGATTGTTTTTGCTGATTCTCTCCACTTGTAGCTGATTTCTTCATTATTGTGTAAATTTAGATCATGAGCTCACATTTAGCTAAACTTTATCTGTGGGAACGCTGTAGGCCTGTGTTGAAGGTCTACCTCTCCAGAAAGGGTTTAGTTTTGTGTTTGGAATACCACCGATTTGGGAGCATTTTAAGTTAATTTCTTAGCTTCTGTTTGCAAGACCGCAAATAAATTTGCAACCCAAACACTGTGAACACAGATCTTCGGTTCAGAATTCTCAAGATTTCCTACCTGTTTCCTACCCAGAGCAGAGGCCAAGAGAATTTGCTCTTAGTCTCCCTTTGCCAGCAGATATTTTTTTCTCCTGGCACACCCTTTCATTCAAGGTGAAGCCAGGGATAGGTAGGTTTAGTTCTAACTTCCCATCTAGTAGGGATGGAGTCTTACCTCCTGCCTCCCATGTGGTCATGGCCATTTAAAAACAAGTCTCTATACCAGGTGTGTCATTCAACTACGGCCTGTATTCCAAATCCAGACAGCTGCCTATTTTTTATGGCCTATGAGCTATGAATAATTTTCACGTTTTAACTGGTAACATTTTAAATTTTAAATGGTTACCTAAGTACCTAAATAATATCCTCAATTTTGCCTCTTTGGTCTACAAAGCCTAAAATATTTGCCATTTGGCTCCATAAAAACAGGATTTCCAGCTTCTGTTCTAAGCTGTCAAGATCTTCAATCCACTCTTAATAGAGCTATCACTCTCACACATGGACCACCCTTCCTTCATGGGTCCTGGAAATTTCGACTGCACACTTCCAAAATCAACCACGCACTTAAAAATAAGTTGTGTACATTTAACCTAGCATACCTAACCCATTTCTTTTAGGAGAGTTTTTCAAGTAATCTTGCCCACCGTATTCTTCAGAACTTCATTAATAATGGCAAAAAACTGGGCTTACCTGGTGGCACGGTGGTTGAGAGTCCGCCTGCCGATGCAGGGGACACGGGTTCGTGCCCCGGTCCGGGAAGGTCCCATATGCCGCAGAGCGGCTCGGCCTGTGAGCCATGGCCGCTGAGCCTGTGCGTCCGGAGCCTGTGCTCCGCAACGGGAGAGGCCGCAACAGCGAGAGGCTTACGTACCAAAAAAAAAACAAACAAAAAACAAAAAAAGGCAAAAAATTAAAACAACATTCAACAAAAATGCGAAATGTTCATAACAATTATAGAAGCACATACAGTAGAAAACTATAAACTGTTATTGAAACAGTGAGACATAACTTTTTATTCTTAAAGAACTATATTTAGGTCCCTTTTGTTTAAATAAGTATATTTCTGTGTATGTATGTATACAGTCATGTATTTATATACACATACATTATTTGTATATTTATAGAAACATATGAAATACATACCTATACACATACCTTTGATTTATATTTGTATACATACACAGGAATATAATTATATATTATATATTTATATACATTCAACTGAAAACTGGTAGTATACATATATATCGTGTATAAATGTGTGTCTACGTGCATGTGTAGAAAAGCGGGTTGAGAGATATGGAAGCATGAGTTAGACAGGGTTCAAGATTTTAAAAGTACTTATGTGTAGGTAGTGAGGTTAAGGCCCATTTGATTGAAAATATTGCATATTTTTACATCAATTGTTATGATGACCAGATTCCTATGTCAATAAAATTATAAATAGCTATACATGCTCGTATGTGTAATGTATAACTAGAAGATATATAGTTTTATATATGTATTATATTTATATTATATAATACAATTATACTAATACATTATATATTGTTATATAGAATATATTAACTATAGTGTATTATATCAGATAATAATATTATACATTTATATATTATGATATAATTGTTTTATAATCAATATTACAGGATATATCATATTAATATTATGAACATATTAACCACAGAAATACATTTCATTACTCATATATTTTGTATATAATATATGCTAGGCAAAAATATATATTAATATAATACATAATTGTTATACACTAATATAAATATTAGTATATTACACTTATACATCAATATAATATTTAATATTGGTATATTTATATTATTTTTAATATATACATAGCTAATACTCTTTAAAGCCATCTGCTACAAGTAGAATAAGACCAGGAGTATGGCCAAAGCAAATTGTAAAAATATTAGATTACTTATATTCATTTATATGTCATTTTCCTGGAATCTGCATCTGGCTACTAGAGAGGACACACAGCAAAATCAACAAAAAGTGCCCAGGACATAGGATCCTTTATTCATTGGAACCTCAAAGGAAACACAGTGCTATTCAGTCCCCCTTCAAAGAGCCAAGAGCAAACCTTGAAGCACCCAGTAAAAGCCAATTCAAACAAAAAAGCTTTTCCACTTAAACTGGAAAAAGTTAAGTTCCCAAGAGACCCCCTACATCAACCACTGAAGCTCATTTGGCAGTAAAAACAATAATGTTCACCGAACAACAAGAAACGCAAAACAATAGGTGTTTTACCAAAAACACAAAAAAGCAGCTAATTAGTGTCTTTCCTGTTTGAAAGAAGGGGGTGGGAAGTGGGCAGACGACCTGATAGGAAAGATAAAAAGAAAAGGAAAAGGAAAATAACAGTTTCCAGTTTGACACTCAAGCTGTCTTCTGCATCCATTTCGTCAAGACCACCAAGTCAATGTGGAGGCTTTTTCCTCCTTCCCTTTTCTTTTCATGAGACCCATCACAACCAGCACTGCAGATTCCATCCAATTAATGAATGCTGTTGCCTACATGTGTGAATGAGCTGTGAGTAAAGTACTGAAGTAGAGGACACCTAAAGTGAAACGTCTTCATGAATGTCCACGTGGCTGAGCAGCAAGTTAACCTTTCATAGATGTGCTAAAGAAGAACAGTTGGGTTTTATTTTATTTACTTTTCCCTGGACTGTGTTGAATGACTATCATCGACAAGTTCAGGCTACTTTTTGCTGAGGATTAATGCACTGGGAGAGCTGAGAGAACACTGAACAGTAGAGCTGTCTTTTTCTTGACCAGTTCACCTTAGTTTCCCAAACTCTAAGTCTTTCCCTAATTCTTTCTCCTTTTTATTGTAGTAAAATGAACATAACACAAAATTCACCATTTTGATCATTTTACAATTCACTGTACCATTCAGTGGAATTTACTACTGTCACAATGTTGTGCAACTATCACCACTGTCCAACTACAAAACATTTTCATCACCCCAAGAGGAAACATACACCCATTTTGAGGAGTCATTCCCTATTTCCCTCTCTTCCAAACCCCTGGAAACCACTAATGTATAGTATTTTCCGTGTGTATGGATTTGCCACTGCTGGACATTTCATATAAATGCAACCATACAATATAGAGCCTTTCGTGCCTGACTTCTTTCACTTAGTTGCATCCATGATGTAGCATGTATCAGTAATCCATTCACTTCTATGGCTAAATTCCCTGATCCTGTTTTCTTCATACTGTTTGAATACAAAATTTAAAATAAGTTGAGAGTGAAGCTCTGTTTTAAGGGCACATCTACGAGGCCAACTCTTTTAAAAAAGGTGAAAAGGGAGATATTGTTGTGAAATGATAATCGTTGAGAAGCCTCAGCCAATTTGATAATGAAAAGTTTGGGAAACGTTGCAAAAAATTATCTGCTTTATATTAAAAGCCTTTTAAGCAAGGATTCAGGAGATTGTCTTTTTCTTGCAGGTAACTTAAATGAGTCAGAAGGAAATAACTGCGCTTTAAAACAGATTTTGAAAGGATTCTATTTATTCTTAATAGACGAATGGGAGTACAAGTAGTTCACATCCAATATGGACTCCCTGTCCAAACACTGTTTATTGTTTTAGCCACCACTATCGAATTATATTTCTTGAGAGTAAGGCAGCTCAATTCCTGCATATTACTATTTTTTTCCTGCATATTACTTTTTAAAATTCATCTATCAAATCCATTAATACGGTATAAACAAGAGATGTTCATGTTTCAGTGCAGTTCAAATATCAGGTATAAAGAACCACCAGCAAGAAAAAGAATCCTATATCTCTTGCCAGAATGTGGTCAGCTCTGGGGTGCTTTGCTAGCTGAAACACACTTTCATTGTTAAGAGGATAGAGGCTGTTTAAGAGGGATGAGAGCCAAAAAATGTTAACTACGTGTATGTGTTAAGAACAGTGCTAGGTTATCTCATATTCTATATCAGCCAAGGCTCACCATTTTACATATGTGAAAAGTGAAGTTAAAAGTGTTTTAGTAGGGCTTCCCTGGTGGCGTAGTGGTTAAGAATCTGCCTGCCAGTGCAGGGGACGCGGGTTTGAGCCCTGGTCCGGGAAGCTCCCACATGCCATGGAGCAACTAAGAGCATGCGCCACAACTACTGAGCCTGCACTCTAGAGCCCGTGAACCACAACTGCTGAAGCCCACACACCTAGACCCCGCGCTCAGCAACAAAGAGAAGCCACCACAATGAGAAGCCCGCGCACCGTAACAGAGAGTAGCCCCCGCTCACCGCAACTAGAGAAAGCCCGCGCATAGCAAGGAAGAGCCAACGCAGCCAAAAATAAATAAATAAATCTTTTTTTAAAAAAATGTTTTAGTAACTTACTAAAAGGCATGCAATCAGTAAATCTGAGCAAGAATTCAATCCCAAATCTGTCACACTGAAGTTTAAGCTAATACATGAGATTAATAAAAACAGCACTAAATTAAAAGTTCAGAGATATTTTTAATTTCATACTCTTTCACTAACGCTCTTTGGAGATAAATCATTTCTTTTATATGGGCCTTAGTTTTCACAACTATAATAGTTGGAAGCTTGACTAGATGATCTGTATGTAGTCTTCCAATTCTAAAATGTTCCACTCATTTGGATTCCTACAATAATTGCCCTGGCAATACATGCATGCTGCCACCAAGCAGCCGCAGAGACTGTTAGTTCCTTTTATATCCCTAGTGGGGAGTGCATTTTGACATCAGACTTACCGGTCAATAGTACAAACTGTTAATATAACTATAAAATAACAAAATAATAAAAAGTATTATTTCCTGTAAAGCAGAAGCTTTACATTGTCTGTGAATCATATCAGAATCACCTGTAGGTTTGTTTGGTTGTGTTTTAACATATTTATTGGAGTATAATTGCTTTACAATGGTGTGTTAGTTTCTGCTTTATAACACCTGTAGGTTTTTAAACATAGAGGAAATCCATAACCCATCGAATGGGAATCTTCAGAGACAGGACATGGGCATCTGGATTTTTGGGCTCCCATCATCCGTATATTTTATTTTATTTTATTTTTTGCCTATGTACAATATTTGTCACATCCTCTTGAATCTTTAAATGTTTCTTTTTGTTTTAAAATTTTAGCATATTCCATAATCTTCACCTACTTTTCATAAGGTGTTATCTGTTATGTTTATTCGATCTTGTGCTTCTCCTGGTTGTCTTCTTTTTCTTCTTTTTTATTTGGGGGGGGGGGGGCGCTGCCTCATGGCTTGCAGGATCTTAGTTCCCTGACCAGAAATTAGACCCTAGGGCCCCAGCAGTGAAAGCGCCAAGTTCTAACCACTGGACCACCAGGGAAGTCCCAAGACTTCTGTTTTAAATGACTTTTTCCCCACTCTAATTCATTCCTGGGATCAGTTTCATGTTTGAACATTAAACCAACCTTGCACTACTAGAATAAAGCTACTTTGATTGTGATATATGATTGTTTTACATACCATGGATACAGTTTGTGCTTCTGTTTACACATTTTGCATGCATGTTCAAAAGGGAAACTGGCCTGTGATTCTATTCTTGTAATATTCTTTTTAGTTTTGATCTGAAGCTTATGTTGGCCTTATAAATATTTTGAGCAATATATACTTTTCTGTCTCCTGGAAGATTTTTATGTAAGATTACCAATATTTCTTCCCTAAATATTTGGAACAATTTACTTGAAAGCCATTTATCCCTGGAAATCATTTTCTGTAAAGGTACTTAATTATACAAACAACTTTTGCAGTAGATATAGGTTTTTGAGATATTTTTTCTTTCTTGGGTTAGTCTTGTTAGCTTGCATTTTTAAAGAACTTGTCATTTTCGATGAATTTTCAAATTTATAAATATAAAATTATCATAATTTTAACAGCTTTATTGGGATGGAATTTACATACCATAATTTCAACACTTTAATGTATACAATTCAGTGGTTCTCAGTGTAACCACTAAAAGACTTGTGTAAGCATCACAACAATCCAATTTTAGATTTCTGTCCCCCCACAAAAAACCCATTACACATGAACAAGCTTTTTTCAATCTCCTCAACCCTCTCAGCCCTAGGCAACCACTCATCTACTTCCTGTCTCTACAGATTTGCTATTCTGGGCATTTCATATAAATGGGACCGTACAATATGTGATGTTTTGTGAGTGGCTGCTTTTACTTTACATAATGCTTTCATGGTTCGTCCATGTTGTAACATGGATCAATAGATCATTCCTTTCTATAGCTGAATGCTATTCTATTGTATGGATATTCCACATTTTGTTTATTCATTTATCCAGTTGTCATTCGAATTATTTCCACCTTTTGTTTTTAGAAATACGCTTCTATGAACATGCACGTACAAGCTTTTGTGCAGACATAAGTTTTTATTTCTCTTAGGTATATATTTAGTAGTGGAACTGCTGGGTCATAGGGTAACTCTATGTTTAACACTTGCAGGAACTCTCAAGCTGTTTTGTAAAATGGCCGCACCATTTTACATTCCCACCAGCAATGTATGTGGGGTTCAATCTCTTCTCTTACAGCCTAGCATGTCATCTATGCTGGAAAACGTTTCACATGTAGTTGAGCAGGATGAGTATTTTACTGTTTGGTTGAGTGTTCTGTAAACATTTATTAGGTCTTGTTAATTCATAGTCTCGTCCAACTCTTCTATATCGTTGTTGATCTTCTGCCTAACTGTTCTATCCATTATTGACTGTGGAGTACTGAAGCCTCTACCTAATGTTGTGCAATTATCTATTTCTTCCTTCAATTCTTCATGGATTTTGGTATTTTCTTCTTCGTGTATTTTGGTTTTACCTTATTCAGGGCAAATATGTTAAAGATTTTTGTATCTTCCCTCTCTTTATCATAAAATGTCCCTTTTCATATCTAGTAACTTTTTTGTTTGTTTTAAAGTCTATTTTTTCTGGTATTAGTATAGCCACTTCAGCAATGCTTACGGTTGCTATTTGCATGATGTATATTTTTTCATCCTTTTACTTTGTACACATTAGACTTTTGAATCCAAGCAGTGTCTCCTATAGAAAACATTTTTTAATACCCAGTTCGACAATATCTGCCTTTTGATTGTACTGTTTAATTCATTTACATTTAGTTTTTATTATTGATATGGTAGGATTTATTTATGTCTATCATTTTACCTTTGGTTTTCTACATGTCTCATGTTTTTGCTTTTTTGTTATTGTTCCTCCGTTTTCCTTTTATAGTAAGTAGATATTTTCTACTGTAACATGTAATTCCTTTAATGATTTTTAACCACATTGTTTGAGTAATGGCTGCACTAGGGCTTATGGAATACATCTCAGAATCTCTTCAGATTTTTACTAGGTTCATTCCAGATAGAAACAGAAACTGTACTTTTATAGAGCTGTATGCCTTCCCCTCTTTTTTGTTTTTATTACATTTATATATTTTACATACTTAACAACATATTATTATAATAATTACTTCTCACAAGCTTATTTTTTCAAAGAGCTTAGAGAAGAAAGTTGAGCAAATAAATATTTTTGAGTTTGTCGGGTTAATCTATTTACCATTTCTGGTTCTCTTCCTTTCTTCCTGCGGATTCAGCTTATGATCTACTGTCATTTTTATTCTAACACAGCTTTGTTCTCACTGCCTTCGTTGTGCCATATCATCAAATATATGATATTTTTTTTATTTTACATAGAGAACAATCCAAATATAGTCATATTGTTTAGGCACTTACTTTTTAAATTAGTTAAGAGAAGAAAGGAGAAGAAATTTGAAATTACAGTATCTTTTATAATTCCCTACACAACTGCTCTAGTCAGCATTCTTTGTTTTGTTTGTATGGCTTGAGTTAACTGTCTGCTATCATTTGAAGAACTTCCACTAGTATTGCTTGTGAAGCCCGTCTGCTAACAATGAACTCACTCAGTTTCTGTTTCTGTTTCTGAGTTATGGTGAAGTATTGATGATAAGGTGTGGAGTGGTAGGAAAAACTAAAATGCGATGTGCTGTATGATGTATGTTTCACTGAAGTGTCTTGGTCAAATTCTAATGATTTATGATAGAAATCACATAAAGCAAGCATCACAATTCTCCAGGAATGTTCTGTAGAATGCTAATGTTAATGATGAAAATGTGATCCCAAATCTTTCACTTGTATTGACCTTATCTCAATAATTCTTCTCCCAACAATGCCATAACTAGAGTTGAGTTCTAAAGTGTACCTTCCTCTTTTCCAATAGAAATGGTCCCACAATTTCAGAAAGTTCTCAAAGGTGAAAAAGTGCACACGGCGTTTATCACGTTTGCAAATGCCAATGAAAATGCTAAGGTGACACTGTCCAAAAGGCAATATTCTTCTGTGAGGGCACCCAACTTTAAACAGATACACATATTCTAAATACAGCTTAGATCTGTGACATGTTTTGGCCAATGAAGTGTGAGCAGACATGATGGCCTTCAATGAGCAGCAGAGGCCTTAAATGGGCTTGTGCAGTTGGGCTCACCTCTTATGTATCAGTGAACTTTGTGAGAAGACAGGGCCTGGGAGCTGCGGCCTCACAGTTGGGCTCCAGAGGAAGATGTGTGTTACAGACCTCAAACTGACCCAAAACACGGAGCAAAACCAGCCATCTAGAGGTCTAAAAGAGAGCCACTGCAGCTAGCCAATAGGTCCAAGAAAAATAAATTCTTGTTTATGGAACTGAGTTTTGGGTCGATTTGTTCCAAAGCATTATCACAGCAAGAGCTGACTAACACAACATCCTCCAAATCATTGTTATGTAAATGGATGCCACCATGCCTACAAGTAAGGCAATTGTGTACTCAAATTGTGAGAGTCCTTGAACTCTTGGTGCCTCTCCAACACAATGTACATGGCTAAATTTCCACAAATAAGTTCACTAATATACCACAAAGATCTCCCTAAGCTTTTATTAAATGTAATGCAAAGTTCTTTCTTTTCATTTTCTGCTTCTACATAGTTAAAATGCTTTTTATCAATGTAAAATGGCTCTTACCTTTTGGCTTCTGTCGTGAGAGTCTTTTGAACTCTGAAACACTGTAGGATATCACCTATATATGGAATCTAAAACATACAACAATTGAATAAATATAACAAAAAAGAAGGAGAGTCACCGATATAGAGAACAAACTAATGGTTGCCAGTGCGGAGGGGGAGGAGGGGGCAATACAGGGGTGGGGAAGTGAGAGATGTAAACTACTGGGTGTACGACAGGCTCAAGGATGTATTGTACAACACAGGGAATATAGCCAATATTTTGTAATAACTGTAAATGTAAAGTAACCTTTAAAAAGGATATAAAATTTTTTTAAAAAGAAAGTCATACTTAAAATTCGAAACAATTTAAATGTCCATCAACAGGAAAATGCACATATAAATTATTGGATTTCCCTACATGGGAATCCTACGTAGCGAGGAAAGTACATGAACTAGACAGATCTTTACGTGTCAGCATGGATGAACCTAGCAAAGATAACACTAAATAAAGCAAGTAACAAGAGAAAACAAAATAGAATACGATATGCAGTTTAAGAATACTTAAACATGTAGCCTACATAGAAAGACATCCATGCCAGTGATGGAGACCAAGTTCAGAAGAGTGGTTACCCAGGGTCAGCTGGGGAGTGGCTGTGTTTGGGAAAGTGGTCACACCAGAGACTCTTCAACAGGAATGGTAATGTTTCACTTCACACGCTGGCTGGAGGACGGAGGAGTGTCTGCGATGTTATAATGTGAGCACGCTGCATGTAAAAGCCATTGCTGACCACATCTAGGGGAACTGATGCGTGGGAGCTGGTAGTGGGTGGAGCCATCCAGAAGGTGGTGGTAGAAGAGGAACGTTGTACACGTAACGCCTAAGGCCTGACCAGAGGACGACCACTGCTCTAGAAACTGGACACAAATCCAACTTCTACGGCCAATCTTACAAGACAAACTGAGGCATATTTAAAATTTTAACACTTTATGTGCGCAAAAACAGATTCAATTCAGGCAGCACAAAGCGGAAGAGGTGAGGAGCACTCCAGCCACAGGAGCTGCAGAGATGTTTATTTTAAAAGGGCAGAAGCAAAGCAAGGAAACGAGTGATTTGCTATGGCTTTAACGCCTAGTTGGTGGTTTGTGACTGGGTGTCCTCAGCGGTGTTCGTCACCCTGAGGCGCTGACAGGCTTAGATTTTGGTTGGTTTAAGTAGGCGGCCGCATCGCTAGAGCCACCGCAGGCTAACGGCCTCCTTGCAGGGTTAATTTACTAACACCAATTGAGTCCTTCCTCTTACTCAGTCACTTCACTTCCTACGCCTCAGTTTCTCTTCTCTAAAGTGGATATTCAGTAGTAAATTCTCTGTGGAGGTGTCAGTACAAAACAAAGTGATTATTAGGAACCACGATCATGTCCTGAATTCACGGAACACGTCACCGTTTGCCAACCACCGTGTCAAGTCAGCAGAAACGACAGAAATTAAGAGCTCTCCGCAGAAATTCACACACCCGTGCACCAGGTAAGGGACCACAGGCAGACGTTCACTCAGCCTTTCCTGCGTGCCTCAAGGAGTTCACGCTCTCTCCTGGGCGGGGCGAGCAGAGACACTTTGAGGGAGTTTAACTACTTTTAAAATGCGCTGATACAACCATGTCTCACTTTTGTTTGGATCAGTCAGCAAGCGCTTTTTGGAAACCCCAAATTCTCCACACCTCCTACGTTTTGCGCTGCCGTAGTCTCGAAGCTGCCGACACCGCTCCTCAGGCCGCGTCGTCAGGGGAGGCGGGTCTGCGTGCGGACGCACGGCTTAAGCCGCAACCCCGCGGCTCGGGAGGCAGTTGATGCCCGCGCCAACACCAGGCCGCGCGTGGGCTCCGGAGCGCGGCATGGAGGCCCCGGCCTAGCTGGGGCCCGTGGCCCTATGTCTTCTGGCTGCTATGCCGGTCCTGCCCACGATGCGGGGCCGCAGCCGCCGGGCGGTGGGCGCCCGAGGGGCCGGGAGGCGAGCCGGGACCCACAGGAGGGTGTGGGCATCCTGTCTGCAGCCAGCGTCCCCGAGGCCGCGCTCAGGCCATGAACACTCGGTGAAGCTGCGCCCGGACAGCACGGCCGACTCCTTCTCGCGCTCTGAGGACCTGTGCGCGCTGCAGGACTCGGTGCCTCTGCCCTCCGTGCGGGCTTCCCTGAGGGAGGGCCTGCTGGACTTAACGCCGACCGCCTCCGCGGGGTAGACTGGGCGCCGCTCCTGAGCACCCTCTGCCCGTGATCTGTATCCAGAGCTGCTTCCAGCCACGGCTTCTCAAGACAGTTTTGTACTTCCCGCTTCCAGGGGCCCTCGTGTGGGCGCTGAGAAGCGGGGTATTAAATGGTTAAAGGTGGAGGGTGGGCACTAGAACCGATGCCCAGTGCCCGGGTGTGCGTGCACTAGACGGGGCGTGCGGCCTAGGACTCCTGCCAGCTCGGTGACCCCGGCCGAGTGCCTTAAGGCTTCAAGGTCTCAGTGTTCTCATCTGTAGCATGGGCTTAACAGGACCCAGCCTCCGTGGCGGTTACAAGGATGCACTGTGTTAATGCTTCTAGACTCTACAAAGTAGAACACTTAGCACAGTTTGGAGTATCGTTAATTGTTGCACAGATGTTACCTGGTCTGTTGAATGACTTTGCCTGGTACACACCAAAGCGATTAGGAAATGGATATATCCCAGCTTCATTTCCTTTCCATTCAAACAGGGCTCGGGAAAAAAAAATTTTTTTCAATAGGTGTATCATATATAGTGGAAAGAGCACCGGTGTCAAGGCAGCTTAGGGTTTGAATTCCAGAGCTTATGCTCTCTGTGGCCTGGACAGGTTTCTTTTGCACTACAATCCACACACTTGTAAAATGACATTAAAAACCACTCTTTCTGTGGGTTCTTAGAATCAATTAAGCAGGTTATGTGTGTAAAGTATCCTGGCACTTGAATGAGTTGTCAGAACCAAGGGCTGCTGGAGACCATGCTTCTGCCCTAGGTAATCTTCCCTTCTACTGGGCAGCAAGTAAACACAAGCACAGGAGTCAGTGCTCTGGAAGAAGTGAGTTCTGCTGCTACAGAGCACAGAATCTCTTTTTTCTTTGATTTAATTTTTATTCTATATTGGAGGATAGTTGATTTACAATATTGTGTTAGTTTCAGGTGTACAGTAAAGTGATTCAGTTATACATATATCCATTCCTTTTCAGATTCTTTTCCCGTACACTTTGTTACAGGATATGGAGTAGAGGTCCCTGTGCTATGCAGTAGGTCCTTGTTGATTATTTTATATATAGTCGTGTGTATATGTTAATGCCAAACTCCTAATGTATCCCTCCCCGCCATCTTTCCCCTTTGCAGAGCACAGAAACTTGGAAGGGCAAGTTCAGGGTAGGATTCTTGGAGGAAGTGCCGTCCTTTCTAAGGGTATGTAGAAGCTCCTGGGGTGGCAGGAGAGAGCAGTGTGTGTTGAAGTTTGAGAAATGTAAGAAAATATGGCAAAACTAATGTACAGGACTGGAACTCAGGGTTTGGGAAAGAAATGAGAGTCGATACTGAAAACTTAGTGGGGCCCAACAGAAAGGCGCCTTGTTTGTCCTGTCAGAAGTTTGGATGTTTATCCTGAAGGCTGCGGGAAACACCAAAGAACAGTGAAATGGAATTCTGGTTTAGAGGCTCACTTGGACCTCCATGTGGAAGGCAGTTGATTGGGTGCAGGGTGAATTGTAATCTAAGGGTCCCACTTAAGTTATAAAAGGTGGGACCGGGTTTTGCAGATCTGAGAGAGAATGGGTGAGGCCTGGTGACCAGTTAGAAAAGGGAGGGCAGCAAGCGTGGGTGACAGTTTACAGCTGCATCTTTTTGAGAGATACAGAGCACAGTAGAAAGGGATTGGGGGTGGCGAGAGGATCTTACTTCATCTTCAGTGCTTTAGAGGGGCCTGGTAGATAGGTCTGGGCCCAAGGTACAGATGTGGGCTTTTGGGAGGACAGGTGTTTGAAGGCATGGTAGAGACTTAGGTTATCCACAAGAATATCCAAAGAATCATAGGTCTGAGAGTTTTTTTAAGTGTGTATATTTGAGGATGTTTATAAGCTGAGAGAAAGTAGCCAACAGAGGAAGGGTGTAAAGATCTAGGAGAGGAAGTGATTGTTCATTTGTTTTTGAAAAGCTGAACACTTATCGTGTGCCTGGCCCGTTTCTAGGATCTGGGGTTCACACCTTATGTTATCTCTTCTGCAAGGACAGTTCAATTCATCCCCTGGTGAAAAGAAGTCAGATGATTCTTTGCATCCCATTCAGGTGTAAGAACTGTTTTGTACCTCTGAAGGGAAGCAAGCTCTATCCTTTGGTCACCTGCTGATGATAATAGCATTGGCTGAGACCTGACCATTTACAGTGAAGGCACTTCTGTAGGTAATAAGTTCCAGGAGGGCCCGAACTGAGTATGTCTGTTTCAGCATTTAGCATGGTTTAGCATCTGAGAGGCCGGTACATTATTGGCATATAGTAGACTTAAAAATGAATATTTGTGGATTGTCTGAATGAGTGGATGTGTGTGATTCACATCCTATTTGCAGGTCGTATGCCCTGCAATGGATTTTCAGTGTCAGGTTGTGAAAGTATTTATGACGGGGATTGGCATTGTTCCCTATCTAATGGATAAAGATTACACATGAAAGGACTTTACACTGACATCCTAAAAGCCTCATAGGAATTACTTAACAAAAAAATAAAATTGGATTCTGTATAATTTCTAATTAAGCTGGCCAGAACACTGGTATTTCAGCCAGTCCTCTGGTAGTTCCGATGACGTCCCCATGATCACCCAGGCATAGTCAGAATGGCTTTAGGATTTGGGAGCCAAAATGTTCCTCAGTATTTACGGCTTTGCTCGTCCATTTAAGAAAATGGACTATTGAAAAAATAGCTTCAGACACAATATGGCATTATATGATTTAGCATGAAATCTGAGAAATATAGAGGTTATCGGAAGCCTGCAATGGTGACGTTCCCTCTGCTATTGAAGTTATTGTCTTTAAACAAAGATTCTACATCACTAATGCTATATAGATATATTTTATGATATTCAGGTTAATTTCCAATTCTAAGGAAGTAATTGGTTGGTGGGTATGAGAGATGGTGTGGCTTCCAAAGGTGAAAAGTATTATTTTGTTGTAATTTCCGGCTACCTAAGGATGGGAGAGGCCCAGGACACTGCAGTCAGTATATTATGTGGAGCAGGTTATATTGTGGTTTATTTATGAACTTTTACATGTTTATTTTCTTCTTTGCGGTATGCGGGCCTCTCACTGTTGCGGCCTCTCCCGTTGAGGAGCACAGGCTCCGGACGCGCAGGCTCAGCGGCCATGGCTCACGGGCCTAGCCGCTCCGCAGCATGTGGGATCTTCCCCGACTGGGGCACGAACCCGTGTCCCCTGCATCGGCAGGCAGACTCTCAACCACTGCGCCACAAGGGAAGCCCACATGTTTATTTTCTATGCAAGTTTGTGTGCTCCTTTTTGAGTTTTGGTAGATAAGTGTTTTGTAACTTTGGAATACTTGGAGTTATATATATATATATATTTTAATGTAGTAGTTAAAGCCGTGGAGAGTGTACTAGTCTACCTAGGTTCAAATTCTGGCTTTACCCTATGACTTCCCTGTGGCTTCCTCTGCTCACCTATTAAAAAGGAGGATAATAAGACTGCTGTGGCGAGTTACATACTAAGTGCTATTTAAGCATTTGCTATAATGATCATGTATACTCGAAGGCAAGGAACTTGCCCCTTGATCGTCTCTGTATTCCTAGTGCTTAAGAATTCCTAGTGCTTTCCTAGTGCATTGTCTTAGGATAGAGATAGCTCAGTATAGTTCTTCTCACTATAAAGTACTGTTACGTTGAAAGTCTTTGCTTGTGTACTAATAATCTATGACATATCTGCTGAGGACAAGGAAAGGAATAGTTTTAAAACTGCAATGGATAACAAAAGATTGTATGATGTAACGCCTTTATTATGTAATTATAAAACTAACAAATGATCATGGTAGAAAATTTGAAAAACTCCTAGACAAAAGAGAGATCAACAACATTTGGAGTAACTTTCAGAGTGTAGAGTTGTCCATGAATATTAGTGCTTTCATATTTTCCAGGACTTTCAGTAGACTCTGCTTCTTAAGAGTCTATTCATGATATTTTACTTTAATGATGTCTTCATCATGGGGACACACACACACACAGAAATCTGTTAAAAAAAAAAAAAAGAAAGGCATGTAAATCACTGATGTTGCAGATAGCCACATGAAATAAAGTGAGAAAGGTCAACAAGCTGAAAGGATGTGGAGTAGCATCTCCTTAATTGCTTACATAACTCTGATAATTACCTCTTTGTGGATAAAGTAATTAATGGGGAATCTAATTCAAGAAAAATGTATGAACTTCAAGCCTTCTCAAAGCCAAGTATTTCTTTCCACAAAAGGTTACTTTCTACAGCCATGCTTCCTTATTACCAGACAGGGAAAGAGTATTGTATGGCAAAGGATCTTCCTGAAGGAGGGTGCTTCCCACACTGATTGTCATAAGTGACTTCGGAATGACTGTTGCTGTATTACCAAAATCTTAAACTAGGATATTTTTGACAAATGCGGTCCTTAGTTAATTTTTAGAGCTACAAACTGTCAGATGGCTCTGAAATAACAATTGTCTGGCTATTCTTCAGGGTGATCACAATATGGTAATGACCTTGAGGTATGACTAAAAAGCAGGAAGGTGTGAGTCTTCCTTTGGTGCCAGAGTGAAATGCGAGTTGGAGTTGGAGTTGGAAAAGAGGCCCACAACCAAGTGATAGAGAAGGAAATGTGAGGTCATTGGTGAAAAACCAGGTTGAAGTTAAGGTGAAGAGGCATGAGGAAATGGGCAACTGTTCCAGTATTACAAAGATCATCAAGAAGCATATCCATGAATGTGGTTTGTATTGCAATCTGCTGAAAAAGAGACAAATATCCTGGCCTGGCCTTCATGGAGATTATATTTTATTGATTCTGATAATAGATTATTGTTGAAAAGGGCCTCCTCTAAATTATAACCATGCAAAGGCAGCAAGATAATTTATTTTTCTTTATGTATGTGTTTCTCATTCCTACTCACTTCTCTCTTAGGGGAACAGAAAATCACACACACAAAAAAATGTCAAGTCTCAGCTATTCCTTTTCAAAATAATTTTTTTCCAAATTCCAGTGGAGGCAATAGGTTAACTGTTAAGATTTGTAAGGCCCAAAAACTAGATTTTTACAAAGTGTAGCCAAATTCCATTCCATAAATAATAGCTTTGGAAAGAATATGTGGTGATACAAAGTTGGAAAAAGCTGGTTTTCCTTCCGTGAGTGGCTTCACTGTGTTGGGAGAAGAGGCACAGAAGAAATCAAAGTAATTAAACATGGGGTGAGTTTTCCTGATAGGGGACTCTAGTGCTTTAAAATAGACTAGATAATCCTAGGGATAATCTGAGGGTAGAACAGACCAATGCCTCATTTCCAGTCTGGTACCCTGGAAGAAAACAGTGTATTTCCTTTGAGGTCTTGAGAGGTTTTTCTTCTGCTTTGTTTTGGTTTTGGTTCATTTTGCAATCAACCTTATTAAGGTATCATTTACATACAATAAAATGCAGACATTTTTAGTCAACGTTCAGTGACTTTTAATTAATGTATACATTTGTTTAACTACCACCCCCATAAAGACAGATAACAATTCTAAAACCCTAGAAAGTTTCCTCCCAGGCTTTTGCAAAAGTATCCCCATCTCCCACCCCAAGGCAACCACGGATCTGTTTTTTATCTTTAGAGATGACTTTTGCCCAGTTTAGAATCTCATGTAAGTTGAATAATACAGTGGGTGCCCTTTTGATCTGGCTTCACTTGCTCAGCATATGGTTTTTGAGATGCATTCATGTTGGGATGTTTTAAACCAGGACTTTAGCCTGGGTGGCTGATGTTGTCTGAAGGCACCTATAGGTACATCTGAGTCTCTGGCATTGTCACTGTCTGTTCTTGGCTCAGTATTTTCAACTTTACTAAGAAGCACAAGGTTGAAGTAAGGAAGATCATTGTCAGTATAATGGAGGTGAAGTGGGTTCTGTTATATAATATTCTCAGCAAAAATAGACCTGCTTGGAATCATTGTGTTGATAATCGACAAGGATTCTCTTCCTCCAAAAGCCTTGATACTATATAAAACTTCTAAAGGACGCTGTCCTAGGACCCTTCTTTTAGTTTTCATATTTTGGGAAACATTTCTGGAAAATTCAAATGCTCGCAACCTGAAAGAAGCAATTATTCACCTGAGGCCTAACTCTGCTAAAGTTGAGTTGTCCGACCTTTACATACTGATAGAACCCAAATAGCCTTGCAAAACAATGCTCTCTTATTGGGTATAAGCATATAGATTGTTTAAGATGGACGTGTATATGCAGTAAAGTGAAAAAACAAAGAATCTTTGAGTTTCCCTTGCTTGGTTTTTTTTATTTTTTCATTTAAGTTTCTATAGCATATGCTAATAGTTCAGGGAAACCTCAGGTTAGTTTTAGGTCCACTCTTTACATAAATGTTGAAGTACTCCATACCCACCTTTTTTCTACCTTCCTTCTTTTCTTCCATCTTTCCTTTCTAACTTCTTATAATCCATTATACTTAATCCTGCATTTGCTGAGGTGGCAATTATTGTAGGAAAATACTGTGAAATTTTGCTGTTCAGAATGCATGTTGACCAAATTCTATATTGAGAAAAGGTCTGAATTTACCCAGAGTAACCCTTTCTCAGAGTCTTTGAATAAACGCCATAGAAAGTGGGCTATATATAATATCCTGACAGGTATGTAGAACTCATAGCAATTGCCCTAAAGAGCTTACCTAGCGTAGATGCATATGAATGCATTTAATGATTGTTTTATTGGCAGCAGTGCCAACATACGCAGTCTGTTTGGTTTTATATCATTCTCATTACCTGCTGTTTACCACTGTATACATTGCTAATGGCGTGGTTTCTATGGCTGGTGAATTTCACGGCCAAATAATATGTAATTTATTGCACAATTCAGTGTGGAAGATGGAGACTCCATAACTTTTCGTGTGCTCTTTGCCCCTTTGGAATGTATTACACTGAGATCAGGCAAAGTAATAAATTTATTTCAAATGTGCATGATAGCTTAACATCAATTAGGACTGATGGGCAATATTTCTTCTTCCAGCAACATAACAGTTTTTAAAGACTAAGCCATTGAACGTGGAGTCACTGAACATGGGACTCAGTTCACTGGGATCCTTCTTAGAAAAATAAAGGACAGCTTGGATTGGATTTGTGTGGCTTATTCAAGTAGTAACTAATCAGCTACATGTTGGTAAACTTAATTTGTCACAATCGTTTGGTATTTTATTAACTCTCTTCCCCTTCTTCCCCCGACTCTCACGAGAACGGATCATGAGTATCTTAAAACATATTAAGTCATCTTCCATCCCTGTTAATCTAACTACAAACGCACACTTTCCTTATCCAATGTAACTTACTGTCTTTTAGAGTGGCTGGGGTTTTAATTCTCTACAAAATTAAAACCAGCAAAGAGAAACATTTTCAAGGAGCCAGCACATTGTAGCGCTTTAGAAAGAAGACTTTAGAATTAAGGGCAACTATATCATTTTATAGCTAAAGCACCTGAGGCCTAAAGTAGGAAGGTAACCATCAAGGTCAGGGAAGGGGTGGAAGATCAGGTTTCAAGCTGAGGAAGAGTCTACAGGGACTCAATCTGAGCAGGTCGGAAACTGAAAGAGACCACAAATGTTCTAGGAAGGCTGGCATCTGGCCTCAAGTGTGGCATTCAGACAGGGAGTGGGCCCGGGGGAACTGCGCTTCTGCAGTAGGCAGAGAAGTCCACTTCCTCTCCGGAAAGTGCCACTGACATCAGGGAGTTGAGGGGAAAGAGCAATGAATTCCAGTCCACCTGAGAGAGAAGGCCAGTTTGA
Organism: Stenella coeruleoalba; assembly: GCF_951394435.1. Lineage (NCBI taxonomy): Eukaryota > Metazoa > Chordata > Mammalia > Artiodactyla > Delphinidae > Stenella > Stenella coeruleoalba. The sequence continues at coordinate 47,052,417 of NC_137163.1, forward strand.
TTAACTCTGAATTTAGGCTTATTTCAGATACTTCTTGAGAAAGAACTTGGACAAGAGCAAGTCCCATGCAGCCTCTTTTAAATCCATGCCCAGTATTTTCTGGTGGAGCTGCTTAAACCCTCCAAGTGACTCCAGTATTTTAATTTCACTCTATATTTAATTCCGACAGTTCTATGATTGACTATTTAATGGTCAAATGAGTAGGGTCACAAAAGAGCGTGAATGTATTTTACAGGATGAGGATGGGTGGAGTGGAGCAGTCTGGAATAGGACACCAATAAAAACAGATCTTGGTAAAGAAGAACGTCTATTAGAAATGGAGAGGAATTCGCAAGGAAATTAGTGCCTGACACCACGCCCTTCTCTCTGCATGTTTAGAAGCTAGTTTCTAATTTTATTTTCATAGGAGATGTGCCTGTGATGAATTGTCTTTTACCTCCACACAATGTATCACATGGACATATTGTGAAGTTTGTGTGAGAGAAAGCAAGTATTAGAATGTGTCTTGCAAGGAGCTATAAACACTTCCTGGAACAATCTAGGGTAGAAGGAAAAGGAAAGGAAGGTGGAAACAAAGGAGAAAGACAGCTAATGATGCTGGAGTCTCCCGCTGGGATTTGTGGTATCTCTTTTTGAAACTAAGTACAGAAAGTCAGACCTTGACTGATTGTTTCTTGATCACGGTTTGTTTTCATTTTTGTTTTTCTCTTGCTCTCTCATCAGTTATTCCAGCCAGTGCCAAGTCATTTTCAGTTTCAGTAAGCATGCCTGTCTTGTTTCCATTTGCATTATTCATGCAAACGTTGAACTGATGACCCCGAGTTATCACGGAAATAAGTGGATAAACCTAAATAAAATCTAACAGCACAAAAGAGTAATAATAAAATATATCAAAAATTAGAATGCATTAAAACAAATGGAAGAAGAAAAAGTAGTAAAAGAAATTTAAGATCTCAGCATTGCTTGAGAAGCAGTAAAAGAGCTAATAAGTCATGGTACATGTGTAACTGCTACTTGTGTAAAATTAACAAGCTAATATAAGGGAAAATGGAATTTGAAGAAATCTCAAAGGAAGAAATAAGAGCAAAAGGAACATAACAAGGTGGGACAAAGAGTAAACAAGGAGTAAACGGTCTGTAAGAAAATACATTAACTGTAAATACTCAAATTAAAGGACAAGGATTATTGAAACAAACAAAAAACATAATTCTATGCCACCTACAAAAGACAAGAGTCAGATTGAAAATGAAAGGATTCAAAAGTTATGTCATAACAACAATAAGTAAAATTGAAGAAGATTTTTTAATGTTAACATAGATTTGAAAGCAAAAAGTATCACTGGCGATAAGGCAGGGTAATAAAACCCACTGTTACTTTACAAGGAATATATTATAAATCTAAACTTCAATGCAATATATGAAGGGAAATTCCAAAAATCTAAGTAGAAATAGAAAAATCTAAATTACCTAGATCAGAAACATAGAACCACAACAACAAATCAGCAGATTATAGAAGATCTGAATACCATCATGAAAAACTTTGGCCTAAATTTACATAAAACACCGCACCAACAATGATGGAATATATATATTATGCAGAAATTTTTAGGTGCACATGGCACATTTATAAAATTGACTATATTCTGGTTATAACACAAGACTCTGAATAAGCAAGAAATTTAAACCTATATAACCAATATTTTACCAAATAGTTGGATATTAAAAACATACTTCTGATCATTATGTAGGTCAAAGATAAAGTTGCAATGGGAATTAGAATTTTATTAATTCAATGATAATGAAAATATGCCATAACAAAACCTGTGGGTTGCAAATAAAGCTGTGGTCATAGAGAAGTTTATGTATTCCAGTTATACTCTCTAAATATAAAAGGGAAAGGAATAAAGCAACTAGAAGATAACCTATCACCCTGAGGTAGGCAGCTAGCTCCTGAACTGTACCTGTTGGGGAAGGTAGGGCAGAACTTCAGGAGGCCAGCTGGGAGCACGGTGAACACCATGTCAGGAGCAGTCTCCAAGAAAGAGAATTTAATGTACAAAGGGATGCCTAAAATATATTTAAGAGCTAGCACCCTGACCCCTCTTAAGGATGACTTGTGTTGCTGGGGAAAAAATAAGAAGTGCTCGATGTAGAAGGTGAATAGCTTTATAATTCCCAGGAGAATCTTGGTACCAGGACCACACAAGAAAGAACTTGGAGTCCCCATGGCTAATCCAGCAGAGAGAAAAGGAGGAACAGAGATGCGAGAGAAAATAAAGGGAACTCTTGGTGCAATTCTGTGCTGCTGCAGGCCCAAGTCCAGGTATGTGCTCTCTATCTCCACATCTTAAATAAAAGCCACCATGTTCCTCAGTCTTTCAGGTACTTAGAATTTCTCTTTAGAACCTAAAAATGGGGTCACGTTTCCTGTCTGCATTGCTAGAGTACAAAATAGAGGCAGGATGTTTGAAATAGTTCTCCATCTGGCAGAGGAGGCCTTGAAGCTGTGAGCCACTCACTGCAAACCAGCAGGACATGAAGGATTCTTGAGCAGATCTGAAGCTACTGGGAGGCCTTTGAGGAGTTAAATCCCATAGTATATACTGTACCTTCAATGGCCCCTTCTCCCTCTCTGTCCAGTCTTCCTCCACTCCCGTGGGGGCCCAAAGGGGTTAAATGAGCACTCTTTGACTTGTACTTGGTGGTCCCAGAACTTGACGTGGGCTTGGAGACTTCCATGAAAAGTCTGCCTTCCATCTACTGGCTTGGGTTTCTTGGGCTCTCTGCTCCAGGCTAATCCCTTCAACCTGCTTTTTCCATTTCTGCCAATAATCCCCCTCTCCAGACCTTCCTAATGCTCTTCTGGGGCAGGGGGGAGACTTACTGAGGGCAATGTTTATTTCTAGAGGGAGAGGTGACCACATGACTTCACAGTGGTCGTCCCCTTGATTATTCAGTTTCTGTCTAGATTAGTCGTGGGTGTTTGTACACCCCAGCCTCACCCCCAGGAGGCTTTAGAACACTGTCCTTATCAGCACTGAGCCTCTCTCTAGCCTCCTTCCCTCTCTCTCCTTACCCATCTTTACCCACAGACTCGCAGGCTTTCTGGACCTCTGAGGAAGATAAGCACTTCACAGAACTTCTGCTACAGAACCAAACATACTGAAATGACTCTTTACGAAGATACTGAAACAACAGAAAAAGAATACATGACGATTGTTTCTCCTGAGGGTTCACTTACCTAGGGGGCCTTTAGCAAACTTTGACTGATAAATCTAACCTTTCCTTCCTTGGCAATAGTTGATCACACTGTGAGGAAAACAAGTTAGAGAATGGAAAAATAATATTTGGATTTCAACGAAATAATAAAGATGCAGGGGCTATCTTTGACTTTTGCAAGGTGAGAAGACAGTTTACATTTTGATTATTTGATGGCAGGAATCCCTTTTAAAACAGGGCCAGTCTACATGATGCCTTTAAAAATCAACCTTTTCAAATATAGCCATAACCCCCACAAGATTTCTTGATTTCTCTGGGGTCAGATAAACCGTCACATTTCACAGTGGTGCCCTGTACATGAAAGTGATAAACATAACCTGGAAGCACAGCAGTGGCTAAAAATATGGAGCTGGTAGCCATTCGTTGAAATTATTTTTTGCTTTTAATTCATTGCATAAAATGCTAATGTCCAAATTAAGGCAGGTACATCTTACCAACCGTCAAGAGCTTCAACCCTGCTAACAGCTAAGTATGTACTTTTAAACCCTGCTTTGACTGCTCCAGAAACTTACTGGGTTTCTTTAATGCCTCTTTTACTATTTCCTTTGTGTCATTTTGTTTTTCTTTAAAAACACAGCTGTGTGATCTTGGGGAAGTTATATTATTTCCTTGAGACTTGGTTGCCTTCTCTGTGCATATCTGGGTATAATTTTAGTATTGCTCAATAAAATTTTTGTTGATAATGAAAATATTCTATATCTGTACTATGTAAAGCAGTATTCAACAGCTACATGGAGCTAATAAACATCTTTGAAATATGGCAAATGCAAATGAGGAACTGAATTTTTAATCTTATTTTTAAATTTGTTTAAATATAAATAACGCCACGTGGCTAGCATCTGTTGACAGTACAGATCTACATAATATTTTAAGGACACTCTCCACTCAAAAACTCTACCATTCATTAACTCAACCTAAATATTTTTGCCCCCTGACAAACAGAAAATAAGTTATGCTTCCCTTGAAATTATCTGTCAAGTCCTTTATCAGTTTGGGGACATTATATTCTTAAAATTCACTTTGCTTTATGAAACTTTAATAATGTTGGAGTTCCCTGCCCTTGGTACCACCTTTGTGATGATGGGAAATACTGTGGATGATCAAGGACCATTTCAAGAGATCATGGAGAGAAATCTCCTTTTGGATTTAATTTCATTATGAGGATGTCAAAATGCTAAATTACTTAAAATAAAACACATACCGATTTTATGCTAAGTTATATTCTACATGTAGCTGGAAAAATGTTAAAAATATTTTTAAAGAACTGCACATCTATTTTTGAAGCTGATTTGGCTGTTCAAGGCTTGTTAGCACTTTATCCATCTCAGTGCTATTTCACTTAGTAAACAAATGCAGTTGCCATAATTGCTGCATATGTGTCTGTGTTCCCTTCTAGGCTATATGTTTTTGAAGTTAGAAACTATATTTATATCACAGCGCCTATGTATAGCACAATATCCATTGCTAATTCAGATTGTGTTTTAAGATAGGAGGCAAAATGTAAGACTTTTATTATAGTCATAAACATCTAGCAAACCAACCAGAAAATAAAAGCGAACTTTCAGTTGGTTGGCCGAGAACAAAAGAACGAAGAATACCTAGTGCAAAACCATATCTCTAATAACTACTGTTGAATTTAGAGCACACACATGCTAAAAAATATCTTATCAAAGATTTGAGGTTGGACCAGAAAAAATTATATCAGAAGTGAAAATAATCATGTGGTCTGACCAGCGTGTATCACACAAAGTAAGTGTAAACTATATATAAAGTAGATAGACTACGAGGTCCTACTGTATAGCACAGGCAACTATATTCAATACCTTGTAATAACCTATAATGGAAAAGGATCTGAAAAAGAAATACATATATCTGAATCACTTGGCTGTACACCTGAAACACAACATTGTCAATCAACTATACTTCAAGTAAAACAAAACAAAAGAAAAAACTAAGTGTAAAGGGAAGTATAGTTTTATAAATTCCCCTCTGATATCCAATGGACCAACTGAAAGACAACAGAAACTACAACTATCTAGGAGACAGGACATGGCCGGCAAACAAGGCCGTTACCCTCGGTAACGGTCATACCTGCCAAAAAATATACAGACTAGCCCGCATTCATGAATACATAGGAATTCTTCATTTATCTGGCATTGTTAGGCAATGAGGTATTGTATGTTAGGAGAAGTTTTTTTAAAATGACAAATTGAAGAGGAGTTATTTTAACCTTCACTCGGTAATTTTTTTCCAGCTACATGTAGCATATAACTTAGCATAAAATCGGTATGTGTTTTATTTTAAGTAATTTAGCATTTTGACATCCTCATAATGAAATTAAATCCAAAAGGAGATTTCTCTCCATGATCTCTTGAAATGGTCCTTGATCATCCACAGTATTTCCCATCATCACAAAGGTGGTACCAAGGGCAGGGAACTCCAACATTATTAAAGTTTCATAAAGCAAAGTGAATTTTAAGAATATAATGTCCCCAAACTGATAAAGGACTTGACAGATAATTTCAAGGGAAGCATAACTTATTTTCTGTTTGTCAGGGGGCAAAAATATTTAGGTTGAGTTAATGAATGGTAGAGTTTTTGAGTGGAGAGTGTCCTTAAAATATTATGTAGATCTGTACTGTCAACAGATGCTAGCCACGTGGCGTTATTTATATTTAAACAAATTTAAAAATAAGATTAAAAATTCAGTTCCTCATTTGCATTTGCCATATTTCAAAGATGTTTATTAGCTCCATGTAGCTGTTGAATACTGCTTTACATAGTACAGATATAGAATATTTTCATTATCAACAAAAATTTTATTGAGCAATACTAAAATTATACCCAGATATGCACAGAGAAGGCAACCAAGTCTCAAGGAAATAATATAACTTCCCCAAGATCACACAGCTGTGTTTTTAAAGAAAAACAAAATGACACAAAGGAAATAGTAAAAGAGGCATTAAAGAAACCCAGTAAGTTTCTGGAGCAGTCAAAGCAGGGTTTAAAAGTACATACTTAGCTGTTAGCAGGGTTGAAGCTCTTGACGGTTGGTAAGATGTACCTGCCTTAATTTGGACATTAGCATTTTATGCAATGAATTAAAAGCAAAAAATAATTTCAACGAATGGCTACCAGCTCCATATTTTTAGCCACTGCTGTGCTTCCAGGTTATGTTTATCACTTTCATGTACAGGGCACCACTGTGAAATGTGACGGTTTATCTGACCCCAGAGAAATCAAGAAATCTTGTGGGGGTTATGGCTATATTTGAAAAGGTTGATTTTTAAAGGCATCATGTAGACTGGCCCTGTTTTAAAAGGGATTCCTGCCATCAAATAATCAAAATGTAAACTGTCTTCTCACCTTGCAAAAGTCAAAGATAGCCCCTGCATCTTTATTATTTCGTTGAAATCCAAATATTATTTTTCCATTCTCTAACTTGTTTTCCTCACAGTGTGATCAACTATTGCCAAGGAAGGAAAGGTTAGATTTATCAGTCAAAGTTTGCTAAAGGCCCCCTAGGTAAGTGAACCCTCAGGAGAAACAATCGTCATGTATTCTTTTTCTGTTGTTTCAGTATCTTCGTAAAGAGTCATTTCAGTATGTTTGGTTCTGTAGCAGAGGTTCTGTGAAGTGCTTATCTTCCTCAGAGGTCCAGAAAGCCTGCGAGTCTGTGGGTAAAGATGGGTAAGGAGAGAGAGGGAAGGAGGCTAGAGAGAGGCTCAGTGCTGATAAGGACAGTGTTCTAAAGCCTCCTGGGGGTGAGGCTGGGGTGTACAAACACCCACGACTAATCTAGACAGAAACTGAATAATCAAGGGGACGACCACTGTGAAGTCATGTGGTCACCTCTCCCTCTAGAAATAAACATTGCCCTCAGTAAGTCTCCCCCCTGCCCCAGAAGAGCATTAGGAAGGTCTGGAGAGGGGGATTATTGGCAGAAATGGAAAAAGCAGGTTGAAGGGATTAGCCTGGAGCAGAGAGCCCAAGAAACCCAAGCCAGTAGATGGAAGGCAGACTTTTCATGGAAGTCTCCAAGCCCACGTCAAGTTCTGGGACCACCAAGTACAAGTCAAAGAGTGCTCATTTAACCCCTTTGGGCCCCCACGGGAGTGGAGGAAGACTGGACAGAGAGGGAGAAGGGGCCATTGAAGGTACAGTATATACTATGGGATTTAACTCCTCAAAGGCCTCCCAGTAGCTTCAGATCTGCTCAAGAATCCTTCATGTCCTGCTGGTTTGCAGTGAGTGGCTCACAGCTTCAAGGCCTCCTCTGCCAGATGGAGAACTATTTCAAACATCCTGCCTCTATTTTGTACTCTAGCAATGCAGACAGGAAACGTGACCCCATTTTTAGGTTCTAAAGAGAAATTCTAAGTACCTGAAAGACTGAGGAACATGGTGGCTTTTATTTAAGATGTGGAGATAGAGAGCACATACCTGGACTTGGGCCTGCAGCAGCACAGAATTGCACCAAGAGTTCCCTTTATTTTCTCTCGCATCTCTGTTCCTCCTTTTCTCTCTGCTGGATTAGCCATGGGGACTCCAAGTTCTTTCTTGTGTGGTCCTGGTACCAAGATTCTCCTGGGAATTATAAAGCTATTCACCTTCTACATCGAGCACTTCTTATTTTTTCCCCAGCAACACAAGTCATCCTTAAGAGGGGTCAGGGTGCTAGCTCTTAAATATATTTTAGGCATCCCTTTGTACATTAAATTCTCTTTCTTGGAGACTGCTCCTGACATGGTGTTCACCGTGCTCCCAGCTGGCCTCCTGAAGTTCTGCCCTACCTTCCCCAACAGGTACAGTTCAGGAGCTAGCTGCCTACCTCAGGGTGATAGGTTATCTTCTAGTTGCTTTATTCCTTTCCCTTTTATATTTAGAGAGTATAACTGGAATACATAAACTTCTCTATGACCACAGCTTTATTTGCAACCCACAGGTTTTGTTATGGCATATTTTCATTATCATTGAATTAATAAAATTCTAATTCCCATTGCAACTTTATCTTTGACCTACATAATGATCAGAAGTATGTTTTTAATATCCAACTATTTGGTAAAATATTGGTTATATAGGTTTAAATTTCTTGCTTATTCAGAGTCTTGTGTTATAACCAGAATATAGTCAATTTTATAAATGTGCCATGTGCACCTAAAAATTTCTGCATAATATATATATTCCATCATTGTTGGTGCGGTGTTTTATGTAAATTTAGGCCAAAGTTTTTCATGATGGTATTCAGATCTTCTATAATCTGCTGATTTGTTGTTGTGGTTCTATGTTTCTGATCTAGGTAATTTAGATTTTTCTATTTCTACTTAGATTTTTGGAATTTCCCTTCATATATTGCATTGAAGTTTAGATTTATAATATATTCCTTGTAAAGTAACAGTGGGTTTTATTACCCTGCCTTATCGCCAGTGATACTTTTTGCTTTCAAATCTATGTTAACATTAAAAAATCTTCTTCAATTTTACTTATTGTTGTTATGACATAACTTTTGAATCCTTTCATTTTCAATCTGACTCTTGTCTTTTGTAGGTGGCATAGAATTATGTTTTTTGTTTGTTTCAATAATCCTTGTCCTTTAATTTGAGTATTTACAGTTAATGTATTTTCTTACAGACCGTTTACTCCTTGTTTACTCTTTGTCCCACCTTGTTATGTTCCTTTTGCTCTTATTTCTTCCTTTGAGATTTCTTCAAATTCCATTTTCCCTTATATTAGCTTGTTAATTTTACACAAGTAGCAGTTACACATGTACCATGACTTATTAGCTCTTTTACTGCTTCTCAAGCAATGCTGAGATCTTAAATTTCTTTTACTACTTTTTCTTCTTCCATTTGTTTTAATGCATTCTAATTTTTGATATATTTTATTATTACTCTTTTGTGCTGTTAGATTTTATTTAGGTTTATCCACTTATTTCCGTGATAACTCGGGGTCATCAGTTCAACGTTTGCATGAATAATGCAAATGGAAACAAGACAGGCATGCTTACTGAAACTGAAAATGACTTGGCACTGGCTGGAATAACTGATGAGAGAGCAAGAGAAAAACAAAAATGAAAACAAACCGTGATCAAGAAACAATCAGTCAAGGTCTGACTTTCTGTACTTAGTTTCAAAAAGAGATACCACAAATCCCAGCGGGAGACTCCAGCATCATTAGCTGTCTTTCTCCTTTGTTTCCACCTTCCTTTCCTTTTCCTTCTACCCTAGATTGTTCCAGGAAGTGTTTATAGCTCCTTGCAAGACACATTCTAATACTTGCTTTCTCTCACACAAACTTCACAATATGTCCATGTGATACATTGTGTGGAGGTAAAAGACAATTCATCACAGGCACATCTCCTATGAAAATAAAATTAGAAACTAGCTTCTAAACATGCAGAGAGAAGGGCGTGGTGTCAGGCACTAATTTCCTTGCGAATTCCTCTCCATTTCTAATAGACGTTCTTCTTTACCAAGATCTGTTTTTATTGGTGTCCTATTCCAGACTGCTCCACTCCACCCATCCTCATCCTGTAAAATACATTCACGCTCTTTTGTGACCCTACTCATTTGACCATTAAATAGTCAATCATAGAACTGTCGGAATTAAATATAGAGTGAAATTAAAATACTGGAGTCACTTGGAGGGTTTAAGCAGCTCCACCAGAAAATACTGGGCATGGATTTAAAAGAGGCTGCATGGGACTTGCTCTTGTCCAAGTTCTTTCTCAAGAAGTATCTGAAATAAGCCTAAATTCAGAGTTAATCAAACTGGCCTTCTCTCTCAGGTGGACTGGAATTCATTGCTCTTTCCCCTCAACTCCCTGATGTCAGTGGCACTTTCCGGAGAGGAAGTGGACTTCTCTGCCTACTGCAGAAGCGCAGTTCCCCCGGGCCCACTCCCTGTCTGAATGCCACACTTGAGGCCAGATGCCAGCCTTCCTAGAACATTTGTGGTCTCTTTCAGTTTCCGACCTGCTCAGATTGAGTCCCTGTAGACTCTTCCTCAGCTTGAAACCTGATCTTCCACCCCTTCCCTGACCTTGATGGTTACCTTCCTACTTTAGGCCTCAGGTGCTTTAGCTATAAAATGATATAGTTGCCCTTAATTCTAAAGTCTTCTTTCTAAAGCGCTACAATGTGCTGGCTCCTTGAAAATGTTTCTCTTTGCTGGTTTTAATTTTGTAGAGAATTAAAACCCCAGCCACTCTAAAAGACAGTAAGTTACATTGGATAAGGAAAGTGTGCGTTTGTAGTTAGATTAACAGGGATGGAAGATGACTTAATATGTTTTAAGATACTCATGATCCGTTCTCGTGAGAGTCGGGGGAAGAAGGGGAAGAGAGTTAATAAAATACCAAACGATTGTGACAAATTAAGTTTACCAACATGTAGCTGATTAGTTACTACTTGAATAAGCCACACAAATCCAATCCAAGCTGTCCTTTATTTTTCTAAGAAGGATCCCAGTGAACTGAGTCCCATGTTCAGTGACTCCACGTTCAATGGCTTAGTCTTTAAAAACTGTTATGTTGCTGGAAGAAGAAATATTGCCCATCAGTCCTAATTGATGTTAAGCTATCATGCACATTTGAAATAAATTTATTACTTTGCCTGATCTCAGTGTAATACATTCCAAAGGGGCAAAGAGCACACGAAAAGTTATGGAGTCTCCATCTTCCACACTGAATTGTGCAATAAATTACATATTATTTGGCCGTGAAATTCACCAGCCATAGAAACCACGCCATTAGCAATGTATACAGTGGTAAACAGCAGGTAATGAGAATGATATAAAACCAAACAGACTGCGTATGTTGGCACTGCTGCCAATAAAACAATCATTAAATGCATTCATATGCATCTACGCTAGGTAAGCTCTTTAGGGCAATTGCTATGAGTTCTACATACCTGTCAGGATATTATATATAGCCCACTTTCTATGGCGTTTATTCAAAGACTCTGAGAAAGGGTTACTCTGGGTAAATTCAGACCTTTTCTCAATATAGAATTTGGTCAACATGCATTCTGAACAGCAAAATTTCACAGTATTTTCCTACAATAATTGCCACCTCAGCAAATGCAGGATTAAGTATAATGGATTATAAGAAGTTAGAAAGGAAAGATGGAAGAAAAGAAGGAAGGTAGAAAAAAGGTGGGTATGGAGTACTTCAACATTTATGTAAAGAGTGGACCTAAAACTAACCTGAGGTTTCCCTGAACTATTAGCATACGCTATAGAAACTTAAATGAAAAAATAAAAAAAACCAAGCAAGGGAAACTCAAAGATTCTTTGTTTTTTCACTTTACTGCATATACACGTCCATCTTAAACAATCTATATGCTTATACCCAATAAGAGAGCATTGTTTTGCAAGGCTATTTGGGTTCTATCAGTATGTAAAGGTCGGACAACTCAACTTTAGCAGAGTTAGGCCTCAGGTGAATAATTGCTTCTTTCAGGTTGCGAGCATTTGAATTTTCCAGAAATGTTTCCCAAAATATGAAAACTAAAAGAAGGGTCCTAGGACAGCGTCCTTTAGAAGTTTTATATAGTATCAAGGCTTTTGGAGGAAGAGAATCCTTGTCGATTATCAACACAATGATTCCAAGCAGGTCTATTTTTGCTGAGAATATTATATAACAGAACCCACTTCACCTCCATTATACTGACAATGATCTTCCTTACTTCAACCTTGTGCTTCTTAGTAAAGTTGAAAATACTGAGCCAAGAACAGACAGTGACAATGCCAGAGACTCAGATGTACCTATAGGTGCCTTCAGACAACATCAGCCACCCAGGCTAAAGTCCTGGTTTAAAACATCCCAACATGAATGCATCTCAAAAACCATATGCTGAGCAAGTGAAGCCAGATCAAAAGGGCACCCACTGTATTATTCAACTTACATGAGATTCTAAACTGGGCAAAAGTCATCTCTAAAGATAAAAAACAGATCCGTGGTTGCCTTGGGGTGGGAGATGGGGATACTTTTGCAAAAGCCTGGGAGGAAACTTTCTAGGGTTTTAGAATTGTTATCTGTCTTTATGGGGGTGGTAGTTAAACAAATGTATACATTAATTAAAAGTCACTGAACGTTGACTAAAAATGTCTGCATTTTATTGTATGTAAATGATACCTTAATAAGGTTGATTGCAAAATGAACCAAAACCAAAACAAAGCAGAAGAAAAACCTCTCAAGACCTCAAAGGAAATACACTGTTTTCTTCCAGGGTACCAGACTGGAAATGAGGCATTGGTCTGTTCTACCCTCAGATTATCCCTAGGATTATCTAGTCTATTTTAAAGCACTAGAGTCCCCTATCAGGAAAACTCACCCCATGTTTAATTACTTTGATTTCTTCTGTGCCTCTTCTCCCAACACAGTGAAGCCACTCACGGAAGGAAAACCAGCTTTTTCCAACTTTGTATCACCACATATTCTTTCCAAAGCTATTATTTATGGAATGGAATTTGGCTACACTTTGTAAAAATCTAGTTTTTGGGCCTTACAAATCTTAACAGTTAACCTATTGCCTCCACTGGAATTTGGAAAAAAATTATTTTGAAAAGGAATAGCTGAGACTTGACATTTTTTTGTGTGTGTGATTTTCTGTTCCCCTAAGAGAGAAGTGAGTAGGAATGAGAAACACATACATAAAGAAAAATAAATTATCTTGCTGCCTTTGCATGGTTATAATTTAGAGGAGGCCCTTTTCAACAATAATCTATTATCAGAATCAATAAAATATAATCTCCATGAAGGCCAGGCCAGGATATTTGTCTCTTTTTCAGCAGATTGCAATACAAACCACATTCATGGATATGCTTCTTGATGATCTTTGTAATACTGGAACAGTTGCCCATTTCCTCATGCCTCTTCACCTTAACTTCAACCTGGTTTTTCACCAATGACCTCACATTTCCTTCTCTATCACTTGGTTGTGGGCCTCTTTTCCAACTCCAACTCCAACTCGCATTTCACTCTGGCACCAAAGGAAGACTCACACCTTCCTGCTTTTTAGTCATACCTCAAGGTCATTACCATATTGTGATCACCCTGAAGAATAGCCAGACAATTGTTATTTCAGAGCCATCTGACAGTTTGTAGCTCTAAAAATTAACTAAGGACCGCATTTGTCAAAAATATCCTAGTTTAAGATTTTGGTAATACAGCAACAGTCATTCCGAAGTCACTTATGACAATCAGTGTGGGAAGCACCCTCCTTCAGGAAGATCCTTTGCCATACAATACTCTTTCCCTGTCTGGTAATAAGGAAGCATGGCTGTAGAAAGTAACCTTTTGTGGAAAGAAATACTTGGCTTTGAGAAGGCTTGAAGTTCATACATTTTTCTTGAATTAGATTCCCCATTAATTACTTTATCCACAAAGAGGTAATTATCAGAGTTATGTAAGCAATTAAGGAGATGCTACTCCACATCCTTTCAGCTTGTTGACCTTTCTCACTTTATTTCATGTGGCTATCTGCAACATCAGTGATTTACATGCCTTTCTTTTTTTTTTTTTTAACAGATTTCTGTGTGTGTGTGTGTCCCCATGATGAAGACATCATTAAAGTAAAATATCATGAATAGACTCTTAAGAAGCAGAGTCTACTGAAAGTCCTGGAAAATATGAAAGCACTAATATTCATGGACAACTCTACACTCTGAAAGTTACTCCAAATGTTGTTGATCTCTCTTTTGTCTAGGAGTTTTTCAAATTTTCTACCATGATCATTTGTTAGTTTTATAATTACATAATAAAGGCGTTACATCATACAATCTTTTGTTATCCATTGCAGTTTTAAAACTATTCCTTTCCTTGTCCTCAGCAGATATGTCATAGATTATTAGTACACAAGCAAAGACTTTCAACGTAACAGTACTTTATAGTGAGAAGAACTATACTGAGCTATCTCTATCCTAAGACAATGCACTAGGAAAGCACTAGGAATTCTTAAGCACTAGGAATACAGAGACGATCAAGGGGCAAGTTCCTTGCCTTCGAGTATACATGATCATTATAGCAAATGCTTAAATAGCACTTAGTATGTAACTCGCCACAGCAGTCTTATTATCCTCCTTTTTAATAGGTGAGCAGAGGAAGCCACAGGGAAGTCATAGGGTAAAGCCAGAATTTGAACCTAGGTAGACTAGTACACTCTCCACGGCTTTAACTACTACATTAAAATATATATATATATATAACTCCAAGTATTCCAAAGTTACAAAACACTTATCTACCAAAACTCAAAAAGGAGCACACAAACTTGCATAGAAAATAAACATGTGGGCTTCCCTTGTGGCGCAGTGGTTGAGAGTCTGCCTGCCGATGCAGGGGACACGGGTTCGTGCCCCAGTCGGGGAAGATCCCACATGCTGCGGAGCGGCTAGGCCCGTGAGCCATGGCCGCTGAGCCTGCGCGTCCGGAGCCTGTGCTCCTCAACGGGAGAGGCCGCAACAGTGAGAGGCCCGCATACCGCAAAGAAGAAAATAAACATGTAAAAGTTCATAAATAAACCACAATATAACCTGCTCCACATAATATACTGACTGCAGTGTCCTGGGCCTCTCCCATCCTTAGGTAGCCGGAAATTACAACAAAATAATACTTTTCACCTTTGGAAGCCACACCATCTCTCATACCCACCAACCAATTACTTCCTTAGAATTGGAAATTAACCTGAATATCATAAAATATATCTATATAGCATTAGTGATGTAGAATCTTTGTTTAAAGACAATAACTTCAATAGCAGAGGGAACGTCACCATTGCAGGCTTCCGATAACCTCTATATTTCTCAGATTTCATGCTAAATCATATAATGCCATATTGTGTCTGAAGCTATTTTTTCAATAGTCCATTTTCTTAAATGGACGAGCAAAGCCGTAAATACTGAGGAACATTTTGGCTCCCAAATCCTAAAGCCATTCTGACTATGCCTGGGTGATCATGGGGACGTCATCGGAACTACCAGAGGACTGGCTGAAATACCAGTGTTCTGGCCAGCTTAATTAGAAATTATACAGAATCCAATTTTATTTTTTTGTTAAGTAATTCCTATGAGGCTTTTAGGATGTCAGTGTAAAGTCCTTTCATGTGTAATCTTTATCCATTAGATAGGGAACAATGCCAATCCCCGTCATAAATACTTTCACAACCTGACACTGAAAATCCATTGCAGGGCATACGACCTGCAAATAGGATGTGAATCACACACATCCACTCATTCAGACAATCCACAAATATTCATTTTTAAGTCTACTATATGCCAATAATGTACCGGCCTCTCAGATGCTAAACCATGCTAAATGCTGAAACAGACATACTCAGTTCGGGCCCTCCTGGAACTTATTACCTACAGAAGTGCCTTCACTGTAAATGGTCAGGTCTCAGCCAATGCTATTATCATCAGCAGGTGACCAAAGGATAGAGCTTGCTTCCCTTCAGAGGTACAAAACAGTTCTTACACCTGAATGGGATGCAAAGAATCATCTGACTTCTTTTCACCAGGGGATGAATTGAACTGTCCTTGCAGAAGAGATAACATAAGGTGTGAACCCCAGATCCTAGAAACGGGCCAGGCACACGATAAGTGTTCAGCTTTTCAAAAACAAATGAACAATCACTTCCTCTCCTAGATCTTTACACCCTTCCTCTGTTGGCTACTTTCTCTCAGCTTATAAACATCCTCAAATATACACACTTAAAAAAACTCTCAGACCTATGATTCTTTGGATATTCTTGTGGATAACCTAAGTCTCTACCATGCCTTCAAACACCTGTCCTCCCAAAAGCCCACATCTGTACCTTGGGCCCAGACCTATCTACCAGGCCCCTCTAAAGCACTGAAGATGAAGTAAGATCCTCTCGCCACCCCCAATCCCTTTCTACTGTGCTCTGTATCTCTCAAAAAGATGCAGCTGTAAACTGTCACCCACGCTTGCTGCCCTCCCTTTTCTAACTGGTCACCAGGCCTCACCCATTCTCTCTCAGATCTGCAAAACCCGGTCCCACCTTTTATAACTTAAGTGGGACCCTTAGATTACAATTCACCCTGCACCCAATCAACTGCCTTCCACATGGAGGTCCAAGTGAGCCTCTAAACCAGAATTCCATTTCACTGTTCTTTGGTGTTTCCCGCAGCCTTCAGGATAAACATCCAAACTTCTGACAGGACAAACAAGGCGCCTTTCTGTTGGGCCCCACTAAGTTTTCAGTATCGACTCTCATTTCTTTCCCAAACCCTGAGTTCCAGTCCTGTACATTAGTTTTGCCATATTTTCTTACATTTCTCAAACTTCAACACACACTGCTCTCTCCTGCCACCCCAGGAGCTTCTACATACCCTTAGAAAGGACGGCACTTCCTCCAAGAATCCTACCCTGAACTTGCCCTTCCAAGTTTCTGTGCTCTGCAAAGGGGAAAGATGGCGGGGAGGGATACATTAGGAGTTTGGCATTAACATATACACACGACTATATATAAAATAATCAACAAGGACCTACTGCATAGCACAGGGACCTCTACTCCATATCCTGTAACAAAGTGTACGGGAAAAGAATCTGAAAAGGAATGGATATATGTATAACTGAATCACTTTACTGTACACCTGAAACTAACACAATATTGTAAATCAACTATCCTCCAATATAGAATAAAAATTAAATCAAAGAAAAAAGAGATTCTGTGCTCTGTAGCAGCAGAACTCACTTCTTCCAGAGCACTGACTCCTGTGCTTGTGTTTACTTGCTGCCCAGTAGAAGGGAAGATTACCTAGGGCAGAAGCATGGTCTCCAGCAGCCCTTGGTTCTGACAACTCATTCAAGTGCCAGGATACTTTACACACATAACCTGCTTAATTGATTCTAAGAACCCACAGAAAGAGTGGTTTTTAATGTCATTTTACAAGTGTGTGGATTGTAGTGCAAAAGAAACCTGTCCAGGCCACAGAGAGCATAAGCTCTGGAATTCAAACCCTAAGCTGCCTTGACACCGGTGCTCTTTCCACTATATATGATACACCTATTGAAAAAAATTTTTTTTTCCCGAGCCCTGTTTGAATGGAAAGGAAATGAAGCTGGGATATATCCATTTCCTAATCGCTTTGGTGTGTACCAGGCAAAGTCATTCAACAGACCAGGTAACATCTGTGCAACAATGAACGATACTCCAAACTGTGCTAAGTGTTCTACTTTGTAGAGTCTAGAAGCATTAACACAGTGCATCCTTGTAACCGCCACGGAGGCTGGGTCCTGTTAAGCCCATGCTACAGATGAGAACACTGAGACCTTGAAGCCTTAAGGCACTCGGCCGGGGTCACCGAGCTGGCAGGAGTCCTAGGCCGCACGCCCCGTCTAGTGCACGCACACCCGGGCACTGGGCATCGGTTCTAGTGCCCACCCTCCACCTTTAACCATTTAATACCCCGCTTCTCAGCGCCCACACGAGGGCCCCTGGAAGCGGGAAGTACAAAACTGTCTTGAGAAGCCGTGGCTGGAAGCAGCTCTGGATACAGATCACGGGCAGAGGGTGCTCAGGAGCGGCGCCCAGTCTACCCCGCGGAGGCGGTCGGCGTTAAGTCCAGCAGGCCCTCCCTCAGGGAAGCCCGCACGGAGGGCAGAGGCACCGAGTCCTGCAGCGCGCACAGGTCCTCAGAGCGCGAGAAGGAGTCGGCCGTGCTGTCCGGGCGCAGCTTCACCGAGTGTTCATGGCCTGAGCGCGGCCTCGGGGACGCTGGCTGCAGACAGGATGCCCACACCCTCCTGTGGGTCCCGGCTCGCCTCCCGGCCCCTCGGGCGCCCACCGCCCGGCGGCTGCGGCCCCGCATCGTGGGCAGGACCGGCATAGCAGCCAGAAGACATAGGGCCACGGGCCCCAGCTAGGCCGGGGCCTCCATGCCGCGCTCCGGAGCCCACGCGCGGCCTGGTGTTGGCGCGGGCATCAACTGCCTCCCGAGCCGCGGGGTTGCGGCTTAAGCCGTGCGTCCGCACGCAGACCCGCCTCCCCTGACGACGCGGCCTGAGGAGCGGTGTCGGCAGCTTCGAGACTACGGCAGCGCAAAACGTAGGAGGTGTGGAGAATTTGGGGTTTCCAAAAAGCGCTTGCTGACTGATCCAAACAAAAGTGAGACATGGTTGTATCAGCGCATTTTAAAAGTAGTTAAACTCCCTCAAAGTGTCTCTGCTCGCCCCGCCCAGGAGAGAGCGTGAACTCCTTGAGGCACGCAGGAAAGGCTGAGTGAACGTCTGCCTGTGGTCCCTTACCTGGTGCACGGGTGTGTGAATTTCTGCGGAGAGCTCTTAATTTCTGTCGTTTCTGCTGACTTGACACGGTGGTTGGCAAACGGTGACGTGTTCCGTGAATTCAGGACATGATCGTGGTTCCTAATAATCACTTTGTTTTGTACTGACACCTCCACAGAGAATTTACTACTGAATATCCACTTTAGAGAAGAGAAACTGAGGCGTAGGAAGTGAAGTGACTGAGTAAGAGGAAGGACTCAATTGGTGTTAGTAAATTAACCCTGCAAGGAGGCCGTTAGCCTGCGGTGGCTCTAGCGATGCGGCCGCCTACTTAAACCAACCAAAATCTAAGCCTGTCAGCGCCTCAGGGTGACGAACACCGCTGAGGACACCCAGTCACAAACCACCAACTAGGCGTTAAAGCCATAGCAAATCACTCGTTTCCTTGCTTTGCTTCTGCCCTTTTAAAATAAACATCTCTGCAGCTCCTGTGGCTGGAGTGCTCCTCACCTCTTCCGCTTTGTGCTGCCTGAATTGAATCTGTTTTTGCGCACATAAAGTGTTAAAATTTTAAATATGCCTCAGTTTGTCTTGTAAGATTGGCCGTAGAAGTTGGATTTGTGTCCAGTTTCTAGAGCAGTGGTCGTCCTCTGGTCAGGCCTTAGGCGTTACGTGTACAACGTTCCTCTTCTACCACCACCTTCTGGATGGCTCCACCCACTACCAGCTCCCACGCATCAGTTCCCCTAGATGTGGTCAGCAATGGCTTTTACATGCAGCGTGCTCACATTATAACATCGCAGACACTCCTCCGTCCTCCAGCCAGCGTGTGAAGTGAAACATTACCATTCCTGTTGAAGAGTCTCTGGTGTGACCACTTTCCCAAACACAGCCACTCCCCAGCTGACCCTGGGTAACCACTCTTCTGAACTTGGTCTCCATCACTGGCATGGATGTCTTTCTATGTAGGCTACATGTTTAAGTATTCTTAAACTGCATATCGTATTCTATTTTGTTTTCTCTTGTTACTTGCTTTATTTAGTGTTATCTTTGCTAGGTTCATCCATGCTGACACGTAAAGATCTGTCTAGTTCATGTACTTTCCTCGCTACATAGGATTCCCATGTAGGGAAATCCAATAATTTATATGTGCATTTTCCTGTTGATGGACATTTAAATTGTTTCGAATTTTAAGTATGACTTTCTTTTTAAAAAAATTTTATATCCTTTTTAAAGGTTACTTTACATTTACAGTTATTACAAAATATTGGCTATATTCCCTGTGTTGTACAATACATCCTTGAGCCTGTCGTACACCCAGTAGTTTACATCTCTCACTTCCCCACCCCTGTATTGCCCCCTCCTCCCCCTCCGCACTGGCAACCATTAGTTTGTTCTCTATATCGGTGACTCTCCTTCTTTTTTGTTATATTTATTCAATTGTTGTATGTTTTAGATTCCATATATAGGTGATATCCTACAGTGTTTCAGAGTTCAAAAGACTCTCACGACAGAAGCCAAAAGGTAAGAGCCATTTTACATTGATAAAAAGCATTTTAACTATGTAGAAGCAGAAAATGAAAAGAAAGAACTTTGCATTACATTTAATAAAAGCTTAGGGAGATCTTTGTGGTATATTAGTGAACTTATTTGTGGAAATTTAGCCATGTACATTGTGTTGGAGAGGCACCAAGAGTTCAAGGACTCTCACAATTTGAGTACACAATTGCCTTACTTGTAGGCATGGTGGCATCCATTTACATAACAATGATTTGGAGGATGTTGTGTTAGTCAGCTCTTGCTGTGATAATGCTTTGGAACAAATCGACCCAAAACTCAGTTCCATAAACAAGAATTTATTTTTCTTGGACCTATTGGCTAGCTGCAGTGGCTCTCTTTTAGACCTCTAGATGGCTGGTTTTGCTCCGTGTTTTGGGTCAGTTTGAGGTCTGTAACACACATCTTCCTCTGGAGCCCAACTGTGAGGCCGCAGCTCCCAGGCCCTGTCTTCTCACAAAGTTCACTGATACATAAGAGGTGAGCCCAACTGCACAAGCCCATTTAAGGCCTCTGCTGCTCATTGAAGGCCATCATGTCTGCTCACACTTCATTGGCCAAAACATGTCACAGATCTAAGCTGTATTTAGAATATGTGTATCTGTTTAAAGTTGGGTGCCCTCACAGAAGAATATTGCCTTTTGGACAGTGTCACCTTAGCATTTTCATTGGCATTTGCAAACGTGATAAACGCCGTGTGCACTTTTTCACCTTTGAGAACTTTCTGAAATTGTGGGACCATTTCTATTGGAAAAGAGGAAGGTACACTTTAGAACTCAACTCTAGTTATGGCATTGTTGGGAGAAGAATTATTGAGATAAGGTCAATACAAGTGAAAGATTTGGGATCACATTTTCATCATTAACATTAGCATTCTACAGAACATTCCTGGAGAATTGTGATGCTTGCTTTATGTGATTTCTATCATAAATCATTAGAATTTGACCAAGACACTTCAGTGAAACATACATCATACAGCACATCGCATTTTAGTTTTTCCTACCACTCCACACCTTATCATCAATACTTCACCATAACTCAGAAACAGAAACAGAAACTGAGTGAGTTCATTGTTAGCAGACGGGCTTCACAAGCATTACTAGTGGAAGTTCTTCAAATGATAGCAGACAGTTAACTCAAGCCATACAAACAAAACAAAGAATGCTGACTAGAGCAGTTGTGTAGGGAATTATAAAAGATACTGTAATTTCAAATTTCTTCTCCTTTCTTCTCTTAACTAATTTAAAAAGTAAGTGCCTAAACAATATGACTATATTTGGATTGTTCTCTATGTAAAATAAAAAATATATCATATATTTGATGATATGGCACAACGAAGGCAGTGAGAACAAAGCTGTGTTAGAATAAAAATGACAGTAGATCATAAGCTGAATCCGCAGGAAGAAAGGAAGAGAACCAGAAATGGTAAATAGATTAACCCGACAAACTCAAAAATATTTATTTGCTCAACTTTCTTCTCTAAGCTCTTTGAAAAAATAAGCTTGTGAGAAGTAATTATTATAATAATATGTTGTTAAGTATGTAAAATATATAAATGTAATAAAAACAAAAAAGAGGGGAAGGCATACAGCTCTATAAAAGTACAGTTTCTGTTTCTATCTGGAATGAACCTAGTAAAAATCTGAAGAGATTCTGAGATGTATTACATAAGCCCTAGTGCAGCCATTACTCAAACAATGTGGTTAAAAATCATTAAAGGAATTACATGTTACAGTAGAAAATATCTACTTACTATAAAAGGAAAACGGAGGAACAATAACAAAAAAGCAAAAACATGAGACATGTAGAAAACCAAAGGTAAAATGATAGACATAAATAAATCCTACCATATCAATAATAAAAACTAAATGTAAATGAATTAAACAGTACAATCAAAAGGCAGATATTGTCGAACTGGGTATTAAAAAATGTTTTCTATAGGAGACACTGCTTGGATTCAAAAGTCTAATGTGTACAAAGTAAAAGGATGAAAAAATATACATCATGCAAATAGCAACCGTAAGCATTGCTGAAGTGGCTATACTAATACCAGAAAAAATAGACTTTAAAACAAACAAAAAAGTTACTAGATATGAAAAGGGACATTTTATGATAAAGAGAGGGAAGATACAAAAATCTTTAACATATTTGCCCTGAATAAGGTAAAACCAAAATACACGAAGAAGAAAATACCAAAATCCATGAAGAATTGAAGGAAGAAATAGATAATTGCACAACATTAGGTAGAGGCTTCAGTACTCCACAGTCAATAATGGATAGAACAGTTAGGCAGAAGATCAACAACGATATAGAAGAGTTGGACGAGACTATGAATTAACAAGACCTAATAAATGTTTACAGAACACTCAACCAAACAGTAAAATACTCATCCTGCTCAACTACATGTGAAACGTTTTCCAGCATAGATGACATGCTAGGCTGTAAGAGAAGAGATTGAACCCCACATACATTGCTGGTGGGAATGTAAAATGGTGCGGCCATTTTACAAAACAGCTTGAGAGTTCCTGCAAGTGTTAAACATAGAGTTACCCTATGACCCAGCAGTTCCACTACTAAATATATACCTAAGAGAAATAAAAACTTATGTCTGCACAAAAGCTTGTACGTGCATGTTCATAGAAGCGTATTTCTAAAAACAAAAGGTGGAAATAATTCGAATGACAACTGGATAAATGAATAAACAAAATGTGGAATATCCATACAATAGAATAGCATTCAGCTATAGAAAGGAATGATCTATTGATCCATGTTACAACATGGACGAACCATGAAAGCATTATGTAAAGTAAAAGCAGCCACTCACAAAACATCACATATTGTACGGTCCCATTTATATGAAATGCCCAGAATAGCAAATCTGTAGAGACAGGAAGTAGATGAGTGGTTGCCTAGGGCTGAGAGGGTTGAGGAGATTGAAAAAAGCTTGTTCATGTGTAATGGGTTTTTTGTGGGGGGACAGAAATCTAAAATTGGATTGTTGTGATGCTTACACAAGTCTTTTAGTGGTTACACTGAGAACCACTGAATTGTATACATTAAAGTGTTGAAATTATGGTATGTAAATTCCATCCCAATAAAGCTGTTAAAATTATGATAATTTTATATTTATAAATTTGAAAATTCATCGAAAATGACAAGTTCTTTAAAAATGCAAGCTAACAAGACTAACCCAAGAAAGAAAAAATATCTCAAAAACCTATATCTACTGCAAAAGTTGTTTGTATAATTAAGTACCTTTACAGAAAATGATTTCCAGGGATAAATGGCTTTCAAGTAAATTGTTCCAAATATTTAGGGAAGAAATATTGGTAATCTTACATAAAAATCTTCCAGGAGACAGAAAAGTATATATTGCTCAAAATATTTATAAGGCCAACATAAGCTTCAGATCAAAACTAAAAAGAATATTACAAGAATAGAATCACAGGCCAGTTTCCCTTTTGAACATGCATGCAAAATGTGTAAACAGAAGCACAAACTGTATCCATGGTATGTAAAACAATCATATATCACAATCAAAGTAGCTTTATTCTAGTAGTGCAAGGTTGGTTTAATGTTCAAACATGAAACTGATCCCAGGAATGAATTAGAGTGGGGAAAAAGTCATTTAAAACAGAAGTCTTGGGACTTCCCTGGTGGTCCAGTGGTTAGAACTTGGCGCTTTCACTGCTGGGGCCCTAGGGTCTAATTTCTGGTCAGGGAACTAAGATCCTGCAAGCCATGAGGCAGCGCCCCCCCCCCCCAAATAAAAAAGAAGAAAAAGAAGACAACCAGGAGAAGCACAAGATCGAATAAACATAACAGATAACACCTTATGAAAAGTAGGTGAAGATTATGGAATATGCTAAAATTTTAAAACAAAAAGAAACATTTAAAGATTCAAGAGGATGTGACAAATATTGTACATAGGCAAAAAATAAAATAAAATAAAATATACGGATGATGGGAGCCCAAAAATCCAGATGCCCATGTCCTGTCTCTGAAGATTCCCATTCGATGGGTTATGGATTTCCTCTATGTTTAAAAACCTACAGGTGTTATAAAGCAGAAACTAACACACCATTGTAAAGCAATTATACTCCAATAAATATGTTAAAACACAACCAAACAAACCTACAGGTGATTCTGATATGATTCACAGACAATGTAAAGCTTCTGCTTTACAGGAAATAATACTTTTTATTATTTTGTTATTTTATAGTTATATTAACAGTTTGTACTATTGACCGGTAAGTCTGATGTCAAAATGCACTCCCCACTAGGGATATAAAAGGAACTAACAGTCTCTGCGGCTGCTTGGTGGCAGCATGCATGTATTGCCAGGGCAATTATTGTAGGAATCCAAATGAGTGGAACATTTTAGAATTGGAAGACTACATACAGATCATCTAGTCAAGCTTCCAACTATTATAGTTGTGAAAACTAAGGCCCATATAAAAGAAATGATTTATCTCCAAAGAGCGTTAGTGAAAGAGTATGAAATTAAAAATATCTCTGAACTTTTAATTTAGTGCTGTTTTTATTAATCTCATGTATTAGCTTAAACTTCAGTGTGACAGATTTGGGATTGAATTCTTGCTCAGATTTACTGATTGCATGCCTTTTAGTAAGTTACTAAAACATTTTTTTAAAAAAAGATTTATTTATTTATTTTTGGCTGCGTTGGCTCTTCCTTGCTATGCGCGGGCTTTCTCTAGTTGCGGTGAGCGGGGGCTACTCTCTGTTACGGTGCGCGGGCTTCTCATTGTGGTGGCTTCTCTTTGTTGCTGAGCGCGGGGTCTAGGTGTGTGGGCTTCAGCAGTTGTGGTTCACGGGCTCTAGAGTGCAGGCTCAGTAGTTGTGGCGCATGCTCTTAGTTGCTCCATGGCATGTGGGAGCTTCCCGGACCAGGGCTCAAACCCGCGTCCCCTGCACTGGCAGGCAGATTCTTAACCACTACGCCACCAGGGAAGCCCTACTAAAACACTTTTAACTTCACTTTTCACATATGTAAAATGGTGAGCCTTGGCTGATATAGAATATGAGATAACCTAGCACTGTTCTTAACACATACACGTAGTTAACATTTTTTGGCTCTCATCCCTCTTAAACAGCCTCTATCCTCTTAACAATGAAAGTGTGTTTCAGCTAGCAAAGCACCCCAGAGCTGACCACATTCTGGCAAGAGATATAGGATTCTTTTTCTTGCTGGTGGTTCTTTATACCTGATATTTGAACTGCACTGAAACATGAACATCTCTTGTTTATACCGTATTAATGGATTTGATAGATGAATTTTAAAAAGTAATATGCAGGAAAAAAAATAGTAATATGCAGGAATTGAGCTGCCTTACTCTCAAGAAATATAATTCGATAGTGGTGGCTAAAACAATAAACAGTGTTTGGACAGGGAGTCCATATTGGATGTGAACTACTTGTACTCCCATTCGTCTATTAAGAATAAATAGAATCCTTTCAAAATCTGTTTTAAAGCGCAGTTATTTCCTTCTGACTCATTTAAGTTACCTGCAAGAAAAAGACAATCTCCTGAATCCTTGCTTAAAAGGCTTTTAATATAAAGCAGATAATTTTTTGCAACGTTTCCCAAACTTTTCATTATCAAATTGGCTGAGGCTTCTCAACGATTATCATTTCACAACAATATCTCCCTTTTCACCTTTTTTAAAAGAGTTGGCCTCGTAGATGTGCCCTTAAAACAGAGCTTCACTCTCAACTTATTTTAAATTTTGTATTCAAACAGTATGAAGAAAACAGGATCAGGGAATTTAGCCATAGAAGTGAATGGATTACTGATACATGCTACATCATGGATGCAACTAAGTGAAAGAAGTCAGGCACGAAAGGCTCTATATTGTATGGTTGCATTTATATGAAATGTCCAGCAGTGGCAAATCCATACACACGGAAAATACTATACATTAGTGGTTTCCAGGGGTTTGGAAGAGAGGGAAATAGGGAATGACTCCTCAAAATGGGTGTATGTTTCCTCTTGGGGTGATGAAAATGTTTTGTAGTTGGACAGTGGTGATAGTTGCACAACATTGTGACAGTAGTAAATTCCACTGAATGGTACAGTGAATTGTAAAATGATCAAAATGGTGAATTTTGTGTTATGTTCATTTTACTACAATAAAAAGGAGAAAGAATTAGGGAAAGACTTAGAGTTTGGGAAACTAAGGTGAACTGGTCAAGAAAAAGACAGCTCTACTGTTCAGTGTTCTCTCAGCTCTCCCAGTGCATTAATCCTCAGCAAAAAGTAGCCTGAACTTGTCGATGATAGTCATTCAACACAGTCCAGGGAAAAGTAAATAAAATAAAACCCAACTGTTCTTCTTTAGCACATCTATGAAAGGTTAACTTGCTGCTCAGCCACGTGGACATTCATGAAGACGTTTCACTTTAGGTGTCCTCTACTTCAGTACTTTACTCACAGCTCATTCACACATGTAGGCAACAGCATTCATTAATTGGATGGAATCTGCAGTGCTGGTTGTGATGGGTCTCATGAAAAGAAAAGGGAAGGAGGAAAAAGCCTCCACATTGACTTGGTGGTCTTGACGAAATGGATGCAGAAGACAGCTTGAGTGTCAAACTGGAAACTGTTATTTTCCTTTTCCTTTTCTTTTTATCTTTCCTATCAGGTCGTCTGCCCACTTCCCACCCCCTTCTTTCAAACAGGAAAGACACTAATTAGCTGCTTTTTTGTGTTTTTGGTAAAACACCTATTGTTTTGCGTTTCTTGTTGTTCGGTGAACATTATTGTTTTTACTGCCAAATGAGCTTCAGTGGTTGATGTAGGGGGTCTCTTGGGAACTTAACTTTTTCCAGTTTAAGTGGAAAAGCTTTTTTGTTTGAATTGGCTTTTACTGGGTGCTTCAAGGTTTGCTCTTGGCTCTTTGAAGGGGGACTGAATAGCACTGTGTTTCCTTTGAGGTTCCAATGAATAAAGGATCCTATGTCCTGGGCACTTTTTGTTGATTTTGCTGTGTGTCCTCTCTAGTAGCCAGATGCAGATTCCAGGAAAATGACATATAAATGAATATAAGTAATCTAATATTTTTACAATTTGCTTTGGCCATACTCCTGGTCTTATTCTACTTGTAGCAGATGGCTTTAAAGAGTATTAGCTATGTATATATTAAAAATAATATAAATATACCAATATTAAATATTATATTGATGTATAAGTGTAATATACTAATATTTATATTAGTGTATAACAGTTATGTATTA
Source organism: Stenella coeruleoalba (assembly GCF_951394435.1). Lineage (NCBI taxonomy): Eukaryota > Metazoa > Chordata > Mammalia > Artiodactyla > Delphinidae > Stenella > Stenella coeruleoalba. The sequence goes on from NC_137163.1 coordinate 47,079,753, forward strand.
TATTAATATATATTTTTGCCTAGCATATATTATATACAAAATATATGAGTAATGAAATGTATTTCTGTGGTTAATATGTTCATAATATTAATATGATATATCCTGTAATATTGATTATAAAACAATTATATCATAATATATAAATGTATAATATTATTATCTGATATAATACACTATAGTTAATATATTCTATATAACAATATATAATGTATTAGTATAATTGTATTATATAATATAAATATAATACATATATAAAACTATATATCTTCTAGTTATACATTACACATACGAGCATGTATAGCTATTTATAATTTTATTGACATAGGAATCTGGTCATCATAACAATTGATGTAAAAATATGCAATATTTTCAATCAAATGGGCCTTAACCTCACTACCTACACATAAGTACTTTTAAAATCTTGAACCCTGTCTAACTCATGCTTCCATATCTCTCAACCCGCTTTTCTACACATGCACGTAGACACACATTTATACACGATATATATGTATACTACCAGTTTTCAGTTGAATGTATATAAATATATAATATATAATTATATTCCTGTGTATGTATACAAATATAAATCAAAGGTATGTGTATAGGTATGTATTTCATATGTTTCTATAAATATACAAATAATGTATGTGTATATAAATACATGACTGTATACATACATACACAGAAATATACTTATTTAAACAAAAGGGACCTAAATATAGTTCTTTAAGAATAAAAAGTTATGTCTCGCTGTTTCAATAACAGTTTATAGTTTTCTACTGTATGTGCTTCTATAATTGTTATGAACATTTCGCGTTTTTGTTGAATGTTGTTTTAATTTTTTGCCTTTTTTTGTTTTTTGTTTGTTTTTTTTTTTGGTACGTAAGCCTCTCGCTGTTGCGGCCTCTCCCGTTGCGGAGCACAGGCTCCGGACGCACAGGCTCAGCGGCCATGGCTCACAGGCCGAGCCGCTCTGCGGCATATGGGACCTTCCCGGACCGGGGCACGAACCCGTGTCCCCTGCATCGGCAGGCGGACTCTCAACCACCGTGCCACCAGGTAAGCCCAGTTTTTTGCCATTATTAATGAAGTTCTGAAGAATACGGTGGGCAAGATTACTTGAAAAACTCTCCTAAAAGAAATGGGTTAGGTATGCTAGGTTAAATGTACACAACTTATTTTTAAGTGCGTGGTTGATTTTGGAAGTGTGCAGTCGAAATTTCCAGGACCCATGAAGGAAGGGTGGTCCATGTGTGAGAGTGATAGCTCTATTAAGAGTGGATTGAAGATCTTGACAGCTTAGAACAGAAGCTGGAAATCCTGTTTTTATGGAGCCAAATGGCAAATATTTTAGGCTTTGTAGACCAAAGAGGCAAAATTGAGGATATTATTTAGGTACTTAGGTAACCATTTAAAATTTAAAATGTTACCAGTTAAAACGTGAAAATTATTCATAGCTCATAGGCCATAAAAAATAGGCAGCTGTCTGGATTTGGAATACAGGCCGTAGTTGAATGACACACCTGGTATAGAGACTTGTTTTTAAATGGCCATGACCACATGGGAGGCAGGAGGTAAGACTCCATCCCTACTAGATGGGAAGTTAGAACTAAACCTACCTATCCCTGGCTTCACCTTGAATGAAAGGGTGTGCCAGGAGAAAAAAATATCTGCTGGCAAAGGGAGACTAAGAGCAAATTCTCTTGGCCTCTGCTCTGGGTAGGAAACAGGTAGGAAATCTTGAGAATTCTGAACCGAAGATCTGTGTTCACAGTGTTTGGGTTGCAAATTTATTTGCGGTCTTGCAAACAGAAGCTAAGAAATTAACTTAAAATGCTCCCAAATCGGTGGTATTCCAAACACAAAACTAAACCCTTTCTGGAGAGGTAGACCTTCAACACAGGCCTACAGCGTTCCCACAGATAAAGTTTAGCTAAATGTGAGCTCATGATCTAAATTTACACAATAATGAAGAAATCAGCTACAAGTGGAGAGAATCAGCAAAAACAATCAATACCAGAATTAAATTCCCAAGGCCATCCATCAGATGTTGGAATTATCAGGTGCCAGGCAGAAAATATACATAAAACTAGAACTGAAACAAGGAGCAAGGATGTTTTAAAAGACTGGGTAGGATCTTTCAAACATTTTTAAAGTACATGTCATTGATAAAGCTAAAAACTCGAAGGTCGTGTAATACAGCAGATTAATCGTGGAGAAGAGTGAAATTATGCTGTTTTTAAAAATATGGCAGGTCAGATTTCCTGCCTAATTATATAAGTTGATTTATCTTAAAAAATACACAGTATTTTAAAGACTTATTGGCTGTAAAATAAGTTAAGGGTATTTCAAAGGGCTTCTCTGCAAAGAGAAGTGAGAAGTAGCAAAACACAGAAAGTCGAGGGGAAAAAATGTCAGTATATACATTGCTATAGGGTCAACTAAGCCTTAGGCCAGCAACTGTGAGGAGGAGCTGACCCTTAGATACGTACAACTAAGCTGGAACCTTCAAAAAGTTCAACTATTTATAAGTAAAAAGATTTATTAAAATTAATAACCAAGTGTTTTAATTGACATCAGAAGAGTAAAACAATAAACCCTGAGAACATAGAAAAATAGACAATAAAGATATGAGCAGAACTTAATAAAACAGAAAGAAGTATAAAATTGAGGTGATTTAGTAAGTCAAAAGAATATTCTTTGAAAAGATTTAAAAAAACAAACTTTGATTAAGCAAAACAAAAATGTAAGTAAACAATATACAGAAAGAATCAGGACAGTGTTATAGCAGAGAGTACAAACAGAGAATATATGAAATGCCAGTAAATTTGAACATTTCTGTAAAGTGGACAATTTCCTAGCTCCTAAAGTTTACCAAAACTGACACAAGAGGAAATTTGTAGCTGGAGTTCTTGCACCAGTAAAGGAATTAAGTCAATAGTTTACAAGCTTTCACCAAGAAAATACCAGACCCGGCCAGATCGTTTGGGAGGTGAATTCTATCCAACTTCTGTTAAACAGATAACATCAATATTAACAAAGAAAAACTTCTAGGGAGTAGCAAAGGAAGAATGCTCCTTTATTCATCTTACGAAGTCTATATAATCCTAATACTGAAAATAGATTAGGACTGTAAGGAAAAAGAAATTTACAGGTCAAATTTACTTGTAAATATAAAAGGAAAAATTTTAAACTATGATATTAGCTACCCAAGTTCACTAGAGTAAGAAAAAGCACGAGCAAGTTAGGTCATCCAATGTAGTTTAATGTCAAGAATATATATCAATAGATTGAAATCACCACATTTTATTTCTTTCATGTGTCTCTTTAAAAAATTGCTATGTACTTATATTGATCTCTCTTGTACTAGGCACTGTGCTAAGTCACTTACATATTTACTCCTTTAAACCTTCTATCATCCCTGGGGGAAAGTTCTATTTTGCTTCCATTTCTTAGCTAAGACTCTAACCCCCAGGAAAGTAAAGCAGCATTTGTAAGTTTTTGTGGATGGTCAGTGACGGGACCAGTACAGGAACATCCAAAGTCTATGCTTGGAAACAGTGCCCCATGTTGACGCTCACATTACAGATGAAAGGAAAGGAACCATGCACTTACCATATAGATTAAATCTCACATTACAGGTTAAAGGAAAGGAACCATGCACTTACATTATAGATTAATACCCACATAACAGGTTAAAGGAAAAAGAAACATGTGCTTCTCTCAAAAGTTGTAAAGGAGGCATATCCATTTCTAAATATATTTCCCAATTTCTTTTGCTTGTTTTCTGACCTTTGTAGTGCATTTTGCCATGAGGAAAATTTTAATTCTTATATAATTAAATGTATCCTTTTTTCTTTGTATCTTAGAAAGGTATTCCTCATGAATAATTTATTTCAAGTCTCCCAGGTTTCTGATACTTTTACACTTTCATTATTTTTTCACTTTTAACTAGTTGCTGTGTCTAGAATTTAGTAATTCTATGATAGCCATATTTTCCCACTTTTGTTGAATAATTTTTGCTGCTGATCCAAAACGTGAATTTTATTTTAATCTCAATTCCCTTATGCTCTTGCATCTAATTTTAAGATGCTTCCTATTCCACTGGTTGTCTTGTCTATCTAAAACAAAATGCTACCTTAAAAATAATGTAATTATAATATAATAAATGTCATTAGTAAACATAATACAGTATATAATAAATAGCATAATATAAAATAACAAAATATAATTTACCATATAACAAGGTCAAAGGAGAGCAAAAGTATACAATCACTTGAAATATCCCCCAAAAGATATTTTATAAAATTCAATATTCATTTGTAATTTAAAAGAAAGAGTAAAATAGGGATTGATGAATGCTTCCAAAATAAGAAATTATATGTCTAAAAGAGAAAGAGGTAAGTGATAGACTTTAGTAACACTGGCAATAAATGCAGGACAAGATGAGGATGCCTGATATAATGTTAAAGAAAAAGTATTATGTAACATTGTGTTTGCAGCACTGATGAGTTCAGTGAAAAGAGAATCTCATAGAAAAGAGTATCTCGTTCTTCTTAATGTATGTACACTTGTCCATTGCATGAACATAACAGCTTATTTAACCAATATGTTACTGATCTGCATCTGGATTTCTAGGTTTTCATGCAATTTTATTATGCACAGTTGTTTCAAACACTAGGACTTCCTCTTATGTTTATATCTTTTGAAAGAAACACTATCTCCACAGATGATTTATCTGTGCTGGCTGCTAGCTGACTTTGGGTACTTCTCAGTTCTTCCCTTTACCTTCCTAGTCAATATGAAAAGGGAAGGCAAGAAGGTCTCCTGTTTCGAGACTGTAAAGATAGGTCTTGGTGATAAAGTCTTGGTGGTAAAGGCTAAAAGTATTAACCCAGAACAAATGTTTTCCCAGCTGTAACTGTGTGTGATTCCCTTGGCTTGATTCCATAGAGGATGTAAGACAAGACTGTAGAACCTGCCCTCAAAGTGCTTCCAGTAGGATGAGCTAAGTCAAGTAAGGTGGCATATCTAATTCAAGACAAAATATCACGTCTCCTTTTCTCTCCTGGCAAAACTTGGTGGAGTGAATGTAGAAGTCACTGTATGCTTTAAATTAAAGCAACACAATAAATCGTGTATTGGAAGGTGATTATTCTGGTCTCTTTGTGGAGACGAATTGGAAATTGTCTAGAAGAAGGAAAATTAGGTTAGCCAAAGTTAAACTCATAAATAATTGAGCATTAATTAAATATCTGTGGTCTGTGTTTCTCTTTGATCATAATTTCTCCCAGTTTATAGACCTCTCTGATACCTGATTAATCCTTGTCAAAGATGCAGTTCACAATGATTATTACTGTGTATTAGGTTTTGCCTGGGCCCTGAAGAAACTATCCTAAATCACCAGCTATGATTGTCACTTGATTTCCTCACAGAGAACAATCAGAACTCCTTGTCTTACGTGGCTTGGGATGAGAAACTAGTTAGTCTCTTAGATACTGTTAGAGGACCCTACAGAGCCCATTGGTGAAAGTTTGGAAAACACTGGGCTTCTTAAAATTGATTCTTGTAGTGCTTCAGGAAAGATCACTGAACCAAAAGGATAACGGTGTTTCTGGTTCTGTTGTTAGTGTTCTCCATGGAAACATTGCTGAAGCTTCTGCACTCAATTTCCTTCCCCATGTGTGAATGTCACTGAAAATATCCAACTCCATTCTATCCCCATATAACTTCAGAAACGAAGCAAAATGAAGACTCAAAATTCATTTCAAATAATGAAATGAATATATAACGTAGAATGGAACTGGGAAAATACCTGGTTTAAATTCTGGAAAGTACCAACTATACAATTCTGGATAAGTTGCTTCATCTTGCTTAGTCTAATTTAATGCCCATCTCACAGGATGTTATGATGATTAATTTAATATCTTTGTATAACATACAGTGTTATGTAATTTCTTGTTTTTCTTGAGTAAATTCATATCCTTAAGCAACTCACTGTAAACAATAGTTACTTACTTGCTTAAATTACTCTTATCTTCTATTATCAGCTGAATTGTGTCCTGCTCAAGTTAATATGTGGAAGTCTTAACCCCCAATACCTCGTAATATGACTGTATTTGGAGATAAGGCCCTTAAGTAGGTAACTGAGGTCAAATGAGGTCAAATGGGTGGGCTCTAATCCAATATGACTGGTGTCCTTATAAAAAGAAAATATTAGGACACAGACATGCACAGAGAGAAGACCATGTGAAGACAAAAGGAAAACGTGGCATCTACAAACCAAGAAGGGATACTTGAGAAGAAATCAATCCTGCTGACACCTTATGTCAGCTTTCTAGCCTCTAGACCTGTGAGTGAGTAAATTTCTGTTGTTTAACCTCCTCAGTCTCTGGTACTTTGTCATGGCAGCTCTAGGAAACTCATACAACTTTTTATGGCCTCCTTGTCTCAAGTTGAAAGTTCAATATTTGGCATCATAGCTAGGAAACAAAAATATCATCTACATTCCTTGTTGTAGTCTTTCTTCCCCATTCTCATTGCTAGTAATTTCCATATTTGGGTCTGTTTTCTGTGCCTTGTAAACAGAGTGTTACGCTCATTTCTGCTCTTACTGCTAATATACAGTAAATGTGCAGATACCGAATAGATTTTGGAGAAGTGCAGCATATAGTTGGCACATGTGTGTATGTGTGTGTATTCATATAATTTATACTTTTTCTCTATTTTCTTCCTTTGGTGTGAGCTAAGATTCTCTGCTTTTGTGACGAGTACTCCTGAATACTAATCCCTGAATTTAATTCACCAAAAATTGCCAAAAATAATAATAATATGGGGAAAGAGAGAGTGATAGAGGGAGAAGAACAAACAATCAGGCAAGGGCAGTACTGTGAATTATTAGGGTCTTATTAATAAGATTATGTTAGTCTAGAGGAAATGACCGTAAATATCATCAGTGAGCCCAGTTGGTCTTTACTGACTGCTAGACACATCCCTGAGTTCTGTTCTTAGTCTCCAGCTGTATGATTACTACTGTCTGGAAGTATTATTTGAACAACTAAAGTCACTTAATGGAAAAGGAATATGTCTTTAGAGAATCAACAGTAAGTTTTCTATCTGATTAAAAAGGACTGTTGACTGTCTGGAAACCTCAGTCATATTTGTAAGCAGGAAAGCATTGGCTATTAAAAGTGGATGATGTAAAGAGATGAGCAGAAACTTGGGCGATAGGTTTACCTGGATTTAATTCTCACTTCTACCGCTTGGTAGCTGGATAGCCTTAGGCAGGTTTCATACCTCCCTGAAATTCACTTAATTCAGTCTGTAAAATGGCATAATAACTTATTATAGCATCCTTTTAGGAATTTTAAATCAATTCTTGAAATAAAAGTGCACAATATATAGACAAGTATGGATTCCTCAATAGGTGTTTGACCTTTCATTTCTCCAGTATCCCACCCGCATCAAATAAAGAAAAATACTTTTTAAAATTTACGAATATTTCATTGTTGTAAATTTAAAGCCATAAAAATAAGCAAATGGCCTACTATCATACCGTTAGAAGAAAAAAAAAAAAGGTGTTCATGAGAGTTCCATATTAGAATACAAGTTTTCCTTAGGCACCTGTTTATGTATGCTATTCTGCTCTTTACAATAAATAATTAAATTTAAAAGACTTAATTCCTCACTTTTAAGACCTTATTAGTTTACAAATTACATATTGACCTATGCTAAATTTTATACCGACCCATGCTAATGAATTCAGTACAGAAAACAAAAAACACTGCACTAAAGCAAATTATATATATATATATAAAATATATATATATATATATATATATATATAATATATATATCTTAAATGCATTTATATCCTACCGTGTCTCATAAAGCATTGTGGTAACTCACTGGAATACAGACAATCAAATATAATGGCAAAAGCACTTAATATAAACAGTGCCAAGGAAACATAGAAGATGAAGAAAAGATGAGGGAAATGTGAACAGGAGGACATGTAGTTAATCGAGTTGTATGTTTTGACCTTAAGCTTCTCTGTGTGGGGACTTCCCTGGTGGCACAGTGGTTGGGAATCCTCCTGCCAGTGCAGGGGACATGGGTTCGGGCCCTGGTCTGGGAAGATCCCACATGCCGCGGAGCAACTAAGCCCGTGCGCCACAATTATTGAGCCTGTGCTCTAGGGCCAATGAGCCACAACTACTGAAGCCCACGTGCCACAACTACTGAAACCCCAGCTCCTAGAGCCCATGCTCTGCAACGAGAGAAGCCACAGCAATGAGGAGCCCGCACACCACAATGTAGAGTAGCCCCCACTCGCCCCAACTAGAGAAAGCCCATGTGCAGCAACAAAGACCCAACACAGCCAAAAATAAATAAATTTATTTAAAAAAGAAAAGATTCTCTGTGGATAAAACAACATGTAAATAATTGGTTACAAAGCCACATTATTTGAAGGTGCCAGACTGCACATTAACAGTCTGACACAAAGGGACAGCACAGGAAAACTATTCAAAGACAAAGATTTTTAAATCTTTGCAGTTTGAAACCTTTTAGAGCAAGTATAATGAGCTCGACACACATTTCAACACTCAACATGTAATCGCATGTTCAAAGCATGTCTCAAAGTCATTGGAAATAGTTGCTGTCTCTGTCTCTGATATGTAAAACAGATCTGTGATGTGTAAAACTCAGGAGGTATTGATATCCACTTTTTGGCATCTGAACAGGGAACAAAGTTGTTTCGCAGTGATAATAAAGAATGAAGTAAATGCAACAGTCAAATAAAAGACAAAGTACTGAGGGAATGTATTAAGAAAACGAATCCAACTAAATTCTGGTGACCTGGGGCCTACGGTTGTACACACTGCATGGAAATACCCCAGCCTAAATACTGGCATAGGAGGAAGGGTACTGCTAAGCCCATCACAGTATAATCCTTTTAAATGTCCCTTTCAAGGTTGTCTCCACTCAACACTGAGTATAGGAAATCTTCCCATCAGGCAGAAACACTGGCTGCACAATGATTGACCAAGAAATTAACACACTAATGAATAAATGATGCTAATTTATTTCTATCTCTGACAACGGGAAACAGCACACACTCTGTGTCAATGATATGTCCTCTTTCCCACTTTTCTAAATGGTCAATTACGTTTTTCCCTTCATTGCTTTATATCATGTGTGGCAGGCATGATGGGAAATGGCTACCAATGGTTCTGTTATTGATTTCTACCTTCCTTTCACTGTGGCTAAAGAAGATACTTTGTATGATTTCAGTTTCTTAAAAATGTATTGGTACTTGTATTGTGGCGTAACATATGGTCTTTCCTGGAGAATGTTCCATGTGTACTTGAGAAAAATGTGTATTCTGCTGTTGTTGAGTGGAGTGATCTATATATGGCTGTTAGGTTTAGTTGGTTAAATGTGTTATTCAGTCCCCCTACCTCTCTACTGATCTTCTGTCTAGATGTGTTATCCATTATTGAAAGCAAGGTATTGATCTCCAACTGTTATTTTAGAACTATCTATTTCTTCCTTCAATTCTGTCAATGTCTGCTTCACATATTTGGGGGATGTTTGGTACATATATGTTTATAGTTGTTATATCTTCTTGATAGATTGAACTTGTTATCAACATATAGTGGCCTCCTTTTCCTCTTGTGATAGTTCTTGATTTAAAGTTTATTTTGTGTGATATTAATGTAGCCATCCCAGATCTATCTTCCTTCCTTCCTTCCTTCCTTTTTCTCTCTCTCTCTTTCTTTCTTTTTGTTACTATTTGCATGGGATATTTTATTCTGTGCTTTAACTTTCAACTAACTTGTGTCTCTTGAAATCAAGTGAGTTTTTTGCGGGCAGCATATACTTGGATTATGGATGTTTTTAAAGTCCATTCTGCCAATATTTATCTTTTTTTTTTTTTTTTTTTTTTTTTTTTTTTTGTGGTACGCGGGCCTCTCACTGTTGTGGCCTCTCCCGTTGCGGAGCACAGGCTCCGGAATCGCAGGCTCAGCGGCCATGGCTCACGGGCCCAGCCGCTCCGCGGCATGTGGGATCCTCCACGAACCCGTGTCCCCTGCATCGGCAGGCGGACTCTCAACCACTGCGCCACCAGGGAAGCCCGCCAATTTTTATCTTTTTATTGGAGAGCTTAATCCACTTACTTTTTCAAAAATTACTGATGAGGAAGAACTTAATTCTGTCTGTTTCCTGGTTGTTTTCTGTATGTCTTATGCATTTTTTGCCCCTCATTTACTCCATTACTGACTTCTTCTGTGCTTAGCCGATTTTCTTGTAGTGAACTCTTGATTCCTTTTTCATTTCTTTTTGCATATAGTCTATTGATATTTTCTTTGTGGTTATCAAGAAGATTACATTTACCCTTCTAAAGTTCAACCAGTATCATTTGAATTGAAACCAACTTCAATAGCACACAGAAACTCTGTTCCTCTACAGTTCCATTCCTCCTCCTTACATTATTGTTGTCACAAAATTACACCTTTATACTTTGTGAGCCCAATAACATGGATTTATGATTATTTTATGCATTTGTTTTTTCAATCATGTAAGAAATAAAAAGTAGAGTTACAAGCCAGTAGCACAATACTGGCTTTAGTATCTGCCCATGTATTTATCTTTACTGGAGATTTCTATTTCCTTATACAGCTTCGAGTTGCTGGCTAGTGTCCTTTCATTTCAACCTGAAGGTTCAATTTAGCATTTGTCATAGGGCAGTGTTAGGAAGTTGTAAAACAAACGCCCTCAGCCTTTGTTCATCTGGGAATGTGTTAATTTCTCCCTAAGTTTTGAAACCAGTTTGGCCAAATATAGAATTCTTGGTGGACAGTTTTTTTCTTTCAGCACTTTACATATGTCTGGCCTCTTGCCTCCATGGTTTCAGATAGGAAATTAGCTATGAATCTTTTTGAGGATCCCTGCTTTGTAACAAATTTGTTTTTTCTTTCTCCTTTGGGAGTAAAGATTCTTTCTCTGTCTTTTGGCATCTGAGAGTTTGATTATACTGTTTCTTGTTGTGGCGTTCCTTGAGTTTCTCTTAGTCCTGAAATCAGGCAAAGATTTACAGCAAGCAAACACATACTGAACCAGGGAAGAGGCAATTTGAAAATGGCAGGAAAGCTTTGTGGCATTTTTACTTGCCCTTGCCCCATCTACACTTAGTGTAGTGATGGTCTTAAAGTGGTGGGGTCTTAATGCAGTGATAGTCTTAAAGTAGCAGCAGACCATTCGTAGTATGGGGCCCTCAATCCTGCTTCAGGAGGGAGCAGAAGAGCCCATACTCTCGGATTATTATGTGTATCTGTTCTAACCTGTCTGGGAGCTACCTGAAGGACTGACACAAGATGCTTATCTCTGTCTTAGCTAACCTGGAACACAGTCTGGAAAAGCAGCGGTCATTGCTCAAAAAAAGTGCAAGGTGAACTGACAAAGCACAGATGGCTGGGGCAGAAGACTGTGCATTGAAATACAATAGACCACATAAGATGCAGGAGCAAAAGTTGGGGGAGATTCTTTGGGAACTTAGAACATACAAAAAGTACACATGTGTCCAGAGAAATTAAGAAAGCCACATGCATACTCAAGATAAGATGCATGCTCTGAAAACACCAGAGGAGTCTCTAAGCTTTTACCATGGGCTGAGCCCTGAACTCAGTGCAGGTCAGCTAAATGTTGAAGGAGTGATCCAGCAATCTGCACAATGGGGAGAGGTGTGTGGTTTTGAGTGTGCATGTGGATGTGCTTGTGTATATTTGTTTTTGTTTGTCTTAGGTGCAGGAATTCAAGGACATCTCTGTCAAAACAGTAGCTAAACATGAACTAAAGGAACAGAGACTTCAGTGCCTACATACGATAAGGAGTACACTCATTGCAAAACTAGTTTGGAAAGGTCCCTAAACAAACAGACTACTACAGCCTTCAACAATCCAAAGCCCAGAAAACCCTGGGAAAGTGGGAGAATCTGATTTCCATAGACACCACATTACAATATTTGAAAGCCAAATGTTCAACCAAAAAAATCACAAGGTATACAAAGACATGGAAAAGTATGGTCCATTTAAGAAAACAAATTAATTGATGAAACCATCCCTAAGGAAGCCCAGACTTTTCTCCATTGCATATTCTTGCCTCTTTTGTCATAGATTCATTGACCATAAGTGCATGGGTTTCTTTCTGGGCTCTCTATTCTGTTCCAGTGATGGATGTTTTTGTGCCGGTACCATACTGTTTTGATTACTGTAGGTTTGTAGCACAGTCTGAAGCCAGGGAGCATGATTCCTCCAGTTGTGTTCTTCTTTCTCAAGACTGTTTTAGCTATTCAGGATCTTTTGTGTTTCCATACAAATTTTAAAATTATTTGTTCTAGGTCTGTGGAAAATGCCCTTGATATGTTGATACAGACTGCATTGAATGCGTAGATTTCCTTGGGTATGATGGTCATTTTAACAATATTAATTCTTCCAATCCGTGACCATGGTATATCTTTCCAGCTGTTTGTGTCATCTTTCATTTCTTTTATGAGAGTCATATAGTTTCCTGGGTACAGGTCTTTTACCTCCTTAGGCAGGTTTATTCTTATGTATTTTATTCTTTTTTATGCGATTGTAAATGGGATTGTTTCCTTAATTTCTCTTTCTGATAGTTCACTGTGAGTGTATAAAAATACAAAATTTATATATAGAAATCTATTGTATCCTGCAAATTTACCAAGTTCATGTTTGAGCTCGAATAGTTTTTTGATGGTGTCTTTCAGATTTTCTATGTATCATGCCATCTGCAAACAGTGACAGTTTTACTTTTTCCTTTTCATTTTGGAGTCCTTTTATTTATTTATTTTTTCTTGTCTGATTGCTGTGGCTAGGACTTCCAAAACTCTGTTCAATAAAAGTGGTGAGAGTGGGCATCCTTGTCTTGTTCCTGATCTTAGGGGAAATGCTTTCAGCTTTTCACCATTGAGTATGTTAGCTGTGGGCTTGTCATATATGGCCTTTATTATGTTGAGGTATGTTCCCTCTATGCCCACTTTCTGGAGAGTTTTTACCATGAATGGATATTGAATTTTTTCAAAAGATTTTTCTGCACCTATTGAGATGATTGTATGGTTTTTAGTCTTCAGTTTGTTACTGTGATGATAAGAGACCTAAGACAGCTACAGAGGCTAAGTGACCTTTCCTTCCCTGAATGGGTAGGTATCCTTGTTCTGCCTTCTAATTGAGTTAGTATCTGAGTAAAGAACTGCCAGGTGTCATTTAGTTCACAATACACTGCTGTGGCAATATAGAAATGAATTTGCCTAAGTCATTTGGCTTTTCTCAATTATAGTAAATGAATATACTGAATGAATACTTCAACTTAAGGAAATGTTCTTAAAAATATATTAATGTAGGCAACTTCAGTGGAGAACTGAAATCAAAACAAAACATTCAGGTAAAGGGTTGAAATAAAAGTACACTCAGTTGTATCCAGTTTCCTCTTGTAAATCTCTCTTTTTAATTTGAGTGGACAGTCACTTGAGAATATCTGACTTGGGGCTAAGGAAATCTAAGCCTTCTTGGCCACACTGTATTCTCTTATGTCATTTACTAAAGACACCAGTTGGGTTGCTGAAAAAAGCGTGGGAAAAATCAATCCCTCACAACCAAAGGGCGGCTCTTGAAAATATGTGTGTTGTTGTAGTTATTTTGCTCTTCTGGCCTCAGAAGTTCTAATCTTAACCTTAGCCCCTCATGGAGAGAGACTTTGTAAACCAATTCCCACATGACTCATTATGTGACTGTTGAAAAAGAGAAACCTAGCTCTTTTCCTGTGCTTTCAACCAGTTATCTTCTTCAAAAATCTGTTTGGATTGTTATACCTTAATCTTGCCTGGCAAGGGACTTATGGGAAGGTTCTTATTGTTTGAAAGTTTGGTGCCAGTATCTGCAAAGAAAGAAGAAAGATGTGTTTATGAAACATCCCAATAGTGAAGGTACGTGAAAGCAACTTTTGAAAAAGTTAATCTGTCAGAGTTTATCCGTATTATTACATTTTATTTTATTCATTGAAAATAAATAATTATCAATGAATCCTTTCTAGATTTTCTAGTTTCCCAAAGTTCCCTGTATTCACATTCTAAGAGGAAAAATGGTATTTTAAGTCACTGCTCTCCACCTTATATTATTTATAATCACTCCTCGTGACTCTTCCTTCCAAGAAACTTGATCCTGAGAAGTGTCCTTTGTTTGTCTTTGTGGAATAAGTGATGAGGATGCATCCTGGAGACCTGTGAGATGTTTAACTTGTGGCATAATGAAACTAGGATGGAGAGTTCTGGAAAGATCTGGAAAGGTGGCTGGTAGAGTGTGGCCAGATGTGGTGGGAGAAGAGAGACGTACAGAGAGAGGGAGAGGAAATTTTCAGAGGGAGAAAATGAAACAAATAATTAAATAAGTTTTGTTGTGTGGTGTGGGACGCAAGCCTTTCTCTCCCCCTTTCCTTCACAATGTCTTTGTTAAAGACTGTGTTTTTCATTAGTTTTACTAAGATAGGATTTGCTGTTTTGTTTGGATACTGAGAATGGACCCATGGAAACAGTTACATTTGGGTTATCTCTGACTGTCTTTAATGAAGAACATAAATGTTGGCCACACTATCTATGCACATGCTATCACCATGCCTTTTTTGTTCTCTGTTCATATATCTAAGTCCTCTTCTTTCTTTAAGGTCAATCTCAAATCTCATCTGAAATGTACATTTATTGATAGATTCAACCCATAATGAACTGTCCCTTCTTTGTCCTCCTTAGGCTCTGATTATTTACAAAAACTCATTTTTGAACTTAGAAACTGTCCAATATGATATATTAGTTATTTCACCAGCATATGTTATATCCTCAACACAATTATACGCTTTTGTGGGGCTGGGATCATACATTCTGTAATTTTTCTCAGTACTTACACTTACTTTGATAAAAAGCGCATTCATTCATCTAAACATCATTTATTGGGTGTTAATTAAATATCTCAACTCAGTAAATATTGTTTGAATGAATGCATGCATGAATGAGGGAGTGTGCAATAGGTAGCCTAATGTACCGCCCAATGTGAGAAAACCAAAAACATAAACACAAAGGCAAGCCAAAAAGTGGACCAGGACTTTCTGTAAAATATCCTGCTTTTTGTTCGATGATGCCATGAAAATCAAGATGCTCCTGAAAGGTCTTAATAGCTGACCAAGAATAGTAAACAATTGAAATTCTCTCAGGCTTCTTCAACCCTATCACTGGACACATTTATACCTCTCAGGAGTGGTATTAAAAGAAGAGATTAATAAAGCTTTTATAGATGAGTTGATAAATCTCTAAATATTTAAGTCTTCATTGCCTGCTAGGTTTTCTCTATTTTGGGTTTCCAAAAGATTTCAATAAACCACAGGATAATTAAAAATTAGACATTATCTTTCTTACCTTGATGTTTTTTGATGGTAAACACCTTTTTATTGTCTCCATAGTGCTGCCTAGTTTCCACCAGTACAGTACTTAAGTGAATTTTGCTCTGGATGTTGAATATTACTTAAATAACTAAAGTAACTTCCTCAGAATTATTATTCTATTCTGGTTAGGATACTATCTGCTCTGGTTTGTTAAAATTTCCCTTTAGAGTGGTTTTAATTTTGTTTCTGATAGGGTCCTAGGATTTATTGCCACACCCATCCTGCATCTGTTTTTCTTTGAATTACTCTCCTTGCAGTTTCTGATTCATACAGGGCCTTACAGGTTAGTGACAACCTGGCCATCACAACGCTGGGAAGGAGAGGCCTACTTTTCAGAGGTGTTGATGTTTTCTGTACCTGAAGGTTTTCAAGAGATATCAATCTTCCTCACCACCGCCCTTGGCCCTCTTAATGGACTAAGCAGTTCCTCATGAAATTTCTGTAGGATATCTGTACCAACTTCTCAATATTGTTCCATCCTGAGTCTATAAATTCCTGGCCTCAAGGTAATGTTAGATTTCTAGCTCCAGCCCCTATTTACATAAGGCCTATACTAAGGAACGGAACCCACAGACATCAGTCCGCTCTTCTTTCTCTGGATTTAATTTCTCTGTTACTTTCTGAAACATGCAGGTGTTCCTTTCTTTCTTTTAATCTCAGCTATGTCCTTTTAACTTTTTCAAAATTGACCCAGAATTTACGTGTGTCTCCAGTAAGAGTACATTAAATTGAGCTTAGTCTGCTATTCTACTGGCATATTTGAGATCCAGATAATTTGCTACTTCACTGGATTCAATGACCTGTATATTTCAGGCATCTAAAACTCACCATGTTCCACATTTCCCTCCTTATAGTTAGTAATTTTCTTGGGAATCTGGATGAGATTAAATGGAATAAAGTTAGTGAGTGGCCCAGGAATGCCTGAAAGTTTGTTTGTCAGAGTGGCCAGGGAAAGTTAAGCAAGGAAGAAAAGCAAATGAAAAACAGAATCCCATTATTATGGCTGAGTTTACTCCCAGGATTCCATGCAGAGCTCTCTGTAGAGCTGGGTTGGGTTATAACTTATGCCAGAGCTCTACGTGGGGCTGACACCATCTCATGCCAAGCTCTCAGTTCTGGGCTCACGTCATCTCTGGTCCACTCTGTGGAGTGGAAACTTTGGAGGAATGGCCAATGTGTTCCGCGGCGTAGGAAGAGGGAAATTATGAATGTGACTTTCTAAATTGTGGAGGAACTAACCACTGTAAATGTGCCTTGAACTATGTTGTTTAATTTGACCAGTCAGATCAATGACTTTCCCCTTGAATGAAATGCTGCTACGTATATGAGCAGAAAAACAAAACTGGTATAAGGAATAGATAGCTAGTGGGAAGCTTCCGCATAGCACAGGGAGATGCGCTCGGTGCTTTGTGACCACCTAGAGGGGTGGGATAGGGAGGGTGGGAGGGAGGGAGATGCAAGAGGGAGGAGATATGGGGACATATGTATAACTGATTTACTTTGTTATAAAGCAGAAACTAACACACCATTGTAAAGCAATTATACTCCGATAAAGATGTTACAAAAAAAACTGGTATAAGGAGATGGAGAGACTGGGAGTCTTATTTTCCCACCAATTAACTTTGCCTCTGACCATGACCTTCCCTTTGAGTCTCCTAGACCTTGGGGATGATCGCAGCCCCTTGGGTTGGGTGACGGCAACCCCATCTTCACTAGAACCTCTATAGTTAACTTTGATTTTTCCCACTCCGTCTATCCATCCCGTGTATGCAGTCAGACATTTGATCATGGACTTTTCCTGACAAAATATGCTTAAATATAACCATTTCTTTTCACTCCCACTGCTACTGCTCTTGTCACTGCCTTAACTAGGGCTTTATCTTTAAGTTCTTTATATAAATATATAAATATCTCTATATAAATACAATATACAAATAAATAAAATATAATATTAATTCTGATGATTTTAAAGTCTTTTCTTGATAAAGACTTTTCCTGATAAAGACACACAATATCTTATATAAATATTTTTGTATTATCTGTTCTTTTCTTAGAATTTTAGCCATATGATTCTATCTCTTGGTTTGTCTAGAACTTTTTGATTGAATGCTGGCTATTTTATTTGGCTTTTTTTGTTTTTCTCAGTGCAAACGTTGTTTTGCTTCAAAATATTTTATTCTACCTGGAAGTAGCAAATCTTCAAATTACAATTTTTTAAATGCTTTCAAATATCAATACTATAGGTGTCACAAAATCTAGAAAAATGACATTTAAAAATGAACTACTGCCAGATGTGTCTCTATAAACCTTTTCCCCCACTCTTTTAGCTATATATTCTTTAACTGCCTCCTCATACGACAGTTTATGTATTTTCGAAATAAAATTTTAAGAAATAAACTTTGTAGTTTTTAGACATAGATTTCTTGTAGCATGGTTGATTAGAATTTCCTTCTAGTTATTAATAGTTTAGAAAAGTTTATTTCAGCTTCACAATTTATTATTGATAATGTCACATTAATTTTCATTGTTAACTTTGAGAAAACCTCTATGGATTACTTCCTCATAAGTATTTACTATTATAAATGCATTACTGATTTCAGTACTGCTATAGGTTTGTGCATTACAGGGATTCTGATAAAATACTCATTCATACCATTCCATTACACACATTGTTGATGGAGTATATTCATTCATTCATTCATTCATTTATTTATTTATTTTTGGCTGTGTTGGGTCTTCGTTGCTCTGCGCAGGCTTTCTCTACTTGCAGGGACTGGGGGCTACTCTTCGTTGCGGTGCACAGGCTTCTCATTGCGGTGGCTTCTCTTGTTGCAGAGCACGGGCGCTAGGCACGGAGGCTTTAGTAGTTGTGGCTCGCAGGCTCAATAGTCGTGGCTCACGGGCTCTAGAGTGCAGGTTCCGTAGTTGTGGCACACCGGCTTAGTTGCTCCGTGACATGTGGGATCTTCCCGGACCAGGATTCGAACCCTTGTCCCCTGCATTGGCAGGTGGCTTCTTAACCACTGCGCCATCAGGGAAGCCCCTGGAGTATATTCTTGACAGAAGAAAATTTCCGTTTTGACTAAGCATTGATGAGAACTGAATCTTTGACTTATCTTTCACATGCCTGATGATTGAAATAATTTTCCACAGATTAGCTTCTGGTTTTGTACTTTTCAGTTCTTTTTTTCTTCTTCAAACGCACATGCTTTGCGAGCTGTGAAGTGCAAGACATGGCTATATTGTAAGGTGGTGTTTGTCCTTATGCTTCTGTGTCTTGTGCTAGGTTAAGTCAGTAGAGTAGTCAGTATGAGTACTGGAAGTTATTCCTGTAATGCGATAGTATATAGTCAATTACATATGGCGGTGTCTGAAAATCACATAATAGCCTCACTTAAAACATCTCCTTAGGGCTTCCCTGGTGGCGCAGTGGTTGAGAGTCCACCTGCCGACACAGGGGACACAGGTTCGTGTCCCGGTCCGGGAAGATCCCACATGCCGCGGAGCGGCTAGGCCCGTGAGCCATGGCCGCTGAGCCTGTGCGTCCAGAGCCTGTGCTCCACAACGGGAGAGGCCACAACAGTGAGAGGCCCGCGTACCACAGAAAAAAGAAAATCTCCTTAGCCAGATTTCAAAAAAGCCTGTGGCCATTCCAATATGATCCAACATAGCGGAATATGATAGAAGGAAAATTGGCAAAGAAAGAGACGCTGGTCTTACCTGATGGAAGTTAAAATATCTCACTTTTGACAATTTTGCAAAAACTTATAATTCCATGAACTAATTTCTAGGGTTCTTCATAGGACCTAAAAAGGAACCCATAGAGTTGTGGAACAACAATAGAAGCTGCTGTGATGAGAAGCCCAGGCACCGCAACAAAGAGTAGCCCCCGCTCGCCACAACTAGAGAAAGTCTGCACGCAGCATTGAAGACCCAACGCAGCCAAAATAAAAATAAATAAATAAAGATAAATTTAATTTTAAAAAAGTAATACTCAGGTTTGAGGCATGAGAAGTATGATGAGGAGAAATTAGCTAATCCTTTCAGAACTTTTAAAATATCAAACTCAGTCTCTAAGATTTTAGCATTATATACAACATTGGTTACTTATTAGTGGTTTGGGAAGGCCAATTTAAAATTTTCTGATCTTACTGTATTGAAATTCACGGCCCTAATGTTTTCCACATTGACTATATGAATGATGAAGTAAAGTCAATCATGTATTTCCTTTCCAACTGGACAGAAAACAAAATTTTAAAAAGTGTTTGGACTACTGACTTTTGATTTCTTCTAAGGCAAGTGTATAGGTAATTTTTATTCCCTGGTTAGGAGAAAAATGGTGGAAGAGGGCAGGGTTAAGAATTAAGATTTCAAGAGCGTGAGAGGTAGATGGCCAACCAGAGTTCCTAAGGTTCGGTGCCTGGAACTGTTGCCGCCGCTTAAGCCTGCCAAAGCAGTGGTATGGGTGCTGCCCTCGTATTTGCTACCTCTAGAAACATTCTTGCCAGTAGTGGCAGCAGCGGGACTCAATTACCCCCTTTTCTCACTCTCTCCAGAAGCTCCAGATGGCGTCTTCTGTGGGCAACGTGGCCGACAGCACAGAACCAACGAAACGTATGCTTTCCTTCCAAGGGTTAGCTGAGTTGGTACATCGAGAGTATCAGGCAGGAGATTTTGAGGCAGCTGAGAGACACTGCATGCAGCTGTGGAGACAAGAGCCAGACAATACTGGAGTACTTTTATTACTTTCATCTCTACACTTCCAGTGTCGAAGGCTGGACAGATCTGCCCACTTTAGTACTCTGGCAATTAAACAGAACCCTCTTCTGGCAGAAGCCTATTCGAATTTGGGGAATGTGTACAAGGAAAGAGGGCAGTTGCAGGAGGCAATTGAGCATTACCGGCAGGCATTGCATCTCAAACCAGATTTCATCGATGGTTATATTAACCTGGCAGCCGCTTTGGTAGCAGCAGGCGACATGGAAGGGGCAGTACAAGCTTACGTCTCTGCTCTTCAGTGCAATCCTGATTTGTACTGTGTTCGCAGTGACCTGGGGAACCTGCTCAAAGCCCTGGGTCGCTTGGAAGGAGCCAAGGCATGTTATTTGAAAGCAATGGAGACGCAACCGAACTTTGCAGTAGCTTGGAGTAATCTTGGCTGTGTTTTCAATGCACAAGGGGAGATTTGGCTTGCAATTCATCACTTTGAAAAGGCTGTCACCCTTGACCCCAATTTTCTGGATGCTTATATCAATTTAGGAAATGTCTTGAAAGAGGCACGGATTTTTGACAGAGCTGTGGCAGCTTACCTTTGTGCCCTAAGCTTGAGCCCAAATCATGCAGTGGTACATGCCAACCTGGCTTGTGTATACTATGAGCAAGGCCTGATGGATCTGGCAGTAGACACCTACAGGCGAGCTATTGAATTGCAACCACATTTCCCTGATGCTTACTGCAACCTAGCCAACGCTCTGGAAGAGAAGGGCAGTGTTGCCGAAGCAGAAGAGTGTTATAATACAGCTCTGCGGCTGTGTCCCACCCATGCAGACTCTCTGAATAACCTAGCCAATATCAAAGGAGACCAGGGAAACTTTGAAGAGGCAGTTCGCTTGTATTGTAAAGCATTAGAAGTCTTCCCAGAGTTTGCTGTTGCCCATTCAAATTTAGCAAGTGTATTGCAGCAGCAGGGAAAACTGCAGGAAGCTCTGATGCATTATAAGGAGGCTGTTCGAATCAGTCCTACCTTTGCTGATGCCTACTGTAACATGGGAGACACTCTAAAGGAGATGCAGGATGTTCAGGGAGCCTTGCAGTGTTATACTCGTGCCATTCAGATTAACCCTGCACTTGCGGATGCCCACAGCAATCTGGCTTCCATTCACAAGTATTCAGGGAATATTCCAGAAGCAATTGCTTCTTATCGCACTGCTCTGAAGCTTGAACCTGATTTTCCTGACGCTTATTGTGATTTGGCTCATTGCCTGCAGATTGTCTGTGATTGGACAGACTATGATGAGCGAATGAAGAAGTTGGTCAGCATTGTGGCTGACCAGCTGGAGAAGAATAGGTTGCCTTCTGTGCAGCCTCATCATAGTATGCTCTATCCTCTTTCTCATGGCTTCAGGAAGGCTATTGCTGAGAGCCATGGGAACCTCTGCTTGGATGAGATCAGTGTCCTTCATAAACCACCGTACGAACATCCAAAAGACTTGAAGCTCAGTGATGGTCGACTGCGTGTAGGATACGTGAGTTCTGACTTTGGGAATCATCCTACTTCTCATCTTATGCAGTCTATTCCAGGCATGCACAATCCTGATAAATTTGAGGTATTCTGTTATGCCCTGAGCCCAGATGATGGCACAAACTTCCGAGCAAAGGTGATGGCAGAAGCCCATCATTTCATTGATCTTTCTCAGATTCCATGCAATGGGAAAGCAGCTGATCGCATCCATCAAGATGGTATACACATCCTTGTAAATATGAATGGTTATACCAGGGGTGCTCGAAATGAACTCTTTGCTCTCAGGCCAGCTCCTATTCAGGCAATGTGGCTGGGCTACCCTGGGACCAGTGGCATGCTTTTCATGGATTATATCATCACTGATCAGGAAACTTCACCTGCTGAAGTTGCTGAGCAGTACTCTGAGAAACTGGCTTATATGCCCCATACTTTCTTTATTGGTGATCATGCTAATATGTTCCCTCACCTGAAGAAGAAGGCAGTCATCGATTTTAAGTCCAATGGGCACATTTATGACAATCGGATTGTGCTGAATGGCATCGACCTCAAAGCATTTCTTGATAGTCTCCCAGATGTGCAGATTGTCAAGATGAAATGTCCTGATGGAGGAGACAACGCAGACAGCAGTAATACGGCTCTTAATATGCCTGTCATTCCTATGAATACTATTGCAGAGGCAGTTATTGAAATGATTAACAGAGGACAAATTCAGATAACAATTAATGGATTCAGTCTTAGCAATGGACTGGCAACTACCCAGATCAACATTAAGGCTGCCGCTGGAGAGGAGGTTCCCCGTACCATTATTGTAACCACACGTTCTCAGTACGGGTTACCGGAAGATGCCATTGTGTACTGTAACTTCAATCAGTTATATAAAATTGACCCATCTACTTTGCAGATGTGGGCAAATATTCTGAAGCGTGTTCCCAATAGCGTACTGTGGCTGTTGCGTTTTCCAGCAGTAGGAGAACCTAATATTCAACAGTATGCACAAAATATGGGCCTTCCCCAGAAGCGTATCATTTTTTCACCTGTTGCTCCTAAAGAGGAACATGTTCGGAGAGGCCAGCTGGCTGATGTCTGCTTGGACACTCCACTCTGTAATGGACACACCACAGGGATGGATGTCCTTTGGTCAGGGACACCCGTGGTGACTATGCCAGGAGAGACTCTTGCTTCCCGAGTTGCAGCTTCCCAGCTCACTTGTTTAGGCTGTCTTGAGCTTATTGCTCAAAATAGACAAGAATATGAAGACATAGCTGTGAAACTGGGAACTGATCTAGAATACCTGAAGAAAATTCGTGGCAAAGTCTGGAAGCAAAGAACATCTAGCCCTCTGTTCAACACCAAACAATACACAATGGACCTAGAGCGGCTCTATCTACAGATGTGGGAGCATTACGCAGCTGGCAACAAACCTGATCACATGATTAAGCCTGTTGAAGTCACTGAGTCGGCCTAAATAATGACAGTGTGCACAGGAGAATTACCCTGTACCTGAGCCTCAACCTTCTGGGGGAAAGGGAACTACTTTTTCCTTATCTGTACAATACCATGCTGCAGATGGGTGACAGACAATGACAAGAAATAGCACAGCCAGACTTGCTTCCTGCATGATCATGATCACGATAGGGAGAGACACAAGAGATGGGAAACTGCTGTTCCACAAGGAGTCTCCATAGAATTTTGCAGCAGCCAGGTGTCTGGAAGGTCTGGAAGGTAAGTCTGGAAGGTCTGATCTCCCTTGGTCTTCCATGGGATGGATGGTTAGTGTGGAAGGGAGATAGAGGTTGCCCAGCCGTTTTGTGATTATCATGGATTGATTGAGTCTTCTGAATTAATATTTTTCTTTATATTTTGGGTATTGGAGCTTTTAAAAATGTTTGGTTTCAGGTATTTTTATTCATGTGAAGTGTGTATGATTCTCTTGAGATAAGCTTTTAAGCTAAAATATTCCTTGTTTTAGTTTCTGAACTCTACAGATAAATGGGGACTTTGCTGGTGTAGTCTTTTTATAGGTTTTGTAAACCACTTGAGCCTATATCAGTCATTTTAGTGTCTGACATAATGTTCGGAACTATCAGTGCTTTGTTGGTTTATAGATGATGGCTTAAATTCTTTTCCTGGTCCGTTTCCTTCTTCCCTTCCCCCCACTTTAAAAATTCTCCTGTAACTTGGCTAACAAAAAACCAAGTCTGATTCAAAACCTCCCAGAGTGTTTCTCTTAACCGCATCATCTGGTGCCAAATGAAGATTCTTAGGAGTGATTATTAATTCTGAAGGGCACAGTTGTGGTACTGTCACTGATGATAATAATAATGGATTTTTGGCCTAGAGTTTTGACCTATTTCACCAGTGTTTTACCGTTGACTGCCCCTCTATGCTGCTTCCAAAAGTCATAGTGTGTGTTAAGATTTTTACTTTCATTTCTAATGTTTGTTTGTTTGTTTTAGTGAGTCCTGTTCTACCTTTTTCTTTCAGCAGAAATGAAATCCCAGGTAAGTATAAGTATTCAAATATTTGATCAGTAAGTCACAGTTATCTCCAGTACATTAAATAACTTTCATCAAAAAACATGTTATAGGTAAAAAGCTCTGAAGGACCAGCTATGTATATGATAATTATGTTTCAGACCTTCTAGGGTATTATATATAATAACTTGTCTTCTGGACGTGGTCTTGAAGTCTTTATGGATTCAGTCTCAGTAGTAGCGAACTGCACTGCTACTTGGTTTGGAGTACAAATTAGACTTTAGCCCTCCTGGAGGTTGAGTTTTTGGTATTGAAAACCATAGGAATGAAATTATTGTATTTCCACAAAGGATCGAGGGCTTGAGGCTTAAACAAGGCAACATACGTGTGGGAAGCAGTCAGCCTTGAGGGCAGGTAAGGACATGCCAGGCATGCGGCCGCTGCTCGAAGGGACTGTCCCTACTTGTTCCCCTCCTTGTTCCATTCCATGGGAGATAAATCACCAGAGCCCAGAGATCAGAAAGAATGTAAAATGAGACAAGCAAAGCTGTCTCCCCCCTGCACATGCAGGTTATTTTTGATGCTTCTGGGTTTATGGGTTTCCTCCCAGGGAAGTTAACCTTGAGCCGAGACAGTCTGTAGATAATGTAAACCACCATCTGGCAACCTTCCGATTTCTAGTCTAGATAATCTGCAACTGTAGCATAATAAAATTTGCCTTGCAACCATCAGTTGTCTTGGTCCTTCTGACCCCATCCGTCGGTGCTACTTCAGTTCCTTACCCCTTCCCTTCTGACCCTGGGCGGTGAGATCCTCTTTCTCCGGCTGGTCCGCGGCAAGTGGCACTCGAACAGGGACCTGAAGCGTGAAGGCAATTAAAAGAAAAAGAAAGTGCAGGTAAGAGAACCCTTATGCAAAATATGTGTGGCCACCAGTAAAAGTGAAACGAATAGAGGCATAAGGCAATAGTCAGAAGTAAAATAAGATGGGACAAAAGGGCTCAAAGATGTATGAATTATTTGCTCAGGTTTTACTTTTGATGCTTAGAGCTCGGGGTAATAAAGTTTCTGAACTTTATTGTTGACTGAATTTTTACAGCATATCCATGGTGTATCTCCCTGGTTTCCTGATGGCGGCTCTGTTGACATAGAAATCTGGCAGAAAGTTGGAGAAGATTTAAAAAATTATTACGAGTCTCGAGGGCCTACTCATACTCCTGTTGTTACATATAGTTTGTGGAATCTGATAAAAATATGTTTAGATTCTTCTCATGATAGTGTTGATTTGAATGTAAAGTCAGAAAAACATAAGCCTCTGACAGAAGGAAAGACTGTATTATCAACTACTGTGTCGCCACTTCCTAAACCGAAAGAGCTAATTAATTTAAATATTTTAGATGAAGAGGAACATTTTGACTTAACAGATGAGGCTTGTAAACATAAAAGAGAGAAATATCCTGAGGATGATTTTCTAATGGCTGTGATAGGTAAGTCAGTGAAAAAGCTGCAGGTTAATAAGGACTGTCTTCCTCAAAAATCTACGTCTGTAAAAATGCTCAGTCCCTTGCAGCGCGCTGTACAAGGAGCAATAAAACGAGGAGAAGATCCTATTTTCTGTTGTCCCGTCATAGAAAAACCTGATCCTAATAATCCCCAACAAGCTACTAGGGGGCATCAGGCTCTCCCTTTGAAAGTTTTGAAAGATTGAAAATCTGCCTGTGCTCAATACGGGCCCACTGCTCCTTTTACTACTGCTGTGGTTGACAGGAGAAGCTCTTCCCCCCGCTGATTGGAAGTCTATTGCACGAGCTTGTTTAAATGGTGGAGATTATTTAATATGGAAGTTTGATTTTTATGAACGGGCTGCTGAACAAGCAGAAAAGAATGCTGCCCATAATATTCCAGTTGATTATCATATGCTGATTGGGGAAGGACAATATCTTTCTTTACAAGATCAATTAACTTATCCCTTTGTTGCTTATCCTCAAATAAATCATTTGGCATTACAAGCCTGGAGGAAATGTCCTTCTACACACAAAACTGAAGATCTTTCAAAACTTAGACGGGGACCTGATGAACCATATGCTGATTTTGTAGATAGGTTGTCACAGGCGGTGGGGAGACTCATTGTGGACGGACTCACTGGTACAATTGTAGTTAAGCAACTTGCTTTTGAAAATGCTAATAATGAGTGTCAGGCTGCGATTCGACCTTGGAGAAAACGGGGAACATTGGAGGATTATATTCACCTTTGTGCAGACATTGGGCCTACTTATATACAGGGTGCTGCTGTGGCTGCAGCATTAACTAAAGTGGGGTTTAAAAACAATCAAAAGAAAACAAAGACTTGTTTTAAATGCGGAAAGGCAGGTCCTTTTGCTAGAGAATGTAGATCTTTTAATTCTAACCCTAGTCCTTCCTTCCCTACTCAGAAACCTCCAGATGGTCAGAAAATCCCTGGTTTATGCCCTAAATGCAATAGGGGAAAACATTGGGCACAAGATTGTTGCTCAGTGGCCCACAAGGATGGGCCACCACTGTCGGGAAACTCCTCCCGGGGCCTTCCCCGGCCCCAACAAATAATAAGGGCAATGTCTGTGTATCCTCCTCAAATTATCAATCAGACATTAACCAAAAACAAAAACATACAATATCCTCGCTCTCCAGAGCAACACCAGGAAGCGCAGGACTGGAGCTCAGTACCTCCGCCCGATATGTATTAACTCCTGAAATGGGTCCTCAGGCCCTCTCTACGGGCATCTGTGGACCTTTACCCAAGCGTTTGATGGGACTATTATTGGGAAGAAGTAGTGTCACCATGAAAGGTTTAACTGTTATGCCAGGAGTCACAGATTCTGACTACGAAGGAGAAATAAAAGTCATGGCACAAACTATTAAAAATATAATAACTATTTCTCCTGGTGATAAAATTGTGCAATTGCTACTTTTGCCCTTTGTACCTCATGGACAAATTTTACAACATCAAAAGAGAGAAACAAAGGCTTTTGGATCGTCTAATGCTGCCTACTGGATTCAGAAGATAGGGAAAGAACGTCCAGAAATGAAATGAACCATTAATGGAAAGGTTTTTTCAGGTTTGTTAGACACTGGAGCTGATGTCTCTGTTATGACGCAGATACACTGGCCTAAACGTTGGCCCATTAGTCCTACTATTACAGAACTTCACGGAATAGGACAAAGTTCTTCTCCTATGCAAAGTAGTCAGTTTTTTTTTATGGCAAGATAGTGAGGGCCATTCAGGATATTTCCAGCCTTATGTCTTGCCTGGGCTGCCTTTAAACCTCTGGGGCCGAGATATATTAAAAGAAATGGGAGTATTACTTTATAGTCCAAACTCTCAAGTCTCTAATATGATGTTGGATCAAGGATTTCTTCCCACAAAAGGGCTGGGAACAAATCAACAAGGAACTGTCTATCCTATTGATGTGAAAATAAAAAATGATAGACAAGGTTTGGGTTTTTCTTAGGGGCCTTGGATTCTCCACTCACTGCTGATCCAATTACTTGGCTGACTGATGACCCTGTATGGGTGGACCAATGGCCCCTCACAAAGGAGAAATGAGAAGCTGCAGAACAATTAGTGCTGGAACAATTAGGGCATTTAGAAATTTCCAGTAGTCCTTGGAATACTCCTATTTTTATTATCAAGAAAAAATCTGGAAAATACAGGTTATTACAGGATCTAAGAGCTGTTAATAAAACTATGCTAATAATGGGAGCTCTTCAACCAGGCCTACCCTCTCCAACAGCCATACCACACAATTATCATCTTTTAGTTGTAGATTTAAAAGATTGTTTTTTCACTATTCCTTTGTTTCCTGAAGATAGAAAACATTTTGCTTTTAGCTTGCCTGCCTTAATTTTTAAGGAACCCATGAGGAGATTTCAATGGAAAGTATTGCCTCAGGGCATGGCAAATAGTCCTACATTATGCCAAAAATATGTGGCTCAGGCCTTGACTCCTGTGAGAAAAAGGTTTCCATCGTTATATCGCATACATTATATGGATGATATACTTTTAGCCACTGATAATATTTCTTTATTAGAGACTGCTTTTCAATTTTTACAACAGTCCTTACAATCATTTGGCTTGGTCATTGCCTCAAAAAAACTTCAAAGACAATCTCCATTTTTGTATTTGGGAAAATATATCGATTACACTACTATTAGGCCTCAAAAACTGCAAATTCGAGTTGACAATTTAAAAACATTAAATGCTTTTCAAAAATTACTTGGAGATATTAATTGGCTAAGGCCTTCCTTAAAACTTACTACTGCTCAATTACAGCCTTTGTTTGATATTCTTAAAGGTGACTCAGATCCTTCTTCTTCACGCTCTATGACTCCAGAAGGATTTCAAGCTTTACAAATAGTCAATAGATCTATCAGTTCTACACAATTAACTAGAATTCATACTCACCTTCCAATTTTCTTAATAATTTGTCCAACTCCTCATGTGCCTACTGCCGTCTTATGGCAAACTGTTGGAATTATTGAATAGATTCATATGAAATCTACACCCTCTAAAGTTATTAACCCTTATTATGAACTTATTAGTAATTTAATAATGCAAGGTAGAACTAGATGCTTACAACCTATAAGTATAGAACCTTCTCAAATTATTATCCCTGATTCAGTTAGTCCACAAAATTGGCTTTTTCAACATAGTAATGAATGGGGTCTTGCTCTTGCAGGATTTTCAGGTACCTTGGAATGCCATTACCCTGCTGATAAATTGATCCAATTCGGCAAACTTAACTCATATCTTTCCTTCTATAATTAGGCAACAGCCTGTACCTTTGGTTTTTACGGACGGTTCTTCTTCAGGAGTGGCTACTGTAATCATTGACGACGGAACAAACCTCGTTAAAGAAAATTCCTTGACTTCAGCTCAACGTGTTGAACTGTGTGCTGTTATTATGTCTTCTAAACATTTGCCTTCTATATCTTTTAATTTGTTTTCTGATAGTAAGTATCTTATTAGCTTGTGATTTCTTCTGGAGACTGCGAGCATAGGACATACTAATGACCCTGAATTATCATCCTCTTTTCGTTTGCTTCAACAGCTTATTCGTTCCCATGATGGTCCTGTTGCAGGTCTGTATATCCGTGCTCATTCTAACTTGCCTGGTCCATTGACTAAACTTAATGCGACTGCAGATGTTTTAACTCGATCTAAACGTGATCTTTATCCTGTACATTTTCCTCCCAAGAATAGAGTTGAAGTTACTCCTCCTCCTCAATCTCTTTTCCCTAAAGCAGGACATGTCCCAATTTACCGTACTCCTCCTTTCCGTTCGTCATGCTGTCAAGAATGGCTAATGTACTGCATTCATTATCTCCATACTCTTGATACTCATGGTCCATGTCCTGGACACCCTCATATTATGGTAAGTTATGATCAAACTGCTTCACAAGCAGCACAGCAGTTGCACGCTTTACACCGTCAGTCAGCGGCTACATTACACACACAATTTTCCCTTACTGGTGAAGCCGCCCCACAAATTGTTAAGCAGTGCCCACAATGCTTACCTCACCTTCCTGTTCCACATTATGTTGTTAATCGTCGTGGATTATTACCTAGACATTTATGGCAAATGGATGTTACTCATATCCCGTCTTTTGGGAAATTACAGTTTGTTCATGTCACTATTGATACTTATTCTGGTTTCCTCTGTGCTACAGCACAGACCGGAGAAGCTACTAAACATGTTATCACTCATTTATTACACTGTTTTGCTTTCATGAACCTTCCCAAAATTATTAAAACAGATAATGGGCCCGCTGCTTTTGCAACATTTTGTAATTCATTACAAAATTACCCATATTACAGGCATTCCATATAACCCTCAAGGACAAGGTATTATAGAATGTGCAAATAGATCTTTAAAGCTAACTATTGAAAAAATAAAAAGGGGGGAATTGTATAGAACAACGCCACATAACCTTATAAATCATGCTCTGTTTATTTTAAATGTTCTCACTGTTGACAAATTTGGCTGCTCTGCAGGGGGAAGGTTGGTGGCTGAGCCAGGATTGGCCTCTCAATCTCCGGAGGTCCTCTGGAAAGATCCGTTAACCAGCACTTGGCGTGGTCCTGATCCTGTGTTGATTTGGGGACGTGGTCACGTGTGTATCTTTCCCAGATCAGCGCCTGGACCTTGCTGGCTTCCTGAGCGCTTAGTCAAGCAAATAGATGGCTCGCCACAGCTCACCTAGTTCAGAAGATGAAGAAGCTCTGCACCTCTCCGGAAAATTTGACAGTGTTGATTGAGAAAAAGAAGAAGAAGAGGAGACCACTTGCCAGGACGACTCAAAGGAGTGATGTTCCAACTTGGGGACAAATTAAACAACTGGTTTCATGAGCTCAAGAGTCAGTGAAACAACAGAATAATCCTGTTACACCTGTAACTTTATTTTTGGTTATGTTGGCAACCATTTCATGTGTTCCCTCTGTTAATGCAGCAACTTACTGGGCCTATGTACCTTATCCTCCACTATTACAACCCATATCTTGGTCTGAAGCAGAGTTTCCTGTATTTTACAATGATAAGTGTTTATGGGCCTCTTATTGGGAATATAAAACAAATCAATATGTCTGTAAATTATACTAACTGGTTTAGTACCCATCCTGTCTGTCTTAGCCCATTGAATCTGGAAACGGGGTGTGTAAAGGCTATTAGTTATGAGCATACAGATGTTTATGAGGGAACGGATCAATCAATTAGTTTGTCAGGCTCTCCAGGCATCCTTCGTTTTACAGGAACCAACATTACTCTTACATGCCCGGCTACCAGCCGACGAGAGGATCTTAAGGATACCATCATTTGGTATAAAATGGGCAAGCTATTAATATTAGAGGTCAAGTCTCATACGCCTCACCACTTAGGGATTCCGCTATTACTATAGCCAAGGTTACAGGTGAAGATTCAGGAAATTATTTCTGTATGAAGCATTTACCTGGAGGACAAGGGATATTTATAGCTGGACATAAGGTTACTATTCTTAACAGAAAATCAAAAAATCAATTTCCTCCCTTTATGACCGTTAACTTTCCTGGATCCACTTTTGAACGTTGCAATGCATCTTGGAATAATAACCAAATATGGTGTAGTATAGATTATACCAAGGTGTCAATTCTTATCTCTTCTTTTCCCATCATAGATAGGTTTATCACATTTCAAAAGAACTGGGATATATGGAAACTAGCTCTAACTTATTCCAATACACCTGTTATAACTTGTGTTGCTCCTCCATATACACGTTTGTGTGGTTCTATTAACATTGGTAATTCTTCCAAAGGAGGATAATATTAGCTGTGTTAATTGTATTTTTAGCAGTTGTATGTTCCCTTCTGCAGGAACGCAATCTGTGCTTATACTAAAGCAACCCATGTATGTTATGGTGCCTGTACATCTGAGAGAACCTTGGTATGAAGATACTGGAGTACAGGCATGGGTGGAAGTCTCTAAAGCCTTGCAGAGGAGACGCTTTCTTGGGTGGCTAATAGTAAGTTTACTTGCGTCGGCTGCTCTGTCTGCTACTGTGGCTACTGCCGGTCTTGCTCTTTCACAGAGTATTAATCATGCTCACTTTGCTAATCAGTTATCTCAACATACCAGTCTTGCTTTATCTTTACAAAGTCACATATATTTACGGATTAAAAACAAGTTAGATGAATTTAAAAACGCAATTTTGGGGATTGGAGATCAGATGGCAGCATTAAAATTGAGGATGCGTTTAGCTTGTCATGCAAAGTATACATGGATGTGTGTTACTCCTTAAAGGTACAGTGACTGTATTTGGGAATGGGAAAAAGTAAAAATGCATCTGCTGAATGTTTGGTCAGATAATAATATTAGTCTTGATCTTAAGAAATTAAATGCTGAAATTCAGGATATACAAAATACACATCTTGATGATGTTTCGCCAGAAGATGTAATTCAAACTTTACTGGATCATTTAAAGTGGTTAAACCCTCAGTCTTGGATTACTGGAAGGTTGTCAGGATTTATTACCCTGGCCATAATTTGCCTATTATTGATAATAATCTTCTCATGTCTGTTTCGTATCCTCATGCAGCAGTACACTACTCTCGGCACTAAACTTCATGGAATTATTTTGCAGCAAAAGTTAAAAAATAAAAAAGGGGGACCTGTGGGAAGCAGTCAGCCTTGAGAGCAGGTAAGGACATGCCAGGCATGCCACCGCTGCTCGAAGGGACTGTCCCTACTTGTTCCCCTCCTTGTTCCATTCCATGGGAGATAAATTATCACCAGGGCCCAGAGATCAGAAAGAATGTAAAATGAGACAAGCAAAGCTGTCTTCCCCCTGCACATGCAGGTTATTTTTGATGCTTCTGGGTTTATGGGTTTCCTCCCAGGGAAGTTAACCTTGAGCCGAGACAGTCTGTAGATAATGTAAACCACCATCTGGCAACCTTCCGATTTCTAGTCTAGATAATCTGCAACTGTAGCATAATAAAATTTGCCTTGCAACCATCAGTTGTCTTGGTCCTTCTGACCCCATCCGTCGGTGCTACTTCAGTTCCTTACCCCTTCCCTTCTGACCCTGGGCGGTGAGATCCTCTTTCTCCGGCTGGTCCGCGGCAAGTGGCACTCGAACAGGGACCTGAAGCGTGAAGGCAATTAAAAGAAAAAGAAAGTGCAGGTAAGAGAACCCTTATGCAAAATATGTGTGGCCACCAGTAAAAGTGAAACGAATAGAGGCATAAGGCAATAGTCAGAAGTAAAATAAGATGGGACAAAAGGGCTCAAAGATGTATGAATTATTTGCTCAGGTTTTACTTTTGATGCTTAGAGCTCGGGGTAATAAAGTTTCTGAACTTTATTGTTGACTGAATTTTTACAGCATATCCATGGTGTATCTCCCTGGTTTCCTGATGGCGGCTCTGTTGACATAGAAATCTGGCAGAAAGTTGGAGAAGATTTAAAAAATTATTACGAGTCTCGAGGGCCTACTCATACTCCTGTTGTTACATATAGTTTGTGGAATCTGATAAAAATATGTTTAGATTCTTCTCATGATAGTGTTGATTTGAATGTAAAGTCAGAAAAACATAAGCCTCTGACAGAAGGAAAGACTGTATTATCAACTACTGTGTCGCCACTTCCTAAACCGAAAGAGCTAATTAATTTAAATATTTTAGATGAAGAGGAACATTTTGACTTAACAGATGAGGCTTGTAAACATAAAAGAGAGAAATATCCTGAGGATGATTTTCTAATGGCTGTGATAGGTAAGTCAGTGAAAAAGCTGCAGGTTAATAAGGACTGTCTTCCTCAAAAATCTACGTCTGTAAAAATGCTCAGTCCCTTGCAGCGCGCTGTACAAGGAGCAATAAAACGAGGAGAAGATCCTATTTTCTGTTGTCCCGTCATAGAAAAACCTGATCCTAATAATCCCCAACAAGCTACTAGGGGGCATCAGGCTCTCCCTTTGAAAGTTTTGAAAGATTGAAAATCTGCCTGTGCTCAATACGGGCCCACTGCTCCTTTTACTACTGCTGTGGTTGACAGGAGAAGCTCTTCCCCCCGCTGATTGGAAGTCTATTGCACGAGCTTGTTTAAATGGTGGAGATTATTTAATATGGAAGTTTGATTTTTATGAACGGGCTGCTGAACAAGCAGAAAAGAATGCTGCCCATAATATTCCAGTTGATTATCATATGCTGATTGGGGAAGGACAATATCTTTCTTTACAAGATCAATTAACTTATCCCTTTGTTGCTTATCCTCAAATAAATCATTTGGCATTACAAGCCTGGAGGAAATGTCCTTCTACACACAAAACTGAAGATCTTTCAAAACTTAGACGGGGACCTGATGAACCATATGCTGATTTTGTAGATAGGTTGTCACAGGCGGTGGGGAGACTCATTGTGGACGGACTCACTGGTACAATTGTAGTTAAGCAACTTGCTTTTGAAAATGCTAATAATGAGTGTCAGGCTGCGATTCGACCTTGGAGAAAACGGGGAACATTGGAGGATTATATTCACCTTTGTGCAGACATTGGGCCTACTTATATACAGGGTGCTGCTGTGGCTGCAGCATTAACTAAAGTGGGGTTTAAAAACAATCAAAAGAAAACAAAGACTTGTTTTAAATGCGGAAAGGCAGGTCCTTTTGCTAGAGAATGTAGATCTTTTAATTCTAACCCTAGTCCTTCCTTCCCTACTCAGAAACCTCCAGATGGTCAGAAAATCCCTGGTTTATGCCCTAAATGCAATAGGGGAAAACATTGGGCACAAGATTGTTGCTCAGTGGCCCACAAGGATGGGCCACCACTGTCGGGAAACTCCTCCCGGGGCCTTCCCCGGCCCCAACAAATAATAAGGGCAATGTCTGTGTATCCTCCTCAAATTATCAATCAGACATTAACCAAAAACAAAAACATACAATATCCTCGCTCTCCAGAGCAACACCAGGAAGCGCAGGACTGGAGCTCAGTACCTCCGCCCGATATGTATTAACTCCTGAAATGGGTCCTCAGGCCCTCTCTACGGGCATCTGTGGACCTTTACCCAAGCGTTTGATGGGACTATTATTGGGAAGAAGTAGTGTCACCATGAAAGGTTTAACTGTTATGCCAGGAGTCACAGATTCTGACTACGAAGGAGAAATAAAAGTCATGGCACAAACTATTAAAAATATAATAACTATTTCTCCTGGTGATAAAATTGTGCAATTGCTACTTTTGCCCTTTGTACCTCATGGACAAATTTTACAACATCAAAAGAGAGAAACAAAGGCTTTTGGATCGTCTAATGCTGCCTACTGGATTCAGAAGATAGGGAAAGAACGTCCAGAAATGAAATGAACCATTAATGGAAAGGTTTTTTCAGGTTTGTTAGACACTGGAGCTGATGTCTCTGTTATGACGCAGATACACTGGCCTAAACGTTGGCCCATTAGTCCTACTATTACAGAACTTCACGGAATAGGACAAAGTTCTTCTCCTATGCAAAGTAGTCAGTTTTTTTTTATGGCAAGATAGTGAGGGCCATTCAGGATATTTCCAGCCTTATGTCTTGCCTGGGCTGCCTTTAAACCTCTGGGGCCGAGATATATTAAAAGAAATGGGAGTATTACTTTATAGTCCAAACTCTCAAGTCTCTAATATGATGTTGGATCAAGGATTTCTTCCCACAAAAGGGCTGGGAACAAATCAACAAGGAACTGTCTATCCTATTGATGTGAAAATAAAAAATGATAGACAAGGTTTGGGTTTTTCTTAGGGGCCTTGGATTCTCCACTCACTGCTGATCCAATTACTTGGCTGACTGATGACCCTGTATGGGTGGACCAATGGCCCCTCACAAAGGAGAAATGAGAAGCTGCAGAACAATTAGTGCTGGAACAATTAGGGCATTTAGAAATTTCCAGTAGTCCTTGGAATACTCCTATTTTTATTATCAAGAAAAAATCTGGAAAATACAGGTTATTACAGGATCTAAGAGCTGTTAATAAAACTATGCTAATAATGGGAGCTCTTCAACCAGGCCTACCCTCTCCAACAGCCATACCACACAATTATCATCTTTTAGTTGTAGATTTAAAAGATTGTTTTTTCACTATTCCTTTGTTTCCTGAAGATAGAAAACATTTTGCTTTTAGCTTGCCTGCCTTAATTTTTAAGGAACCCATGAGGAGATTTCAATGGAAAGTATTGCCTCAGGGCATGGCAAATAGTCCTACATTATGCCAAAAATATGTGGCTCAGGCCTTGACTCCTGTGAGAAAAAGGTTTCCATCGTTATATCGCATACATTATATGGATGATATACTTTTAGCCACTGATAATATTTCTTTATTAGAGACTGCTTTTCAATTTTTACAACAGTCCTTACAATCATTTGGCTTGGTCATTGCCTCAAAAAAACTTCAAAGACAATCTCCATTTTTGTATTTGGGAAAATATATCGATTACACTACTATTAGGCCTCAAAAACTGCAAATTCGAGTTGACAATTTAAAAACATTAAATGCTTTTCAAAAATTACTTGGAGATATTAATTGGCTAAGGCCTTCCTTAAAACTTACTACTGCTCAATTACAGCCTTTGTTTGATATTCTTAAAGGTGACTCAGATCCTTCTTCTTCACGCTCTATGACTCCAGAAGGATTTCAAGCTTTACAAATAGTCAATAGATCTATCAGTTCTACACAATTAACTAGAATTCATACTCACCTTCCAATTTTCTTAATAATTTGTCCAACTCCTCATGTGCCTACTGCCGTCTTATGGCAAACTGTTGGAATTATTGAATAGATTCATATGAAATCTACACCCTCTAAAGTTATTAACCCTTATTATGAACTTATTAGTAATTTAATAATGCAAGGTAGAACTAGATGCTTACAACCTATAAGTATAGAACCTTCTCAAATTATTATCCCTGATTCAGTTAGTCCACAAAATTGGCTTTTTCAACATAGTAATGAATGGGGTCTTGCTCTTGCAGGATTTTCAGGTACCTTGGAATGCCATTACCCTGCTGATAAATTGATCCAATTCGGCAAACTTAACTCATATCTTTCCTTCTATAATTAGGCAACAGCCTGTACCTTTGGTTTTTACGGACGGTTCTTCTTCAGGAGTGGCTACTGTAATCATTGACGACGGAACAAACCTCGTTAAAGAAAATTCCTTGACTTCAGCTCAACGTGTTGAACTGTGTGCTGTTATTATGTCTTCTAAACATTTGCCTTCTATATCTTTTAATTTGTTTTCTGATAGTAAGTATCTTATTAGCTTGTGATTTCTTCTGGAGACTGCGAGCATAGGACATACTAATGACCCTGAATTATCATCCTCTTTTCGTTTGCTTCAACAGCTTATTCGTTCCCATGATGGTCCTGTTGCAGGTCTGTATATCCGTGCTCATTCTAACTTGCCTGGTCCATTGACTAAACTTAATGCGACTGCAGATGTTTTAACTCGATCTAAACGTGATCTTTATCCTGTACATTTTCCTCCCAAGAATAGAGTTGAAGTTACTCCTCCTCCTCAATCTCTTTTCCCTAAAGCAGGACATGTCCCAATTTACCGTACTCCTCCTTTCCGTTCGTCATGCTGTCAAGAATGGCTAATGTACTGCATTCATTATCTCCATACTCTTGATACTCATGGTCCATGTCCTGGACACCCTCATATTATGGTAAGTTATGATCAAACTGCTTCACAAGCAGCACAGCAGTTGCAC
The DNA here is from genome assembly GCF_951394435.1 of Stenella coeruleoalba. Lineage (NCBI taxonomy): Eukaryota > Metazoa > Chordata > Mammalia > Artiodactyla > Delphinidae > Stenella > Stenella coeruleoalba. The sequence continues at coordinate 47,117,220 of NC_137163.1, forward strand.
GCTTTACACCGTCAGTCAGCGGCTACATTACACACACAATTTTCCCTTACTGGTGAAGCCGCCCCACAAATTGTTAAGCAGTGCCCACAATGCTTACCTCACCTTCCTGTTCCACATTATGTTGTTAATCGTCGTGGATTATTACCTAGACATTTATGGCAAATGGATGTTACTCATATCCCGTCTTTTGGGAAATTACAGTTTGTTCATGTCACTATTGATACTTATTCTGGTTTCCTCTGTGCTACAGCACAGACCGGAGAAGCTACTAAACATGTTATCACTCATTTATTACACTGTTTTGCTTTCATGAACCTTCCCAAAATTATTAAAACAGATAATGGGCCCGCTGCTTTTGCAACATTTTGTAATTCATTACAAAATTACCCATATTACAGGCATTCCATATAACCCTCAAGGACAAGGTATTATAGAATGTGCAAATAGATCTTTAAAGCTAACTATTGAAAAAATAAAAAGGGGGGAATTGTATAGAACAACGCCACATAACCTTATAAATCATGCTCTGTTTATTTTAAATGTTCTCACTGTTGACAAATTTGGCTGCTCTGCAGGGGGAAGGTTGGTGGCTGAGCCAGGATTGGCCTCTCAATCTCCGGAGGTCCTCTGGAAAGATCCGTTAACCAGCACTTGGCGTGGTCCTGATCCTGTGTTGATTTGGGGACGTGGTCACGTGTGTATCTTTCCCAGATCAGCGCCTGGACCTTGCTGGCTTCCTGAGCGCTTAGTCAAGCAAATAGATGGCTCGCCACAGCTCACCTAGTTCAGAAGATGAAGAAGCTCTGCACCTCTCCGGAAAATTTGACAGTGTTGATTGAGAAAAAGAAGAAGAAGAGGAGACCACTTGCCAGGACGACTCAAAGGAGTGATGTTCCAACTTGGGGACAAATTAAACAACTGGTTTCATGAGCTCAAGAGTCAGTGAAACAACAGAATAATCCTGTTACACCTGTAACTTTATTTTTGGTTATGTTGGCAACCATTTCATGTGTTCCCTCTGTTAATGCAGCAACTTACTGGGCCTATGTACCTTATCCTCCACTATTACAACCCATATCTTGGTCTGAAGCAGAGTTTCCTGTATTTTACAATGATAAGTGTTTATGGGCCTCTTATTGGGAATATAAAACAAATCAATATGTCTGTAAATTATACTAACTGGTTTAGTACCCATCCTGTCTGTCTTAGCCCATTGAATCTGGAAACGGGGTGTGTAAAGGCTATTAGTTATGAGCATACAGATGTTTATGAGGGAACGGATCAATCAATTAGTTTGTCAGGCTCTCCAGGCATCCTTCGTTTTACAGGAACCAACATTACTCTTACATGCCCGGCTACCAGCCGACGAGAGGATCTTAAGGATACCATCATTTGGTATAAAATGGGCAAGCTATTAATATTAGAGGTCAAGTCTCATACGCCTCACCACTTAGGGATTCCGCTATTACTATAGCCAAGGTTACAGGTGAAGATTCAGGAAATTATTTCTGTATGAAGCATTTACCTGGAGGACAAGGGATATTTATAGCTGGACATAAGGTTACTATTCTTAACAGAAAATCAAAAAATCAATTTCCTCCCTTTATGACCGTTAACTTTCCTGGATCCACTTTTGAACGTTGCAATGCATCTTGGAATAATAACCAAATATGGTGTAGTATAGATTATACCAAGGTGTCAATTCTTATCTCTTCTTTTCCCATCATAGATAGGTTTATCACATTTCAAAAGAACTGGGATATATGGAAACTAGCTCTAACTTATTCCAATACACCTGTTATAACTTGTGTTGCTCCTCCATATACACGTTTGTGTGGTTCTATTAACATTGGTAATTCTTCCAAAGGAGGATAATATTAGCTGTGTTAATTGTATTTTTAGCAGTTGTATGTTCCCTTCTGCAGGAACGCAATCTGTGCTTATACTAAAGCAACCCATGTATGTTATGGTGCCTGTACATCTGAGAGAACCTTGGTATGAAGATACTGGAGTACAGGCATGGGTGGAAGTCTCTAAAGCCTTGCAGAGGAGACGCTTTCTTGGGTGGCTAATAGTAAGTTTACTTGCGTCGGCTGCTCTGTCTGCTACTGTGGCTACTGCCGGTCTTGCTCTTTCACAGAGTATTAATCATGCTCACTTTGCTAATCAGTTATCTCAACATACCAGTCTTGCTTTATCTTTACAAAGTCACATATATTTACGGATTAAAAACAAGTTAGATGAATTTAAAAACGCAATTTTGGGGATTGGAGATCAGATGGCAGCATTAAAATTGAGGATGCGTTTAGCTTGTCATGCAAAGTATACATGGATGTGTGTTACTCCTTAAAGGTACAGTGACTGTATTTGGGAATGGGAAAAAGTAAAAATGCATCTGCTGAGTGTTTGGTCAGATAATAATATTAGTCTTGATCTTAAGAAATTAAATGCTGAAATTCAGGGTATACAAAATACACATCTTGATGATGTTTCGCCAGAAGATGTAATTCAAACTTTACTGGATCATTTAAAGTGGTTAAACCCTCAGTCTTGGATTACTGGAAGGTTGTCAGGATTTATTACCCTGGCCATAATTTGCCTATTATTGATAATAATCTTCTCATGTCTGTTTCGTATCCTCATGCAACAGTACACTACTCTCGGCACTAAACTTCATGGAATTATTTTGCAGCAAAAGTTAAAAAATAAAAAAGGGGGACCTGTGGGAAGCAGTCAGCCTTGAGAGCAGGTAAGGACATGCTAGGCATGCCGCCACTGCTCGAAGGGACTGTCCCTACTTGTTCCCCTCCTTGTTCCATTCCATGGGAGATAAATCACCAGGGCCCAGAGATCAGAAAGAATGTAAAATGAGACAAGCAAAGCTGTCTTCCCCCTGCACATGCAGGTTATTTTTGATGCTTCTGGGTTTATGGGTTTTCTCCCAGGGAAGTTAACCTTGAGCCGAGACAGTCTGTAGATAATGTAAACCACCATCTGGCAACCTTCCTTTTTCTAGTCTAGATAATCTGCAACTGTAGAGCAATAAAATTTGCCTTGCAACCATCAGTTGTCTTGGTCCTTCTGACCCCATTCGTCGGTGCCACTTCAGTTCCTTACCCCTTCCCTTCTGACCCTGGGCGGTGAAATCCTCTTTCTCCGGCTGGTCCGCGGCACACGTGAATATATGTTTTTGTCTTGCTGTACTGCACCTGTGCTGTCTAGTAACAGATATTTTGTCTGCTAGTAGTGTTCTAGATTATGTCTTTCCAAAGCACTGAGGCAGTGCACCTATTCTGTAGTTGCAGCTGATGCCTGAATGTAGCCTAGCTGACAAATTATTGATTAATAAGAACTTGAATTTCTGAAAGATTTGTACTGCTAACCAAAATCTGAGCAAGGAGTCTCAAATGTAATTCTTAGCCAGAATTACATGTTAATGAACCATTTAACAGTGTGAATCAAGGAACATCAGTGTAAGGATTTCTTTTAATTTATTTTTTACCTGCTTGAGATATCAGTTAAAGTTTGCCAGCTTGGTTGCAGATGAATGGACGTTTGAAGTTCACCAAACTACTTAATGTGGGATAGGATAATAGACTTCCAGCGCCCTCAAGGCTGTGACCTTGCAGCCATTTTACATAGCACATCCTCCTCCTATAGGGATGAACCTTTCCCTGGCCCGAAAAGTAGCAGCTCTGTTGAAGCTTTGCTTATTGTAACAGGCTTTTGTTTCCAGGTTACATGTCTGTGGAAGACTTAATTCTGAATAGAGAGATAGATATTACTGGAAACTAATTGTTTTTTCTATTATACTCTGATTTATCAAAAAAGTAAAACATTTAAACTGTGCTACAGAAATTCAGAAGTTGTCTTGCAATCTTTAAACAATAAATGAATGAGTTGCCCTTAAAAAAAAAAAAAAAAGGATTAAGCAGTTAAGCTGTTGGTCCCACATCAGACAAATTATCCTTATACCTCCTGTCAATATTGTTAACAGAGACTGTTATTTTATTAATCCTTATGATCCCGTGATTCTTTCTTTCATGTTTCAGGGCACAGCAGGTGAGAGAGTGGATTTGTTAAGCTGGGTGGGTTTATCCTTCTTTTATGCGTTCATTCAATTTTATGTTCATTTACTTATTGTACACACATGGCAATAGAAGCTGCTAAAGCAATCATTGCTATTCTGCAAAACAACAAGGCACAGAAGCAGATGTCTTATTTCTGAGATTTCTCCCCCCAGGATTATTATGATTAAAGATCCTTTCCCCCCACTCCCTGGAGAGGACAAGGGGCTGCTCGCTGGAGGTTTTTTAATGACTTGGGGAAAGGCTCAAATATCCCCCCATTATGGTAATCCACCCCAGGGGCAAACCACACAAGAATATTATGAATTTATTTTAGTTTTCTATCCTTGCAAAGGTAATACTCGGCTCATTAGAATATGAAAACTATACTGTCAAATTTCAGAATTACATGGATGAAGAAAATCACCAAAGTGGCATCATATCACGTGTGTTATAGTTGTATTTACTATATTGACTATATTAACTATGCTGTGTTAACAATATATTGTATAACTATATATTGAAAAGGCAAAATGCTGTAACTTATTTCAGAAAAAATAATTACGTTGGCAAACCCCAAATTGTACACTGTAGACAGGTCCTAGGAAAAGAAGATTTAATTCATAGTGGACAAGAGGTTAGCTTCTGTTTTCAGCCATGTGCTATTTCAAGAATTAAACGTCATGAATAATACAGGATATAAGAGGAATAGTCTAAAGACCGAAAAGCACATTTTGATTAGGAAAGAGAATTTAAGGCTTAAGTCTTTTTTTTTTTAAGGAAAACTGCCTTATTACTATGAGATAAGAAAATTGTTTCCTTCTTTTCTTCCTTGCTTTCTTCTTTTTCTTTTTTTTAACCTTTTTAATTTTGGATATTTGACCTCTAAGCTGAGATGACTGAAAATGCCTCCTCTGGGCATCAACCTTTTTGAAAGACTTTTTCCCCGTCCCTAAGGGCTATTTGTCTCTTGGAGGCATTGCCTGCATTACTCACCAAGAGGCAAGCATTTGTCCTTGTACTAAATGCTGACATCTCCTGATAAGAGGGAAGCTGCAAAGTAGAAGAATTGAAGGTCAATATGTTGATAGTGGTCTCAAGAGCATTGATGTACATTTGTGTATTGGGGAAGGGGAGAGAAGCTTGAGAGTGGGCCAGTGGGGAGGGGTAAATATTTTGTGATGCTGTCTACCTATGGGCTTATAAAGTTTACAGCTGCATTAGGAGGACAAGCATTACCATTAGCATGAAAAGTAGGGCAGACCTCAGTTGCAAAAGCTTCTAGCCATACACATAGGGCAATACGTAAATGATACACCTTATTGCATTCACCCATTCACCCTCCCCTGTTCATGCTAATTGGAAATTTCAGTCCATTTCAGAGAAGTAACACAACTATCGATCATTTTCCCTGGCACGAATCTTCCTAGAGCTCACGCACTAGCCCATGTGTCTTAGATTTAATATCTGATCACTAGCTGGATTGAAGCCAAGAGGTGGTTCCCAAAGTTGCTGCACATGAGAATCACCTGGGGAACTCTGAGACCTCCCTGTGCCCAGGCTCCTCCCTAGACCTACTGAATCAAAATCTCTGGGGCTGGGACCCAGACACCAATGTTTTTCTTAAAAGCTCTTTAGGTAATTCAAATGAGCAGCAAAGCTTGAGAAGCAGCCCAATAACGGGAACAAACTTATTTCACACAGATAAAGTGGGGCAATTCATATGTTAAAAGAACATGAATATATGTCCATGCCTCTCTCACGCTTTGTCACAGTTTACCCTTCCCCCTCCCCATATCCTCAAGTCCGTTCTCTAGTAAGTCTGTGTCTTTATTCCTGTTTTACCCCTAGGTTCTTCATGACATTTTTTTTCTTAAATTCTATATATATGTGTTAGCATACGGTATTTGTCTCTCTCTTTCTGACTGACTTCTACACTGTTGGTGGGGATGTAAATTGGTGCAACCACTATGGAAAACACTATGGCAGTTCCTCAAAAAGCTAAAAATAGAGCTACCATATGATCCAGCAATCTTACTCCTGGGCATATATCTGGACAAAACTATAATTCGAAAACATACATGCACCCCTATGTTCACAGCAGCACTATTTATAATAGCCAAGACATGCAAACAACCTAAATGTCCACTCACAGATGAATGGATAAAGAAGATGTGATATATATAAAATGGAATACTACTCAGCTATGAAAAAGAATGAAATAATGCCATTTGCAGCAACATGGCTGGACCTAGAGACTATTATACTAAATGAAGTAAGTGAGAAGGAGAAAGACAAATACCATATGATATCACTTATATGTGGAATCTAGAATATGATACAAATGAACTTATCCATGAAACAGAAACAGACTCACAGACATAGCACACAAACTTGTGGTTCCCGAGGGGAAGGGGGAGGTGGGGGAGTGATGGATTGGGAGTTTGGGATTAGCAGAGGTAACCTATTATATATATGATGGATAAACAACAAGGTCCTACTGTATAGTACAGGGAACTATAGTCAATGTCCTGTAATTAACCATAATGGAAAAGAATATGAAAAATTGTATATATGTATAACTGAATCACTTAGTTGTACAGCATAAACTAACACAACATTGTATATCAACTATACTTCAGTAAAATAAATTTTTAAAAAAAGGAAAAGAAACATGAATATATATATATATACATATATATATATATATTTCTTTTTTTCCTCTTTATTCTGTTTGTGTTTCAAATAGGCTTTTTTTTTTCCTTCTGCAAAAAGCGTTATTGTTTCCATTTGGTCCAAGGCTTGGGAGAGGGCTCCAGGGCGGTTACAAAGCTGCCTAGTAGCTGCAGAGCAGGGCTTCAGGCAGAAGCTCTGATGCCAGAGGGGCTCCTCAGAGGCCGCTGGACTTCAGAGACTCCTGTTTGTGCTCGAGGGTGAGCCTTTCAAAGAGATACTCGCCCAGCACAGCCTGCGGACCAGCCAGCCTGCGGAGGTTGGTCAGGTGGTCGCCCATCTTCTTGATGAGTTTCACCTGCTCCTCCAGGAAGCGGCTCTCCAGGAAGTCACAGAGGTGGGAGCCTGCGCGGGCGGAACCCAGGGCGCGCAGATCTGACAGTGCCTGGTGCAGGCTCTTCTCCCTAAGAATGGCGGCTTCCACAGCGTCCTGGGTTTTACCCCACTCATCTTGAGAAGGCTTCCGCGCATCCTGGAAGAGGGCGCGGCCACAGCAGTGGTTTTGCATTTTCAAGAGATGCTGGGCGCCCTCACACTTCTCCTCAGCCAGTTGGCGAAAAATGTGGCCCACACTGTCCAGAGTCCCATTGTTGCTGTCGAAATAGAAGCTCAGAGAGAGGTAAGTGTCCCCAGATGCATGTTGAACAGGCGGTGGACGGCGGCCTCCACCTCGATGGAATAATTCTGACGAACCTGGGAACTCGTGGTTGATCAGTGAGAAGGAGCTAAGCTCAAAAAACGGTGTTGGCCTGTCCTGGAGGCTGAGGATAGCTGAGTGGCTGATTCCAAAGGTTGCGACAGGAAGAAAGGTTGGAGGGTGGTCGGGGGCTGGAGCAAGGAGCGTCCCTGGGTCTGTTCATTCCAAACACTGTTGAAGCAAAAGACAGAACTGCAGGACTGCCGAGCGCACTGCCTCAAATAGGCTTTGATATAAATGAACAAGAAGTCCAAGCAAGGACAAAACTTACCCTTCCCCCCACCAAAATAGCTGGCGATACTAGAATCTAGACCTGGGAAGGGATTCTTCCATTACCTTCTGAACATTCCAAGCCACTAGAGCAGTGGTTCTCAAAGTATGGTCACCTTGTAACCAAGCAGTACCCTATGGGGCCTTCCTAGGGCAGACCCATCCCCCATATCCTCTGCTGTAGTTCCTCTCTGAAGTACTCAGATAATAGTATCTCAGGCATATTTCTTGAGTTTTCAGATGCTAAAAACCACCACCCAATGGAAGAAATTAACTCCTTGATGATCATGAGCGCGTAGCCCCCAGACCTTCTGGCACCTAAGGATGGATAATGTTACCTGCCCTGTGGCCTCCACATCAACCAATCAGAGGATTGTGCACGAGCTGATCACATTCCCTGGGACGTCCCTCCCTCACCTGGCCTTTAAACATGCTTTGCTGAAATCCTTTGGAGATTTCAGGGTGTTTTGGAACTCGGGCCACCCCTCTCCTTGCTCGATCCTGCAATAAACCTTTCTCTGCTCCAGACTCCAACCTTTAGGTTTGTTTGGCCTCACTGTGCTTCAGACACACGAACCTGCATTCGGTAACAACCTGACCAGTTTTACCAGCGTCCCCTGATAATGTGTCAGATATTCAAGTTTTAGGGCCCTGTCCCAGCCCTATGGAATCAGCAGCTCTGGTGGGGCTCAGTGATCTCTGTTATAACAGGCCCTCCAGATGATTTTTATTCACCTTAAAGTTTGAAAATATCTGCATTGTCAGCTGGCCAAAGCGTCCACCAGCAGGTGAAGGGGAGTGGTGCCTGGAAAAGATAGGGACCAGCCAAGGCAAATACAGCAGCATTTGCCGTGGTAGTAATGGAGAATGCCTTTTCTCCACTGGTTGGCACAGACTAGGATCTGGGAGCAGTGGCAGGGTTATTTAGGATGCTTTACATTTCAATGTAGAGGGACCGCTGTCCTGGTTTGCCAGGGACTTCCCCTGTGTGAGCACTTAAAATCTCATCCTGGCAAACCCCTTAGCCCTGGGTTTGAAAAACGTAGGGAATAACATGAAATTTAGGGGAAACATGATCTAGGTTTTGGGCGAGTCACAAGTGCTAATTAAAGCTAAGCAAGTATGGACAACACTAGCGTTCTTTAGCCCTTTGCGGGGAGGTAAATCTGATTGGGTGAAAGGACTTATTGTTAAGAGATCTTTGTAGAAACATCCCCTTCTGCTTAGTCCGCTGGTTCTCAGTTCTGGCTAGACATTGGCATCGTCTGAGGAGATTTAAAATGATTTTATTGGTCTACGATGACCAACCGTCAGTGTGAGGGTTTTTAAAAAGTGCTTCAGATGATTCTAATGCACAACCAAATTTAGGTGCCACTGCTTAAGCTTTTGAACCGCTGCTGCATATTTTCACCTCATCTTCCTATGAGAATATCCAACTGTACCTGAGGTTTGTTTTTTTTTCTTTTTCTTTTAACTGTCTTATTATAAGATTTACTGTCTTAAATAAGGTTGAATGTACAGAAAATCTTGCTAGTCCATCTGGTATAGGTGGATACTTAGAATAATATAGTTAAGATATATACCATCTAAGTATTGTGACTGGCCTTTTTTTTTGAAATTAACATATGCATTGAATTAGTATGTTCTCTTTTGAAGTTGTTCTGTTGGGGAGCTATACCTCTAATCTGCCATTGCTAAATATCTGGACACCTCTTATTAGGAATTGCTTTTAGAAATCTTTAGGGATTAAAACCAAGATTGCTGTATTATTTGTACTGGAACCACAAAAACCTCACAGAGTTCCCCCGCTGTACCTTCTACCCCCATCTCTAACCCTTGGCAACTTCTAATCTGTTCTCCATCTCCACGGTTTTGTTATTTTAAGAATAATATGTAAACATAATCATGAATTACTTAATCTTCGGAGATCGGCTTTTCAAAATTTTTCCCTCGGCATCATTCCCTTGAAGTTCATTTCAATTTTTGCATATATTAATAATTTGTTCCTTTTTGTTGCTCGGTAGTATTCTATCATAAGATTTTATCACAATTTGTTTCAACATTCATCCACCGAAAGACATTTGGGTAGTTGCCAGTTTTTGGCTATTATAAATAAAACTGCTATGAACATTTATGTGTAAGTTTCTGTGGGAACTTAATTAAGTTTTTGTTTCTTTTGGATAAATGCTCAAGAGTACAATTACTGCGTTGTAGGGTGAATCTACTTTTAGGATTAAAAGAGACTGTCAAGCTGTTGATCAGAGTGGCTAAACCATTTTATTTTCCCACCAGTGATGTGATATAATTTTTCTATGTACTCGCCAGCATTTGATGTTGTCACTATACTTTAATTTTAGTTACTCTCTGACATCTCATTATGGTCTTAATTTGCATTTCCCTAATGGCTAATGATGCTGAGCATCTTTTCATGTGCTCCTTTGCCGTGTGTATATTCTCTTCCATGAAATGTCTGTTCCTGTCTTCTGCCTATTTTCTAGTTGGATTTTTTTAAGTTGTTTGGAGAGTTCTTTGTATATTATAGATACAAGTCATTTGTCTCATATGGGATTTTCAAATATGTTTTCCTACTGTGTAATTTGAGTTTTCATCCACTTAAAAGGATCTTCTATGAAGCATTTTTAACTCATTTTGATGAGATCCAATTTATCAGTTTTTGCCTTTATTGATCATACTTTTGGTGTCAAGTCTAAGAATTATTCCCCTAGTTCTAGATGCCAAACATTTTCTCCTATTTTTTTCCTAAAAATGCTCTGATTTTACATTTAAGATTATGATCCACTTTGATTTAATTTTTGTGTAAGGTGTGGAGGTTAAGGTTCATTTTTTGTTTGTTTTTGTCGAGGGATGTCCAACTGTTTCAGTACCATTTTTTGAAAAGTCTATTCTTCCTTGATAGCTTTTGCACTGCTGTCAAAAACAAGTTATATGTATTGATGTCAGTCTATTTCTGGGTTCTCTATTCCATTCCATTGATCTATGTATCTACCCTCCATCATTACTGCAAAATCTTGAAATTGGGTAGATTAATTCCTCCCATTTTCACCTTCCTTTACAAGTTGTTTTAGCTATTCTTCAGCCTCTTCTTACCATATAAATCTTAGAATAAGCTTGTCTATGTCCACAAAAACCTTGAGGGCATTTTAAGAGTAATTGTGTTAAGCCTCTTAACTTGGGGAGAATTGACATCTTTATCATGTTGTGTTTTCTAATCCATGAACAAGGTGTGTCTCCCTATTTGTTTGGGACTTAAAAATTTTTCTTCATCAGCATTTTGTAATTTTCAGTCTAGAGGTCCTATAAATGTCTTATTGGGCTTATATTTAAGTATTTATTTAGGTCAGTTGTAAATGGCATCACATAGTCTTATTTAAGCTTCTACACATTTGTTATTAATATATAATTTGATAAAATTGTGGTGATCTTGTACTCTAAATCATTTACAAACTAATATTATTTCTCAAGCTTTTTGTGGATTCCTTGGTATTTTCTCCATTTAGATTATCATCTCATCTTCAGATACAGACAGTTTTACTTTTCCTTATTCAGTATAATAGGATATATTACTATTCAACATTCAGTAGGATATGTTCCTTCCTATGCAACGTAGTAGGAATAGTCCTTTTATCTTTTAAATAAACTTTTAAAAAATTTAACTTTTAAATTTATGTATTTATTTATTTTTGCTTTATTTTCTTACTAGAACCTCCAGTGATATATTTAATAAAAGTGGTGAGAGCAGATATCGGTGCCTTGTTTCTGAGCTTACAGAGAAAGCATCCAGTCTTTCACAGTTAAATATAATGTCGGTATAGGTTGTTTGTAGATCATCTTTATGAGTTTCAGTATGCTCCTTTTCTATTCCTAGTTTGCTTGGAGTTTTTTTTCTTCTTTTTTTAAAATCATGAATGGGATTGGATTTTGTCAGATGCTTTCTCTGCATTAATGGATAGGATCACATGACTTTTCCCCCTTAATCTATTGGATATGGTGGATTACACTGTTTAATTTTCCAATATTTAACCAACTTTGCATAACTGGAATAAATCCCACTTGGTCATGGTATATTATTCTTTTCATATATTTCTGGATTTAATTTGCTAATATTTGGCTGAGGGTTTTTCAGCCAATTTCATAAAAAATATTGGTCTGTAGGTTTCTTCTTTCTATACTATCCCTGTCTGGTTTTGGTATCAAGGTAATACTGGCTTCATAAAATTAATTAGAAACTGTTCCCTCTACTTCTATTTCTTATCAAATCATGTAAAATTGGTGTTAATTCTTTAAGTCTTGGGTAAAAGTGAAACATCTAAGCCTGAACATTTCTTTTGGGAGTTTTTAAATGAAAAACCAGTATTTCTAATGGTTACAGGAAAGTTGAGATTATCTATTTCATCTTGGCTGAGTTTTGGTAGTTTTGGGTGTAGAAACATTGGCCCATTTCATCTACATTTTTGAATTTCTAGTGTAGACTTGTTCATAGTAACTTGTCCCTCATTAACCTGCAGGATATGTCATGGTATCCCTGGTTGCATTTCTGATATCTGTGATTTGTGCCATCTCTCTGTTTAATCTTTGTCAGTCTTTCTAGATCTTTATTGGTTAGATTGCTTATTTCAAAGAACCAGCCTTTTGTTTCATTGATTTCCCCCCCTATTTTCCTGTTTTCAGTTTCATGGATTTCTGTTTCATCTTTATTATTTCCTTCTTTCTGCTTGTTTAGTGTTTTTTCCTCTTCCTTTTTTACTATTTTAATATAGAAAATTAGATTATTGCTTTGAAATATTTTCTTTCCCAATTTAGTGCTATAAACTTCCCTTTCAGCGTTGCTTTCACTTCATTCCGCAAACTTTGATCTGTTATATCTCCATTTTCTTTTATTCTATACATTTAAAATTTTTTCCCTTGATGCTGTCTTTTTTACCCATGAGTTATTTGGAAGTGTGATGTTTAGTTTTCATGTGATTGAAGATTTTCCTGTTGTCTTTCTCTTATTGATTTCTAGTCTGATTCCATTATGGCTAGAGAACATACTCTCTATGATTTTAATTCTTTTAAATCTGCTAATGTTTTTTTATCGCCCAGTATATGGTATATGAGTGAATGTTCCATGGACACTTGAATATGTATTCTGCTCTTACTGAGTGTGTTCTTTAAATGTCAGTTATATCCTGTTGATTGATGATGTTTTCAGTTCTTCCATATCCTTGCTGATTTTTCTCTCTGGTAGTTGTATAAATTGCTGTGTTGAAGTCTCAAATAATAATTGTGGATTTAAAACTTTCTCCTTTTACCTTTTTCAGTGTTTGCTTCATGCATTTTGAAGTTCTGTTGTTTGGTGCACACACATTTAGTATCACTAGGTCATCTAGGTGGATTATTCCTGTTATCTTTATGTAATGACCCTCTTTGCCCCTAATAATTTCCTTTGCTCTGAAGTCTACTTTATCTGATATTAATATAGCCATTCCTGCTTTTTCTGATTAATGTTCACATGATATATCATTTTCATCCTTTTACTTTGAACTACCTATATCATGATGTTTAAAGTAAGCTTCTTATAGACAGTATATAGTTGGATCATGCTTGCGATTTTTTAATCTACTCTTCCAATCTCTGTCTTTGACTTGGTTATTTAGATCATTTACCGTTAATGTAATTATTGCCATGTCAAAGATTTGGTCTACCATGTTATTTTTTGTTTTGTCTTTTACCTTAGTTTCTCAATCCTGTGTTTCCCTTATTTTTCCTTCTTGTGGGTTACTTAAACATTTTTTAATAAGTCCATTTTAATTTAATTCATTTATAATCATTTGTGTATACTGTTTGTATAGTTTTCTTAGTGGTTGCTTTTGGCATTACAGTATACATATGTAACTTATCATAGCCTACTGGAATCAGTGTTTCATTACTTCAAGTGAAGTTTCAAAATTTTACTTCCATTTAGGTCTCTTAATATTCCCCAGTTTTAAAGTATGATTTTCTGTAGTATTTCCTTTCTCTACATTGAGAACCCCATCAGATGGTGTCATCATTTTTGCTTTGACCATCATATAGAATTTAAGAAACTCATGAGGCTAATGATAGTCTCTTATATTTACCCCATTTGTTTTCACCCATTCCATTGTTCCCCTTTTCTTTCTGAAGTTCCCAGTCTTCTGTTATTGTTTATGTTTTCATAACAGTAGGTGATATCTTGGATTTCCAGTGCAACTGGATATGAGTTTCAGGAAACACTGAGCCTGGCTCACTTAATGCTACTGAGTTGGGGGGTTTGTATATGTTGGGCCTGTTGGCACAGCAGATGCTAGCAGATTAGACTAATGTTGATGGGACTAGTGCCACAGGAGGATGGGTTCCCATTCAGGCTATGCTGCTGCTACAGTAGATCAAGTCCCCCTCTACCCCAAGTGTGGGGCAGTGACCTGCTGCTGTCACTGCTTTGTATTAGGCTCCTTTTGCCTCAGGTGTGTGGTGGGATCCCTTGGAAGCTGCTACTGCTGCTGCTGTCAATCACAAGGTTAAATTCATTTCAGAAATACTTAAGTATAAATATATAGCCTGGCTCTTGTAGGACCTCTGTATTTTTTTTTATTGCTTTCATACAAATTATCCCAAATTTAGTGACTCAAAGCAATGTAAATTTATTACCTTACAAGTCTGACATTGGTCTCAATTGAGTAAAGTAAAAGTGTTGGCAGGATCGATGGATGAATGGATAAAGATGTGGCACATATATACAATGGAATATTACTCAGCCATAAAAAGAAATGAAATTGAGTTATTTGTAGTGAGGTGGATTGACCTAGAGACTGTCATACAGAGTGAAGTAAGTCAGAAAGAGAAAAACAAATACCATATGCTAACACATATATATGGAATCTAAAAAAAAAAGAAAAAATGGTTATGAAGAACCTAGGGGCAGGGCAGGAATAAAGACGCAGCCATAGAGAGTGGACTTGAGGACACAGGGATGGGGAAGGGTAATCTGGGATGAAGTGAGAGAGTGGCATGGACATATATACACTACCAAATGTAAAAGAGCTAGCTAGTGGGAAGCAGCCACAAAGCACAGGGAGATCAGCTCTGTGCTTTGTGTCCACCTAGATGTGTGGGATAGGGAAGGGAGGGTGGGAGGGAGATGCAAGAGGGAGGAGATATGGGGATATATGTATATGTATAGCTGATTCACTTTGTTATGAAGCAGAAACTAACACGCCATTGTAAAGCAATTATACTCCAATAAAGATGGTTAAAAAAGAAAAAAAAGTGTTGGCAGAGCTACATTCTTTTCTGGAGGCTCTTAGGGGTGTTTCTGTTCCCTGGACTTTATCCGCTTCCAGCGATCACTTGTAGTCCTTGACTCAGAGTCCCCTTTCTCCACCTACAAAACCCCAAATGTTGCATCTCTCTGATTCTGCTTCTATTAGGACATCTCTCTCTTTCTCTTTCTACAGTTGGGAATGGTTTTCTGCTTTTAAGGACTCATGCAATTAGATTTGTTCCATGAGGTAATCCAGGATAATCTTTCTATCTCAAGGCCTATAACTTCAGTCATATCTGCAAAGTCCTCTTTACCATGTAAGGTAACATATTATTGGGTTCTAGGGATTAGGGTGAGGGCATTTTTAGGAGCCATTATGCTGCCTACCACACCCTTAACAAGTGACCTTGAGAAAATTACTGAGACTTTAAAGCCTTACTTTCCTCAAACATAAAATGGAAAGAAAGATAACTAGTTAATATCATGAAAGTGAAACAGTATATATGAAATCAACTAATTCAAAAAATAAGATTTCTTCTTTTTCTTTATGATTGGCATGATTCTCAGAGTTCAGTTACTTGAAGAGTTCCCTTTTTTTAAACAGAACTAAGGAATTTCAGGGTTCAGGTGCTGTAAGATTGTCTGAATTATCTGAGTAACAATTAGCTAAGCACAGGTGTAAAGCATTTGATTTACTCCCTGGTGTCCTTTATCTTCTCATCCCACTAAATCCATATCCCTTGTCTAGCTCCAGCCAGTAGAGTCAGAGCTTGTTTTACTGTTTAACTAAAGTTCAATTTAAGTTTGCTCTACATCTCCAGATTCTCAGCCCTGGTTGCATATTATAATCACCTAGGGAGACTTCAAGACCTACTTGATGCCAGAGATTTACCTATCATGGATATTTGAGGAGGGACCTGGAATGAAATGCTCTAGCTTATGGTTTGGGGAGCCAAATCATAGTCTACACTGAGCCAAATCATTTGCGAAATCACCTCTGAAAAGGAATTTATCTGTGGTGACTGATGCTCTTCCTTTGTCAGTATGCTTGTCCCTCTTTGGGGGAAAAGAAGAAGGGGAAAAAACCCCCAGCGGTTGGGCTGCCTGAATTATAACCTGATGCTGTGGAATTAGTGTTGGCTCAGAGCACACATCTTCGGATACCCATTCTCTCTCCTGCTTCCTTGCATGAGCTTATATCCTTGGGCAGTTTTTCATCCACCACCCTCTTTTGCTTCTAATCTTAGCAAGTAAAGTCTCTCCTTAATGAAACAGCATTTCATGAGACTTACTGGGAGCATAGGTCTGTTCCAGACCTATCCTATGTTAGCTAAAGCAGATATAAGTGATGTATTTTTGGCATTCATCCTTGTGGATTGGAGAGAGAAGACAGAATTTTATCCTTCAGGTGTCATATGACTGGGCAAATGGGCTCATTCCCTCTACTGCCTACCATGTAAAATACTGAGGGTGTTACCTCTAGAAGGTATCTTCTAGGTATCAAAATAGCTCAGAAAAGTCATATTTCTCAGTAAAAGGTGACAAAACTATGGCTTAGGTGGTGAATTTTCCATGTCAATTTGTCTGGGCCACCATGCCCAGTTATTTGGTCAAATATTATTCTGGATATTTCTGTGATGGTGTTTTTGTGTTTTTTAAAATTTTTATGTTTTATTTATTTATATTTTTGGCTGCATTGGGTCTTCGTTGCTGCACGTGGGCTTTCTCTATTTGCAGCAAGCGAGGGCTACTCTTTGTTGTGGTGTGCGGGCTTCTCATTGCGGTGGCTTCTCTTGTTGCAGAGCATGGGCGCTAGGTGCACGGGCTCAGTAGCTGTGGTGCATGGGCTTAGTTGCTCCACGGCATGTGAGATCTTCCCAGACCAGGGCTCAATCCCGTGTCCCCTGCATTGGCAGGCGGATTCTTAACCACTGTGCCACCAGGGTAGTCCCTATGATGGTGTTTTGGGATGAAATTCATAACTAAATTTGTGGTGGACTTTGAGTAAAGCAGATTATCCTCCATAATATGCATGGGCTTCATCCAATCAGGTGAAGCTCTTAATAAAGACTGACCTCCCTGTCGCAAAAAGGAATTCTGCCAGAAGACTTACAGAAATTGAACTGCAACTCTTCCTAGAGTTTCTAGACAGCCTAATCTGCAGCTTTTGAATTTACCAAGCCTCTATTATTGTGTGAACCAATTGTTTAAAATCTCTCTCTCTCTTTCTCTATCTTTATATAGATATGGATATAGATCTAGATATCAATATCGATATCTAGATCTATATCTGTCAGTATATATGGGCACATTGTATACACATGCTGTTGGTTCTGTTTTTCTGGAGAACCTTGACTAATACAGTGGCCCATATAAATAAAAGGATGAACCCAAGTTCACCCAGGTAGAAAGTAGTACAATGAGAACTGGAACTTAAGGCCTCATGACTCATTCAGCTGTGAACACTGACCCAGAACTGGCGTCCACACACTCTGGCCCACTGATCAGATCTTGCTTGACTCCTGGTTTTGTACATAACGTTTGGCTTGAACACACCGCATCCATTCATTAACGTATTGTGCATGGCTGTTTCTGTGCTACAGCAGCAGATGGGCAGTTGTAATGCAGACGTATGGTACAGAAAATCCAAAATATTTACTATCTGACCCTTTACAAAAAAGATCTGCTGACCCCTGCTCTAGGATGCCATCTGATTTCTGATAGCACCGAGGAGAATAATTCATGCACATTGGGATAGATTGTTAATCTCATGTCCTCCTTAGGTCAAAGATCTCTTAAATGCTCACCCTTGCAATAGCCAGCTTGGGGAGCATTGTCTGAGGATGCAGAAATTTTTCTTGCCAGGTCTTTCCAATCCACACTGCTCCCTGACTATGGTTCTTAAAACCTATTTTTTAAAAAAATTTTTATTGGAGTATAGTTGATGTACAGTGTTGTGTTAGTTTCAGGTGTACAGCAAAGTGAATCAGTTATACATGTATATATATCCACTTTTTTGTTTTCTTTTTTCAGTACGCGGGCCTCTCACTGTTGTGGCCTTTCCCGTTGTGGAGCACAGGCTCCAGACGCGCAGGCTCAGCGGCCATGGCTCACGGGCCCAGCCGCTCCACGGCATGTGGGATCTTCACGGACCGGGGCACGAACCCGTGTCCCCTGCATCAGCAGGCAGACTCTCAACCACTGTGCCACCAGGGAAGCCCCACTTTTATTTTTTTTTTGGAGTCTTTTCCAAATAGCCCATTACAGAGTACTGAATGGAGTTCCCTGGGCTAATAAGAAGAGCAGGTTCTTACTAGTTATCTATTTCATGTATAGTAGTGTGTATATTTCAGTCCCAATCTCCCAATTTAGCCTCCCTGCCACAATCCCCTGGTAACCCTAAGTTTGTTTTCTACATCCGTGCCTCTACTTCTAAAACCTGTCTATTTTAACCAACTACCACTCATTGCTTACTGTCTCTGGCTTCATGTACTTGATAATAAATCTACTTCTTGTTCTATCCTGCATGACATGTTCCAAGGACTGAGATAATATCTTATTCTACATAATTTGTCCTTGATATTGTCTATCTTGGGGTCTTCATCTATGTCCCAAAGAAGACAGTCACTCTGTCTTCTAGTACTACTACTAATACCACATTTTATGGCATGAATTTGACCCAATGCACTGAACTATCCCTTTAGAAGCTGTATGCAACCTGTCACTGGGTTTTAGCACAGGGGTAGAACTCAGATTAGTGATCATATATAAACAAATCTACTTGACCAGAAACTTTTTGTCTCACCATTTATTACACAAGTAACTTCTGTCTTTGCATCTATGATGTAAATATTTTTAATTTCCTAAATTATCTGAAAAATTATTTAGAGCTTCCATTTCAGTAGGCATTGGAATTGCTGTGTTATGACTATTTCATTATTTTATTTCCAAGTGTTAAATTAGGCTTCAAGCTTTGGCCAAGAGTAGACAGGAAAGGGTTTCAAAGAAATGAAGAGTGGGAAAAACTTCTGATGCAAGGGAGACTTAATAAAGATTTGATTTTGAATCAATAATTTATAATAAAGGTTTGAGTTTGAATCAATAATTTATGTCATTGCAAAATAGCTCCCTGGTAAAAGTCCATTCTTTGGTAATCATTAAGTACAGAAATTAACAATCAAAATATGCAGTGATCTTCTTCATTTTCTAAAAACAAACCTATATCTAGATGAGAGGAGAATTCATCTCATAACTCAGCCTCTGGACTTATGACTCCAAGTCCTGTCTTCTTTCAACCATACCTGCTAAGTTTCTGTCTAACTTCTTGAGCATGAGGTAATGGCGTCAGCTTTCATCCCCTTCCTCAGTATATAGCTTGGTGAGCATGAGTAAGGGATCTAAAACTTGAGAACCTGGGTTCAAATGTTGACTCTAAAATTTACTTGTTGAGTACTCTTGAGCATGTTATCTGTTTTTGCCTCAGTTTTCTCATCTATAAAATAGAGATACCATTACTTCTCTCAGGGAGTTGCTATGAGGGTGAAAGAGAAAATTCATACAATGCAAGAATTTATCAGTTCTTGGAACACAATAAATACCGAAAAATAATGTTAGCCATTATCAAGGCCCCCTCATTTTATGGATAATATAGATTAGTTTATATAGGTCTAATATTTACATATGCATAAACATTTTGTACCTATGTGTGTGTATACGTTCTTCTTAGAAATTGAGCAGTCAACATTCACATCTAAAAATCTGTGCTCTGTGAAATGTAGATATCCTGTGTACAGACACAGTGCTATAGTTATCTATTGCTACATAATAAAGAAGTCCAAACTTAGTGGTGAAATAAACAAAAATTTTAATATGTGCCCAGATTTTGTGGGTCAGCAGTTCAAACAGTACACAGAGGAGATGGCTTGTCTCTACTCCATGACTGATATCTGAAACCTCAGCTCATGAGGATTCGGATGGCTGGAGCTGGAATCATCTAGATAATTTTAATTCACATGTCTGGCCCTTGAAGACTGGGCCCAACAAGGACTGTTGACTGGAGTGCCTATAGATGGCTGCCCAGGTGGCTTGGACTTCTCATAACGTGGTAGTTAGGATTCAAGATAGAGTATTCCAAGAGAATGAGTGTCCAGGGTTGAAGCATTCCACGAGAATCATGCAAAAGCTGCATGACCTTTTATGACCTAGTCTTAGATGTTACATAGCATCAATTTCATTATATACTATTGCAGGCGTTGGAGACCTTTTTCCATAAAGTGTCAGACAGTCAATATTTTAGGCTTTACAAGCCATACAGTCTCTTTTGCAACTACTTAGCTCTGCTGCTGTGATGTGAAAACAGACACAAACAATACATATACTAAGGAACATGGCTGTGTTCCAATAAAGCTTCATTTATAAAAGCTGGTAGAGGCCTAGACTTGGCCCACCAGCCATAATTTACTGACCCCTGCTTTATTGTTTGAAGCCAATGGAAAGCCTGCCTAAATTCAAGGGAAAATGCCCACATCTGGATGCGAAGAATGGCAATGAATCTGAGACCCTGTATTAAAACCACTACATATGGGATATTTATAAGAGGATCTGTCTGCATACCTTGTTTCTCCCATGTATGGTGGATATGAGGTATTGGGACATCTTACATCTCTGTAAGCCTGGGTCAGGGTCAAAGTTGGAATCTGAACTCAATGACCTTGATTTCTGGAATAATCGGTAACTCTGATTATGATTTGCTTACACTCCTTACCCCAATAAATATACCACAAAAGATAGATTTCAAGTAAACAATTGCTTTATGGCAGATTTTTATTAAGTCTCCATTGACTGAATTATTCCATTTTGGTTGGAAAGCATGAGTTTTGCTTCTTTCCTAAAGAGATCTGCAACTTTTCAGATGTGGCATTTCATTCTACTGAGAGGATGATGTAGGTTTTTATAAACGGAAAAAGCAGGGCAGGCTGAGTTCACTCAGATCGTACTAATGCTTACAGGAATAACCGAAACTGGAACACAGGCTTCCAGGTTTTCCTGTCCTGTGCTCTTTCCGGTAGGTGCCATTGTCTGCTGGGTCTGGCAGTAATAATTTCTGACCTTTACCTCTCTACGCTAAGGTGAAGTGGTTTTGGGCTTTGTTAACTTTCTTATGAGTGTGTACTAAATTGTGTCCATAAAGTAAGCTGAATTCCTCAGGGAAGGATAGCTGTTACTGTGTTATTACTGCAAATGTTGTGTTGGTTACCTTTTTTTCTTTTGTCCAGTTGTATCCTGAACTTAAAAGTTATATTATCCGAAATGAAAGATGTGCATCTGGTAGAAAAGACTAATTTAAGGGATGAAAATTCCTGATGATTGCTTCAGTCAACCCTTAATACACACCGAGCTTCATTAGTAAATAGACAACTCTCAGACCATTCCCTTGGAAGAGGTCGCATAATCAGCCTTTGTGTTGATTTCGCATTCTGTTCGGTAGAGACAGAACAAATTAGAATAATTAGCTGGTACAGGAAAGCACAAAGAACTTTCTTCTGTTTTTGTGATGCATCCCGTAATAAGGGTTGAAAATGAGACTGGAGGTAAGAACGTGAAACTCAGAAGAGCAAAGGAGAGAGGATATTGTTTCTTTGAAAATATTCTTTCAGTGTTGGCCCAGAAGAAATATGAAGCTGAGGAAATTTTTTTTTTAATGATGATTTTTGTGTTAATGATGTGAGTGTAGAATTACTAAGAATCAGGAAGCAAACATCCTTTTCCACCACGGACTTGGGAGCAAATGAAACCATAAATACTCCCTGCTCTTGGAAACCCTTTTGGAGCAGTAATCAGAGAAGGGTAAAGGCAAAGCCTCAGGGCAGAGGTGTTCAGAGCAAAGGGATAGGAGGAGAACAAAAGGAGAGTGGATATGTTTAGAGCTGTCATTTTGAAATTTACCTGCTTCTGATTCAGTGCTGCTTTGCTGCTGTGTTGGTCCAGTGGAAATCCTCAAAGCAGGAGCAGCCGTATTTTAAAATAATAAGCTTAGAACAACTGACTTTAATCCAGGTCTCTTTAGCTCAAGAGCACAGAGGAGAGTATGAGGAAAGAGTGAGGCCACAAGGAATTGTTCACTGGGTACCTTTTCCCCAAACCTCACTAAGTGGGAGAAACTGACCACTGGATTATGTGCCTTGAAGGAAAGCAAAAATGTTGAAAGGAAGGAGTGTGGAGCTTGTTTAGAAAGCAAGCTGTATCATTTGGTCACCTGCTGATGATAATAGCATTGGCTGAGACCTGACCGTTTACAATGAAGTCACTTCTGTAGGTAGTAAGTTCCAGGAGGGCCCGAACTGAGTATGTCTGTTTCAGCATTTAGCATGGTCTAGCATCTGAGAGGCCGGTACATTATTGGCATATAGTAGACTTAAAAATGAATATTTGTGGATTATCTGAATGAGTGGATGTGTGTGATTCACATCCTATTTGCAGGTCGTATGCCCTGCAATGGATTTTCAGTGTCAGGTTGTGAAAGTATTTATGACGGGGATTGGCATTGTTCCCTATCTAATGGAAAAAGATTACACATGAAAGGACTTTACACTGACATCCCAAAAGCCTCATAGGAATTACTTAACAAAAAAATAAAATTGGATTCTGTATAATTTCTAATTTGTAAGCTGGCCAGAACACTGGTATTTCAGCCAGTCCTCTGGTAGTTCCGATGACGTCCCCATGATCACCCAGGCATAATCAGAATGGCTTTAGGTATTGGGAGCCAAAATGTTCACAGTATTTATGGCTTTGTTCGTCCATTTAAGAAAATGGACTATTGAAAAAATAGCTTCAGACACAATATGGCATTATATGATTTAGCATGAAATCTGAGAAATATAGAGGTTATCGGAAGCCTGCAGTGGTAACGTTCCCTCTGCTATTGAAGTTATTGTCTTTAAACAAAGATTCTACATCACTAATGCTATATATATATATATATATATTTATGATATTCAGGTTAATTTCCTATTCTCTCTAAGGAAGTAATTGGTTGGTGGGTATGAGAGATGGTGTGGCTTCCAAAGGTGAAAAGTATTATTTTGTTGTAATTTCCAGCTACCTAAGGATGGGAGAGGCCAAGGACACTGCAGTCAATATATTATGTGGAGCAGGTTATACTGTGGTTTCTTTATGAACTTTTACATGTTTATTTTCTATGCAAGTTTGTGTGCTCCTTTTTGAGTTTTGGTAGATAAGTGTTTTGTAACTTTGGAATACTTGGAGTTATATATATAACTTATACATATATATTTTTTTAATGTAGTAGTTAAAGCCGTGGAGTGTACTAGTCTACCTAGGTTCAAATTCTGGCTTTACCCTGTGACTTCCCTGTGGCTTCCTCTGCTCACCTATTAAAAAGGAGGATAATAAGACTGCTGTGGTGAGTTATATACTAAGCGCTATTTAAGCATTTGCTATAATGATCATGTATA
Organism: Stenella coeruleoalba; assembly: GCF_951394435.1. NCBI lineage: Eukaryota > Metazoa > Chordata > Mammalia > Artiodactyla > Delphinidae > Stenella > Stenella coeruleoalba. The sequence continues at coordinate 47,140,746 of NC_137163.1, forward strand.
CTCGAAGGCAAGGAACTTGCCCCTTGATCATCTCTGTATTCCTAGTGCTTAAGAATTCCTAGTGCTTTCCTGGTGCATTGTCTTAGGATAGAGATAGCTCAGTATAGTTCTTCTCACTATAAAGTACTGTTACGTTGAAAGTCTTTGCTTGTGTACTAATAATCCATGACATATCTGCTGAGGACAAGGAAAGGAATGGTTTTAAAAGTGCAATGGATAACAAAAGATTGTATGATGTAATGCCTTTATTATGTAATTATAAAACTAACAAATGATCATGGTAGAAAATTTGAAAAACTCCTAGACAAAAGAGACATCAACAAAATTTGGAGTAACTTTCAGAGTGTAGAGTTGTCCATGAATATTAGTGCTTTCATATTTTCTAGGACTTTAAGTAGACTCTGCTTCTTAAGAGTCTATTCATGATATTTTACTTTAATGATGTTTTCATCATGGGGACACACACACACAGAAATCTGTTAAAAAAAAAAAGATATGTAAATCACTGATGTTTCAGATAGCCACATGAAATAAAGTGAGAAAGGTCAACAAGCTGAAAGAATGTGGAGTAGCATCTCCTTAATTGCTTACATAACTCTGATAATTACCTCTCTGTGGATAAAGTAATTAATGGGGAATCTAATTCAAGAAAAATGTATGAACTGCAAGCCTTCTCGAAGCCAAGTATTTCTTTCCACAAAAGGTTACTTTCCACGGCTGTGCTTCCTTATTACCAGACAGGGAAAGAGTATTGTATGGCAAAGGATCTTCCTGAAGGAGGGTGCTTCCCACACTGATTGTCATAAATGACTTCGGAATGACTGTTGCTGTATTACCAAAATCTTAAACTAGGATATTTTTGACAAATGCGGTCCTTAGTTAATTTTTAGAACTACAAACTGTCAGATGGCTCTGAAATAACAATTGTTTGGCTATTCTGCAGGGTGATCACAATATGGTAATGACCTGGAGGTATCACTAAAAAGCAGGAAGGTGTGAGTCTTCCTTTGGTGCCAGAGTGAAATGCGAGTTGGAGTCGGAAAAGAGGCCCACAACCAAGTGATAGAGAAGGAAATGTGAGGTCATTAGTGAGAAACCAGGTTGAAGTTAAGGTGAAGAGGCATGAGGAAATGGGCAACTGTTACAGTATTACAAAGATCATCAAGAAGCATATCCATGAATGTGGTTTGTATTGCAATCTGCTGAAAAAGAGACAAATATCCTGGCCTGGCCTTCATGGAGATTATATTTTATTGATTCTGATAATAGATTATTGTTGAAAAGGGCCTCCTATAAATTATAACCATGCAAAGGCAGCAAGATAATTTTTTTTCTTTATGTATGTGTTTCTCATTCCTACTCACTTCTCTCTTAGGGGAACAGAAAATCACAAAAAGCAAAAATGTGAATTCTCAGCTATTCGTTTTCAAAATAATTTTTTTTCCAAATTCCAGTGGAGGCAATAGGTTAACTGTTAAGATTTGTAAGGCTCAAAAAGCTAGATTTTTACAAAGTGTAGCCAAATTTTATTACATAAATAATAGCTTTAGAAAGAATATGTGGTGATGCAAAGTTGGAAAAAGGTGGTTTTTCTTCCGTGAATGGCTTCACTGTGTTGGGAGAAGAGGCACAGAAGAAATCAAAGTAATTAAACATGGGGTGAGTTTTCCTGATAGGGGACTCTAGTGCTTTAAAATAGACTAGATAATCCTAGGGATAATCTGAGGGTAGAACAGACCAATGCCTCATTTCCAATCTGGTACCCTGGAAGAAAACAGTGTATTTCCTTTGAGGTCTTGAGAGGTTTTTCTTCTGCTTTGTTTTGGTTTTGGTTTATTTTGTAATCAACCCTATTAAGGTATCATTTACATACAATAAAATGCAGACATTTTTAGTCAACGGTTCAGTGACTTTTAATTAATGTATACATTTGTATAACTACCACCCCCATAAAGACAGATAACAATTCTAAAACCCTAGAAAGTTTCCTCCCAGGCTTTTGCAAAAATATCCCCATCTCCCACCCCAAGGCAACCACGGATCTGTTTTTTATCTTTAGAGATGACTTTTGCCCAGTTTAGAATTTCATGTAAGTTGAATAATACAGTGGGTGCCCTTTTGATCTGGCTTCACTTGCTCAGCATATGGTTTTTGAGATTCATTCATGTTGGGATGTTTTAAACCAGGACTTTAGCCTGGGTGGCTGATGTTGTCTGAAGGCACCTATAGGTACATCTGAGTCTCTGGCATTGTCACTGTCTGTTCTTGGCTCAGTATTTTCAACTTTACTAAGAAGCACAAGGTTGAAGTAAGGAAGATCATTGTCAGTATAATGGAGGTGAAATGGGTTCTGTTATATAATATTCTCAGCAAAAATTGACCTGCTTGGAATCATTGTGTTGATAATCGAAAAGGATTCTCTTCCTCCAAAAGCCTTGATACTATATAAAACTTCTAAAGGACGCTGTCCTAGGACCCTTCTTTTAGTTTTCATATTTTGGGAAACATTTCTGGAAAATTCAAATGCTCGCAACCTGAAAGAAGCAATTATTCACCTGAGGCCTAACTCTGCTAAAGTTGAGTTGTCCGACCTTTACATGCTGATAGAACCCAAATAGCCTTGCAAAACAATGCTCTCTTGTTGGATATAAGCATATAGATTGTTTAAGATGGACGTGTATATGCAGTAAAGTGAAAAAACAGAGAATCTTTGAGTTTCCCTTGCTGGGTTTTTTTATTTTTTCATTTAAGTTTCTATAGCATATGCTAATAATTCACAGTAACCTCAGGGTAGTTTTAGGTCCACTCTTTACATAAATGTTGAAGTACTCCATACCCACCTTTTTTCTACCTTCCTTCTTTTCTTCCATCTTTCCTTTCTAACTTCTTATAATCCATTATACTTAATCCTGCATTTGCTGAGGTGACAATTAGTGTAGGAAAATACTGTGAAATTTTGCTGTTCAGAACGCATGTTGACCAAATTCTATATTGAGAAAAGGTCTGGATTTACCCAGAGTAACCCTTTCTCAGCGTCTTTGAATAAAGGGCATAGAAAGTGGGCTATATATAGTATCCTGACAGGTATGTAGAATTCATAGCAATTGCCCTCAAAGAGCTTACCTAGCGTAGATGCATATGAATGCATTTAATGATTGCTTTATTGGCAGCAGTGCCAACGTAAGCAGTCTGTTTGGTTTTATATCATTCTCATTACCTGCTCTTTACCACTGTATACACTGCTAATGGCGTGGTTTCTATGGCTTGTGAATTTCACGGCCAAATAATATGTAATTTATTGCACACTTTAGTGTAGAAGATGGAGACTCCATAACTTTTCGTGTGCTCTTTGCCCCTTTGGAATGTATTACACTGAGACCAGTCAAAGTAATAAATTTATTTCAAATGTGCGTGATAGCTAAACATCAATTAGGACTGATGGGCAATATTTCTGCTTCCAGCAACATAACAGTGTTTAAAGACTAAGTCATTGAACGTGGAGTTACTGAACATGGGACTCAGTTCATTGGGATCCTTCTTAGAAAAATAAAGGACAACTTGAATTGGATTTGTGTGGCTTATTCAAGTAGTAACTAATCAGCTACATCTTGGTGAACTTAATTTGTCACAATCGTTTGGTATTTTATTAACTCTCTTCCCCTTCTTCCCCCGACTCTCACGAGAACGTATCATGAGTACCTTAAAACATACTAAGTCGTCTTCCATCCCTGTTAATCTAACTACAAAAGCACATTTTCCTTATCCAATGCAACTTACTGTCTTTTAGAGTAGCTGTGCTTTTAATTCTCTACAAAATTAAAACCAGCAAAGAGAAACATTTTCAAGGAGCCACCACATTGTAGCGCTTTAGAAAGAAGACTTTAGAATTAAGGGCAACTGTATCATTTTATAGCTAAAGCACCTGAGGCCTAATGAGGGAAGGTAACCATCGAGGTTAGGGAAAGGGGTGGAAGATCAGGTTTCCAGCTGAGAAAGAGTCTAGAGGGACTCAATCTGAGCAGGTCAAAAACTGAAATGAGGCCACGAATGTTCTGGGAAGGCTGGCATCTGGCCTCAAGTGTGGGATTCAGACAGGGAGTGGACCCGGGGGGAACTGAGCTTCTGCAGTAGGCAGAGAAGTCCACCTCATCTCCGGAAAGTGCCACTGACATCGGAGTTGAGGGGAAAGAGCAATGAATTTCAGTCCACCAGAGAAAGCAGGCCAGTCTGATTAACTCTGAATTTAGGCTTATTTCAGATACTTCTTGAGAAAGAACTTGGACAAGAGCAAGTCCCACGCAGCCTCTTTTAAATCCATGCCCAGTATTTTCTGGTGGAGCTGCTAAACCCTCCAAGTGACTCCAGTATTTTAATTTCACTCTATATTTAATTCTGACAGTTCTATGATTGATTATTTAATGGGAAAATAAGTAGGGTTACAAAAGAGTGTGAATGTATTTTACAAGATGATGATGGGCGGAGTGGAGCAGTCTGGAATGGGACACAAATAAAAAGGGATGTTGGTAAAGAAAAACGTCTATTAGAAATGGAGAGGAATTCACAAGGAAATTAGTGCCTGACACCACGCCCTTCTCTCTTCATGTTTAGAAGCTAGTTTCTAATTTTATTTTCATAGGAGATGTGCCTGTGATGAATTCTCTTTTACCTCCACACCATTTATCACATGGACATATTGTGAAGTTTGTGTGAGAGAAAGCAAGTATTAGAATTTGTCTTGGAAGGAGCTATAAACACTTCCTGGAACAATCTAGGGTAGAAGGAAAAGGAAAGGAAGGTGGAAACAAAGGAGAAAGACAGCTGATGATGCTGGAGTCTCTCACTGGGATTTGTGGTATCTCTTTTTGAAACTAAGTACAGAAAGTCAGAACTTGACTGATTGTTTCTTGATCACGGTTTGTTTTCAGTTTTGCTTTTTTCTTGCTCTCTCATCAGTTATTCCAGCCATTGGTATGTCATTTTCAGTTTCAGTAAGCATGCCTGTCTTGTTTCCATTCGCATTATTCATGCAAACGTTGATTGAACTGATGACCCCGAGTTATCAAGGAAACATTAGATACACCAGTAGATACATTTCTTAATTTTAGAAAAAAATTACCGAGTGAAGGTTAAAATAACTCCTCTTAAATTTGTCATTTTAAAAAAACTTCTCCTAACATACAATACCTCATTGCCTAACAATGCCAGATAAATGAAGAATGCCTGTGTATTCATGAATGCAGGCTAGTCTGTATATTTTTTGGCAGGTATGACCGTTACCGAGGGTAACGGCCTTGTTTGCCGGCCATGTCCTGTCTCCTAGATAGTTGTAGTTTCTGTTGTCTTTCAGTTGGTCCATTGGATATCAGAGGGGAATTTATAAAACTATACTTCCCTTTACACTTAGTTTTTTCTTTTGTTTTGTTTTACTTGAAGTATAGTTGATTGACAATGTTGTGTTTCAGGTGTACAGCCAAGTGATTCAGATATATGTATTTCTTTTTCAGATCCTTTTCCATTATAGGTTATTACAAGGTATTGAATATAGTTGCCTGTGCTATACAGTAGGACCTCGTAGTCTATCTACTTTATATATAGTTTACACTTACTTTGTGTGATACACGCTGGTCAGACCACATGATTATTTTCACTTCTGATATAATTTTTTCTGGTCCAACCTCAAATCTTTGATAAGATATTTTTTAGCATGTGTGTGCTCTAAATTCAACAGTAGTTATTAGAGATATGGTTTTGCACTAGGTATTCTTCGTTCTTTTGTTCTCGGCCAACCAACTGAAAGTTCGCTTTTATTTTCTGGTTGGTTTGCTAGATGTTTATGACTATAATAAAAGTCTTACATTTTGCCTCCTATCTTAAAACACAATCTGAATTAGCAATGGATATTGTGCTATACATAGGCGCTGTGATATAAATATAGTTTCTAACTTCAAAAACATATAGCCTAGAAGGGAACACAGACACATATGCAGCAATTATGGCAACTGCATTTGTTTACTAAGTGAAATAGCACTGAGATGGATAAAGTGCTAACAAGCCTTGAACAGCCAAATCAGCTTCAAAAACAGATGTGCAGTTCTTTAAAAATCTTTTTAACATTTTTCCAGCTACATGTAGAATATAACTTAGCATAAAAACGGTATGGGTTTTATTTTAAGTAATTTAGCATTTTGACATCCTCATAATGAAATTAAATCCAGAAGGAGGTTTCTCTCCATGATCTCTTGAAATGGTCCTTGATCATCCACAATATTTCCCATCATCACAAAGGCGGTACCAAGGGCAGGAAACTCCAGCATTATTACAGTTTCATAAAGCAAAGTGAATTTTAAGAATATAATGTCCCCAAACTGATAAAGGTCTTGACAGATAATTTCAAGGGAAGCATACATTATTTTTTGTTTGTCAGAGGGCAAAAATATTTAGGTTGAGTTAATGAATGGTAGAGTTTTTGAGTGGAGAGTGTCCTTAAAATATTATGTAGATCTGTACTGTCAACAGATGCTAGCCACATGGCATTATTTATATTTAAACAAATTTAAAAATAAGGTTAAAAAATCAGTTCCTCAGTTGCATTTGCCATATTCCAAAGATGTTTATTAGCTCCATGTAGCTATTGAATACTGCACTGCACGGTACAGATATAGAATATTTTCATTATCACCAAAAATTCTATTGAGCAATACTAAAATTATACCCAGATATTCACAGAGAAGGCAACCAAGTCTCAAGGAAATAATATAACTTCCCCAGGATCACACAGCTATGTTTTTAAAGAAAAAGAAAACGACACAAAGGAAATAGTAACAGAGGCATTAATGAAACCCAGTAAGTTTCTGGAGCAGTCAAAGTAGGGTTTAAAAGTGCATACTTAGCTGTTAGCAGGGCTGAAGCTCTTGATGGTTGGTAAGATCTACCTGCCTGAATTTGGACATTAGCATTTTATGCAATGAATTAAAAGCAAAAGATCCTTTCAGCGAATGGCTACCAGCTCCATAGTTTTAGCCATTGCCTTGCTTCCAGGTTATGTTTATCACTTTCATATACAGGGCACCACTGTGAGAAGTGATGGTTTATTTGACCCCAGAGAAATCAAGAAATCTTATGGGGGTTATGGATATATTTGAAAAGGTTGGTTTTTAAATGCATCATGCAGACTGGCCCTGTTTTAAAAGGGATTCCTGCCATCAAATAATCAAAATGTAAACTGTCTTCTCACCTTGCAAAAGTCAAAGATAGTCCCTGCATCTTTATTATTTCGTTGAAATCCAAATATTATTTTTCCATTCTCTAACTTGTTTTCCTCACAGTGTGATCAACTATTGCCAAGGAAGGAAAGGTTAGATTTATCAGTCAAAGTTTGCTAAAGGCCCCCTAGGTAAGTGAACCCTCAGGAGAAACAATCGTCATGTATTCTTTTTCTGTTGTTTCAGTATCTTCGTAAAGAGTCATTTCAGTATGTTTGGTTCTGTAGCAGAGGTTCTGTGAAGTGCTTATCTTCCTCAGAGGTCCAGAAAGCCTGCGAGTCTGTGGGTAAAGATGGGTAAGGAGAGAGAGGGAAGGAGGCTAGAGAGAGGCTCAGTGCTGATAAGGACAGTGTTCTAAAGCCTCCTGGGGGTGAGGCTGGGGTGTACAAACACCCACGACTAATCTAGACAGAAACTGAATAATCAAGGGGACGACCACTGTGAAGTCATGTGGTCACCTCTCCCTCTAGAAATAAACATTGCCCTCAGTAAGTCTCCCCCCTGCCCCAGAAGAGCATTAGGAAGGTCTGGAGAGGGGGATTATTGGCAGAAATGGAAAAAGCAGGTTGAAGGGATTAGCCTGGAGCAGAGAGCCCAAGAAACCCAAGCCAGTAGATGGAAGGCAGACTTTTCATGGAAGTCTCCAAGCCCACGTCAAGTTCTGGGACCACCAAGTACAAGTCAAAGAGTGCTCATTTAACCCCTTTGGGCCCCCACGGGAGTGGAGGAAGGCTGGACAGAGAGGGAGAAGGGGCCATTGAAGGTACAGTATTTACTATGGGATTTAACTCCTCAAAGGCCTCCCAGTAGCTTCAGATCTGCTCAAGAATCCTTCATGTCCTGCTGGTTTGCAGTGAGTGGCTCACAGCTTCAAGGCCTCCTCTGCCAGATGGAGAACTATTTCAAACATCCTGCCTCTATTTTGTACTCTAGCAATGCAGACAGGAAACGTGACCCCATTTTCAGGTTCTAAAGAGAAATTCTAAGTACCTGAAAGACTGAGGAACATGGTGGCTTTTATTTAAGATGTGGAGATAGAGAGCACATACCTGGACTTGGGCCTGCAGCAGCACAGAATTGCACCAAGAGTTCCCTTTATTTTCTCTCGCATCTCTGTTCCTCCTTTTCTCTCTGCTGGATTAGCCATGGGGACTCCCAAGTTCTTCATTGTGTGGTCCTGGTACCAAGATTCTCCTGGGAATTATAAAGCTATTCACCTTCTACATCGAGCACTTCTTATTTTTTCCCCAGCAACATAAGTCATCCTTAAGAAGGGTCAGGTGCTAGCTCTTAAATATATATTAGTTATCCCTTTGTACATTAAATTCTCTTTCTTGGAGACTGCTCCTGAGATGGTGTTCACCGTGCTCCCAGCTGGCCTCCTGAAGTTCTGCCCTGCCTTCCCCAACAGGTACAGTTCAGGAGCTGCCTACCTCAGGGTGATAGGTTATCTTCTAGTTGCTTTATTCCTTTCCCTTTTATATTTAGAGAGTATAACTGGAATACATAAACTTCTCTGTGACCACAGCTTTATTTGCAACCCACAGGTTTTGTTATGGCATATTTTCATTATCATTGAATTAATAAAATTCTAATTCCCATTGCAACTTTATCTTTGACCTACATAATGATCAGAAGTATGTTTTTAATATCCAAGTATTCGGTAAAATATTGGTTATATAGTTTTAAATTTCTCGCTTATTCGGAAACTTGTTTTATAACCAGAATATAGTCAATTTTATAAATGTGCCACGTGCACCTAAAAATTTCTGCGTGATATATATATTCCATCATTGTTGGTGCGGTGTTTTATGTAAATTCAGGCCGAAGTTTTTAATGATGGTATTCAGATCTTCTATAATCTGCTGATTTATTGTTGTGGTTCTATGTTACTGATCTAGGTAATTTAGATTTTTCTATTTCTACTTAGATTTTTGGAATTTCCCTTCATATATTGCATTGAAGTTTAGATTTATAATATATTCCTTGTAAAGTAACAGTGGGTTTTATTATCCTGCCTTATCGCCAGTGATACTTTTTGCTTTCAAATCTATGTTAACATTAAAAAATCTTCTTCAATTTTGCTTATTGTTGTTATGCCATAATTGTTGAATCCTTTCATTTTCAATCTGACTCTTGTCTCTTGTAGGTGGCATAGAATTAGGTTTTTTGTTTGTTTCAATAATCCTTGTCCTTTAATTTATTTACAGTTAATGTATTTTCTTACAGACCGTATACTCCTTGTTTACTATTTGTCCCACCTTGTTATGTTCCTTTTGCTCTTATTTCTTCCTTTGAGATTTCTTCAAATTCCATTTTCCCTTGTATTAGCTTGTTACTTTTACATAAATAGCAGTTACACATGTACCATGACTTATTAGCTCTTTTACTGCTTCTCAAGCAATGCTGAGATCTTAAATTTCTTTTACTACTTTTTCCTCTTCCATTTGTTTTAATGCATTCTAATTTTTGATATATTTTATTATTACCCTTTTGTGTTGTTAGATTTTATTTAGGTTTATCCACTTATTTATCCTTTCTGTTATACATAATTCTTTATAAAGTCCTTATTTTCATCTGTGATAATCTTCCTTCTGCCTGCAGGTCTCCCTTTATAATTTAATTCAGTCAGTTCTGATGAGAAAATATTTTCTAAATTTTGTTTGTCTGCAAATTTCCTTATTGCATCTTTCCTTCCAAACAACATTTTCTCTGCCTCTACAATTCCCAATGGGCAGTTCTTTTCTTTAGCACTTAAAAATGTTATTCCATTATTTTCTAGTATCCATTCAGTTTCACTGAGAAGTAAGCTGTAATCTTAATCCTATTGTTCCTTTGAAAGTAATCTCTCTCTTTTTCATCGGGCTGCTTTTAAGATGTCATGCTTTTCTTTGCTGTTCTGAATTGTACTGTGGTGATCTTAGGTGTGGTTTTCTTTGTATTTGTTCTTGTTGCGCTTTTTTAGTGCTTATTGAATTTATGGCTCCATATATTCCTTTTAGTTTTAGAGAACTCTCAGCTGTTAATATTTCTGAAATATTGTTTTCATCCCAATCTCTGTCTCCTTTTTTCTTTGGACTCCAGTTTATACATATGATAAAAATGTTTACTGTGGCCCATATGTCTCAAATGAGCTTATGTGTACTTTTTATTCTTTTCGTTTCCCGTGCTTTAGTCTTAATATTGTTACTACTCTATCTTCCAGTTCACTTACCTCTCTTTACCTGTGTCCAATCCACTACCGAGTTTTAAATTTCATATAATTTTTAATTCTATCAGTTCAACTTCAATCAGTTTATAGTTTCTAGTTGTCAAGTTAAATTCTTCACCTTGTCATCTATTTTCTTGAACTTGATAATATTTACCAAAATATGTAAGATCTTTAATGTTTAGGTCATCTATGATTCTGATTCTGTTTTGTTTTTTATTCTAATTCTCCTTTTCTTGGTAGTCTTGGTGGTTCTTCAGTGAATACCAGACTTGGGATATGACAAGTTGTAGAGAATCTGAATGACATTACAGTTGCCCTTTGGACAACCTGGGTTTGAACTGCACAGATCCACTTATACATGGATTTTTTTTTCAATAAGTAATACAGTACTACATGAGCTGTGGTTGGTTGAATCCTCAGATTCAGAACCACAGATAAGAAGGGCCGACCATAAAGTTATATGTGGATTTTTGACTGCACAGGGAGTCAGCGTCTCTAACTCCAACATTGTTCCAGGGTCAACTGTATTTTCTTGAGGAGAGAATTTCCTATTCTTAGGTAAGGAGCAGAGGGGAAGATCACCTCAGTCACCTGGACCAACTTCATACTCATTTTCCTTCTTTATAAGGTTCAATGTAGATGTTGCATCAACCTTCCTAACACACACACACACACAGACACACAGACACACAGACACACAGACACACACATATGTAGAGACTTCCAATGTCCTAATTCATATCATTAGTTTTCCATTGGGCCACAAATCTTTCATAGGTTCTGATCCCCAATTTTGTCTCTTCAGCATTATGAGCCAACTAAGTCTTTGCTTTGACTTCAGTTAGCTTTTGTTTGACTTCTTAGCATCTTGTCTTGTCTACCTATTATACATGGAAAATACTGCAAGGGAACACTGCTGCTGAATGCAGCTCCGTTCTCTGAATCTTTACTCTCTCTGTGATTTTGGTCCTTAAAATTCTAGCTGCCTTGTTATTTCTCAATTCCAACTCTGGTTTCCTTAGTCCTATGACATTGTCCTAAGTCTACTGGCTTTTCTACCTCCTAGGAGCCACATTTGGTTTCTCAGACTTTTGCTCTTCATCAGTAGTTTCTAAATGACTGGGCTAGAAACGCATGTGCAGAATATTGTTCTCACTTCAGTGAGTTTCTTTCTCTATTTTACTTTTCTAGGTCATGGCTACCTCAGTAGCTTTCTAACGCTCACAGTCAAATGTTGCTTATGATTTATCTGGCCTTTCTAGTATGTTTTCCTAAGGTAAACTGATATAGTTGGAAACAGAAGTTCGTACCCACCATTTAAAAAATTCTGTTTTGTCTTTCTATGAATTCTCTTTTTGTCCCATCTTCTGTCACTTTTTCCTACCCAAAATTCCCATTCTCACAGATAGATTATTTTAAGATTAAAAATTATTATTAAGCTAATATGTTAATTTTGAAAGGAATTAATTTTGCTTTGAACAAGAACACAGATTGGTGAATGGAACATGGAAGAATCCTTAAGACCTTTTTCATCTCTAAGAGTAGTATCCAACCATCGGTACCATCATAAGTTTGTCAACTATGGAAGAAAGCAGTCTTTATAAAATCAGCATTTTTTTTCTTATTTTTTTGGGTGTCACCAGGACTTGCCTTAGACCACAACTCCTGGCAACACCAAATATAAATGAACCCTGTTACCCATGGGCGTTTACTTGGCTCTGCCACCCTAAGATTGGCCTCCTGGCTCCTTAACCCCAGGGGACTCTAAGCCCTGGGCCACATTCTTGAACCCAAGCCCTGCTCCTCTGTCAGTGGGCAGAATAGTCCTGATACCCCCTGGACCAGGGACTGGGCACATGGCCCACATCTGCCACCACACGGGTCAGGGCGAGAGGGAAGAGGGACCTTGACATTCTCTTCTGGTTTCCCTCTGGGGCTTGGAGTCAGATCCAGGCAAAGACCCCTCCCTTCCGTGTGGAGCTCCTGGCCCCTCATTTGCAGCACCCAAAACCTGCCTCTGGGGAACCCCTCATTTTGCTCCTTTCTTTGGCTGAGGGTGGCTCAGGAAGGAAGCACTGCTGAGACCCAGAATCCCAGGCCAGAAGATGCCCAACGAAGTAGGCTAGGCCAGCCCCAGGACATGATACTGGAACTCCCTCCTAAACAAGACTGAACTCATCACACAGATGGGGAAACTGAGGTCGAAGAGGGCAACGGCTTACTGGCGGAGCCTGGAGCAGAGTCTCTAATGGACACATTCCATGTTACCACCAAAACATGGGATTTCTAGAGTGCAGCTCACCCCGTGCTGACCCCCCCCCTTAGACTGACCACCAAGGTCTCGCCTCCATAATCCCATCCCACGACACCCCCTTCCTGTGTCCCACACAACAGCCAGATTAGACCCCTTGCCCTCAGGCTGTCGTTCACAGGGCTCCTTCTCCCACCTCTGCCTGCCCAAGTTCAACCAGCCTCTTTAGGGTCCGGCTCAATGCCAGCTCCTTCGTGAGCCACCCAGAGCCCTCCTGCTCCTCTAACCTTCCGAGGTGCTTTGCCTCCACCCTCACACCCCGCGCTCTGTTGTCCACGTGAGCTGTGGTTACGGAGTGTGAGCTTCCTGAAGCCGCAGACCACCTCCCCTCTGGGCCCCAGCACCTGGCGCAGTACCCAGCACTCAGTAGGTGCTCAGTAAAATCTCCTCCTCATCTGATGCCCTGCCATGTCCTACCGATAATTGACAATAATGCCTATTGTTTATCGAGCATATACCATAAGCCCGGCTCTGGTACTGTCTCCCATCCTCATGTGATGGACCCAGGTCACAGAGGTTGTGTGACTTTCCTGAGGTCACAGCTCTGGAACTGGAACCCCACGGGTTCTTGTGCCTATATGAGTCTCCTTTCCTTCCCACTCACCTCTTCTAGATCAGACCACCATCATTTCCTCACCCTGTCCTGTCACTAAAGACTTCCCATGACTCCTTGTGGCCCACTAGACAAAATCTAAACCCCTGAGCATGGCATCTAAACTCTGTGACATCTGGCTTCTTCCCTCTTTGCAGCTTCTCCTCTAGTCTCTGAGCATCATCTCAGTTTCCAGCCTACTGTACCTTGATTTACTTGTAGGCTCTGCACATGCTTTGCCCTCTGCCTAGAACACCCTTCCCCTACTTTTCCTCCTGTGAACTCCTACACATCTCTCAACATCCAAGATCAAGGGTTACCTTCCATTCTAGTCAGATGAGACAAGCAGCAAACGAATTGGACACAAAATTGAGAGTTCTACGAGGGAAGGACCTGTGTCATCGTAGTATCCCCAATGCTTAACCCATAATCAGTGCTCAGTCAACATTTGTTGAATGAATAAATGAATACTCTATATATTCTTGTTGACTAAACGGAGAAATGGCAAAAGAATACAAGGCCACAGTATGCAGGGCTGGAGGTGGAAGGGAAGAGACTGAGGCCAGGAAGGCCAAGGACGTGGTGGAGTACAGTAACAAGTACTTCAGGGGCTGCTCTGCAGCAGAGCCACGCTCTTGGCAGAGGGAGTGTTTGTGAGAGACAGAGGAAGGAAAGTGATGGTGTGAGGGAGGCTCTGAAAGTGTGTGTGTGCACGCACACGCGCATGTGAGAAGGCGGTGGGGATGTATGCGGGGGAGTGTGCGTGTGCTGCATTTGTGAATCAGTCTGTGAGAGCGGTGCTGAGGAAGTATGTGAAGGAGTGCGTGTACGTGGCTTGTGGGTCTGTGGCGGAGAGCCCGTGCGTTCTATTTGTGCATGGGGGTCTGTGTGAGAAGGCGAGGGTGTGGGCCACGAAGGCTGTGCCGGAGGTTGTGCATGTCTGCGGGGCGAGGGGGTGGGGACAGTGATTGAGAAAGACAACAAGGAGGGGACACCTAAGAGGGGTGTGAGGGAGAAACCGTAAGTGTGCGGGCGTGGAGGGTGTCGTGAGCACGTGCAGGAGGAGACGGTGTGACCGTGAGTGTGCACGACGCGGAGGGTAAGGTAGGATGTCAGGGCGCTGCTGAGGGTGTGGCTGCATGGCCTCGGCCACAGGCCGGGAGCCAGAGGTGGGGGCTGGCCCTGGGCCCAGGATGGGGGGCTCTGACCGAGCAGAAGGTTCCTCAGAGTTCTCCCTGGAGCCACGGGTGCCAGATCACCACATCCCCAGGTAGAGAGCAGGAGGCCCAGATGTGTGTGTGCGCCTCACATTTTGTCCACAGCAAAACCTCTGGGCATTTATTTGTCTTTGTCTGTGTCCGGGTGTGCACGCCTGTGCTTGTGTGCGTGCTGCCAGCTGTGTGTCTGTGCCTGTCTTTGTCTCTGTATGTATCTGGGCCTTTGTCTCAGTGTGTGTGGCGGTTGGTCTAGGCTTGCCCACAAGATTGTGTCTGGAGTTGTGTGTGTCTACGTGTATCTGTGCCTGTGGGGCACCGGGCGTCCTTGATCTGTGCATGTCTAAGTAGGGCTGCGAGCATCCCCCTGGACCGCCTGTTTGTATCTCTGTCTGTGTGGCTTTAGTGTGAGTGGGAGAACGTTGTGCTTTGGAGACTGTGGATCTAGATCTCGGTGTATCTTTAAGTGTGAGTGTGTGCTTGTGTATCTGCATGTGAGAGTCTGCCATGCGTTGTAGTATGGAAATGCTTATGTGTGTCTGTGGAAGGTGCGTTTGTGAGACCAACGATCTCCGTGTGTCTCTGTGCCTCTGTGTGTGTATGTGTGTGTTGGGTGTGAGGGGTTTGTCACAGACTGGTGAGCAAGTTAATCTCAGACTCCGTGACACGTGGAATAAAATCACGCTCCCATAATGGAAGAGAACCAACTCTTCACCCTCTGCCCTGGGGGGCCAGGCTTAGGCCCCTATGCAGGGCCCCCTGTGGCCTCAGCACCCTACCCCCGCCTCTCCTCTGCCACACCAGGCTCATTCTGCCTCCAGAGTGCCCCGGTGCCCACTGCTGGCTGGGCTAGGCTCCAGGACATGTGACGGAGCCTTAGAGGCCTGTCCTGGGCCCCCCAGCCCCACCCACTGCTGAGGAGGGCCCTGCCCCAGATGGGAGGGCGGGTGCAGGAAGGAATCTTTGGGCCCCTCCTCCTTCCGGAGGGGAGGGATGAGCTGCAGGCCCGACCTGGATCTTCCATCTCTCAGCAACAAGATTCCTGGTGAGCAGGCTGCGAGGCTTGGCAGGGCACCTGCCGGAGACCCGCCCTCACCCGCCAGGACGCCTGGGTCCCTAGGGCCGGGCAGCAGCGGGTTCCCTGGGGAGCTAGGAGGGCCCCAGAACTTCAGGCTACAGCTGCCCAGGACTATGGGAAAGCCAGACCCTTCCAGGCTCCCACCCCCAACCACACACGGCTCCTCAGCCCCCCAGGCAAACTGCCACCCTTCTTCTGGCCTCTCCCCAGACTCCGCCTTTGCTTCAGAAAGCAGACCAGCCACCCAGCACCACCCACTCCCTACCTGAGCCTCAGCGCACACCTAGCCTGAGTTCAAGACCTCACCTCTGGGTTTGAGGGCTCTCAAGGCCAGGACTGTGCTGCTTATCTCAGAATGGGGCTTCTGAGGACAGGGCCATGTGTCCCGCAGCTGTGAAATCCCTCTTGGTCTTAGCACTCCTTCCTGACTGAGCAGTCAGGCACCAGGAGAGGATTTCAAACCCAAGGCTGGGGAAACTGAGGCAGTGAAGCTCTCTGCCCTGCCTACTGTTATGAATCAGAGGCCAAATCCAGTAGTCTAGACACACAAGTTCTTAATTCTGTCCAGCGGCAGTGGCTGCAACTTGTTCTTCCCCATAGGGGGTGCAATTTCGGGGTGGGGGAGGCATCAGTTGGAGGGAGAGGGGAATGGGCAGGTGGACCCCCCTCAACCCTCAGACTTGGATGAGCAGCCGGAGAGGTTTGGTAAGAGATTAAGGTCGAGGAGAGGAGAACCCAGATGCTCCAAGATTTATGACCGTAATTCTTCTCCCTTAAATTCCCCTCCAAGCCCCCCAGCCCTAGCCTGGTCCCTCCAGGGTCATGCTGTGGCCCCAGGCCAATGTCAAGGCCTTAACGCATCCATCAGTTGTTGCCAGGGAGTTTCCACCCCAATGGGTCCCAAAGGGAGGAGATCAACTGACACTATGGGCCCAGACCGACGGGGAAGGGGCATGGCCCTAAAGAGGTGGCCAACAGCCCCCTGCCCCCTCCCAGGATGTAGGGGCTCACAACCTCCAGGGAAGAAGCTAGGCTGGTGGGTGGGGTCCAGGAGGAGGTGACCTCCCAGCTCTGGCACCACTCCCAGCCCCGCCCTTCCAACAGGCCAGGAGACCTGGGATCCCACGGGGCCCTACAGCTTACAGGGTGTGTGGCCTTAGGCCCTTGTTGCTCCTCTCCAAGCCTCAGCCTCCCCACCACACAATGCAGGAAGTGGTCTGGATACCCCAGGCATCCCCCTTCAGCTCCGCTCCCTCAGTGCTAAGCCCTGCCCTCTCTCCAGTCCAGGGGTGTCACCTAGAATCTGGGCCAGATGGGGTGAGGCTTTGACAGTTAACTGGAGGAGCCCCTGAAGCCACCCAAGTCAGAGCTGAAGAGCGTATGGTGCTCACTCCTCCACCGCACATCCATTTTCCAGAAGAGTGAACTGAGGCCCTGAGAGAAGGTCGGGGTCTGCGCCAAGACCTGAGTGTTACTGGTGGGATGGTTAAGAGCACGGGCTCTGGGGACAGAAAGACTTAAGATTAAAATGTCAGCTGCAACAGAAACTTGTTATGTGAAGTCCCTTGCCTTCTCAGCCTCAGATTCCTCATCCATAAAATGGGCAATAGTGCCTCCCTCCCACGACTGCTGAGTTGAAATAAGAAAACGCACGTAAAGGGCTCGGCCAGTGTAGCAAACGCTTGGACAGTGGTAACTATCATGACTGTGGGTAGTATTAACACAAAGCCAAGTGGCCGGGGGGAAGGGTAGGTGGGGTCCCGACCTGGCTCATCCTCCAGACCAGGAGGGCCAGCCAAATTCCTCAGAGCCCCCCAGCTGTCTCCCCTCTTCGTTAAAGGCCTCTCATTAGTGAGCCTGGGCACCTGCCCCCCCACACGTAATAAGCCTCATTAGTATCTTAGCCCCAAGCTCTGAGCCCAGAGTCTGTGCATGTGCACACGCGTGAGGGTGGGGGGCTGCGACAGGCCACCAGCCAGGAGACAGCATCCCCGCCAACCACAGCCCCTGCCTGTCATCAGTAGGGCCCGTCACCACCCAGCTTGTCACCTGCCTGCCTCACACCTGCACCACCTGTCACCCACCCAGCCCATCACCCACCCAGCCCATCACCTGCACCACCTGTCACCCACCCAGCTCGTCACCCACCCAGCCCATCACCTGCACCACCTGTCACCCACCCAGCCCATCACCTGCACCACCTGTCACCCACCCAGCCTGTCACCGGAGCTGCCTGACAGGCCTCTGGGTGGGGGACAGGAGATGGGGAGGAGAAGACCACAGGGGTGTGGAGCTGGGGGCCCCAGAGACCCTGTTAGACCCCCACTTCAGCTCGGCATCCTGCAGCATCGCCATGGCAACGTCTCAGCCGCAACCATTTTCCCAAACATCCCTCCCGCCCCCCAGGCCCTGCTCTTAGCTGAGCTGAGGCTGAGAAGAGCCTTGACTGACAGCAGAATGGGACAGGAAGGAGCTGCTCATCAGCTGGCTGGCCTTGGCCATCCCTGCCCTCTCTGGACTTGGTTACTCCATCTGCAAAATGGAGGGGCTGGAACTAGGGAGGCCCCTGAACAGTGGGTCATCCCTTCCCAGCCTGGATTTGCTGAGCCAGTGGCCAGTTAACCTGTGAAGGCTGGTGGGGGCGGGGTACAAAAGGACAGGGGGTTCTGGGTTCTTCCACACTCCTTTGCCCTGGCCCAGCTCACACAGGCTGGGCCTCTGGCCCAAACTCACATAGCAAAAGAGGAGGAGCAGGCTGGAAGGCAGAGGGGTTCTGCCACAGGACTGCCAGCTGGAGATGATGCCACAGTGGGTGACCCAAGGCTGAGTTGGCCCCCACCTCCAAGCTGCATTATTTATAAAACCCAGAGCTCCTAGCCGAGCAACAGCTGCGGTGCCGCCCCTCCAGGGGGCACAGGCAGCGGTGGAAGGGAGGTGTCTCCCCGGGGGAGCCCCCTGGGGTCCCGGGCTCCCTCTACAGCTGGCTGGGGCAGAGGCTGAGGTGGGAAAGGGGCGGCTGCGCCATCCTTCCCCTCCCAGCCCCCTCTCCTCTCCTCTCCTCCAGGCAGGCAGGCGGCGATAGGATTACTTCTGCATGACTGCCCGCTCCACAGGGTTCCAGAGACCCTCCTGCCTGCAACAATCTAAAATTCCTGTAGCCCGGCCTCTCTCCCTTTCTCCCCACAGTGAATGCTCCAGCTTCTAGCACAGTGTGCCCGCGGCCGCCACCACCACCAGCGAGCTGGCCGGGGCCCCAGGTCCCCGGAACCACGGGCAAAGGTAGACCCATCCTCGGGGTGTCCCTCGGAACCCTCTGAGGCCCAGGCCCTGGCCCATCCCCTCCGGCCCCTGGTGCCCGTCAGGCCCCACAGGGCAAGGCTCAAGCTGGGGTCGGGCCTGCCAGCTGCGCCAAGGAGGACCAGCACATACGTGCAAACACACCTGGTGGGTCCTGGCGTGCCTGGCCACATCCTCTGCTGCCAAAACCTGGATGTCCCCACCTCTGCTCTAACCGCCCCCTCCCTAACCTCACTAATCCTTGCTACCCTGGGGTGGGCAGACAGCTGGGCCAGGCCAGCGCCTGTGGCTCCCCAGGGCACAAGAAGCAGGCAAGAGATCGATCCACTGAATTTTTTAAGGCTCTAATGGAGCCTGCCTCCCCAGACTTGGGGCCTGGGACACAGGCGATCTCTCAGGGACCCCTCCCTCAGCATTGCAGTTGCTTCCTCTTTCAGGTCTAGGGGGTCGGGGCACCTTTCTAGGAGCCTTTCCCCCAACAAGAGAAGAGGCACGAGGGGCCCCTGGGAAAGAGATGGGATTGGGGGGCTGTGAGCAATACCCAGAGGCCCCCCCAGTCTCCCCAGCCCTAATGCAGGCAGAAGCAGCTCAGCCTCTAAATCACTCCCCTCATGCTGCCCTCTGAGGCGGATTCTGTGCATCTGTAATTAGGGGGTGGAACAGATGGTGGAGATTCTGTTTAAAATCATGCATCTAGTAAAGTAACCTTCACTGTTGGAACTGACTCCCAGGGAGACCAAGCCCCAAGCCTGGATCTGGGGGTGGGGTGGGAGGGGAAGCATGTCAAGCCAGCACCTTCTCCATCTTTTTTTCCTGAAGCTCCAGACCCAGTGTCCCCCTCAGGTGAGCCCAAGAAGAGGGGGATTTGGCAAGCACCTGAGAATGTGCAGGCTGGGGGTAAATCCCCCTGCCCAGACCCCCCCACCCCCACCCATACACGACAGAGTCAGGGCATGGCTGGGTACTCAGAGTTCTTGGCTGACACACCAGGATGACCAGGTGCCAAGAGCCCCCAAAGAGGCCCCAAACCCCCAAAGCCCAGGCCAGGGTGCCCAGAGCACAGGGTCTTGGGTGGGGCAGCTTTGAACCAGATGTACAGCCTCACTGTCCAGGAATGAAAGGCCTGGGGCAATGAGGGGGTTGGAGATGCCTCCCCAGGCAGAGGAGGCTCTGGGAAGTGGGGGAGGACCAGGCAGCCGAGAATGAGAGAGAGCACGGAAGAGTGGGCCAGTGTGTCTTCAAGGCTGAGGCTATCTGGGGGGAGGTTGGGGGAGGGAGGCTGGGGAGGACAAGGTGGGGTGGGGGAGCGGTGATGGAGAGCGCTGAGGAGGGAGGCTGTGCTGGAACGTGTGATGGTGGGAGTGCGGCTGCAGGGTGAGGTGTGGGCGCAGGGCGGAGCTGCTCTGAGGGGTGACTGGGCTGGGGCCCTGTGTGTTTGTGTATGAGTGCGGGACTGGTGTTTGGAGAGGGGTGGGGGCTGTCCCTGGGCCCTTGGATGGCTGAGGAAAGTACTGGAGCTGGAGCTTGCTGGGGAACACACAGAGGACTGCTTGTTTGCGGAGGTGCTGGGATCTGGGGGGGTGTGTGCGTGTGTGGGATGCGCATGCACGTGCACGGCCTGGAAGGTACGAGAAGCTGAGAGGACATTACTGTTCAAAGATGCACCGTGTCTGTGTGTTTGAGGTAAATGGTGTGGCTACAGGGGTGTCCTCCTCCGCGTGGGTGTTGAGGCGGTGTGTGTACGTGTATGTCGCGGGGAGAGTTTGGAAAGGTGTAGGGGGCTGTATCAATGTGTCTGGGGACGTGATGAGCTGCAGCGGAGGGAAACGCTGGGGCCATCGGGAGAGTCTGTGGGTGTCTGGTTAGGTGCTGGGACTCTGAGAACCTGAGTGTGTGGAAGGTATTAGGGCTACAGTAGGGTCCTGGGTGTATCTGGGGAGGTGCTGGGATTGGAGGAAGAGTTGATCTGTTTCAGGATGTGGTAGAAGCCTTGTGTGTGTGTTGGGGTGTCTGGGGGTATATTGGGGGTCATAAACATCTGGGTTTTGGATAAGTACTAGGGCTGTAATATGTGTTTGGGTGGGTAGGCATGTGGTGGTTGTGTGTTTGGGGGCGTGCTGGGGCTGTGTGTTTAGGGGTGCTGGAGCTGTGAGTGGTTGTGTATTTAGGAGGTACAAGGGGCTGGAGTTGGGCCCCTGTGCCCAGACAGGTGATGGGGCTGCGGGGTGAGGGCGGGTGCCCCTCTGAGGAGGTGAAGGGCAGAGTCCTGGCCTTTGCTCAGGGGCCCACCTGGGGGCTGCCCGCTAGAGCCCCTCTGCCGGTGGTGCCCGCCCACCCCCAGACCCCACGTCCGGGTGTCGAGACAGGCAGTCCATCTGTCTCTTCCTGTGCCCAGGCCGAAGGAGCAGTGCCGCCTCCTCGCTCCCTGGGGGGGCGGCAGCAGATCCCAGCCCACCCATCTGCCTTCAGATGGTCGAGGCAGGAGCCTCCACAAAGCTGCCTGGAGGGCATCCCTGTGTTTGAAGAGGCACGGGCTGGGGGGTGGGGGGAACTGCACAGCAAACAGTCCTCGTGGAGACTCCTTTGAAAACCACTGACGCCAGGAGAGACCAAGAGGGAGGACAGGGACGGGTATGTCTGTCCTTGTACGTCGTGCGGGTCAGCGCCCAACTGTGTGCCTTGGAGCCCCTTTGCATGTGTTCATGCCGGTGGCCTCTGTTCAAGCAGCATCCTTGCCTTGGAAAACAGCCCTCCAACCCAGGCTACGAGCTCACAGCCTCACACAGGCAGCTACCCCCTCATCCATGCACCCTGCCTACACTACACTCACACGCAAACATCCCCCACACCTTCACATCTGCAGAACACGGCACCCTGGTACACATGCCCCTCAGCCCCAGAGTCCCAGTCCTTCACATGTGTACGCCCATGACACACACCCGCACACTGCAAAGCCAGGTACAGCCACATGCACCTGTCACATATGCATGCCTCCACACAGACATACCCGACAAGTAGCTGTCACACCCACACCCACACACTCCACACAACTTGAGGAGTGGATCTCCCTGTCACACCCATATCCCACCTCATATGCACTCAGTCTCTCTCATACACATTGTAACAGATACTCACCATCCCTGATACCTGTACATACGCGCACATGTTTGTACACGTGCATACCCACTCTCACCAGCTCTCAGCTCTTTCGCACCAGCCAGTTTCTCTGTGTCCAGGCCAGGCCCTGCAGGAAGGCTGCCACCGGCTGAAAGTGTCTCCTGCCTCCCTGCCCTGCCAGCTAGGTCAGAGTGGGGGGCATACCCCCCACCATGGCTCCCTGGGAACCCTGATCTTCCCCTCCAGAGAGAAAGAGTCCTCTCTCTGCTCTGGGGTGTCTGCCACTGTTGTGTGAGAGTGTGACTGTGTATGTGTGTGTATCAACATGTTTTGAGAAGCCACGATGAGGCCTGTGTGTCACTGCCTGGATGGGTAAGAAAGCATAGGGACAGGTTCACCGGTTATGTTTGTGAGATTCAAGATGAGTGTGAGAGCAGAGACATGTATGCCACAAAATGTGTATTTGTGAGTGTGTGTGAGGCCAGGCCCCTGTGGACAGGTGTGAGTATGGGGGGGTGCACTTACACAAGGAGACACACGGTGAGTGTGAGTGGGGAGTGAGTGGGAAGTATTCTGGGATATTTTCTGAGAGAAGGGGTATGTACATTTGTGAGTAGGGGTCAGGGCTACGAGAGGCACCCTCCGCAACTCCCTCCCCCTACAAAGAGATCAGGGGAAAGGGGTCTCTGGGATCTGGGGGGAGAGTGTGTGTGTGTGTGTGTGTGTGTGTGTGTGTGTGTGTGTGTGTGTGTGTGTGTGTGTGTGTGTGTGTGTGTGTGTGTGTGTGTGTGTGTCTTCCTCTCTCTCTTTCTCCCTGACCTCTTTAGCACCTAGAAACTGAGACGGGGGTGGAAGGAATGGAGACTTGGCTGGCCTGGGGGTTTGGGGAGGGAAGCAGGAGAAAACACCTTCCAGATTCTCATCAAATCCTTGTTTGTGGTTTGTAGCCTTCAGTCTCTCCTCTCTCTTTCTCTCGGTCTGGGTTTCCCCCTTTCTTTATCTCTTTCTGCCCCTCCCTCTCTCCCCCATATCTCTCCTTCTCCCATCTCAGTCACCTTGTCTCCCCCCTTGGATCTCCCTGTCTCCAAGTCTCTGTCTCTGTCTGTCTGTTACTCTCTCCCCAGGCCCTTCCATTTTTCTGACTCCTGTCTCTGCCAGCACCTCTGTATGTCCGTCTCTCCCAGCCCTGGTCCATCTGTCTGTCTCTCTCCGTCTGCCTGTGCGTGGGTGTCTCTGTCCATCTGCTCCGCCACCCATCTGTCTGGTTGTCTGTGCTAGTCCTTCTAAGGGTGCCCACTCGCTCACCAAGACACCCTCCCCCAGGTCAGCAAAGGCCTCTCCTGGCTCAGGGGGCGGGGAGGGGGTGCAGAGCTGCAGCTTCTGGAAGCTTCAGTAGCAGCTGGCTGAGCTGGGAGTTCGGGGCCAGCCAGCTGCAGAAGTGGCCCCTCCCCTGGGCTCCCAAGCCAAGGACCCCAGAGCAGAGAGAGGAGAAAGCAGGGCCTCACTGCAGCTGAGTCTGTGTGTGCGCGCGTAGGGGGAGGCAGGGGGCCTCACTTTGCCTTCACTTCACCGTTCCCCCCAAAGCCAGGCCCTGTAGGAGAGGAAGCTTCAGTGCCCACCTCCCTCATCCCCTCACCAATGGAAGAGATGCTGGGGATCCAGGAGGGAAGGGCTGGGGGATGCCAGGCCTTGGACGAAGCCATAGCTTCCTGTCAGATGGGTGGGAGGGGGGCTCCTTCCCTCCTCCCTCCCAGGCAGTCCCTGGGGATCCCTCCAGTGCTGGTCCCAGCTCCGGACACGAGGGGCCCCATAGGCAGTTCTCACCAGCTCCCACAGGGACCATTCCTACCTCCCAGCTGCCCCAGAGCCTCTGAGCCACAGAGATAAGGCGGAGGGGGGTGGATCACAAGGGTGTCTCCTCCCTCCCCAAATGGAGGTTGGCTCTGGACATCTGGAGTTCGTGGCCCTGTCTACGCCCTGGCCATCCTGAGAGGCCCCAGGCAGTTCCACCTACCATTGCCAGCCCGGCACCACACACACACACACTGCACCCCAGCACTCGTGGCCCACCACCGCCACTCCCTGGCCCAGCAACTCTGAGGGCTCGAGAGGAGCCCTACCGCGGAGACCTGCACCCTACACTGACTGGTGGCAGCCTCCAGCAGGGCCCCCGGCACAAAGCCAGCAGCTGGAGGAAGTACCCCCCAACACTTCTCAGGAGGCTCTGTTCCTCCCTCTCTAAGAAGAGCTCACAGTCCAAATCCCACAATAGATGGGGAAACTGAGGAAGGGATGGGATGACACAGTCAGTCATTCTTCCTGAGACCCTGGGGTGGGATCATAAATGAGGAATAGGGAATGAAAAGGACGCCGCAGGGGCAGAATCTGGCTCCTTCCTGACCTGCCACGGGCAAAGTCCATGTTGGCTGCACAGCCCTGCACAGCCCTACCGCTGGGCCAGGGCCAGGGGCTGGCTCCCTCCCTCTAGAGCTCTCCTTGCCCCTGGCTGGGCCCCCTCCCTCTCCTCACTTCTGAGCAGCCCTCCCTGCCCTCTCCCTCCCAGCTCTGGCTCTCTCATCCTCAGCTCTTGGAAGCCTGACTCACTGTTTCCCCTCCTCTCTCCCCTCCCTCCCTCTCTCCTGGCAGCGGAGCCTCCCCCTCCCCTGGGGGGGCTCTGGCCACAAGGGTGCCCGCCTGCTCCTCTCCCCAGGCTCTGGCCCCCTCCGCACCCAGGAGGCCCCCTGCAGCTGTTCCAGCTCTCTAACTACAGAGGTGGACGGAAAGAGCCTAGGTCCCAGGCAAGCAAGGGGAGGGGACCCCTCTAGACTGGATTTCCTCCTGTCAAACAAGGTGGGGGGGATCCAACCGGATGACACCCCTGGTGTCTCTAACAGTCCTAATGTTCTCCGCTTTTAAAAGCCCGGTGCCTCCTGACAGAGCGCCCACAACCTGTGGGGTGCTGTACCTGCCTCAGGCTCCGCCCCCAGGTCCAAAGAAGAGGTCGGCTCTGTTCCCAGACATTTGGGGAGTGGGGAGACGCTGCCCTGGGGCAGGAGAATTAGTCAAGTGACCCCTGGAATCCTCCTGTCTCCCCGTTCTCCCTCCTCCTGTGGGAGAGCTTCCTTCTCTCTCTCTCCCACCTGTCCTCCCTTTTCCCAGAGACGTTTGCTTGTCTCTCCTTCAGATACTATCCTAGCAGCAATTGATCTTGGGTGAGAGGCTCTCAGTGCCCACTCATTTTGGGCTGTGGGGTGGGGAATGGCACATGCCTAGGCCTTCTTGGTCCCCTGGATGCCATCTCCAGGGGCTGTGATCCTGGCTCTTCTCCTTGACCGTTTTCTCTCTCACCCCCTCATCCCTGGCTTCTGTCACCATCTTTTCCTCTTTCTACCTCATGTCGGGCTCTCTGGGTCTCTTTCCTCCCCACCTCCCCCAGCTCTCTCCCTGGGGGGCCCATCTGCTGACATTAGCAACAATGTTACCGTTGCTCCCCCCCCTTCAGTTCCCAGCTCCACCCCATCCTGGCTTCCCCCTCCCCGGATCTGTCCCAAGAGACCCAGGGGACCCAGAGGCAGAGCTGGGCTCCATCCCATAAAGGTGAGTCTGCTTGACCTCACTAATCACACCAGAAGTGCCTGGGCATCTGGTATGAAGGCATGGCACCCTGTGGTCTTGGGTGGCTGGCCTGAGGCACAGAGCTCTGTATTCCACAAACCAAAAAAAAAGAAGTTGACTTGGGGTGGGGCAGAGCAGAGAAGAGGGGAAGTGAGGGGGATCAGGTTTGCCTGGAGGAAGCCCCTGTCCAATGGGGAACAGAGGCAAGAGGAGGTAGTGGCTCGAGCCAGCACTCCAGGCTGATTGAGAACAAGCAATGTCCCTCTGGGGCTCTGCCGGTCCAGATCAGCCCCCGCTAAAAAAAAAGGTCTTCTGCCAGGGACAGTTTGCCCTCCAAGCCTCCAGCACAGCCACACCAAGCAGGTAAAGATCCCGTCTCTGTCTCTTAATCTCCTGTAGAATCCAAATCCATCCTCCCTACAGTACACCTCCACTTAGCTCAGCAGGGGGTTCCATAAGCCTCCCTGCCCCAATCTAACCAGGTGGAATGGGAGGGGACAAAGCCCCCCAGCTCCCAAGCCCCCTCACCAAAGGCCCCATCAAGGGCTGGGGAGCAATGCAAAACAATCCTGGAACCCATACACCTTCAAACTGAGAAGCAACCCTGTCCATCCACAGCACCTGGGGGTGCTGGGGCTCCCTGCCCCCACGACCCTGTTCCAGACCCCCCCAGCCCAGCAACCATAATAAACAGCAAGCTCTTTTTCTTTATGACACCAAATTCCTCCAAGCCAAACAGCTCCTTCCATCACTACCTCAGCCATAGATCACATTAAAAACTCACAGAGGGCAACTTAAACACATCACATTTGTTTCTCTCTATATTATTTCAATAGTAACGGCATTAAAAATGGATTTTACTACAGAAAATAAATATCAACACGTGGGCCGGGAGCCCAGGCAGGGGGAGAGAGCCCACCAGGAGAAGGTCCCTGAGCGCTTGGGCACAGCTTAGGCACCGACCAAGGAGGTGGCTGAGAGGACAGACTACACCTGGGGTGGGGTGGGGTGTGGGGGGAATGCCTGGGGAGGGGGCAATGCCCGCCCACCTGGGCACCTGCCCCAATGCCAGACCAAGAGGGACAAAAGTCACTGGTTTGAACTGGTCCCCCAAAGCTCATGCCCTCACTGATCTTTGCAACCTCTGGAGGGTAGGAGCTCTGGGGCAAGAAGTTCACTAGTCTCTAGAGATAATTCCAACTATTGACACAGCAGAAGAAAAAAATGAATTCAACTTACTATCCAGTTTGATTTTCCATTACTATAAAAATATACATCTGCTCAAAGGAGGGAAATAGCAAGCTGCAGGCACATGCCACCTGGGGGGTCCCCCTGCAGCTCACCACCACAACCCAGCCTGCCCCTCCAGGCGGCAGGGGTGGGGGCTGTGTGTGGGTGGGGGACGACCAACTGGTAATCTGTCACCTACAGCCCCAGCTCACACAGCTACACACACCGGGCCACACGGAACAGGAACAAGCCAACAATAGAAACACCCCAAATGCTCCTGGCAGGACTCTGCCCAGGCCCGGGCGCATGCCCCCGCCCCGCCGGCAGCAGCAGTGGACGAAATATGGCCACCCTGACCCGAAGGCAAACTTGTCCTCACACCCTGAGCTCTGCCCAGGGAACTGGGGCCAAGTCCCGCCTGACACCAACTGGTCTGGCGGGAAACGCCTGCCCAGCCAGACAGGCACAGGCCCCCCAAGGGTCCCTCCTTGTGCTCAGGGGCCAGGCTGGTGCAGCCTGGCCCTACCTCCCAGGGTGACGCCTGGGCCCAAATTCAGCTGGCCCTGCCAGTCAGGCACTGGTGCAGAACGGAGGGCACCAGGCTCAGCCCCGCCCAGCCCCAGGGCCCCCAAGCTAGGAGGGAGGGGGGACTCCCCACCCCTCCACATCTGGCCCTGGCCCCCAGGGTCTGCGGTAGAGAATTCCCGCCCCCGCTTCTCTCTCTCTCTCTCCTCCCTCTCAGTGCCCGCTGCCCGTCTCAGGGACGGCCCCAGCTCCCGCCTCCAGCCAGCAAGGCCCACATCCTTCCTCCCTCAGCTGGCCCCTTCGCCTGGCAGGAGGCTGGGGGGGTCAGGCTGCTGGGGAACCCCTCCAGCTCCCATCAGTCTTCATCCCCAGCCCCCAAACTCTGGGTTGCTGTCCCTTTTCCTGTAGAACAGGAAACAAGGTTATTTCCTAGACTCAGAGCCAGCCCTCTGCCCCTCTGGCTCTGCCTGGGGACCAGGACCCAGCAGGGGAATGCGCCCTTAGCCAGAAAGCAGAGGGATTCTGCAATTCACCCCCAGCTACCGGCCCAGGGGGCTGACAGCTGTCACTCAGCACCCCACCCCCTGGGGAAGAGGGGGCCGATTCCATCAGAGCCTCAGAGGAAACGCATTGATAGGCGATTATTTATTTATTTATGCAAAAGTGAATCACCAAAACCGGGCACGCGGCCCAACCCTTACGGCCCTGGCCGCCCCCAAATCCCTCCTACGCCCCACACCCGCTCCGGGTCATTAGGTCCCCACCTCTCAACTCCCAGAGCACCAGCAGAACCTTGGGATTTGGGGGTTGAAGGGGAGGGGCTCCTCCCTCCGCAGTCTCCCCCTTTCCCAGGGCCGTTCCTAAAATCCAGCCTTGTTCTCCGGTCCCACGGTCCCCCCCTTCACCCACCCCCGCCACACACTAAGCAAGCTGGAGAGCAAATTGCAGTTTTAAATCCAAAGACGGAGGGAGGGGGAAGGAGGAGGGGGCGCGCGGCAGCGCTGGGCGCGCACCTCGCCCCCGAGCCGGGGTAGCCGCGGGGCGGCCAGGAAACCCGGGAACCCCCCCTCCCCGCGCCCCCTTCTCGTCCACCTCCCCCTCCCCCTTCCTGGCGCTGCCTGCCAGGCTTCGAGCCGAGCCCAGCCGAGCCGCGGGCCCCGGTGGAAACAAAGACCGATCGCACCGCGGACACCGCAGCCACGGGGTCCGGCGGACCGGACCCGGGCGCGCGGAGGGGGCGCAGAGCACCCCCGGTGCGCTGCACAAGAGCCCGGCCGGCCCGTCCCCAGCGGGGGTCTAGGGCTGGGGAGGAGGCGCCACTCACCGGAGTGCTGGGCTGCCGGCTCCGTTGGTCCGAGCCAGGCGAGGGGCTTTGGGGGGCGTCTGTCTTCCGGCCGCGGCAGCGACGCGGGCGCTCGGCAGCTTCGCCGCTCACCCTAAAATCGAGATCATATTTCCCTTTGAGTCCTAACACTATGATAATATAATCTCAGTTATGGTATAAAGCAGGTAACTGATTTGAGAAGGGTACTGAGTTTGAGGACATATTGACTGATTCATTCCACAAATACTTTACTAAGCGACTATGCTAAGGGCCTGGGATCCCATGAAACAAAATGCCAGCAGAAGTGAATCTCTTTAATGAAACAAAGTATGTGGAAGACAAATCATTAAATGCTTACTTACAGTAAAGCATGCAATGTATCCTGAAATAGGATATATAAATGACTATATGTCCAGGGCTTGCCCCAAGAGCAAGTCTTCTAAATGGATTATTTTCTTTTCTCTTTCTTTACCTTGTCTTCCCCACTTATACCTCTACTCTCTGCTTCAGTGAAAGATATTTCTCCTTTCCACTTCTAGCTGAAAAAAAAACAAGTCTCAGGTGTCAATTTACTATGTAACTGTGGGTCCCTCTCTGTATTACAAAACAAGACTCAGGAGACAGTGAGTCCTGATATCATGACCTCCAAAAGGGTCACAAGGGATCTCTGAAAATTTCAATAGTTTTAGTGTCTTTTCTACATCTTTTCCGATGATTCAGGTATGGAGGTTTCTATATCTTGGGCCTAGAATTCCTTCTACTGAGTGGTGAGTTGATGTGGTTTTAGTGCTTATATCCTATAAGTTCTTTTAATTAGTGTCTTATAGCCTCCCAAAGTGTTTATATATACATATATGACTGGCCACCATTTAAAATGAAAAAAATAATTTACATTGCTACTTATCCTCATTGAGTTGCCCATTTAAGAAGCAGAACTACACTGTCAGAGCATCCACTTTTGTAATACCTTAGCCATAGTATTTTAACATATATAGTAGTTCTCAATATTTACAGTGTATTGGAAGCACCATATTAGGGTACTCCAGAGAAACAGAACCAATAGGAGATATATAATAAATATAATGTAATATATGTAATTGCTTTAACATATGTAATTGCTATTAAACATATTAAATATTAAATATATTGTATATTAAATATAAGCTGGAAACTAGGAAATACAGGGGTGTAGTTTTCAGAACTGACGTAAGCCACAGTCAGAGGGCAGGGGATCAGATCAAACACTCAGGCAGAGAGAGCAAATTCTCCTTTCCTCTGACTTTTTATTCTTTTGGGGCCCTCAAGAGATTGGATGAGGCCCACCTACACTGGGGAGGGAAATCTGCTTTACTCCATCTACCAATTCAAATGCTAATCTCATCTGGGAACAGACCCACCCAGAAATAATGTTTAGCAAAATATCTGTGTATCTCAGGATATAGTTGAATTGACACTTAAAAATTAACCATTACATTCTGCAAACCTTAAAATATACCAATGCCTCAGTCCAACCCCCAGAAATTCATATTTAATTGGTATAAATTACAGGCTGGGCTTTAAGATTATCAAAAGCTCCCCAGGAGATTTTAATGAATCACCAAAAGTTAAGAACCATTAACATCATAGAACATTTCTTTCTTGATGAGAAATCAAAATGCTTCTCACTTTTAGCGTTGATGCCCTGGGAGAGATATTATCTACCTCTGTAAGGTGCCTTCAGAGTATCCCACTGTACCCCATGTAGTCAGTATTTTCAAACAGGCCACTGCAAACATGTGCCTCCAAGTCTGGTAAAAGTCAATCCAAATATTTTTCCCCAATATGGTAGTAGATGGGTGGAATTTCTTTTATGATCACCACATTGTATGGTAGGCATAATTATTCCCATGTAGAGGGTGAACTGAGATTCAGAGAAAAATAGGGGTGCATATTGCCACAAAGCTAGCAAATGTAAAAAATTAGGAAAAGGTCAAGTTTTCTGATCCGAGTTAAATAAGTAGTAGGTATCATTATTTTATTTATTCCACAGATACTACTGTCAGGGGTGAGTAGAAAAAAAGCAAATGAATAAAAATGTAGTCAGCCTATGAACGGGAAGATTAGCTAGCATCCTTCACACAAAAGACCTGATATGTATTCGGCCACTAGAGAGGTTTAGTCAGCTGTATTTACAGTCCCATAAATGGAAAGAAGCATCATGACAAAAGGAAATTCTATGAATCCAGGAAAAAACACATCAAATTAAATAAATAATTCACAGGCAGAGCGAAGATTACAGAGTTGGCTCTGATAACAAAGTATCTAAAATAAGTGGTGATGTGTTTCTCCAACCACACAGGCTGCCAGTCCAGGTGCAAAGGAAAATAAATAAAACTATTATAGATCTAGTAAGAGTTAAACAGACAATAAAAACCAACAATGGAGATGAATTTTAAGTTGGTGATTCTTTGAACAATCTTCAAAAGGTTTCATTTGCTCTGTTAACTCAATGTCAAGTCCATTTTAGAAATAAAAGAACATTTTTCTGCTTGCTAGAGTTTAGACATAAATCCTTAAACTGTATTAAATCAAGATGCTTCTAGAATCATAGCGCTAAAGATCATCAAGGATTATTAAAGAACTATAATCACTCCCTCATTTTACAGGTGAGAAAACCAAGGTGGTAAATGACTGTGTGATGGGATTAAAGTCCACATGATTCCCATCAGTGGCCAAAACAAGATTAGAATGCAGGTCTCCCATTTCCTCTTCACTTAATTTTTCATCATTCTTTAGTCATTTTGAGCACAACTAGTGCACTGCTGTTTGAAACCTGACCTTTCCAATGGCAGTCAAAATGCCATACTTTAATAGTGCTTCCATTGTCTTTGACCAGAATATTAAATAACTGGCAATCACATTCTGAGCTTCTTTCCAGATGAATTATACGTTAAGCTCTATTTCAATATTGATTTGTAATATACTTTAAAGCATGTTGATCTTCCTCTGGTCTCTTCTTACAGTTCTGAGCTACATGAATGCTAGAGTTCCTAAAATTTGTGATTTTCTGAATGGCCATCTCTACTATGTCCACCAACCCAACAACAGTCACTGCTTGTTGCTAGACAGAAAAAAAAAAGTTAATAAATTTACAAGTGAAATCCTGTGTTCGTTTTTTTTAATGAAAAACAGAAACCTATTTCATTTAGAATCTAAACCCTAGAAGCATACACAGGGCTTAAAGAAATGTATGATTCTTCTATGGAATATTGGAGAATTCTTGTTAATCAATGGAAGCACATCGTTAGTTTACTCAGGTCCCTAAAAAGGCGGAGGACCTCACTTAAAAGAAACAAGTGACTATCTTAGTTAATGTAAATAGAAATGCATTTCCAGCTTATTTATGGTTGTTCATTTCTATACCATACAGTGGTCTGTTTCTCAGGACATCAGTATAAAAGGCAAATTGATAGGTGAGAAGGGTAAGTGGTATAATAAAAAAGTTAAAAGCATGGGCTACATGACATGGACAAGTTACTCAGCCTTTCTAATCTTCCATATGCACATCTATAAAACAGGGAATAAAACATATTACAAAGAGATATGCTTCTCCTCCCACCATGCTTTGGCCTTCACATGTTTGGGAGGCATAGGAGATCCAGTGCCTTTCCCCTCCATCCTATTCTTGGAAGAGGAATTGTTAATGTTATTGGTCAGTAACCAGAACATCTATGGAGCAATGGGTAGAATTATTACATTTGAAAGTGACAAACGTGTCACATGGTTCTGTCTCAGTAGCTCAGCTTATGATTCACAGAATAAGGCATGTTAGCTTAAGCTTGTCCCATGACCTAGTCATCTGTGATTTGGGGGCAAGAGAGAGAGAGAAGGAAAGCCTCAATTAGAATTCCAAAATGAAGTAACAGCGGCTAGCTCACTAGTAATAAATAATACTTTGGTCTTTTCTGATTATCGTTTCTTGTGTATGGATCCGTGGCAGGAAACTTAACCACCCACTTCAGAGGTCTGTTATGAAGTCCGATATGGTATAAAAAGTGCACAGTGCAGTGTCTCATATGCAATAAGCTGTCAAAGAATATTATCTAGATGACCTTGGATTTGCACTTAAATGTTTGTTATTAAATCAGTTTGCATGGGACTAGTATCCAGAGCCTCAGGATAAAGTAGATTCATGTGAGTTAATAAATGAAAAGCTCTCTGAAATTCTAGACGGCAGGTCATGCTAACTCAGGTAAGTGGAAGCTGGTGGCTGGGCGTTCCCTCAGGACACGTGTTTTGATGGAATGAGGACTCAGGGTGTAGAAACCAGCTTGGCAGTGGATGGTAAACCATTGCCCAGCACATGCTGCCTCCTGTTAAGCAGAAGGCTCTCATGCAAATTGCTTTCTGAATCATTAGCTGTCGGCAAACCTCATCTCTCCTCCTGCAGCTGTTGTTTCTGATTTTGCCTGCAAACTTTTCATATTGGGCAGGCTCCCAAGCCAAACAAGTTGTCCCTCTGCAGGCTTTGTTCCTGGGGGCGAGAAGTGAACCTCACAGATAAGTCAAAGTAAGGATGCACCATGGACTAATACACACTGAAGGAACAGACTCCTGTAAGCTAAGGTGATGAATGCCTTTGAAAGTAATTTTCATGCGGCTTCCTATGGGAATGTCAGCCAGGCTCCAGAAGTTATATGCTGCAATTTTAAAATTATCTGCCTCTGTAGACTTCTAAAGCTTCTATCAGCTAAGAAGTATCTTTTTTAAAAAAGAAAATATTTTTATACAATTTTAAAGACTACTTTCCATTTATTACAAAATATTGGCTATATTCCCCCTGTTGTATAATACATCCTGGAGCCTACTTTACACCAAATAGTTTGTACTTCCCACTTCCCAATTCCAACTCTTAAATTGCCTTTCCCCCTCCCCCACTGGCAATTACTAGTTTGTTCTCTATATCTGTGAGTCTGCTTCTTTTATGTTATATTCACCAGTTTGTTTTATTTCTTAGATTCCACATATAAGCGCTATCATACAGTATTTATCTTTCTCTGTCTGACTTGTTTCTCTTAGAATAATGCCCTCCAAGTCCATCCATGTTGCTGCAAATGGCAAAATTAATTTCATTCTTTTTTATGCCTGAGTAGTATTTATATATATATGTATGCAAATATATAAATTTAAATTATATATATATATATAAAATCTTCTTTATCCATTGATCTGTTGATGGACACTCAGGTTGTTTCCACGTCTTGGCAATCGTAAATAACGCCGCTATGATGCTGCGAACATTGGGGTGCATGTATCTTTTTGAATTATAGTTTTGTCTGGATATATGCCCAGGAGTGGGATTGCTGGATCATATGGTAATTCTATTTTTAGCTTTTGAGGGACCTCCGTACTGTTTGCCACAGTGGCTGTACCAATTTATTACATTCCCACCAGAGGAATGTGTGGGAAATCTCTGTACCTTGTGCTCAATTTTACTGTAAACCTAAAACTTAATTAATTCCCAGCAGCATTAGCAAATAAGACCATGCATTTTTTTAAAAATTTTTTTTAAGGCATCGTAAATATTTGCTGAATAAAATGAGAAACTCTATCTCGATTGGGTGGATTAAATCAGCAGAAACTAAGCTTCACCTGTGATTTTAGCAGCTGAACTGGTTGAGAAATTCAAAGCAGAACAGGCACAAGTCCTCTCTGAACAAGGTAAGGTACAAGAAAAGGATGGATGTTGTAGGCAAATCATAACACTCTATCATGGCTAAATATAATATCAGGAATTAAATAACTTGAAATCATATAAAAATTTCCTTTACTCGTATGCCCCCTCCCACATAAAGTGGAAGGTGAGCACAAATGTAAATCAAGCAGGCAGCGGCTCCCACTATCTTATAAATGAAATCAAAATTTTAAAGTGTTTTCTTCAGAATCCCTTTTGCCTGGGTGCAGAAGAAAAAGTAGCTGATCAGTGCACCCAAAGGTAAAATGAAAAATAGTAAAAGAAAGTTTTTCTACATTTTTGAATTTAAAATCTGAAATACATTTCTTTAACACTCTTATTTATACCCATGTATGTACCTTAAAAACCAAAATTAAAATTAAATTGTAGTAGAGCAGAGGAGCAAAAATTTCCAGCCAATCCAAAGGTTAAGTGGTGCCTGATACACTGTTTGAATAAAGTTACGAATCCATATCCAGACTCAGCTAGAAAATTAAAGCGTGCTGTGATCACTTGGTACGAAGAGGGGTCATGGCAATTGATTTTATTTATACACACTTCCATACATAATAATTTATCAAATTTGTCCTATGCCACTTTCCATGCTTATTTAATCCTCATTTAATCTCTACCAAATGAATACTGTGAAACATGTTTAATCATTATTCCCATTTCCAAGATGTGGAAACTGAGGCAGGAAGTATGGTACATCAAAATTCAGAAAGTTTGTCACTCCAAATATCTCCAGGTCTAGCTCTTTAACCTGTATAATAGTCTTTTTCTCTTTTCCTTGCCGTGTGAACCTTTCATCTTCTCCCACTGTCAAATTCAAATGTTAACTCTAACCTCTCTTGACCTCCGCTATCCACTGAAGGATGCCTTCTGGCTTCCTAGAAAAGCTTCACCATTCTTAGCAGAGTACTTGAGATCTAGCAGGTGCTTTGTTAAGTGAATGAGTTAATAAACATATAAGACAGCATTCAAATTGCCATTTAAGGGATGGAGAAACAGGATCTGAAAGATTAAGTAACTTCCTTCATGTAAGGGGTCAAGCTGGAATTCAGATTCTGAAGCCCAAGTGATCATCCTCAGAAAAATCTAAGTTATCTTCATTGGGATAGAATATGCTCAGTCTATATCCCTCACTAGACGCTAAGGAACAAGAAGGCAGTACTAGGTACCTAATGCACTTCATTTTGGGTAAATTTTTCATTTATGCAAAAATACGTGTGTAAAGATAGACTAAAGCCTTAAGCTTTCCCTGCTGGATTCCCTGCTCAACTGTGAGTACTCCTGTGATGAAAACTCGCCTAACACACTGAATGACCTCGACCAAGCAGCTTTCCTTTACAGCCTCCATTTTCTTTTCTGTAAAATACTGTTGACAGGACATGTTCCACCTGCCTCATAGAAATGCGTTTATAAAGCACTTTGGAAAGCATGAAGCTTTCTTCAAAAGCAAGCAAGTATTTTAAATGTCATTATTATAGGACTCCTTAAAAGGAGCCTTTTTATGGTGGAAAGAAACCTTAGCTTATCAATTGTGCAACTCAACCACAGAAAATTTAAGGCAGAACATGCATGACACAATAATAATT
Organism: Stenella coeruleoalba; assembly: GCF_951394435.1. NCBI lineage: Eukaryota > Metazoa > Chordata > Mammalia > Artiodactyla > Delphinidae > Stenella > Stenella coeruleoalba. Next base: position 47,176,833 of record NC_137163.1, read on the forward strand.
CCAAATAAATCCTTCTAATAGTTAAGTAAAGAGAAGTCAAAATTCTTCTCTGGACTATTTTGATTTCATACAAAGGGCATCCCTTTAGAAGTTATGGAAGTTCAGATACAGAGCCTCAAACTCTAGATTGCAATGCGACATTTGTTTCTGAACTTCTGCTGCCAGTCTTGCTAACAGTTCACTTGCAATGTAATATATTACTGCATTTCATTTCTAGGCAAGAACATTATTTACTCACAGGAGAAATACTTTCCTGAGGAAAGACTGTCTTTGGAAACTTTCAAGGACATTTGAGAAATGCTTCAGCCCAAGCCACAAAATTATGAGCATGCTTTTGTGCCTCTCTGTTCCCAGGGCACCATTTTTAAAAACCTTTCATTTAAGTTTATTGCAAGCATCCATCTTCCCTTTCCAGAAAAACTAGCAATTAACACAACTTCATTGATTTCCAGTTTTCCTAGGTGTCATTTCATAATGCATATATTGTAAGCAGTTCACATCATCATTTTCATCGCTTTCAACATTTTCCATGTTGTCTCCCTACCTGAATTGTGACTTTTTGTATGGAAAGTTTTATTTATCACTTGCATCTTACTTTGAATAAATCTGAAATCAACATTCAGTACTATTTAAGTATTTTTATTTTCTTCAGTATGTTTCTAACTTAGCAAACTATGGGTAAAAATGCCATGTAACAACAATATGTAATATTTACATAGAGCCCATGTAGTGAACATAGTCCTAAACTCTTACCAAATCCTCACCAGACCCTATAAAGTAGGTACTATTAACCTTTTCATTTGATAGATGAGAAAACTGATGCATAAACTGGTTAAGTAACCTCTCTGAGGTCAGATAGCTAGTGATTACTTTCCCCATCACCGCCACTGTTTAGTTAATGCGTCCTTCCCATCTCAGTTCAAATGCCACTGACACAAAGAAGCCTTTCTTTGACCTCCTGAAAATACTGGGTCTCGTTGCTTTTACAGCATCATATGTTTATTATTCATTTCACATATTTGTGTGATTATCTAATTATATTTGAACGTATTTTTCCTAAGGGTAACTCTAGTCCAGCTGTGCTTTCCAAATTATGAAATCCGGGACTACGTGGGCTATGTCTGTTTTGCTTATTACTGTACTTTCAGTATTTGGTGCATGGTAAGTATTCAGGAAATGTGCTGGATGGATGAATACAGGACTTTGTAAGAACAAATAAATAAATGACTGGATCAATAAATTTGGTTGATCATAACATAAACAACAGTGCCATGTTAAAATTTTTCTCTGGGTCTATACACAAACTCTTCTCAGACAGGGTTCCTGTTTGCTGTCTACACCGCCAGTTGGAAGAGAAAAAAGCCAATCAAGGTCTGACTGTCATTATGTGTACAGGCTGAAGCTGATGCATTAGGTTGAGAGACAGGGTGATTTAGGAATAATTTTACTTCTGGCTGAACTATATACAGAACCAAGTCTTACGTAATAAAAAAAAATCTACTTTTAATATGTTTGTGTGAAGAATGAAATAGGAGCATCAAGCCCATTAATTGTGATATTTAATTATATCGTCCCATTTCCACATTCATTTCCATGAATTTGGATGCCTTTAGGTCAAGCTAACCCAAGCATTTACACCACCATGATAAATAGTGAAATATCAATGGACACACAGAAAGAAAATTTCCCAAATTTAGCAGAGAACACATTAGCATGAACTTGTAAATTTAACATTCAAGTTCATTGGTGCACAGAGAACCAAGTGACTTTTGTTAAAGTAGGAAACTTTATGACTATGTGAGGAGATGAACATTGACAAAATGCTCCCTATTTTAAAACCAGGACATTAGAAATATTTTAATGAATTTATTTTTTTGCATATCTGCCATCTAGGTGACAGTAAAACTCAATATTTATACATCAGATTTTTAAAACATTGTGCATATATACTGTATACTGCTACAGAATATAAGTTGCCCCAAAATCTCCAAGATACAATATGGAATCAAACAAACAGAATGACAAGAAAAACCAACTGTAATATTTTGACACCTCTTAATTATTAAATAATTATGTTTCGAGAAATAGAAGTTTAAAAATTGTGCTCTGAAGAGTATTTAAAATATGAATGAACCTTCAAGATGGCAGAGGAGTAAGACGTGGAGATCACCTTCCTCTCCACAAATACATCAGAAATACATCTACATGTGGAACAACTACAGAACACCTACTGAACACTGGCAGAAGACCTCAGACTTCCCAAAAGGCAAGAAACTCCCCACGTACTTGGGTAGGGCAAAAGAAAAAAGAAAAAACAGACAAAAGAATAGGGATGGGACCTGCACCTTTGGGAGGGAGCTGTGAAGGAGGAAAAGTTTACACACTATGAAGACCCTTCACTGGTAGAGACAGGGAGCAGTGGGTGGGGGGAAGCTTTGGAGACACGGAGGAGAGCACAGCAACAGGGGTGCGAAAGGCAAAGCGGAGAGCATCCCGCACAGATCGGTGCTGACCAGCACTCACCAGCCTCAGAGGCTTCTCTGCTCACCTGCCAGGGCAGGTGGGGGCTGGGAGCTAAGGCTCGGGCTTCAGAGGTGAGATCCCAGGTAGAGGACTGGGGTTGGCTGCGTGAACACAGCCTGAAGGGGGCTAGTGTGCCACAGCTATCTGGGAGGGAGTCCAGGAAAATGTCTGGATCTGCCTAAGAGGCAAGACACCACTGTTTCGGGGTGCACAAGAAGAGGGGATTAATAAAGCACTGCCGAAACGAGCTCCAGAGATGGGCGCGAGCCGCGGCTATCAGCGCGGACCCCAGAAACAGGCATAAGATGCTAAGGGTGCTGCTGCAGCCACCAAGAATCCTGTGTGAAAGCACAAGCCACTGTCCACACTTCCCCTCCCGGGAGCCTTTGCAGCCCGCCATTGCCAGGGTCCCGAATTCCAGGGACAACTTCCGCGGGAGAACGCACGGCGTGCCTCAGGCTGGTGCAACATCACGCTGGCCTCTGCTGCGGCAGGCTCGCCCCGCACTCCGTACCCCACCCTGCCCCCGGCCTGAGTGAGCCAGAGCCCCCGAAGCAGCTGCTCCTTTAACCCTGTACTGTCTGGGTGAAGAAAAGACGCCCTCAGGTGACCTACACGCAGAGGCGGGGCCAAATCCAAAGCTGAGCCCCAGGAGCTGTGCGAACAAAGAAGAAAAAGGGAAATCTATCCCAGCAGTGGAATACCTGAATAGACAATGAATCATCCCAAAATTGAGGCGGTGGACGTTCTGTGATTTTTGTCTGTATAGCTTTGCTTATACCATTTGTCCTATGGTTCTGTCTGTACGTCTTTTGTTTTTTTGCTTTTTAGTATAGTTTATAGGGCTTGTTATCATTGGTGGACTTCTTTTTTGGTTTGGTTGCTCTCTTCTTTCTTTTTTAAATTACTTTTTAATTTTTAAAAATTTTTAATATTTTTTATTTTTTATTTTAATAACTTTATTTTATTTATTTTTTACTTTCTTTCTTTTTTTCTCCCTTTTGTTCTGAGCCGTGTGGCTGACAGGGTCTGGGTGCTCTGAAGGGTGTCAGGCCTGTGCCTCTGAGGCAGGAGAGCCAAGTTCAGGACGTTGGTCCACGAGAGACCCCCCCGGCACCACGTAATATCAAAAGGCGAAAGCTCTCCCAGAGATCTCCATCTAAATGCTAACACCCAGCTCCACTCAACGACCAGCAAGCTACAGTGCTGGAAACCCTATGCCAAACAACTAGCAAGAGAGGAACATAACTCCATCCATTAGCACACAGGCTGCCTAAAATCATAATAAGGTCACAGACACCCCAAAACACACCACAGGATGCGGTCCTGCCCACCTGAAAGACAAGATGCAGCCTCATCCACCAGAACACAGGCACCACTCCCATCCACCAGGAAGCCTACACAACCCACTGAACCTATCTTAGCCATTGGGGGCAGACACCAAAAACAGCAGGAACTACGAACCTGCAGCCTGCAAAAAGGAGACCCCAAACACAGTAAGTTAAGTAAAATGAGAATACAGGGAAATACACAGCAGATGAAGGAACAAGGAAAAAACCCCCCAGACCAAACAAATGAGGAGGAAATAGGCAGTCCACCTGAAAAAGAACTCAGAGTAATCATAGTAAAGATGAGCCAAAAGCTTGGAAACAGAATGGAGAAAATACAATAAACGCTTAACAAGGACCTAGAAGAACTAAGGAGCAAACAAATAATGATGAAGAACACAATAAATGAAATTAAAAATTCTCTGTAAGGAATCAATAGCAGAATAACTGAGGCAGAAGAACAGAAAAGTGACCTGGAAGATAAAATAGTAGAAATAACTACTGCAGAGCAGAATAAAGAAAAAAGAATAAAAAGAATTGAGGACAGTCTCAGAGACCTCTGGGACAACACTAAACACACCAACAGTAGAATTATAGGGGTCGCAGAAGACGAAGAGAAAAAGAAAGGGACTGAGAAAATATTTGAGGAGAATACAGTTGGAAACTTCCCTTATATGGGAAAGGAAATAGGCAATCAAGTCCAGGAAGCACAGACAGTGCCATACAGGAAATATCCAAGGAGAAACATGCCAAGACACATATTAATCAAACTATCAAAAATTAAATACAAAGAACAAACATTAAAAGCAGCAAGGGAAAACAACAAATAACATACAAGGGAATCCCCATAAGGTTAACAACTGACCTTTCAGCAGAAACTCTGCAAGCCAGAAGGGAGTGGCAAGACATATTCAAAGTGATGAAAGGGAAAAACCTACAACCAAGATAATTCTACCCAGCAAGGATCTCATTCAGATTCGACGGAGAAATTAAAACCTTTACAGACAAGCCAAGGCTAAGAGAATTCAGCACCACAAAACCAGCTTTACTACAAATGCTAAAGGAAATTCTCTAGATAGGAAACACAAGAGAAGGAAAAAACCTCCAATAACAAACCCAAAAGAATTAAGAAAATGGGAATAGGAACATACATATCAATAACTACCTTAATGTAAATGAATTAAATGCTCCAACCAAAGGACATAGACTGGCTGAATGGACAGAAAAACAAGACCCCTATATATGCTGTCTACAAAGGAACCACTTCAGATACATACTAGGGACACATACAGACTGAAAGTGAGGGGATGGAAAAAGATATTCCATGCAAATGGATATCAAAAGAAAGCTGGAATAGCAATTCTCGTATCAGACAAAATAGACTTTAAAATAAAGACTATTACAAGAGACAAAGAAGGACACTACATAATGATCAAGGGATTGATCCAAGAAGAAGATATAACAATTGTAAATATTTACGCACCTAAAACAGGAGCACCTCAATACATAAGGCAAATGCTAACAGCCATAGAAGGGGAAATCAACAGTAACACAATCATAGGAGGGGATTTTAACACCCCACTTTCACCAAAGGACAGATCATCCAAAATGAAAATAAATAAGGAAACACAAGCTTTAAATGACACATTAAACAAGATGGACTTAATTGATATTTATAGAACATTCCATCCATAAAGAACAGAATACAGTTTCTTCTCAAGTGCTCATGGAACATTCTCCAGGATAGATCATATATTGACTTGTCACAAGTCAAGCCCTGGTAAATGTACGAAAATTAAAATCGTATCAAGTACCTATTCTGACCATAATGCTACAAGACTAGATATCAATTACAGGAAAAAAACTGTAAAAAATACAAAAACATGGAGGCTAAACAATATGTTACTAAATTACAAAGAGATCACTGAAGAAATCAAAAAATACCTAGAAACGAATGACAATGAAAACACGATGACGCAAAACCTACGTGATGCTGCAAAAGCAGTTGTAAGAGGGCAGTTTATAGCAATACAAGCCTACCTCAAGAAGGAAGAAACAACTCAAATAAACAATCTAACCTTACACTTAAAGCAAATAGGGAAAGAAGAACAAAAAAAACCCCAAAGTTAGCAGAAGGAAAGAAATCATAAAAATCATATCAGAAATAAATGAAAAACAAATGAAGGAAATGAGAGCAAAAAATCAATAAAACTAAAAGCTGGTTCTTTGAGAAGATAAACAAAATTGATAAACCATTAGCCAGACTCATTAAGAAAAAAAGGAAGACGACTCAAATCAATAGAATTAGAAATGAAAAAGGAGAAGTAACAACAGACACTGCAGAAATACAACGGATCATGAGAGATCACTACAAGCAACGCTATGCCAATAAAATGGACAACCTGGAAGAAACACACAAATTCTTAGAAATGCACAACCTTCTGAGACTGAACCAGGAAGAAATAGAAAATATAAAGACACCAATCAGAAGCACTGAAATAGAGACTGTGATTAAAAATCTTCCAACAAACAAAAGCCCAGGACCAGATGGTTTCACAGGCGAGTTCTAGCAAACATTTAGAGAAGAGCTAACACCTATCCTTCTCAAACTCTTCCAAAATATAGCAGAGGGAGAAACATTCCCAAACTCATTCTACAAGGCCACCATCACCCTGATACCAAAACCAGACAAAGATGTCACAAAGAAAGAAAACTACAGACCAATATCACTGATGAACATAGATGCAAAAATCCTCAACAAAATACCAGCAAACAGAATCCAACAGCACATTAAAAGGATCCTACACCATGATCAAGTGGGGTTTATCCCAGGAATGAAAGCATTCTTCAATATATGCAAATCAATCAATGTGATAAACCATATTAACAAATAGAAGGAGAAAAACCCTATGATCATCTGAATAGATGCAGGAAAAGCTTTCCACAAAATTCAACACCCATTTACGATAAAAACCCTCCAGAAAGTAGGCATAGAGGGAACTTGCCTCAACATAATAAAGGCCATATATGACAAACCCAGAGCCAACACCGTTTTCAATGGTGAAAAACTGAAACCATTTCCTCTAAGATGAGGAACAAGACAAGGTTGTTCACTCTCACCACTATTATTCAACATAGTTTTGGAAGTTCTAGCCACAGAAATCAGAGAAGAAAAAGAAATAAAAGGAATCCGAATTGGAAAAGAAGAAGTAAAGCTGTCACTGTTTGCAGATGACATGATACTATACATAGAGAATCCTAAAGATGCTACCAGAACACTACTAGAGCTAATCAATGAATTTGGTTATATAGCAGGATACAAAATAAATGAACAGAAATCTCTTGCATTCCTATACACTAATAATGAAAAATCTGAAACACAAATTAAGGAAACACTCCCACTTAACACTGCAACAAAAAGAATAAAATACCTAGGAATAAACCTACTAAGGAGACAAAAGACCTTTATGCAGAAAACGGTAAGACACTGAGGAAAGAAATTAAACATGATACAAACAGATGGAGAGATATACCATGTTCTTGGATTGGAAGAATCAACATTGTGAAAATGGCAATACTACCCACAGCAATCTACAGATTCAATGCAATACCTATCCAACTACCAACGGCATTTTTCACAGAATTAGAACAAAAAATTTCACAATTTGTATGGAAACACAAAAGACCCTGAATACCCAAAGCAATCTTGAGAAAGAAAAACAGAGCTAGAGGAATTACGCTCCCAGGCCTCAGACTATATTACAAAGGTACACTAACCAAGACAGTATGGTACTGGCACAAAGACAGAAATATACATCAATGGAACAGGATAGAAAGCCCAGAGAGAAACCCACGCACATATGGTCACCTTATTTTTCATAAAGGAGGCAAGAATATACAATGGAGAAAAGACAGCCTCTTCAATAATGGTGCTGGGAAAACTGGACAGCTACATTTAAAAGAATGAAATTAGAACACTCCCTAACACCATACACAAAAATAAACTCCAAATGGATTAAAGACCTAAATGTAAGACCAGATGCTATAAAACTCTTAGAGGAAAACATAGGCAGAATACTCTATGACATAAATCACAGCAAGATCCTTTTTGACCCACCTCCTAGAGAAATGGAAATAAAAACAAAAATAAACAAATGGGACCTAATGAAACTTCAAAGCTTTTGCACAGCAAAGGAAACCATAAACAAGATGAAAAGACAATCCTGAGAATGGGAGAAAATATTTGCAAATGAAGAAACTGACAAAGGATTAATCTCAAAATATACAAGCAGCTCATGCAGCTCAACATCAAAAAAACAAACAAGCCAATCCCAAAATGGGCAGAAGCCCTAAACAGACATTTCTCCAAAGAAAATATACAGATTGACAACAAACCCATGAAAGGATGTTCAACATCACTAATCATTAGAGAAATGCAAATCAAAAGTGCAATGAGGTATCACCTCACACCGGTCAGAATGGCCATCATCAAAAAAATCTACAAACAATAAATGCTGGAGAGGGTGTGGAGAAAAGGGAACACTCTTGTACTGTTGGTGGAAATGTAAATTGATACAGTCACTATGGAGAACCGTATGTCGGGTCCTTAAAAAACTAAAAATAGGACTACCATACGACCCAGCAATCCCACTGCTGGGCATATACCCTGAAAAATCATCATTCAAAAAGAGACATGTACCACAATGTTCTTTGAAGCTCTATTTACAATAGCCAGGACATGGAAGCATCCTAAGTGTCCAGCGACAGATGAATGGATAATGAAGATGTGGCACATATATACAATGGAATATTACTCAGCTGTAAAAAGAAACGAAATTGAGTTATTCATGGTGAGGTGGATGGACCTAGAGTCTGTCATACAAAGTGAAGTAAGTCAGAAAGAGAAAAACAAATCCCATATGCTAACACATATATATGGAATCTAAGAAAAAAAAAAAAGAAAGAAAAAATGGTTCTGAAGAACCTAGGGGCAGGACAGGAATAAATACGCAGACATAGAGAATGGACTTGAGGACACGCGGAGGGGGAAGGGTAAGCTGGGACAAAGAGAGAGTGGCATGGACATATATACACTACCAAATGTAAAATAGACAGCTAGTGGGAAGTAGCCACATAGCACAGGGAGATCAGCTCAGTGCTTTGTGACCACCTAGAGGGGTGGGATTGGGAGGGTGGGAGGGAGACGCAAGAGGGAGGAGATGTGGGGATATATGTATATGTATAGCTGATTCACTTTGTTATAAAGCAGAAACTAACACACCATTGTAAAGCAATTATACTCCAATAAAGATATTTAAAAATAATAAATAAATAAAATGTGAATGACTGTTTTACATGTGATTCATCCCAAAATCATAAAAGTGCAATTCTCCATTGTATATGTTTAAGAATATATTCATGATGCTAAGGTCCTCATATGACTGTGGCTTTGGTCTTGAAACATGTAGAAATTTTTTCTTGAATTTCTATCAAACACAACTACCCAGCTGCCATTAACAAGTGATGTGCAAAGTCAGAGAGGGTCAACGCTTGTAGGATTAGGTAGGATTAGGGAAAATTTTCTCCATTCTGTGAAGTGTCAACGTCATTTATTGAACACCCACTAAATGTAAAACAGGGCAGGATACTAAAATACTGAAAAAATGGACAACATATACTTTAAGTCTTCAAAGAGGTGATACTGACATTAAAACATGTGAAAATAACCAACAAAATGAAGAGTGCTATACTATCATTTTAGATAACAAATATGTGAGTTAAAATACATTTCTATGTGATCAAATATAAGCTGTTATTATTAAGGATTGACAACTATATTTGTATTGAGGAGAACTGTATTGAAGCAGCCTATGAACTTATTAATGGTTTACTGATTGATTGACTCATAGATCTTGGAAAGCAAAAATTTTCTTAAGGTCAAGTTGTAAAGGTAGGAAAGTAAAGACCATGTAGGATTTAGGATTGTGAAGAATTTGAAAGACTTCCTAGGCAGATGAAATAGGAATATACTGGAATATAAGGAAAAGAACTTGTACTCCAGATAAGTGAATGCAGTTGGGTGAATGGATATTTGCTGTATGAAAGAAGTGGGGAGAACTACTGGAACTGGATTTTGGTGGATTAGAGTATGAGTATCTTGAATGCCAAGCTAGGGGATTGAGATTCCATCTGGCAGGCTGTTTTTGAAGGATGGCATGCCCAGGAAGCCAGGGCTGAGTAGTTCATTGCTAGTCATAGTCAGGGACTCAATCATTCAGCCTGGTTGTCTGATTTTTCTACTGCAGGAAATTCATCTGAAGAAAGGTTGGGTGGAAGACTGTGACGGGCTGAAGACCACTTATCCTTACCCTTACTACTAAAATCACTAAAATGCTAAACCTTTAATGGAACAGCCTTCTGGCTTGACTAGGAACACTACTTCACAAAGAAAGGATGAAACCAAAAGGTTTATCCAACTCAGACCTAGAAGTGGGGAGAATGGTGGGAAGGCTGCAAATAGTCAATCATTTAATACTGAATGGAGAATTAAGTACTCTAGAACTAACCTTTGGAGAAAAGTAAGAACAGAAAAGATAAGATTTGAAACACTCATTATTATTCCTGTTTTCATATAACAGAGTTTCTTGTCATACAACTATTCGTTATCTACATCCTAATTTTAAGGTGTCTATAGATTCCAGCCCTTCTAAGTCAGCAAACTGCTCATCCTGTTTCAGAAAATTACTCACTGATGGATTCATAACATAAACATAATACCGTATAATAGAAATAAAATTCAAATCAACTTTAAAGTGAAATTCTGAATTTTAAAGATATAATATCATGAAGCCATTGTAAATAATACCAGAGATCTGCAGGGTTAAACATACAAAGCCACTGATAAATGAGGATGTGTAGTTAACAATTTAAAAAAGAGATACAACAGAAGTAAAAGAAAAAACAATTGAGTATCAAATAATTAAGAGAAGGCCTTGGAAAACTTAAATTTTTACCAGAGTTAGCCTGCTTGAGCTGCTAACATTGAACATGCAGGGAAGGACAGTTTACTGTCCCATAAACCAGTTTTGCTGAAATAATCACTCAAAACAAAATGTAATTCTTTTTTTTTAATTGTAGCACTTGTGCTTAATTAAAATTTAACCTAAATTTTACTGGCTATAAGAGAAAGTATACTGGATTCGTTTATATAATAACATATTTTGACATAAATTTCAAATGAAAATTATTTTCAAATGTATTTTCAATTACTCTTCAGTCACTATTTACAGATGATTTGAAGTATATGGATTTTTTTTTTTCATGTACAAATCATCCTTGAAAAATAAGGATTCTTTTACTTGAGTAGGACTTATCTTAATCCAGAGATCAGATCTAGGTCCAATAGACAATATTTTAAAACTTAAAATTTTCTGGGGCTTCCCTGGTGGCACAGTGGTTGAGAGTCCGCCTGCCGATGCTAGGCGACACGGGTTCGTGCCCCGGTCCGGGAAGATCCCACATGCCACAGAGCGGCTGGGGCCGTGAGCCATGGCCGCTGGGCTTGCGCGTCCGGAGCCTGTGCTCCGCAACGGGAGAGGCCACAACAGTGAGAGGCCCGCGTACCACAGAAAAAAAAAAAAAAACTTAAATTTTCTAAGAGTAAAAGGCACTTAAAAGGTTAAAACCTCCTAACAGACCAGCATTCCGACTATAGAATCAGCTGATTTATGGGTAGTGAGCATTTTGTTATCAAAATACTCATCCACAGCTGAGTGAGCCTATAGCATGGATACATGGTAGATTTCTGTACCAGAAATTGGATAAGCTTGTGTGTGGATCTCCTTCCAAATGCTAAGATTTCAAGGGCTTAACTGAGACCAGAACAGCATTTTCCAAAGTTGCTAGAAACAAAGAGTCCTTTAAAATGTTCCACTGACAAAGGGTTGTAGAGCCAAATAAAGTTTAAAAACACTTCAGACCAAACTCTACTTAACAGTGAAATTCACAGAGCACATTATAGCTCATTCCACATCTCAAAAGTCCTCCAGTCACGAAACATGTTTAAATTTCCTGAACCCAGGATTTCTCAAGTTTATTTTACTACAAAATCCTTTTTCTTACTTTTTTTTCTTTTTTGTTGACTTGACAGTCACTAATGTCCCAAGGGAGCATAGGTGCTATTCAAAAATATTTAACAAACTTCAAGTGAAGGCACTAAACAATCAGAAGGCTGTCTGACTAATTAGACTGACCATAAAACTAGTGTTCCTTGGATCACTATTTAGAGGAAAAATCTGGTTTAAAACTGAGATCTTAATTGATAATCTAATGCCATCAATCTGCAAAGTTGCCTTAATTAGTAGGGTTTTTTTTTTCTTTTTTTGGGTTACAGTTGCTGGACTTAAAATGTAGCTGATATAATGTAAATCATTTCAATAAGGTCAAATGTATGATGTCACATGTTCTCTAGCATCAAATCCATTTCACTAAGTCTAAAATAATCTCTTTCAAGTGACGCAATATTTTTTTAACCCTGGAAGGTTCGGTTCTAACCTTAAAATAACTTAAAGACACTTTTCAAAACTAAACTAAAAATTGAAAAAATAAATAATAAGTAGAAAAAGGTAAGAGCTAAAGTAAGAGACATTTTCACTGGCCATTCAAAAAATTCTCTTCTTAAATCTGATTTTTAAAAATTAATAGAAAAGACTGGCAATTAACTTATTTTCCCTGGTGACTACTGCCTGTTTGGGGTGATACAAACATTTACCTAGATAACTGTGCTTTAGGAGTAATAAGATTTATATTTTTGGTCTCTGTCCCAGTTTCTGCCACAGTTTCTAAAACCCTTGGGATTTCCTAAGTGATGAGATGATAATGGTGCCTTTTGTTATGTTAACAAGGTGATCTTTGGAAAGCACCTAAGGATGGGAGCAGGCAGCCTGTGGAGCCAAACTTGTGATTAGAGGTTGGAACTTTCAGTCCCACCCCCTTGCCCTCAGGGCAGGGAAGAGCCACTCAAGACTGAGCTCAATCGCCCAAGGCCAATGAGTTATTCAGACACGCCTGTGTACTGAAGCCTCCATAAACCCCCAACTACAAGGTTCAGGGAGCTTCCCAGTTGGTGAGCACATGGAGATTTGGGGAGAGTGGGCTCCATGCTTTCTCCCCAGACCTCGTCCTATACATGTTTTCTATCTGGCTGTTGCTGAGTTTTATCATTTTATAATACACCGGTTAATCTAGTTAATAGAATATTTCTGTGAGTTCTATGAGTCACTTGAGCAAATTAATTAAAGCTAAGAAGGGGGTCGTTGGAACCTCTGATCTGTGGTACAAGGGTCAGAAGCACAGGTGACAGCATATACTTGGTGACTGGCACCTGAAGTGTGTGTGTGCATTCCTGCTGGACTGAGCCCTTCACATGTGAGATCTGATGCTATCTACAGGTAGATAGTGCCAGAATTGAGTTGAATTATAGGACACCCAGCCGTTTGAGTACTGCTGCGCTCTCTCATTGGAAATGGGGTGCTCAGGACCACTTAATGCTTTCCAGGCTCTGGCTTCTGTGAATTCATGACAACAGTAACCTCTGAAACATACACGTGTACCTTTGCCACAAAAAACTTCTGATAGACACAAAAGAAATTAATAAAAGTTGCTAAGAAAGGGGGTAAGGGACCTAACGTTGGTTGGATGAGGGGGGAAAATATTCCAGAAGGAATTACTACTACTATTTATCTTTTGATAGTATGTGATTTTTAAATATGTGATCTCATTAGATTTTCCAAATACAAATAAACAAGATTATCATTTTTTTAAAAAAAGGCTGAAGAAAATGTAGTTTTACATACTTCAGAAAAAAGAAAATTGAGGGAGGATTTGATTATAGTGTTCAGTAGACCAGGAAATGTGAATAAAGAAAGAATTACTATAAAGGGGCCAGAAAAATGATTTAGGAGACAAGACTTTAGGAGACACTTTCTGATAAGCATAGCAGTAACTCTTCCCATTTCCTTTGTTTTTGGCCATGAATGGTTAAAGGCTCCTGTGAGAGGGCTACAAGGGGACTAGTGTCCACATCAAGTGGATAGCTTAGATCCCGATACCAACTACTGGAAATTATCCAGGGCCCAGGAAGGAAGTACTGGTAAGCTGCAGTTGCCAGCACGGTGCTTGGTAGATGTAAATATTTGTGGGTCTGCTAAATTAACGGTAAGACTATAATTCATAATATCTTGCACACAAACTAGATTGGTAAGTTTTCAGTGGATGACTTTATTACCATTCCGAACTCAGTTAGATGGAACAGTACTCCTCAATGATTGAGAAATCAATCTTCCTCAACATTCATGTATCACCATCTGCAAACACTGCTCTCTGTCACAGATTACCTGCCTTTAGCTATGGATGAGACAGTGAGATGCATTCCATTCTCCTCTTCCTGGACACACAGAACAATGACCTTTTCTAACCTCCCTTGGAGCCAGGCAGAGGTCAAGTTTTTGCATTCTTGTTGAAAGGGTATGGGTCTACCACTTTCAGGCCTGGCCAGGAGATATTATGCATGATTGCCCATGTTCCCTTCTGCTGTAGTTTAGGTAGTCATGTATTTAAAACAACACCTCAAGGTGGAGGGGGCATGGGTTCCTGATTCACTACTTGAAAGCAATCTGCTAAGAATGAACCACCTAATTCACACTGGTCTCTGACAAGAGAAATAAACATTTATTAAGTTAAGACACTTCGCTTTCAGGAGTGTTTGTTAGACTACCTAGCGTTCAATTACCTTGAGTAATTCATTGCTAAACTGGTACACTGGTAATAACCACGGACTAGTGATGAGTCTACTTAATTCCAATCCTCTCCATTTCTCATTGCTGATTTACTCTATACTCACCAGAAATTATTTTTCATAGGACTTCTTGATGACCATGTCAGTCTAGAATTACCCATAGTACCTCTATGTCTATCTCTTCCTCCAATTCAACTTCCCAGTAGGGGACCTGGCATTACCCCTCTGTGTAGATACAACCATGGAGGATCAGGTCCTAACGAGATCGTATCTAGAAGGGCCCTGTTCTGCAAGGTTTATGGTTTATTTTGCTATACCTTGGATTCATATGTTGGTTTAAAATAAAAAGTGACATGATTTTTGAAGGTTGAAGCTGAGTGGCTGAACCAAATTTCTATAATCAAGTTAACATATATTATCCCCCTGAGTCTGTACTAGGTCATTTCTTAAAAATTATTTTTTCTATCCTATGAATCTATATGTTTACATAAGCATTAGCTATTATTCCCAACGTCTATGTTATGGACGAAAACAGGATTCTTCTCGTGTCCCAACTCAAATCAAACAGTAAAGCATTGTTTACATTATACCAGGTTTACATTGCACAGGACTGTTTATATTCTACAAGCATCCTGAGGTCATGTCTAGACCCAATGGGAAAAAATGTCATAATAGATTAGTAAGGACTGTAATGAAGATGGAAGGGGAAAGTGGTGGCATATGTGCTAGGCATTTATTTCCCCAACTGAGGTCATTTCCCTGTCATGTACAGTAAAAAATCACAATGTTACTGTAGTTGCTCATGTGCTGCAATCCACTGCCCACCCATCCACCCATCTAACATTTCTGAGGACTTAATCTGTGCCAAGGACTCTACTCTCTGCCTGAAAGGCAAGTGAAAAATACAACCCAGGTCTTTCCTGAAGGAGCACATAAAGGAAGACTGATCTCTGAATAGTAAGTGACACAAGATAATGGCTGAATGGGTGGTTTCTTTTATCGTGCACTTGCAGGATAGAAAGCAGAGAGAAAAATAGCTCCAAAGAGTTGGACAGTTATATTATCATTGATTTTCGAGTGACCACCAATTAAAGGGCATGCTTAGCAGCTGGAAATGAGGACCTCATTAGATGACTACAAGAGCCAGACACTTTCAAAACGTTCCCCTAAACTCTCAGTTCCATTTTCATTTCATGAAGAGACAGCTTGGGAAGTCGGAGGTCACGCTCTTGTATGTCCACAACAGGGATGATTTAAGGCACCGGTAAGCTCCTGCTGAGCTGCCACCTAAGGTTATACGACTGTGAATCATGGCGGGATATAATGACTTGGGCAACATTCTTTCCTGCAAATACGTACAAGATGGATGATGAATAGTATTGAAGTATAATATATGGTGCCGATCATGAATTTAACTTCCCTCAGAAATGGAGGAGAAACAATTAGCAAAGGGCATTCTTGACTTCGTTGAGCAGCAATGCCTCTCTGACTCCTGAGACACTCATTTTCAGCAGTCAGGCCACAAGATGTGTCTTCAATTTCTGCAAAATCGAGTTCTAGCTAGATTTTGGGAACTAATGGGAACATGATCTTAATGGATGTCTCATGTTTCTCATGCAGTGTGGCTGTGGAAGTTTACGGGACGGAGTCAACAAAAAAGACAGGTCCTTTTTTACAGCATTCTTTATATCTGTTCAATCTTGTCACTACCATAGTGTCCTACTAAAAGGACGTTTCAGGGATTGTGTGAGGCCTGGTACAGTGTGTTTTTATAGTGAGAGTGGGTCAGCGGATGGAGAATCACATGAGAGAAAACAAGAGAATGAGGTGCTATTCCTGGCTCCGGCTTCACCTCAGAGAATGACCTTGGCAGAAGCACTTAACCTCACTTTTAATCTTTGAACCTCAGTTTTCTCATCTGTGAAATGAGGAAAGAACATCTGCCCCTTTGCTCCCTCTCAGGATTGTTGGGAGGATTAAACAGATCAGGGCTATAACCTGAACTACGGTGAACCCATGAGGAAAAAAGTTAGACATCACTTAACTATATAATATTCTTTTTAATCATTACTAATTTCCAAAGGTGAAGAAAACCTTGTTTAAAAAAAACATGTAAGCTGATTGTTTTTCTGGAAACAAAATAAAGGCTCACCTAGCAACCTTGCATTAAAAAAGAGAACCTGAAATTCACATTCCAAATCTACTTCGAGACAGAAAGACCCCCAAATTCCTTCCAGTTTCCTAAGATTTTTCCACTATAATTTTTTTTCGTTATTGTTTTCTTCATAAAATGTTAGTTATATTTTGGGGTTTTGCTATTGCATAGTTTAGCATATATAAGGAAATCGTCTTTCCAATTCACTAATAAAAAAGGGAGTACAGGAGAGAAGAAGGAAGAGAGGGAAGGAGGAAAGAATAAATAGAGAACAAACCCACGTGGCTAGAAGAAACTGACCAGAGAAGACAAAACAATTCATAATTTAAAATACTATATAATACAAATGAAGTTAAAGATGTGTTTGCCCAGAAGAGGACTGACTTGAAGTAAACTGATATGATTTTCTGGATAACACCCTGTATTTCCCTGCTTAGTGAAACAGCCAGTCATAAAAGAGCTCTATCTACAGGGAAATTATGAAAGAAATAATCTTCATTTCTCCATGATTCTTTAAAACCAAATTGGACTTTATTCCTTATTTCTCTCTCAAACTCCACTCCTCGACATAGAAAATAGCATTCTGGAATGACTTAGAATTAGAGATCAGTCAATATTTCATGATTTTAAGGTTCTTCATTAGGAACAATGTGAATTTGGGCCCAATAATCCTAATCCTAGCTTTTTCTTTAGTTCTATAGTTCTATTAGGCCATGTTGTTAGAGCACTGTTTACACTTATTGCCAAGAGTCTCTGGATTGGAGGTCAAACTGTTACCTTCTTCAGCATACCCTTCAATGATTAAATGCCCCCAGGGACTTTTAAGAATCATTTTCATCTTGTAAATATTTTTTAATTGACATCTTAACTTTATAGTTGCTTCCCCTGTGAGGGAAAGAGATTAGGGTGATGGAGGGTTTTTGCTTCTTACTTTGTAGTTTTCAAGGACTTATTACTTTTTAAATTAAAATCAAGGAACCAGCACAAGAATGCTAGTAAGGTATGAGTGAGATGTAATGCTTGGTGTGCATAAGGATTCAATAGTCCACTGTGAGAGTGCAGCCTGTTGAACAACCTCAGTGATAAGTGGGAACCACTTGTCCAAGACTATTTTATTTAAGATGCAATACTCATTTCTATCCCCTTCAATACATTTTAAGTACCCCAAGCTAGAATAATGGGGCTAGAGGTGCAAGAAGAATATTATACCAAACAGGGGCAATATAAAAAAAATTACAATCAAATTTTCCAATTAAAAATATAAGTCAAAAACCTAAATACAATATTATTCCACAGACTTTTAAGGTATATTAAAAAACATTGTGATAGGATGTTTCAAAAATTATGGTACAATCCCCTTCTGACACCCTCATTCCTAAGTCACCACTTCAGCAGGACTGGGCTTTGGCATACTCAACCCACATGATGAGACAATAGCAAAAGAGCTTGATGGCTCAGTTGCCGAGGACTAGCCCATTAGGTTCTGAAGACAAGTGGACCAGGTGCTCCCACTGTCCATGCCAACCACCAAACCTGTGAGTGAGGCTGTCTCAGACCAGCTCTCACTCAGCTGATCCATCAGTTGACTAAAACTGCATGAAGGAGCCCAGATAAAACCAAAAGTAAAACACTACCCAGATGAATCCAGTCCCAAATGGCCAAGTAATTGCTATTTTAAGCCACTAAGATTTTTGTTGGTTTTTTTTTTTTTTTTTTTTTTTTTTTTTTTTTTTTTTTTTGCGGTACGCGGGCCTCTCACTGTTATGGCCTCTCCCGTTGCGAAGCACAGGCTCCGGACGCGCAGGCCCAGCGGCCATGGCTCACGGGTCCAGCTGCTCCGCGGCATGTGGGATCTTCCCGGACCGGGGCATGAACCCGCGTCCCCTGCATTGGCAGGCAGATTCTTAACCACTGCGCCACCAGGGAAGCCCCTGTTGTTTTGTTTTTTATATCTTTATTGGAGTATAATTTCTTTACAATGGTGTGTTAGTTTCTGCTTTATAACAAAGTGAATCAGTTATACATATACATATGTTTCCATATCTCTTCCCTCTTGTGTCTCCCTCCCTCCCACCCTCCCTATCCCACCCCTCTAGGTGGTCACAAAGCACCAAGCTGATCTCCCTAAGCCACTCAGTTTTGAGGTGGTTTGTAATACAGTAAAAGCTAATCTATACTATAATACAATTTGGTCAAGTGGGTTTATCCTTGAGAATGCAAGGTTGGTTCAGTATCAGCCAGTCAAATCATGTGATTCACTGTATTAGTTAAATAAAAGGAGAAAATCATATCATCATTCTTTTTAGATAGAAGAGATAAAAAGCATCCCATGAGGTTCAAAATCTATTGGGTAGGGTAAATTTTATAAAACTAGATCCAAATAATAACTATCTTTCCTTGATAAAGGCTATATACCAAAAATACATGGCACATGTATACACTAACAAAAATTATTATACTACTAATTTTTTTAAAAAATTAGCATTTCCTTTAAGGAGAGAATTGAGATAAAGATTTCTAACATTACTGGTCTGTTGGAACTGACCTTTTTGGAGCTGTGTATTGAGAGAAATAGAAAGAGAGAGAAGGTTTAGAAGAATATAGATAAAAATGTCATATTTAGAGATTGTTTTGATTATGTATTTAATTGGAAACACAGGAAAATCAATAAGCTATTAAATCTAAGAAAAGAGCTCAACACAGGGACTGGAAAAAAATTAATGCACCAAAATCAATTGTGTTCCTCCATAGTATCAATATCTAGATACAATACAAGATGAATTTACCACAGTAACAAAACCTATAGAGAGTATGGGGTTTCACCTAATAAATTATGCAGAAAATCTTCATAATGAAAACTTTATTAGAGGACACATGAATAAAAGAAATTTATATCACAGGTATGGATGAGATGACTTACTATAATAATATAAATGTCCTTACATTAATCTATAAAATTAAATGCAACTGTAATAAAAGGCCAAGCTCTTTTTTTTTTTTTTTTTTTTGAGGGACAGCATAAAAAAGTGATTCTAAAATGGATCTGGGGGACTTCCCTGGTGGCGCAGTGGTTGAGAATCCGCCTGCCAATGGAGAGAACACGGGTTCAATCCCTGGTCCAGGAAGATCCCACATGCCACGGAGCAACTAAGCTGGTGCACCACAACTGCTGAGCCTGCACTCTAGAGCCCACGAGCCACAACTACTGAAGCCCACGAGCCTGGAGCCTGTGCTCCACAACAAGGGAAGCCACTGCAATGAGAAGCCTGTGCACCACACAAAGAGTAGCCTCCTGCCCCACCCCTCGCTGCAACTAGACAAAGCTCACACGCAGCAATGAAGACCCAATGCAGCCAAAAGAAAAAAAAAAAGAGCAGATTGCTCTATCTCCTATAAAAAAATTAAAATAAAATGTACCTGGAAGAATAAAGTTCTCCATACAGCTAAGGTAGTTTTGAAAAATAAGCTCAAAATGGAGAATGTGCCCTATACATTAAGATATATTGGGAAGTCATGATAGATAAGAACTGTGTGATGCCCTTGGAAGAAACGGCAAACAAGAAAACAAATCAAACAGGTGGCCTAGAAATAGAGCTATATACAGAGAGGAAGTTGGCACATGAAAGAGATGGAATCATAGTCCAATGGAGGAAGTTGAATTACAGCTTTTGGGGAAACAGTCTCATTTTCAAAAGAGAGATGAGACTGGATCTTAACCTAGTGATATCACTTATGTTGTACCCAGTCCTATATAGCTCACCTAATCTTCACAAAAAAATCCACAAGGCATAAACTATTATCCTCATTTTACAGGTGGAAAAACTGAGGTATGAGAGATAAAATGACTAGCCTAAGAAGTACATGGTGGAGCTGGAACTTAAACCCCACAGAAATCATTCTATTAACCATTATGTTATATAATTCCACCTAATGTACAAAACTAAAATACAATAGTTTTAATATCTAAATGTGAAAAATAAAATCTAGAGAGAATAAAAGAAATTACAAGGTAATATATTTGTGATTTCACGGTAAGAGATGAAATAGATCTTTGAAAAATAAAGCATACATTGTATGAAGCAAAAGTGATGAATTTAACTATATTAAAATTATAAATTTATTAATATAAAAAATCTGATTTAAAAAAATGGGCAGAAGAGCTGAATAGACATTTTTCCAAAGAAAACATACAGATGGCCAACAGGCACATGAAAAGATGCTCAACATCACTAGCCATCAGGGAAATGCAAATCAAAACCACAATGAGAGATCACCTCACACATGTCAGAATGGCTATCATAAAAAAGAACAAAACTAACAAGCCTTGGTGAGGATGTGGAGAAAAGGGAACCCTGGTACACTGTTGGTGGGAATGTTAACTGATGTAGCCACTAGAGGGGTGGGATAGGGAGGGTGGGAGGGAGACACAAGAGGAAGAAGATATGGGGACATATGTATATGTATAGCTGACTCACTTTGTTATAAAGCAGAAACTAACACACCATTGTAAAGCAACTATACTCCAATAAAGATGTTAATAAAAACAAAAACAAAACAGAACAACCATATAATCCAGTAATTCCACTCCTGGGTATATATCTGAAGAAAACAGAAACACTGATTTGAAAAGATGCATGCACCCACATCCAGTGTTTATAACAGCATTGTTTACAATAGCCAAGATATGGAAGCAACCTAAGTGTCCATCAACAGATGAATGAACAAAGAATACGTGCCATATATACACAATGGAACACTGCTCAGCCATAAAAAATGAGTAAACTGTGCCATTTGCAACAACATAGATGGACCTGGAGGGTATTATGCTTAGTGAAATAAGTCAGACAAAGACAAATACTGTAATGATATCACTTATAAGTAGAATCTAAAAAATAAGACGAATGAATACAACAAAACAGAAAGAGATTCACAGATATAGAAAACAATTTAGTGGTTACCACTGGGGAGAGGGAAGCGAGAGGGACAAGATACAGACTGGGAATTAGGAAGTGCAGACAACTTATGTATAAAATAAATGAGATACAAGGATATATTGTAGGGCATGGGGAATATAGCCAATATTTTATAGTAACTTTCAATGGAGCATAATCTATAAAAATATTGAATCACCATGTTGTACACCTGAAATTAACATAATATTGTAAATCAATTATACTTTAATAAAAAATTAGAATTTTATGTACAATAAAGGATACCAAAGTCAGACTGAAAAACAGTTGATGGGTAGAAGACATATACATATCTAAAACCCAATAAAGGACTCAACATCTGAATACATAAACTTCTACATCTCTAAAGACACAGAGTACTCAATAGAAAAATGAGCGAAGGTCATGATAGGCAATTCATAGAATGGAAAACATGAATAGCAAGAAAGTATATGAAGACCTAACTTTTCTAGAATCAGAGCAATGCAGAATTAAAACACCTTACTTCATATGAATCCACACATGCCAAATTTCCAGAAGTTAAAGTGCAAATTATGCTGTGGAGCAACTCCGCCTGCGCACCACAACTACTGAGCCTGCGCTCTAGAGCCTGGGAGCCACAACTACTGAGCCCGCGCGCCTAGAGCCTGTGCTCCGCAACAAGAGAAGCCACTGCAATGAGAAGCCTGCGCACCGCAACGAAGAGTAGACCCCGCTCGCTGCAACTAGAGAGAGCCTGAGTGTAGCAACGAAGACCCAATGCAGCCAAGAATAAATAAATTAATTTTTTATGCAGATTAACAGCATGTGGTGACAAAGGATATGGCAAGAGAGAAATTCCAAGTATTGCTGGTGAGGGGAAAATGGTACAGCTATTCCGGGGAGGAATCTGTGAAATAAGGCATATATATGACTTCTACCTCACCCATTCCACGGCTGCACTGTTACTCTGCACTGTTACTCAAGGGGACATGTAGAAAGAGTGTATTAATGCTTTATGGTGGACATAAAGTGTTGAAAATAGCCTAAGTATGTATCACCAGGGTAATGGATAAGCAAAACATGGTATTAACATATGGTGGAATATTAGACAGTGGCCAGAAGCAATAATTTCTATGGAGCAACACAGACAAATTTTAAAACAATAATTTTGTGTAGAAAAAAATAAAAGAATAGGATGTGATTTTTAGTCGATACTACTTTTGCAAAAATTAGAAAATACAAAACAATTCGGTATTTCAAATATATACACATGTTTAAAATAACTATGAAAGGTGAGTTGGGAAATTATTTATTAAATGGCCCAAATGGTGCTATATAGGGGAAAATAAAGGAAATAAATCTGGCAAAGGAATGTCGGGGCCAAAACCAATCTTAAAAGTATTAGAAAATAGAGTGACCGTACACACTGATGATAGAGAGACATGAACTGAGGCATATGGTCCCTTTTGAGTAAATGCCTTAAATACAAACTAAAAAAATAATGTCATAAGATTTACAAGCACTATAAAAATATTTAGCATTATTGTAGTAGATAGTAGAAATATATAACCTTTCAACTTAAATAAAAACAAGACTGATGAAATATCATCTTTGTTCCCATGTCATCCATGCTAAGGAAGAAATAATAAATCAGCTTTTAAGATAGAATTTTTTACAATGAGAGATAAAAAACAAACAAAAAGAAACCCTAACTGTTTATCCCATGAAGGGAGAAAAAAACAATTTGAAAAGTCAGAGTAGAACTCTCTGAGGACAATATTTAACATCAATTTTTGTAAAACAGAATTTTAAGAAGCTGGTTTTGAATTGTTTATAGAGTTTCTAATTAGCATGCTGAGGAAATACAGGGTCCATCTTAATCCAGAAGCAAATAAAAAGTTCTGACTCTTAAAATTCTAGGCTCTAGAGTAGGTGCGTGCTGGTGTGCTGGTGTGTATGTGTGTGTGTGTGCACATTTGCTGTGTGTTTTCAATAAACTCAAGAGTACATAAGGGTGTATGTTATTACATTGTAACAATTCTTGAGCAAGTCTAAATGAAGGTCAGTAGCAAACAAGTAGATGCCGCTTGGGTGGCCCCCCAAACTCTCAGGTAATACGCAGATCTGGCTTGGCAATCATGTTCTGCTTTTAGACATAATGCATTTTTATGTTCTTGTTAGCACTGAAAGACTAACTTGAATATTCTGCAACTGATGAAATGGACAACAGAGCAGTAACCTAGAGTTTACAAGTATTTGGGGCAGTAAAACTTTAGTTCTAGATTTAACTTGGATTTTAGTCCTAATTTAACTTGGATTTTCTACAACGCATTTTCTTCCTATAAACTGGAGGTATATACCACCATAATCCTAAAAAACCTGTGACTTTGGGCTTCAGGGGTCTAAGCCTTCTCTCTAAGTGACTGAAAGGTACAACTGGATATTAGACCTGTCTAAAAATTGTCCTTTTCTGTCCTCATATACAAGGGTTCAGCTTGATTTTTGGATAGCTGTCATTAAAAAAAAAAAATGTGCAAAGAGCTAATGCCTTTTGCTACAAGACAAAACCATTTCCCCTGGACATCCAGGAATAGGAGGCAATGCCATGTGTTGGAAGCATGCACATATTTTATGATAGATATTAATCTGGAGGTTAACAGCTAGATGCTCTGGTTGAAGTAGTTTATTTCAAACATACACATAATGCTAACACACTTTGTAACAAAGTCTTCAACATTTCATATGCAAATTCGTAGTTTAAGCCCAAGGAAATCCCTATAAATCTTGTCTCCAAAGAGAAAATATAAAGAATTCATAAGATTAAAGAGTTCTTATCAATTGTATAAAAAACTAGAAATGTACTAACTAGACAAAAATGTAGACGTCTAAGAGAATGTCCAACAAATAGAAAAGTAGAGGACTGTACTGAGATTGCAATCCTGAGAAAAATACATTATTTCTAAATGAAAAAGTAAAAGGAGATAGTATAAATTAAAGCCAGAAGAAAAATTTTAAACCTACAAAAATACGAGTCAATACAAAGTTAAAAACCATGAATTTTACTGTATACCCAAAAGATTCACAAAAGATCTCATGAATATCACAAATTAAAATAAAACAAAAGCCAGAAATATTGTTTTCCCCAAATTGTACTACTACCTGCTTATTGCTTCAGTGGTAAGAAGAAAAATTATCTTCAAATAGTTAAATTGTATACCTACTTATATTTTAACTCTTAGGTGGATCTTGTTATATAATATATATGATATTTAAAGAAAACTTGTTGATTGTTTATTTTGGCATCTCTTAGGAAATTCCTATTAGATAAATCTTAGATAACTCTTAAATAAAAATAGATGCAAATATACTATGTTTCATATCATTCATTTTAGACCTCTAAGAGTTGGAAAAGCTCAACCTGGAGAAGAAACTAGTTTTATTGAGGGAAGAAACTACTTTCCAGTTTAGAAGAGGAGGGATTATCCCATTTCTGTAGAGGAAGCAATCAGGAAGATACAAAAAGAATGATCCTTGCCTAGTGCTAAGGCCAGAACTACTGTGCATATTGTACCAGATCTTGTAAAAACAGCCACTGTGCTGGCACTCACAGGCCTGGGTCATGGTGTGTTCAATAAAACTTTGTTCCAAAGGATGGAACTCCTTCGGGCCAAAAAGCTTTCACCTGCGTTATTCCATTAACCTCACTGTTTTGTTATGGGAAATGCGTTTATTTTTTGAAATGACATTGAAATATATCCTTAAAAGAACACTTTAGGTCTCAACAAGATTCTCTTCTCTTTCAGCCAACACATTACCTTTTAGAAATCAACAGTCTACTTCTTTCTTTAAATCATCAAATTTCAAAGCTGTAGCAGCTAATAAATGTTAATATGATTTTTCCAAAACTGCAATCTCCCTAAATTTCTATGCTGTCTTCTTTATCCTGTCTTTTCAAGGTAAAGGTATCTTTCCAGTTTTCTTAGCATTATCAGGATTATGGATTTTGTTCATTGTTAAAGTTCGTTATTTATGGACATAAGTTAATGTAAATGCAAAAATATCTCGTATTCTTCACAAGCTGGCTGACTTAAATCACTCGCTCTTAAAACAACTTTACTGCTCTCCAATCTGTTCAAATGCACGGAAATATAAATTCAGGATGATGTGGCTTTTCTGCAATGCTTTCTTTTCAGGCTGCAGTCTACATGACAGCGTTATATTTTATCCTTGCTGCTGTTGTTGTTCAATCTATAAAATCTCTCTTGAAGACCCCCAAAACAGCTTGTAATTTAAACTTTTACTTTTGGTGACTCACTGTTTTCAAATTGCCATCCTGACCATATCCCCCTTCCAGGGGAATTTATGCAGACTCTTAACCCATAATTGCTTTACTCTTTACCTCTATTTCTGGGTTCTTAAATTAACTCTTACATCAGTGTTTTTCATTACTCAAATTATTTTTTCTTAGGAACTTTTCCTGGAAGTAAGTTCATGCTTACAAGCAAACATTTGACTTCTGAAAGAATTCTTACGGAAATGGGTTTATATCCCAAATGCACCACCAAAAATCTTTGTGACCTTGCATAAACGTCCCTTACCATTTCAGGTGCTATCTTTGCTTGACTCCAAAGGGAACTGATTAAAACTATGAGCATCTAGCTGTTTTGCACTTTTGTCTCAGTTTGGTCAATGAAACTCTCAAAAATCCATCAGATTTTCATTATTTTTATCATTAGCCTGTTTGTGTAAAATAAGTTACCATTTGTGGAGCCAGTGTTCTCCTTTATTCCGGCATCCAATCATTGTAAATATTTCTCATGGACACATTCTTAGAAGGCCTATGAATAACCTGGCCTCTTACTGATTCTCCCTTTTGGAGTCTTACTAGCCAGATTTCCCCAATAACTTTCAGAGAGTTTTCCCCCTTTCCGGGTCTTCTTTTTGACTTCTATACGCCATAGAACTTTCAAAAGTCATCACACCAATACTAATATTACCACATACCCTCCAAAAAGCTCCAAGCTGTTTATGCCTATTCATTAAGTTAATACTTTATCAAAACTTGTCCAATTGAGTAGTTTTAGCACAGATATTTTACACATTTTAGCACAGACATGCTCTGTTTAAGGCTGACAGATCCATTAGGAATTAACTTTCTGGTACATTTTCCCTCTGATATTTTCCTCACAACTGCGTTTCCTCATAACTGAGCCATCAGTTATCTCTTGCCTATAGAAAGGCAGATAAGAGAAAAGAAAGCTAAGTGAGAAAAGATATGTAAATAGACTAGCACAATATTGGACACATAATAAGTATTCAATAAATGATAGCAAGTATTCTTACCCTTATCCTCACATTAGTTTATATGTATTAAAAACTGATTACTGGACTCAACTCTTACTTCCATTGCTCATTAGATCCTCACAGAAACCTTGGAGGAAGCGAGGTTTTATCCCCATTTTACAGGTTGGGAGACTGCAGCCTAGAGGGCTTAAGTACCTTAACTGAAGTCATATAGTCAAGAAATAAGCCTATATTTGTCACAATCACTTGCCCATGCTTTGACGTGACACCACCACCCATCATTTACCCAGCTTCACCAAGGTACTACTAATTTTTTTACTCTTATTCTCCTCTCTTTGCCTCATACTGCCATTGCCACCAACCCAGTCAAATTCACTTTTAATTTTCCAATGTTAGTGAAGGGAGTAGAAGGTGGAAATTGAGGTTAAAGGAGGAAACTTTAATGTTATTCAAGGATGACTTCATCTTAACTTCCAGCCTTCGTCTACCCATTCTCTGCTCCAGTCACACGCAGAGTATTTGCTATCTCTTCCGTAAGTCTTGACTTTTCTTGTCTTTATGCCACTTTTCTTTTCTCCATTTGCAATGAATCTCCCTTTCCCTTGGTTCTTCACCATTTCTTACTCCATACTCTCCATTAAAATTCAAATCTACCTTTAAAGCCCAACTCATATACCAGTTCTGTCCTGCAGTCTCCTGGATCTGCCAAGTCAGAACTAACCACTTGCTCCTCCATGCTCCTGCAATGGCAATGTTGTTAGAAGGGCGAGTGATTTTACAGCTCGCTCACCACCTGCGGGAAATATGTCCTATTTGCCCTTCCACATCCTTTCTCCACCCAACTCTATATGGATGGCTTGCATGGCCTATCTTAGTAAGTGTCCTTGCTCTAGCTTCCGTTTGGCTCACCAATGAAGAGTACCAATAGAAGATTGTAGGGAATGAAGGAGGGGAGTGAAGTTAGGGTATTAATTCTTGCCAAATTGCTGGGAGTTGGCTGCATCCCCCAACTAACGTATAGTGCTTCTCTGTGGGGCATCACAGCATCTTTGAGGAGGACTCTCTCTCCAGCAAGGCTTCCTTTCTCTTTCATGTCCTATAAAGTAGCCACACTTTTACTGAACCCAGGGCACTACACTATCTCTTGATTCTCTACATTGGGCTCAATTTATCCTTATTGATGTACCCCTGATTTCCTGCTGAGACCCTGTCTGATGAACTTTGTAATATGCTCTTCTAAGCTGTTAATTTTACAAACCACATTATTACACTTATTAGAAGAATGTCTTCAGGATATGTCAGTAAGCTCTGATTGATGATAATGGTAAACAGCTAGAATTTATGGAACATAAAGTATGCTTTGGTTACTCTCTTGAGTACACCGTGTGCATTATTCTAGTTAATTTAAATCACTATTAGCTAAGCAAGGCACACAGATGCTAAGAGGTTCCCAGAAGTAACTTGCTCATGGTCACTCCAGTGTCTCAGTAGTGTTTAGGACTCAGATCTGTCCAAAGCCTAAACCTTAAGTTCTAGGTCTAAGCAGTGGCTCTCAAACTTTAGTATGCATCAGCATCACCAAGAGAGATTGCTGAAACAGGTAGTGGGCCCCACCCCCAGAGTGTCCGAGTCTGTAGGTCTGGAGCAGGGCCCAAGACTTTCACTTCTAAAAATTCCTACGTGCAGCTGATGTGCTGGTCTGGGTACCAGATTTTGAGAACCACTAGTCCAGGCATTTTAGGTCCAGAATTTCAGGTGTTAGAATAATTTTCTGGTGATAAATTGTCAAAAAAAAAACAGCACTGCATTTTCCTGTTTGTAAGGAGGTAATACATTCAATCTTAAAGAGTCAATAATGGGGCTAAGTATTTAAGAAAGAAGAGTTATTCTCCAGGAAGATGGGAGGAGATGGACATTCTAAGGACAGAAATGCCCTTTCAGGAAACTTGCAAAGGGAACAGAAAAATAACATAGTAAGATTCTGCTATCCAGTGTTCACAGAACATGAATGGGATACTCTTGACTGTAAAATGGGAAGCCAACTTTTGCTCACCATATACATACCTTATTCAGTACAAATGTTTATTAAGAATCTCCAAAAGCTACACACTAGGCATCAGGGCTACACTGATAGAGCAGATAAAGTGCCTGGCCTCAGGGAGCTTGTGCTTCAGAGGATGTACATCAGCTAGATAGACTGAATGATGGATACTATATTGGGTTCACACTTCGTCTCCAGAAAAAAAATTATCCATAGACGTGATCCAGGAGTCAAATGGCAAAAGACCTAGCCTCAAAGTGAGTGTTAATTTCATTAAATGGTAGGCAAAAATTATTTTATATGCCGAGATAGGCTCTGCTTAAAAGACACACTATTCCTCCAAACGTATTATACAAGCCAGCTTATGAACCTGTGACTTTTTCTAGGAGAAATGTTGCCTTCTTTCCCAAGAAGGGAGCGGTAGGGGTCGGGGTGGAAGTAGTTTCATCATCAGAGGCACAGTCTCACTACTACTGCTCAGCTCCAATTTGCAACCTTCTGAATGGTTTCCAGACTAAGTCATTTAGCAAAGTGATGAAGAAAAAATGGCCCATTAATCTTATTAATTATTAATATCTTAATAATCTTAATAATTAATCTTATGATGTGTGTTATAACTGAACTATGGGTTTAGCATAGGAAAAATATTATTTGCATTGATTAGAAATATGCTTTATGGCTGCATATATTATTCACTCTGAACATTCTAAAATTATTAGCTGGGTTGACATGATGAACTGCACAGGAGTACTTCTAGATGACATCTCAATGTCATCTGTTACTCACATCATATAGGTCTAGGAATCAATATGTATTTTACTCAATATGAGATCTTATTCCAAACACCAAAATATGCCTGTTTTTATTCGATGGTTATCATCTTGAAACTACCAGCTAAACATCATTTAGAAAATTCAAAGCAAGTAAATTACTGTATTAACTGTCCAACTATGATTATGACTTTCCTCCACTTACAGCTGAACCTAATATAATGATCTGGTCAGTCTGACTAGGAGGATTTATTCATTAATTTACTCAAATGTTCTGAGGTATATTTTGAAGGACTTAAATTATGGTCTGCTTTGTAGGATCCAACAGTAAGGCTGCAGGTTTATCTCCTACAAGCTCTGTGACCTTGCCCAAGTGACTTAGCATCTCTGAGCCTCACTTTCCTAATCTGTAAAATGGAAACAATAATAGAACCCAAGTTGTAAAGCTGAAGGGAAAAAAAGTAATATGGTAATGTATTTTGGCACAAAAGAGCAGTTACGCCGATGGTCATTATTTGTGAATACTGTTGCTAAGATTATTGAAAACCTGTTGTGTGTTAGGTGCTGTTCAAGGACTAGAATTTTAAGACTGTTCTTCACCTTTATCCCAGTTTTACCTGCAAAGTTCTGCCATGCACTGGAAAAACATACTGGTATTTCTAGGGAAGGGGACCACTCAGGTGACATTTTTGTTTCACCAGGTATATAAAGTATACAAAGGTTATAGTGTATCTTTTAAGTCCTTTGGACGTCTAGTTACCTTTCACTAGAATGATTCTAGTAGATCCTGATAGATACCTGAGACAAGGTCAGGTCAGTGATGTTGGTACCTTTTCTGGCTTAAGAGCATAGGGCAGAAACACAGGAAGAGAGGTCTTCCTTTTCCACTCCTGTTACTAAGAACCCTCTCGAATAATGACAATCTGAAACAGATCACTACATTGTTGCATGTTGTAGAATCAAAGCAGTGTACAAAGCAAAGAGCACTGGCCTCCATTATACTTGCATTTCACTCGAGATTCACTTTTCTAGACCGTGGAGAAAGCACGTGTTCCAACACTTTCCAGGTACTGGAATATTACAATCTGGCAATCTCCACCACTGCATGTTTGATCACACCATTCCCTGCAAATGGAATGCTGTTCCATCAAGGTCAGATTGACCAGTGCAAATACCTGATTTTATTGTACGGTCAGAACCAAATTAACTTACTGAAATTCTGCCCAGCTCAGGGTCTACCTTCTCTGTGAAACCTCCTGTGAGATCCCAAGTTACAAACAACTCTATCTTCTTCAGAAGACACTGTATACTATATAAATAGTAATTTACATATAAATATATATATATGTGTGTGTGTATTTCTTTGTTACATTAAGTTATAACTCCTGTGGTTTCTCTTCTTAACTAAACTGGACCCCCTTATCATCACAGTGGCCATGTACATCATTGTATCCTCCAAAAAATCCAGATAATAATATCATGGATTCAGTATATAGTTGTTTAATACAAAACAATTAACTAACCACTGCAGAATACTAGTGTCTCTCAAGGTGTGTTCAGTGGATCATAAATCCTATGAGACAGTCCATGAAGGAAAAGATTTCAAATAAATTTGGGATCTGTTGTCCACTACATCTCCTTATCAGAGACTCATAATTCACAAGACTCGTAAAAAGCTCTGTAGCAAAGAAACTGTTGACTTAGTTTGACCCAGTATTTCTCTTACAAGAGTATCAGTTCCGGAGGTCAAGGACATTTTCCACCTCTAATACAACATCTCTACTGCCTAGTAGAGTGCCTGGCACTTAGTAGACACCTAATAAATATTTGAATAAGTTTCAACATACATTCCCCTTTTAAGCTATAGAAGAAAAACACAGTATATAGTAGATTTTGATTTACTTGGGGAGAATAATAATATGAATAGATAAATTTACACAAATCATTTTGAAGTATATATATTTGATAATACTTTTTTCCACAAATACACAATTGCACATTTAGTGGTGATAGTAAACGAACTACATTTGCTTCGGAAAACTTGCTAAGAAGGATGGCTACTAAAAACTACAACTTGAACCCAAAACAATTGATTTAGTTCATTGGTCCCCACTCCTTAGCAGTTTTAATATAGAAGAAAATAGACGCATATATTTCTTTTCTGCCATAATATGACATCATATAAGCAATGCTATTTTATTAGCTAGAAATAAGATTTGCTTTTGTTATTTTAGTACATATGATCACATAAGAATAATTCTAGATTTTTTCCCCTCCTGTGACTCTCATAGCATCCCCATCTAAAATAGACTTTGGAGATTTAGATCAAATGTCATATCAATTGTCCTAGACTGCTTACTATGTGCTTTCACTATAGATTTTAATGTCAATAGAGAAAGGAGAAGGAAAAGTCAGAGGGAAATGAAACAGGTGTATGCAACACCCCTCTCTACTACCGACATTTCTCAGAATTCTGGGGGAAGTTGCATCTATAAGTGGAAAGTTTTTCACCATGGAACTCACGGTAGTTGAACTTCTCATGAAGAATTTTTTTTCACTACTGAATAAAAATATGTTTGATTTTACCATAACTGAAAAGTTCTCCTGTTTCTACTTCTGAAGTTTGCCCTCAAGACTACTGTTTACCTAATGGAAGGGACTCCTATGCATGGAGGAAAAAGTGCACCATTTGAAGGAAAAGGTAAAGGAGTGATATTCAGGTAGCTCTTCATTCCACCAATGAAAACATACACATAGATTTTCCACTTTACACCTCATTTTCCACCTTATTGTCATGATTTTGAAATGAATATGTAGGGTCTGATGAGTTTGTCAATAGTCTATAATTATTAGTGTTATTAAAATAGAATACAAATGATAAGCCATATGTAAAAATGCTGTGTAAGTAAACTGCTATACCCCAAATAATACAAATGAGTGAATGGCAGTAAATGCTAAGAGGGATTAACAACATAAAGGATATTAAAAAAATGATGACTGTATTTCATATTTATGTGTCTTTTTCTCTCTCACTCTGTTTTTTGTTTTTTTTTTTTGGCGGTACGCGGGCCTCTCACTGTTGTGGCCTCTCCCGTTGCGGAGCACAGGCTCCGGACAGGCAAGCTCAGTGGCCATGGCTCACGGGCCCAGCCGCTCCACGGCATGTGGGATCTTCCCGGACCGGGGCACGAACCCGTGTCCCCTGCATCGGCAGGCAGAACACTCAACCACTGCGCCACCAGGGAAGCCTTTCTCCCTCACTCTTACTCAACTCCTAAATAACTAAGAGAATATGCTCACAAATGGTAAGTATGTTTTGGATGTTCGATGTGTGTTTGTGGGAAAGAACAAAAAAAAACTGCCTCAGTTAGGTCAAATATCATACAAGAGATGAATGAGATTAGAGATGGGATTGGGATTTGTGTTAGTTACACAATAGCTAACCAATCACAGATATGACAGTGTAGTGCAATATGCAAATATACTTTTAAACAACTTCTCTTAAGTTATCTACTGTCTGTAAAGACAATCACACTCAACTCCTCTGCACTTAACCCCAGAGCTTCTGAGTTAGAATCTGTTAGAAATAGGTACACGTTTCATTGCTTTGGCAACATTTACATGGCTCTGCATCAGGCAATACAACTACTAAGATCACACTCTGGGAATTCAGGAAAGGCTAGTGTCCAGTTCTGGTCGTTCTACCACCCAACTGTGATCTAGGGTAAATTCCTGATGAAAAGAAAAAGAAAAACCCTGAAGATGCTGAAACAGTATTTCCTACTTCACAGGGTCGTCATGGGGTTAAAAGGTCATTAGGATAAAGTGCCTCTCACCCAGGAAACACTGATAAATGCTACTGATGCTACCATCATCATCATGACCGATCACGAACATATTGCCACATGGAAATTCAACATTCCCTGGGCCATTCACAACTTTCCTTTAAAGGACTCATATTCCATGTGGGGTCTTAACACCTTCAAATAACAGAAAATACAAGTCTTTACGCCTTCTTTTCTGTAGCTAATTTTGGCATCTTTCACCTCTGTCCACTTAAGTGTTGGTTTAGCATATTCTTGTCACACAAAGAAGCTACTTCCCAAAGAGAGGAACAATGTGTCAAGTGACAAAGACATTGAGTGAATTCTTTCACATCCTAGATTGTCCACGGTACAGCTCAGCTGGTCTCTGGGTTGGAAGGCCTGGGTCTACTTTGCTCCTCTGTTACAGGGGAAGGGACATGGTCCTTAGCATGTGCTCTGTGAAACAGAGGCAGCTGAGGGTAGAATTATAACACAAGCAGAACTGGCTTCAATTCTTCCTTCTTAGGTCTTTTTCTTCTTGTTCAGCTGTTCAAGGAACTTGCCTGCCCTCTGTCCCTGCCAGGACGATGTTACATCTGCCTGGATAAGTAGGTCACCATTGTATATCAGGAAAGGTCTTATTTGTAATTATCAGGAACCAGATACGGCTAATTTGAGCAGAAAAGGAAACTTTTGGAAGTTTACGGCTAGGTCTCAGTAACTAGAAGCAGACTAAACAACCGAAAGCCAAAGCTATGCTATTGCAATTATAGGATCAGGCCAAAGTGATGTTATAAGTCCTAGCTGGCCTTGCTACCAAGCAGGAACAGGAAACAGGAGGTTGACCCAGCACTGCTGGCCTTGCTTCTTTACATCATGTATTTGTAATTCAAAATCCAAGAGAGGGGTGCAGTTGGCCAACCCGAGGTCGCCCGACTGTTTTCCATCTGTAAGGGAGACTGAGCATGTGAGTAAACAGTGTATCTGACATGTTCAGCTTGTATAACGAGAGGAAGGCTCTGTTTCTCACCAAGACCCACAAAGTGGAAAATTCCCCAAAGAGAAAGGAATTTCAGATCAGATGCTTGGAAAGTTAAAAACAACAACAACAAACAAATGCAGATGTGGAATTAAAGACATGGAGTCATTCAGAACCTATATGTGGAGTGATTCAGACCTGAGTTCACATCTGGAGCAAGCTACTCAATCTTGCTGAGCTTCAATTTTCTTTAAAGGAAACAACGTGGAAGATGATGTCCACATGTAACTTGTGGTACACATGAAGGAGGGTAGTACAGTATATGATGCCTGGCACATCCTATGCATTTTCTAAAACTACTAGTAGTACTATTATTATTGTTACTTATTATACAATTTATTGTAGAAATTAACAGGGAGAGTATTAATAAATGTTAATACAGTGCTAAGTGTCACATTTATGATCTCAGCTAAATATTTGTTGATTCAACAAACATTCCACATATCAGAAAATAACCTGTTAGTATATATATATATATTTTTTTTTCAGAAGAAAAGAAACCCTGAGGCTTAGAAAGTGTAAACAATGTACCAAAAGTCACTCATTTAAGAGGTAATGGAATATAATTCAGCCTTAAAAAATGAAGGAGATCCTTTCATTTGTGACAATATAGATGAAACAGGAGTGCATTATGCTGATGAAATAAGCCAGACAGGATAAATACGAATGATATCATTTATATATGGAATCTAAAAAGAAAAAAAGCCACACTCATAGAAACAGAGTAGAAAACTGGTTGCCAGGGGCTGGGGTGTGGGTGGGGAAAAGAGGGGAAGACTGGTAAAAGGGTACAAACTTTCAGCTGCAGGATGAATAAGGTCTGAGGATCTACTGTATAACATAGTTACTACAGTCAATAATACTGTACTGTATAACTAACATTTTCTGAGAGAATAGAACTTAAGTGTTCTCACCAAAAAAAGAAAAAAAGGAAAAAGGTGTCATGAGCTGTTAGATGTATTAATTAACGTGATGGGAAGGATCCTTTTGCAACGCATATGTATATCAAATCATCATGATATACTCTTTGACTATCTTACAGTTTTGTCAATTATACCTCAATAAAACAGAAAAAAAAGAGGTAATAAAGATGAGACTCCAATCCAGGATTATCCAGCTCAAAAAACTACACTCTTAACCATTACAATATAGTATCCATCCATATGTTGTAACTGTAAAATGCTTAACACAAAGGAAACGGTATTTACTCTAACTCTAATGCTTACTAGATATTAGTTATGTGGTATGCTTTACTTCTAACTACAAGGGTATAAGGTGCAAAGTCTTGCTACAGAACATAAAAGCCCCTGTGGTACCCTGTACGATAAACACGGTACCTGTAAATCTCTCATCTCTCAACCCAGAGTCTCCTCAAGTTGGAGGTCTTTACCCCCTTTATAATGTGGGAATAATGCCTTTCTCACATTTGCACTGGGCATGAAAATCCATACTTCCAGGTGTACACTGAACCTCCACTTAGCTCCTCGTCACCTTGGAATCACCAGACCAAAGATCATTTATTCCATTAATATAAATGATGTAGGGATAGAAGTACAGAATATACAGAGAGTGTTGGAGGAATCCAAACAACAAGTCCTCCACTCTCAAAACAAATTTTAGAGTTCCAAAAGTAAACAGCAATGTTTGGAAATAAAACTAAAAATGAAACTAACATCTACAATTAGCCAAGTATTTATTATGGGCCAGGCTACTTACTAGGCACTTGATAAACATTACAGCTCATCTTCCTGCAGTCCTTCAAAGCATATAATATTGTTTCTATTTCATAGAGAAGAAAATTGTATCTAAGCAGGTTAGTGATTAGCCCAAGACCACAGGGCTAGGCTGTAAGAAAAGAAGGCCAAAATGGTGATGGATGTTATA
The DNA here is from genome assembly GCF_951394435.1 of Stenella coeruleoalba. Taxonomy (NCBI): domain Eukaryota; kingdom Metazoa; phylum Chordata; class Mammalia; order Artiodactyla; family Delphinidae; genus Stenella; species Stenella coeruleoalba. The sequence goes on from NC_137163.1 coordinate 47,213,409, forward strand.
ACTAGAAGATTATGGCTAATCAAATAAAAATATTCAAAACGGTCGTAATGTATTATGAGGATTTCTTTAGAATAACTTGGGTGCCTTAGTGAATACAGTAGTGGTAGGCACTACAGTCTCTTTAATTTGCTAATCATACAAATCTACTTTAATATTCTTGGCGACAAGGAGCTAACTACTGATAAGACAGCTTCTTCAGTTTGGGGGCTACTCCAGGGTGAAATGCCGGAACGTCTTACTGCCTGCAACGTTACCTAGTTCTACCAGGGGGAATAAAGCAGAACAAGTAGCCACTGTTCTTGACAAATGGATACAGTTTCAGTTTTTCAAACTATGAGTGTCAGATTCATTCATTGTATCAGATAGATCTGTCAAATGGCTTTGCCCATTTACTAATGGATGGCACACTGCAGACACACGTTGGGTCAAAGGACTCAATGTCACCTCATTGATACTGTCATCAATATAATTTGTATTGGCATTTTGTCTCACCCTGACTTTACGGACTCTGTGAGGAGATCCAGGTCTCCAGACCATGGACTGATCACCTCTGCTTGACACAGTATTCTCTGCTCATTTCCAGAGGGGACCAAGGATGAGCTCTTGTACTTCTGAGTCTATTCACCCTACCTGGCAACACATACTAGCTGGGCTGATTGGATCAAGCAGGAGCCCCAGAGTTTAAATTTCCAGCTGCATTGGAGGAAACAGAGGCTATGCCCCAATCCCATAACCCCTCACTTCTTACTGCTAGCCTATCCTAGGCTGTTCTTGCTGATAGGAGTATTTCATGCTAAAAATTAATTTTGCTTACCTGATGGCAGTCACACAACCTCAAATGCCATTTTTATAAATAAGGCAACCACCAATGGAGTGTGATTTAGGGTTTTTTCTTCTGTAGACCCTGCCTACCCTATAAAATCTCCCATTACTGCATCATGGAGACTATAATCCCTTTCCGAGGGAATAGATTCTTTCCAACCATAAGATGAAATAAGAACTTACATTTCCACACTGCCCAAAAGGAAATAAATTGATTACAAAATGCAGGAGAATGACTGATTTTCCACATTTGTTGTGTTCATTAAAGGGTTTTTGAATAGACTTGACAGTATTAAAGAAGTTCAACACACACAAAATAAAAATTAATAAATGAAGAGAAAAAAATTGCATTTACAACAAATAACAAAATAAACACACTGATATATAAAAGGTTGTTATACATCGATGAAAAATGGATGCCATAAAGTCACAAAGTAAAAAGTATTAACAGCCAATAAAGATATGAAAATATGTTCAACTTGCTATTATTAATCAAAGAAATACAAATAAAATAATTCAGGTGTCATATTTTACTGACTAGAATGACAAAGTTTTAAAAAACTTGATAATACTGGTATTGATATTGATAATACTGGTACTGATGAGTGTGTGTAAGAAACCACATTGGATGTTAAATTCTTGGTAGAAATAAAAAGCACGGTAACCTTTCTGGAAGACAATATGTCAGTATGTACCAGAACTGACAACCAGCCATTCAAGTTCTAGAAGTCCATTCTAAGGAAATAAACAAATGCTCAAAGACATATGAACAAGGATGCTTGTCTCATTGTTTAGCAGAGCAAAACAGGAATAATCTAAATGTTGAACAGTAGGGACTGGTTAAATAAATAACAGAATGCTGTTCAACCATTAAAAATGATGCTGAAGATTTTTATTAGGTGATGAGTAATCATACTTATATTACTAAATAAAAATGTTATAGAACTGTTTTGTAGTTTGATATAATAATTAAAGGTATTTTATACTTGCATTGTATTTATATGCACCCCGTCACAAAAAAGTTTCAAAAGATACCCTCAAAAATGTTACAGAGATGATTTATCAGAAATGGGATTTTGAGTTATTTTTCCTTTTTTCTTTAAATCCTTTCAATTTTGGAGTTTCTGCAATGAGCCTGTATTATTTTTACAATTAAAAATATTTAAATTTACAACAAAAGGATCTAAATTCCTCCAGTTTTCCATGTATTTTCCACCGTGGCTCAGGGTATTTGTGTAAAAAAAAAATCAGCTTATTTTCTCTTTTGTATCAATCTAAATTTACTTTTCATAAGTTAACTATTTTAGTCTGGCAAAAGGTTCACACAGGAAAATTGTTAAGGTCTGAGTATTATATTACCTTTAAAAGCACTGGAAACTTCGAAATTATTTCTTTCAGAATTTTCATATAATACTGAAAGGCGGGGGGGGGGGGGAGGTAGCAAAATGAAGGGAAGTAGTAGTCAACTTCAATTAAGAAAAAGCAACAAGAGGCAGTTTGTACTCTTTTGATACGGCAGAAGGCCCATGTGTCAACTCATGCTAAAAAATGTATATCTACACACACATATATATGTTTGTGTGTATTATATGTATATGTGACACATACACATAATTAATCCACAGCCTTAGGCTAATCACTCATTGTGGCAGAAACAACGAGCTGTTGACTACACTTTAATTAGCTCCTCCAGCCTGTAGAGGCATCACTAGGACCAAGATAGGAACAACATTCTCCATCTCCGCTTGCATCTGGGTATGGTTCTATCCCAAAGAATGTGACCAGAGGTGACCTGAAGAGTTTATGTCTGAAGGATAACGAGTTGATAATTGTAGCTTGCAGCTTCCTCTCTCCTTTCCTTTTTAGGACAAACGTAGAGCCACTTGATGAAGGTGGTGGGTCCCTGAATAACTGAGCAGAAAACTGACCCTCAGACCACCAAAGTCCATACTACACTCCTGAGTGAGTGAGAAATGAACTGTCCATGTGTTGCTCCACTGAGGTTTAAGGTTTATTATTTAGTGTTTAACTAACGCATTTTTTCTTTAAACCTCAGTTGCCTTCTCTGTAAAATAAAGTCTTTGAAAAGGATCCACTGTAAGTTTTTTCCCTTGCTTATGTTTTTATCTTAGTTTTTAATTCTCAGAAACATTGCGCGCATTTTACCTTTTAAGTTAGTAAGTCTACTTTTTTTCCCACAAAGACGGGTTCTTCAAGTTATGGAGAAGTCATAGCAGACTGTTGCTTCAGTTTAAGATACGCATTCACATATGAGATGAGAAGGGTGAGGACCCAGAGAAACGCCTTTGACAGAGGGGAGTGAGAGCATACTGAAGAATGTTTAGTAATAAAGAATTCAGATGGGAGTAACGGATGGGTTACATCTAACAGATTTGCTCAAAGGAATTCTGGAAAGGCAAATATGTGAAAATGTATAGCACAGACATGAAATGCCTTTTGGTCCCTAAATGGATTTCATTTCAAAGACGTGCATATTGCAAATACATGTACCATAACACTTCTCTGTCCACTTCTAGAATTTTCTAAAGCCTGACAGAACAGCTGCAGAGAGAGGATGTCATTCCAAGATAATCGACTGCAAGTGACTAAATTAAGATAAAAATGTCCTTAACCTTGAACAGTTTTTAAAGAGATTTTAGAAGAAAGGAGCCCTCCAGGGGGTTGTATAACTATATAATTGTACCCTTTCTAAAAGGCTATTTACAGATACATAATGTTTCCCCTCCATTCTTTAAAGTAAAATATAGGATAAAAAAAAATAGTTTGGGGATAATATTTGTTTGGGACAGCAGGCACTGCTAATCAGTACCACTCTCTCCTTATTCCTTACTACCAGAGCCCTGGTTTAGGAGACCCCATTATCCTTAAGGCTAAGGTGGCCAGTTTAAAATCCGAGCTGATGAGATCTAAGTGCAAGTCTGCTGACCATCTGTGGTAAAAAATTTGCTCTCTGAGTTAGACACTGCCTTTTTTTTCTTACTTAATTTCTTTTTTTTTTTCCTTTTCTTTCTTCCTGCCCAAATTGTTGGAACACTATTGGAGATTCCGGGGTCACTTTGAAGCTATGTGGACGTGCTAGAGATGTGGAAGCTGGAAGAGCGAAGCAACCCAGTCCCCTGGTGATGCCCTTCAGCAGCTGGACTAACGCTAGAGGGACTATCTCCAAACTTCCTGCTACCCGTGGAAAGTAAGGTAAATCACTCAGTCACTTTCTGTTACCTACTAACTGATCCAGAACTCTAACCTCAGGGTTCTAGAACCCTTCTCAGTATCCCATAGTCATACTCATGTTCCAGACTCCTGATCATCAGACTTGCTTATAGCAGATGTATGGGGAGGGCAGGCTCTCCTGAAAGCCCTCATACTTCCTCCCCTACCCCCACCACACACAAATAATGATCTTTATGGCCCTCATCCCTCTATCTACACTCAGAGGCCAGGGCCCCCAGGAAGGCTTCACTGACAACCCTTTACTCCTCTCTACATGCAGAAAGGGTAGAGGTGTGGGCTCTGGAATCAGACTTCCTAGACTTGAATTCTTAATCTGTTACTTACCAGTTTAGGACGTGGGCAAAGTAGTTACCTTCTCTGGACACCCCTGTAAAAGAGGAACACTAAGTAGCACCTATGTACCTTACTGAAAGGATTAAATGAGCAAATGCAGGTAAAGTTCTTATAATTTTTTCTTGGGTCAATCAATTCTAGCCGCTATGGTTACCTTTGGCTAATTTAGGGCAGAGTCCCTTTGCCCTCCTTTGGTTCTCTGGGCCCGTCTCATTCACAACACACACAACCGCATACTGCATTCACAACACACAACCACATACTGCAGAGTTTTGAAAGGTGGTTCTCAAAATGTGGTCCCTGGGCCAGCAATATCAGCCACACCTGGGAACTGGTTAGAACTCTGGCACTGGAGCCCAGCAATCTGTGTTTTAACAATATTCTCAGGCAAATCTGATGCACACTAAAGGTTGACGACAACTGAGAACATCTGTCTCACACTCTCCTGGAGGCATTCACCAAAAATAGAGTTACAGGACCTTACACCTGACCAGCTGGAGAAGGGGTCTAGTAATTGCCCTGGTTATCATGCTTGTCATGATTTTTCAGCACCTAAATGTTTGAGAATCACTGCCATTTTGAATGTGTGTTTCACTTGTCTGTTTTTCCAGTGGACTTTACTTCCTTGCAAGGGAGGTTTGTGAAGATTTGTTGCTGTTGTTTGCATTATTAGTTTTATTATGCTAATTCTAGAATCTCTGGTGCATAGTGCAATCTCAGGCAGGAAGTAGTGGCTCATTAAAACAGGTATCCCAAAAGTCTTAGTAGAACTTCAAGATTAATTCCTTCAGGAAGAGGTAAAATTGTCATTAGATGCAGATGATATGATACTATATAGAGAAAACCCTAAAGACTCTACATGAAAACTACTACAACTGATAAACGAATTCAGCAAGGTAGCAGAATACAAGATTAACATACAGAAATTGGTTGCATTTCTTTATACCAACAATGAAATATCGGAAAGGGAATGTAAAAAACAATGCCTTTTAAAATTACAACCCCAAAAATGAAATACTTAGGAATAAACCTCACCAAGAAGGCAAAAGACTTATACGCGGAGAACTGTAAGACATTAATAAAGGAAAGTGAAGATGATTCAAAGAAATGGAAAGACATCTCATGTTCTTGGGTTGGAGGAATTAACATTGTTAAAATGCTCATACTACCCAAAGCAATCTACAGATTTAATGCGATCCCTATCAAATTACCCATGACATTTTTCACGCAATTAGAACAAATAATCCTAAAATTCATACAGAACCATAAAAGACCCAGAATCGCCAAAGCAATCCTGAAGAAAAAGAACAACGTTGGAGGCATAGCCACCCCAGACTCAGACAGTACTCCAAAGTCACAGTAATCAAAACAGCGTGGTATTGGCACAAAAACAGACATATGGATCAATGGAACAGAATACAGAGCCCAGAAATAAACACACACACCTCAGTTAATCTTTGACAATTAATCTTTGACAAAGGAGGCAAGAATATATAATGGGAAAGAGACAGGCTCTTCCGCAAGTGGTGTTGGTAAAGTTGGACAGCCTTATATAAACCAGTGAAGTTAGAACACATCCTTTCACCATACACGAAAATAAACTCAAAATGTCTTAAAGACTTAAACATAAGACATGACACCATAAAACTTCTAGAAGAGAACACAGGCAAAATAGTCTCTGACATATATCATACCAATGTTTTCTTAGGTCAGTCTCCCAAGACAATAGAAATAAAAATGAAAATAAACAAAGGGGACCGAATCAAACTTACAAGCTTTTGCACAGCAAAGGAAACCATAAACAAAATGAAAAGACAACCTACAGAATGGGAGAAAATATTTGCAAATGATGCGACCAGCAAGGGCTTAATTTCCAAAATATACAAACAGCTCATACAACTTGATGACAATAAAAGCAAACAACCCAATCAAAAAAATAGGCAGAAGACTTAAAGAGACATTTCTCCAAAGAAGAAATACAGATGGCCAATAGGCACATAAAAAGATGCTCAACACTGCCAATTATTAAAGAAATGCAAATCAAAACTACCATGAGGTACCACCTCACACCAGTCAGAATGGCCACCATTAAAAAGTCTACGAATAACATATGCTGGAGAAGGTGTGGAGAAAAGGGAACCCTCCTACAACACTGTTGGTGGGAATGTAAGTTGGTGCAGCCACTGTGGAAAACAGTATGGAGGTTCCTCAGAAAACTAAAAATAGACCTACCATATGATCCAGCAATCCCACTCCTGGGCGTATATCCAGACCAAACTATAATTCAAAAAGACACATTCACCCTGATCTTCACAGCAGCAATATTCACAATAGCCAAGACATGGAAACAACCTAAATGTCCATCAACAGATGAATGGATAAAGACGATGTGGTACATAGATACAATGAAATACTACTCAGCCATAAAAAAAAGAATGAAATAATGCCATTTGCAGCAGCAACACGGATGCAACAGGAGATTATCATACTAAGCAAAGTAAGTAAGAAAGAGAAAGACAAATACCATGATACCACTTATATGTGGAATCTAAAATATGACACAAATGAACCTATCTATGAAACAGAAACAGAATCAGAGACATAGAGAATAGACTGGTGGCTGCCAAGGGGGAAGCAGGTGGGAGAGGGATGAACTGGGAGTTTGGGATTAGCAGATGCAAACTGGTATATATAGATTGGCGAAACAACAAGGTCCTACTATATAGCACAGGGAACTATATTCAATATCCTGTGATAAACCATAATGGAAAAGAGTATGAAAAAGAATGTATATACATATGTATAACAGAGTCACTTTGCTGTACAGCAGTAATTAACACAACGCTGTAAACCAAGTATACTCCAATAAAAAATAAGTTAATTAAATTTTTAAAAAGATTAATTCCTTCAGAAGAACAAGTACTACACATTCACAAAAAAAGCACCCTTTGAAAGTTTAAATTTTTGAATTTCTTTGCCACTTCCTTAGTTTTGATCATCTTGGACAATATATTTTCAATACTGACTTTTAAAAAGAATTGTGTTTCAGTGTTTGCTATCCTTAGACAGAAACAGATAAGTACAACTAAATACTTGTTTTTCAAAAGTCTCAAAAGTATAAGGGAAATGAAAGTAATTATATCTTCAAATGATTTTGGGGTATGTTTCTAATTTCATACTTCTGATGCGATTCAAGATTAAAACTGTATTAAGACATTTGAGACATGCCGCATTGGTATTAAATGAATTTAATTTTGTGTAAAGTGGCTGAAATATTTTCTTCAGCAAACATACCTGCAGATATAAAATCACAACCATAAATCTACAAAAAAGCAAGCTATTGAATGAAATCTGATTGGTTATTTCCCTGCAGTATGGATCTGCTAATAATTTAATTTACTACTTGCTAACAGAAGCCAAAATTTAAATATACATATACACATGTCTGTGTGTATATATCTATCTCTTCAATTTTAAACCATTCATATATACGAACAAGTATACATACACATATATAACAATTGTTCATATATATGAACAATTTAAATTAAAGAAAGTACATCTGGTGGCCTATTTTTTCCCCCCGATTTCTAAAGAACACCATATTCTATTCTAGGCAGTGGAATGTCAATCCACCTTAAGGGTTGTTCAATGAGCATATCTGAGAAACCACTGGTTTAGCCAATGATGTACTTATTGAGGGAGGCCCTAGTGCCACTGTCAAGAGCTTATCCACAGGAGAGATAAGAAGGTACTTGTTTGGTTTGTGAAAAGAAGGAGTAGTGAGGAATGGCAGGTAGCTGCAGGCTGATGACACGTGATGTCCATATATATGTAGAACCAACACACCCATAATTGCACCCATTTTCCATACCCAAATCCAAAGCCTTTATATCATTAATCCCAGGCAAAAATGATAAGATTCATGTGTGTTACTATCCCACGGCTTCAAGATGCCTCTAAACTCATATGAGTATGTCTTAGTTTTATCAGTGGAGGACAAACCAGGCTTCTATCACCAAGCCCCATTCCATAACAGGCAAACCAGTCCAAGACTTCTCTGAGTGCTGCAGGAGAGTCTATGGAAGGGGCGCTCACTCCACTGTGATGCCTAAAATGCCTTTGCACAGAGCAAACATTCAATACATGCTGAGTGAATGAATGAGTGAACCGGCTCATTTCAGGGAAATTCCATTCAACAGGCTGGCATTCCTTCCTACCCATCTTAACCGTTAAGCTTGCCATCAGACAAAAATTTAATTATAAAACGTTAGAGCTGAGGAAATTTTAGAAACTATCTACTCTCCAGAGGTATACAACTTTAATTTCGTGGTAAAAAGCACTAGGAGTGATTTAGGAGTCTATCAGACCTGAGTCCAAATTCCACATCTACCATATTTTGGTGAGCAAATAACTACTTCTGAGGCTCTGTTCCATATATGCATTATGGGATATCATAATAATACATACATTAATTGTATGACTATCAGGGGATGAAATGACACAATCCATTTGCCATGGTCGGCTAAGTAATTTGCCCCAAGTAAGCACTCAAGACATTAGCCAATATTAATAGCGGAGAGATGAAAACAAAACTCTGGGACTGATGCCTACCCTAGTGGCCCCAGTGGTCATAATGACTTTCTTCCATTCAGCCTGCTCTCTTCTCACTAAGACTAAGGAAGAGAAGATGAACAAATTAGGAATAACAATTTGAAAATGGTTTTATACTCCCCGGATGAATGGAATTATAATAAAATGATTCATGAGTTCTGCAGAAATATGATGAGACTTTAGATCTTTATGTTAGTTCTCTACAAAACCAATTGATGGCGCTAAGATGTACCTTCCCACCCAGCCCCATCCTTACCAGGATCAAATATCATTGTAAATGGAAAAGTCAACCACACATAATCAACAAGCTAAGTTACAAGCCAGTGAAGTCTCAGAGCTTTGATAGAGAAAATTCAGATTTATCATTATATGTAAAAATAAGATGATATGAAGAACTCAATCTAAAAAATATTACCTGGAGATCTATAATCTCTACAATAGTGCTATAAAAAGTAAAGAGCTAGAAATCTATTTCGATGGTTTTCCTTGTAAGAAAGCACTTTCTGTATAACTTTTAATGTACTATTGATGAGAACAATTCAACAAAATTCAAATAAATATCTGCAGATGTCCTACGAGAAGAAAAGAACAGAGTTAGATGTGACAGGGGATAACTGGACTTCAGGATGAGTAAGACCCTATACTTGACCTCAATAAATTAACATGAAATACAGTGGATGAGTCATGTACAGAATGTCAGAATTCTAAAAGGCCAAGCTAAGTACCAAAAGGAACACGTGGGGACTCTTAAGAAGGAAATAAAATATTGGTTAGTTGATTACGAAAAGGCAGAAGGGAGTAGGTTCCCTTTGGCTGCTCTTTGAAGAGATTACTTCCTTTCCCCCCTAGTCCTGAGGCTAGGGTGGCATGGGCAATAGAGGAATGTGGGGACTGAGAATCATTTCTACTCTCACCAGAGTGGCTGGAAGCAGATTTTCTTACCCGGATGTAGTAGTATGCTAATATTTAAGGGTTCTTGTGGTCAGAGAGAAGGGTTTGAATACTCCGGCTCCATCTCTTGCTGTGGGTCAAGTTTCTTACGTTTCCAACACCTCGGCGTCTTTATCTGAAAATTGGGGATGATGATAATGTCTCCCACCTGAGTGTGAGAACTATATGATACAGTGCATACGCAGGGCTAAATTTGGTGCCTGGCACACAGAAAGTGCTCAGTACGGCAGGCGAGTGTAGTGACAATAAAGGCAAAGATGACAGGGGTAGTGCCGGTGTTGCTTCTGCCCCCAGAACAGGCTCTGACTGGGAGAGAGTTAAAGCACCTTTGGGTTCATGGGGGTTTATATATAAGCAACGGTTGATCAATGTGAGCTGGTTGTCCAAATGATTATGTGCAATCTAAGAAAAAAATGGGCCTCGGATCTGCTCAGCTACTTAATAATATTAGCAGCGGGAGTAGTCAAAGAAGCTAAATTTTATTACGTGTTTATATGCCAAACAACGTGCTGAACGTTTTAAAAGGATTTACTCACTTATTACAAGGAGGCTATACGCTAGGTCCTGATAATGTTATTCGTCTCTTTCAGATGTTGACTGAGCCTCAGACGGGTTACAAAAGCACCTAAGATCCCATTGTCAGTACATGACGGAAATGAGTTCAAATCCAGCCTGTCTGACTTGTTCTTAATCACTAAGGTATGAAATTAAGCATGTTGCCCTTTGCCTGATTCTCCTTCTGAGGCCTGAATATTTCACTTAGCTCTCTGAGTGCAGAAGAGAGAAAATTCTCTCTCCTTGACCCAACTTGGCATCAATATCCAACTCCCCTTCTCAAAATGGGTTGCTTCAACGAGCAGCAATGAATGTCGGGTCGTGGACCAGTCACCTTGATGACTAAGAGTCAGACACTAGGGAAAGAAAATGCTCTGTGACAAACCTACCCTTGTACAGAAACAAGACAGAAATGGGGGGACAGGGCAAAAGATAATGGAATAAGGCATAGGAAAAATAGCACATGGCATCGTGACAGTAATAATAATAATAGTAGTAGTAGTACTAGTAATAGTAATAATAGACTTCACTATGCTCTAGGCATTGTATTAAGTGCTTGGCGTAACTGACTTCATGTTAACATTGAAAACAAGTCTATGGGGATGAAATATTATTAACATCATTTTATAGGCAGGAGTATTGAGGTTCAGGTAATCAGGTAAATTGCCCAAGCTCATATGGTTAGCAAGTGGAAAGCAGAGATTTGAACCAGCATCTACACTCCTAACCATTATCCTATAACCATTATGCTGAAGACATAAGAATTCCAATGGTCTTTCCCCATAACCCACTCCTGCACTCCAGACTTAAATAGTCCACAAGAGAGAGCAAGCTTGGAGTTGCCACTCTTCAGTGAGTGTCAATCATTTCAAAACAGTGTATTTGCTAACAAGATGCACTTCCTGTGATAATCTTCTCAACCAGCTATCAAGAAACAGGAAGCAAAGATTCAAGTAACAGTATGTTCCTACTTACGAGGAAGGTGGGACAGCACAGTTGACACTGGGCTTAACTGTTCTGGAAAACGTGGTCCCAGTAGGCATACACGCTGGTACATTTTCCCCACCTACCAAATACAAAAGAAGTATTTCATTTCCATGTTGCTCTTCAAAGTTCCACCTCATTCGTGCCTGTCATTCATCCTCTGGCCTCTTCCTGTCTCCATTTCTGTACAGAAAGGTGCTGAGTCTCTGCTCTCGGATACAAAAAGGGTGTGTTAGGAGAGGGAGTCATGGTACCTCGATGTCTTTTTTTTTTCATCTTAATTCTATTATGCCAACTCCACTGAACTTAATTAGAGTGAATACAGAATTACACAATTACCCTCTGTTCTAGTCTTCAGATGTTATATTTTGATAAAATTTACGACATGCTGCTCTCCCCTTGAACACCAGATGAACACTAGAAATGGATGTGTGTTGACATAAAATCTGTTATAATTACAATTAAAGTACAGCTTACATAATGATAGTGTTAACATAAAATTATAGATGTGTAGAGACAACGTGGTCATGCATTTTTTAGTATAAGTACATGCTTAGACCAATATCTGTTAGCGGAATGAAGATGGAAGAGAATTTTGGTTAAGCCACAAAGGCTGTTTAAGGAGTTGCAGATAGCTAAGGGGAACTCAAAGACCAGTAAGATAATATTTCCCCTGCCATGTCTGCAATTGCAAAGTGAAGGGAAGATGTGAAAGTAAGTACCCCTATGGAAATTACAAGACAAGTACAATTTTTTCCTTGAGTACCTGGGTAAATGCTTAAATTCTAATGTATATCAGTGATGCAAATTTTCAACTGAGTTTGATAAATCATAAAATAATAATTATACATATATGTATATAAAACTGCATGGAACTAGGCAGTTCAGAATTACTTCTAATTAAAGAGGTACCCTATGACAACTAACTTAAACCTTACAAAATATGGTTCCAAGTACCCTATCAGAGTGAAAAGCAGGAGACTGAAAGGTTTAGTGTAAATGTTTGTAGTCATGGTGTCTTAACTAAAACTACTGTGTCACAAATACTATTAAAATAATTGTGACATTTCATTCACTTTTACTGCAAACAACAAAACAAACTATAGGTATTTTTTCATTTCAGGTAATTATTTTAGCTAACAGTTATTAAATGTTTTGAGAAGACAGAGTGCTAATTGCATTACTTCATTTTACCTTTAAAATAGCGCTTCCATGTAATTATTCTTAATATCTCCATTGTATTAAAGTGTATCTCTAGTTTAGACCTTTCTTCAGAACTGCAGACTTGTGTATCCAACTGTGTACTCAGCATCTCTACTTGGATGTCACGAAAACATCTCAAATCTTATACCTCCAAAACTGGTCTTTAATCCCCCAAACGTGCTCTACCCCAAACTTTTTCCATCTTAGGTGACAGTAACCACACCTTTCTAGTTCCCCAGGCCCTAAATCTCGAATTCACCCTTGACCCCCTCTTCCTTTCCATTCTTGCATTCAATCTACCACGAAATGCTGTCACAACCTTCCCAATGTGCCACTTCTGAGAATTACCAGCCGCTAGCAGCCTGGTGCAGGCCACCAACATAGACCTCGAGGATCCTGTAGTCGCCTCCCGAGATTCTCCCTGACTCCACTCTCTCCCCACATCCTCAAGACCACAGATAGAGTTATGCTTTTCAAACAAGAGACAGTTCATGCCACACCTCGGCTAAAATCCTGCCCCTGGCTGCCTACATTTAGAGTAAAAGACACAATGCATGTGATGGCCTCCCAGGACTTACCCAATCCATCCCATCACATATCCGACCTCCAGCCCTCCTGCTGTCTCTTCCTCCCCACTGACTAAGTCAGCCAGGGTGGCCTCCTTGATATTCCTCCAAGCTGCCCGGCATATTTCTGCCTTAGAGTTTTGGGACTGGTTATTCTTGCTCCCACGGAGTGGTCTCCCCATCATACATTCTGACAACTCCCTCACTTCAAGTCTTTGCTCAAATGTCAACTTATAAAATCCACCCTGACTACCCTATTTAAAATCAGAACCTACCTGTACACTCCTCCAGCACTCCCAACCCAAGCCTCTTCAGTGAGCTTCACATCCTTTTCCTTATCCCGTAGTGCCCATCAACCTGTGACAAAGCATAGAATTTATTTATAACATCCGTTTCCACACGAGAGTGTAAGGAGGGAGAAAGCATGCAAGAAGGAGCACGCAGGCAAAGGCTCTTGTCTAATTTATTCATTGATACGTCCAAGCATAGAGAACAGGAAGATGCTTGATAAATAGTCCTGAAAAAGATACAGATGAGGAAACTAGTAGTAAAGCTCAGAAAGTTTAAGTAACTTCCTCAAGGTTCTAGAGCTAGAAGAGGGTCACAGTAGAATTCACACTTGGGGATGTCGAACTTCAAATCTCTTAGCCTCTCTGCTATCTTTTTTTTTTTTTTCTCCTTCTTTGCGGTACGCGGGCTTCTTACTGTTGCAGCCTCTCCCGTTGCGGAGCACAGGCTCCGGACGCACAGGCTCAGCGGCCATGGCTCACAGGCCCAGCCGCTCCGCAGCATGTGGGATCTTCCCGGATCGGGTCACGAACTCTCAACCACTGCGCCACCAGGGAAGCCCCTCCCTGCTATCTTAAGTCCATGCAATTCAGGATTTGTTTTAATCAGTGCCATGGAAATTCTCACTCCACTGAATAGGATCACTAAAGTGTTCTCTGTCTAGATTTATATATATATTTTCCACTTAAACAAAGGATACAGAAGAGGGGAATTCATCATGGGTTATTGCGGTAGTTTTACAGCAATTTTAGCAATAATGACATTTAAGTAACAGTGATATTTAATGATAGCATAATAATAATAAAATAATAGCTCTTAAATGTATTGAAGACGAATCACATGCTAAACTCGGTGCTAAAATATTTCCATGTATATTTTGTGCAAAATCCTTATGAATATTCTATCAGATGAGCTTGATGTGTAACTCCACCAGGCATACTTCTCTTATTCCGCTTTCAAAGATAAGGAAATTGATGAGAAGTGTGGTAACCGTTTGATCAAGATGAGACTGGTAATAAGTTGCGAGTATGAATTTAAATTCGGGTCTAACTCCAGAATTTGATTTTCAATCCATACATGAAAATTCTCATAATTCCTTTGATAAGGGTATGTTCTCTCCTGGAAAACATCCCCCATTATGTCTGCCTGTGCTCATACCTTCAGGACACAGTCAAGTTTGAAACATGATAAAAATGTTTAAATAGTGTGCTTTAATAAATGGAAATATCTTCATCTAAACAATAACACAAAAAGGCAGGCTGAGCCCTTTGAAGTGGCTTCGTTGCTATCTTCCATCCAGAACAAGAGAAGGAATCAACAGCTGCAGAGTAAAGAAAGCATGAAACCCAGAGATGGAGGATTCTGTAAATGACCAATTACAAGACTATTAAGCCACACTTTCACAGCAAGAGGCAAAATATTCCATTAAACTGAAAATTCTTCTACCCCTCACTCCAAGGCCCACACAAACATTAATGTTGCATTTATTAGGATGTATTTCCTGTGCTCTATCAACTTGACTTTCAGCAACTGTATCAATACAGTCCTTTCGCTTTGCACATATATCTGAATGATGGATTCCATTACTGGAGTTTTGTAGAAAGAGTGGAGTGAATGAAGTAAAGTTTGGGAAGAGCCATCATAATCCATAATGATGGGCACTGAATCAGGACAAGAAGAAACCTCTCTTCTCATTTATTTGAATGAAAATTCTACTATATATTTATTGCCTCTGTACAGGGCCATCTGTTGAATAATGGAAAACAAGCATCGTTCATTTGGAGGTAGGATTTGTGTGCTCAAGTTTCGATGGGCCTGCAGAATTAATCTTGTTTTAGAAATGAAATAAAATGTAATTTCTTACTGTAAGTAGATGTGGTTAAGCAACTGGCAACTTTGATGTCTTTAAATCACTGCAGTTTCGGGGTAGGCAAATCTATAATTATTTCAAGCACTTCTTTATTGGTGCAACAATTGAGCAGTGTACATAGTGGTCAACAACCTGGGCATTGTCAGACGACTCTAAGTTTGAATCTAGACTTTGCCACTCACCAGCTATGTGACTTTCAGCTATGAGAATCACTTTCTTCAGCTTTACACTGTGGATTATTATATGCCCTTTGCAGAACTACTGTAAGAACTAAATGTATATGGGCACAGTGGCTCATAGTAAGGGCTCAAATTAGTACTGTGGTCACTACTAGTAGTACTGAATAGAACTTCTATTCTCATAAAGTGGGATATGTGTCCCTTTATCATTGTAATTTCATATCATTTTACTTGTGACCTTATAATTTAATAGCTTGATCCAAGAAACATTTAGCAGTAAATATAATTGAAAGAAGATTACCTGTCAAACATGAAATACTGTAGTATCAAGTGTGCTGGCACAATACTCTTCTCAGATAATTAACCTGTAAAAATATGTTATGGTCTTCTTTTTAATTGAGCACATTGAACATATATATTTACTGTGCCAATTGGCGAAAGGTCCATTAATTAATCAGTCTAACTATATGTTGCATAAACGTCTTCTAAACATAATCGTATATGTATTTTATTTGTTGGGAAAATGTGTTTGAGATTGTTCTTTTCTGCCTATTTAAAGTAAGAGGATGAGAAATAGAGTTAGGCTTAATGTACTTTGTACTCCATTATGCCATGAAAATGCTTCTGTGCCCTGGAGACAACAACAAAAGATTTGCTTTAATGACAAGAATCAAGTATGTTCTAAAGCTTCCAGGTAGGAGGCGTATAGGTTGCAGTTTATATCAGAAGTCTTTGCTCTCTCTCTCAACTGCGTCTAGATGGGAAAGATGTGGTCACAAGTTCTTCAAGGTGATATAGTAAATGTTGGAAAAGAGGGGGGTAGGAGGCAGAGTTTTGAATATCTCAAACCTGAGCTAGAAGGATCTTATTTAAAGAAAATAGCGGATATTATTTTTCACTTAAGGAAGCAAACCTGACATTAATGTAGGAAATTAGCTCTTTTAGCTATGATGCTTTCAAATGCACATGGCTGAAAACAAATTCAAAATAGTCAAAGGAAATTTAAAAACAAAAACCAAACAACAACAACAACCTCAACAAACAAGTACTAGAAATTCAGGGATGCAGCCATATTCAGATACAGTTGGATCTGGAAGTTCCAGAGTATCAGCAGGGTTCCAGCTCTCTCTACATCGCTCAGCCCTGCTTACCGCTGCAAGACTTTATTTTACAGAAAGTCTCTTCTTGTGCTGGATGGTCACTGGGAGTCCCAGAGTCATATCTCCCCAGCTTAGAAATTCCAGAGAGAAAAGACAATTCTTCCATTTTGCTCTGAGACAAAAGTCCTGGGGAGGAGTCTGATAGACTTAGCCGAGGTCAGATGCCTACCCATGAGCCAATCACCTGCTTTACTGGAGTTCAGTCCCTGGGCGACTCATCCCCAGGGCCCGTGAGGAGGCAGGATGGCATTATCTGGCAGTTCTCCAAGAAAAGCCTGCTGTTTTTGTAAGATGAAAGGGGAGAGGACATGGATAATGAAACCTGTATCTGCTTCTGTAAAATCCACAGAATCTTACTCCCTGCCCTGTGTCGATGACCATGCAGTAAGCTGACCCAGGAGGTCATTTTTCCCACAACAGTCTTTATATATATGACTAAGGAACACACTGGTAAAAGAATATGGGAGAAAGTCTAAGTATGACAAGTCAGCTAGACCGATATTAACTAAAAAAGCTGTGTGAAAATATCCTTAAAAAGTTGCCCCCAACTCACTCAAAGTCCAAAGTTGGAGCTGGAAATACAATGTCATGGAGTTTGGATAAGAACAGGTTTTCTCCAAGCTGAACTATGACACAGAGATTAGAGACTTCCAGAAACTATACTTTTTCAAAGAAAAAACATCACATGAGAAAAATGAGGCCTAGAAAAATTAAATGACTTAAGCTAATTAATGGCAGGACTGCGACTAGAGTATACTTTGTGTAATTGGCTATGGTCTTTTTTTTGTTTTGTGTGTTTTTTTGTTATCACTTCAGAACGAGACAAACTTAAAGAAAAGAAACACAACCAAAACTCAGTGGTTGGAAAAGAGATGGATGTGAACGCCCACTTGTTTCTTACGTATAAAGTTACCTCTCGCAGTGTTTTGGAGGAGAAAACGCTGGCTCTTCCCAACGTTGGTTACATACACAAAGATTCCAAAGACAAGACAAGTGCTTTGCAAACAAAGTAACTAGAACCAGCTCAGGCTTCCCCGCGCCGGGTCCTACGTTCCACGGTCAGAACCACCAACTGTATCCCCCCGGGTAACAAGGTGATTCAGGAAAGCTGGCGCCTTCAGAGAAAGGAGAAAACTTAGCCGGGAAGAGAGTCAGGAGGAAACTTGCTCAGCTTCTTGCTGGGGTCTGAAACGATCGCAATAGAGTCCTTAAACCCCTCAGGTTTCCCCAATCAAGCACCCTCGCCTCCAACCTGGGCCACCCCAGATCTGACTATAAGACGACAGAAGTCTGCGGACGCACGAAGAGCTGACCACCCCACGAGAGGGACCAACGCGCGGCCACGCCCACTCACCCACCGCTCCCCGGGAGACGGGAGACCAGCCCGGGGTCCAAGTCCTGGGAGTGGCCGACTCGCCCCTCTCCGGGCCCGGCTCCAGCTCACCTCGGCGCGGCCCGCCTGGGCGCCGCCATCTTGACCACGAAGGGGGCCTCGCGCCGGAGGCCCCTGAGCGGGCGCCCTGAGCGGAGCCGGAGCGCCGGGGAGGCCCAGGTCGGCGCCCTACGTCCTCCGCGCGCTCGCGCCCCGTCCACGAGCGACGAGAGTCCCGCACGCAGCGCCCGACCCAGGCTTCCGCGGAACCGGCGCCCCGCGCAGCCCGCACCGCGGCTCAGGCGGCGCCGAGGGCGGCCCGGGCGGAAGAGCGGGCGCGGGGCACGCGCTCGGTAACCTGGCAACGCGGAGCAACCCGGCGTCGCCGGCGAACCCCAGCCCTCTACCGCGAGGAAGCACGGACCCCCGCACCCGCCGCCCAGCCCGCGCCGCCCCTCGGTCGCTCCGCCCGCCGCTGCCCGCTTGCTATGGTCTTTTAAATCCATGATACAACGTCTATATGTAACAAATCTGTTAAACCCTAAATGTTTATGATATTCAAGTAATCCATTATCTGAATTATTCTTGAAGATAAAACATCCAAAGACTTCTTAATTGTATGGGTATACATACATAAAATACACGTGGAGGTAACTTCAAATATAGTATGTGCCTGTCTCTATTCCTTCCCTCTCCGCTCTTTTAAAAAATGCCCCTTTAAAAATTGCCCACTCACCATCTGTTAGGTAAATTTGCTGAAACACAGTTAATGTGGAGACAGAAATTGTTATAGAGACTATTCCAAATGGCACTGACACCTGTATTTATGAAATTTTTAAAAGGGTAACTTCGAGTTGTTTTTTTTTAAAAAAAAAAATCCCACTATAGTAACACCACATCATCCTAGGTGCCCAGTTCTATCCAATTACATAAGATGGAGAAAGAGAGAGAGAGAGAGAGAGGAGAAAGAGAAAGAAGAAAGGAAGAAAACCAAGTACTTATGTATAAAATGTTGCTGCCAGTTTGAGATTATACTCAAGCATCAATGAACAGAAGGAAAACACTTACAAATTTACAAATGTATTTCATTTATGGTATGAGGGACACAGGTTTAGATTTGCAACACGCTCCCACAAGGGTCAAATTGACCACTTTTTTCTATCTAGTTGCTCTTGAGAGAACAAAACAATTGAAACAGATGCCATTCAATTCCAAGTCTATAGCTTAGACCATGGCACTGCACATGAAATATTGTTCATTCAGAGTCAGCACATAGCAAGAGTAATTTATACTCTCAGAGTGTTTGCTCTCAAGTCAATAGCAGAGAAGCCTTGAATAAAAACGTTCCCATTACTTTCCATTGTAATAGATCTTACTTATAGCCCATGAAACAGTGGTCAGAAGAGATTTATTCTTTGCACACCATATTATATAATCTCTCCACTTTAAGCCATCCCCCACTCGGCGATTATTTTTTAAATATGTTACTCGTAGTCAATATTAATTTACATTTAATCTTTCTTAGCATTAGGAGAGTATTATTTTGTACAGGCTCAGAAACAAATCTCCCGAAATTCCTCCCTGATGCTCCCTTCAGGCTGAAAATGCATTGCAGGGTGGCTGCAGTGACTTAATTCTAGTTGGCAGAGCCCTGGCCACACACTAATTTCATTAGCCTCAAACTCCTGGATTTGAAAGATCCACTGAATATGATTCCTGTCCTCTGAAATGTCACTTACTAACCAATTCAGTGTGCATACAGAGGAGAGAAAGGACTTGCTCAGCTCTGGCCCACCGGCAGGCAGATGAGAATTCCCAGTCAGAGACACTGTTTACATCTGAGTGGTCATTCTTGCCCAGGTCCTCATTTTCAGGAAGGAACTTCAATCCAGGCTTTGCTGGCAGCTGCAGCATTTGTTACATCCATTACTAGCTCCTTGTTCCTTCCTGCCCCCCAGTGCTTAGCATCCCCCATTTCAGTCACTAAGTCTTCCTTCCTCCAGCCTAGAAGCTTACCTCACCATAAATTTTTATCTCAAATGATAGGTTTGGCACATTCCCCACAGCAACCCACAGGGACTGGGGAAAAGAAAACTCAAATCTCTGGAGAGCTAAGAATTCAACCATTTAGAGGAGTTTCTTTTATACAGGACAGTCTTCATTGAGCTGAACCCTGCAATCCCAGAGAAGATTCACCTACCCGTTCTTTTCCTCTTTCCCTAAAGTGACTGTGTCTTTGAACAAGGGGTCTGTGTTCCACTATTCTCTCTATTCATTTTGCAGGTTTACAGAGGCTGGGAAACTGGGGGCTGGACTTACATGCCAGGAGCTTCTAAGATCACACGCAAAAATAAGGCTACTGGAAGAGATTGTTGGAATCTATCTCTGTATATTTGAACATGGACAGTGGTTAACCAGGATGCTCACACCAAGCTTATATCCAGCTTGCAGCACAAGCTACAAGTTGGTGCATCCCTCCTACTACCAGCCTCTTCTCAATAAATGCAGGTGAAAACTGGGGGCTCTTTTCCCTCAGCTGTTCAATCCAACATGAATAGTTGCAATTTGCAAATTAGAGGAAAATGACAGTGTTTTCTCTGAATGGTTTTGGTCCCAACGCACACTGCTAATGCTGGCATTCAGTTCCTTTCCTTCCCAGCCCAGGGAATGGGGGAACTAAGCATAAGGCAAGCGTTCTCTTTTCTTGCAAGTGCCTCAGATCCACACACCAGAGAAGGAATCAGCTCCCCCTGGAATCTTTTTCAGCAAACACAATCCTTCACCTAGTCTGCAAGCTCTCTCTTGACTTTAAGATTTCACTCTTTTTTCGACAGGCAGGCCCATCTGCAAGCTCCCAAGCTCCAAGTGAAGGCGCCAAAATAATTTTTAAAATGTCAAACAGCAAATAT
Organism: Stenella coeruleoalba; assembly: GCF_951394435.1. Lineage (NCBI taxonomy): Eukaryota > Metazoa > Chordata > Mammalia > Artiodactyla > Delphinidae > Stenella > Stenella coeruleoalba. Next base: position 47,234,467 of record NC_137163.1, read on the forward strand.
GCCTTCAACCCCCAGAGCTCCAGTAAAAATACTGTGAGTTGCCCCTGTGGTTCTCAGGTGACCTCTGGCCTCATCCTCCCTGCAGCGCTGCCTCCTCAGGTTCTCTAGTTTAAGCTCAGAGGTAAAGGAAGTGCTTCTGGGTTTTGCTTCCGACAACCCAGGCTCTTCCTGAAAGCATTACCTCAAAGTGAAGGCTGCCCAGAAGCACTTTTGGCCTTGCAAACATCTAGAGGTGGCATACTCAACAGGTGCTAGGGATGCTCAGAGGCTCAGAGGGGCCATACCAGGCTGCAGCTTTAGACAGGCACCCCTCCTTCTAGCACAAACACAAACTTCATACCCCTGGGTGCTGATGTAGTGACAGCTTGAATCTCACAAGGAGTCCCCTCCAGAAACCCAACATGCTTCAGGAAAGGCACTTGAGAGGGAGCCGACTTTTTAGCTACGGGGAGCATAAGGGTCAGCCAGAACATCTGGAGAAGGGACTAACTGAGCTTGGGTCCTACCAGGCAGGGAGAGAGCTGTGCATTAGGAAAGGATCACTTCAAGACAGAGAGGAACAAAAAACCTGGAGATAGGGGTAGAGAAGGAAAAGAGAGGCAGAAATTGAAAGGGAGAACATAAAAACAGAGAGACAAAAAAAAAAAAAAAGCAGGGAGAAAGAGACACAAGGAGAGAGACACACAGGAAGAAAGACAGAGAAACAAGAGAACCCATAGTCACGCAGACCCTGAAACTCAATTTCTTCATCCAGAAGCCATCCATCTATACCCAGGGCGGCACAGGAGCCGTGGGGCCGAGGCTGCGGGAGCAGGCCGTGAGAGAGCACTGCAGCACCGCCCACCGCTCAGCGGGCCCGATCCGCCGTCCTCGCATCTTCCGCCGTTGCCCGCCTGCACCCGGAGCTAGAGGACCGCCCAGCCTTGCTCAGCGCACCCTACTGCCTCCCTCCAGGCGCCTTCTTGTCTGGCTCTGAGAATCGTCCTCAAAACCCAGGATTGGGGTTGGGGGCTGCGTTAGAGAGGTCGTGGGAAAGGAGGGGCACAGGGTGGGTGCAGAAAAAGCGACTGTGTTTCGCAGTTAGCATGAGCTCACCTCCGGGCTCTGAGCTGGCAGGAGTAGAAAGCTGATCGCCCGGCTCCTGCCAGTGGCCAGATCGCAAAGGCAGTTTAGACGGTGCAAACAACTGCCCAGAGCAAATCACCTGGGGGCATGTCTGCGGGTGGCTTCTCCCCGCTTGAGGACAGTCCCCACGCCTTCCGCCCCATGCCCTCGCAGAGATAGGTGACAGGTCGGGAAATCCAACCCGAGCGAAATGGGCAATTCACGTCCAAATGTAGGTGAAGACTTAGCCTTCGGTTTAAGAACTGCCTCCCTAAGCTCTTCTCGAAATTTTCCAAGGCAGCTGCAGCTTGTCGGGCGGCTTGGGGCAGGGAAGCTGGGGAGTTGAGAAATGCCTAGTTTCTAGGCGTCTTCTCATCTTTCATATTCCTTGCGCCTAAGTGGCTCTCACAGGAGCCCGGCACTTTTACAAGCCTGGTTTGGAACCATATTTCACTCGAATGCAAACCCATTTAAATCATCGCCTTGTTTTTCGGAGACTGTTTCTTGTCAATGGGGCCATAAATCCAGAATGTCAAGCCGGATGGAGTGGAGCGCGGACAGGGGAGAGATGGAAGGGAAAGGAATCAAGCAGGGCAAGTACCTCCTCGGGTGAGGTGGGAGGGATTCGGCAGGATCTCCAGGGTGGAAATGAGCGAAGGCTGACCAGACCCCGCACCCCTGGAGTCCAAGCCAGCCTTCAGGATAAAGAGCGCGGGGAGCTACGGCGCGCTCTGCCCCGGAGGGAGCGCCCCCCTACCTGGAAAAGCCTCAGGATGTTGGCTACCATGATGGAGACCGAACTCCCCGAAGCCCCAATCACTCCAACTACTTTCTCGGGCTTGACGAAAACCGGAGGCTCGCCGTTGGTGCAGCGCACTTCGGAGGTGTCCTTCTGGATGAGCGCCTGGACGAAAGTGAGCGACTGTTCGAGCGCATAAGTGTCCCTGGAACAAGTGTCCAGGATCCGCGCTCCCAGCGTCACGTTGGGCAGCAGGTTGGGATCGCTGTTGATCTGGTCCAGGGCGTAGAGCATCGCTTCCAGCCTGTGGATCCCGTTCTCCCTCTTGATGTCGCCGCAGGGCACTCCGCTGGGACCCTTCGCGTGCACCGGGAACAGCCCCCCGAGGGTGACTTCCCCCTCGATCCGAATGGAGTGCGGGGCGTACATCTCCTGGCCGCGCGCCGCCGCCGCCAGCGCGCACAGAAGCACCTCCAGCACGCAGCAGGGAAACTTCATCAAAGTCAGGGCGCGGAGCAGCTTCCCCAGGTGGACCATACTGCTCCCGCGGCTGCGGTGGTGGCGGCGGCACTCGAGGGGACGGTGGCGGGCTCGCCGGAGTCCTGGCCCCTTGGGGTGAGCTCCTCCGGGGAAGCCCAGGGTCTCCTGCGGGCGAGGAGGGTAGGGGCGCCCGGGGAAGGGCAGCCGGCGAGGGTGGGGGGTCCCGCGGCGCCTGCCAGCTTGGGGCGCCGTGCGCTCTTGGGTTCCCCGGCCAGCGCGCCGCGCTCGAGCTCGCGCTCGGTGGCTTGCAGCTCGAGCTCTCCAACAGCCCAGCACTGGGGAGAGAGCGAGGATGGCTATCGCTTTAAATGCGCCTTCGGCTCCCTCTCCTCCTCCGCCCACTCCCTCCCACCCTCGCTCGCTCTCAGGCTCTTCCCCACCCTTCCCAGCGCCCACCCTCCCCAGGGTTTTGCATCATCACGCAGGGAGGGGCTGCGTGCTGAGGTAAGGGGGGAGGGAATGGGTGGGCGGCTGTGGGGGGGGAGTACCTCCGATTGGGAGTTTCGAGGTCCCCAGGGAATCTGGGGATTGCAGGTCGCAGGCGAAGGCTGAGCTCCTGCTTCGGTCTCACTGTAGAAGCCGCTCGCTCGCCCGCCTGCACCCACACGCACATTCTAGGCACAGGGTGGCATCAGCCCCGGACAGGGCGGTTCTAGCTGGGGCTGACTGCTTCCAACCCTGAGGTCCGGAGCCGGGACTGTCAGCGCCGGGAGAATGCGAGGTAGTCGAAGGTGATGCCGCCAAGCATGAAGGGTAGTAGGGAGACCCCAGTCTGTACTGCTAATTCGTCTGTGCCAGTTTTTCCTAAGAAAAACACACATACACACAGGAGGCTGATTGATGACCTAAAGAACCTTTACGCAGAGACTTCTCCGGGGCCAGGCACTGGGCTAGCCTGTAGGGAAAGACGCCAACAAGAAATGCTGGGAATGGAAATGCATCTTTGGTCTTCAGGGGTTACTGTGGCCGGAGCCGGATGAAGTAACCCTGGTCTCCAGTAAATCTGTGGCGGATTCGCTCCTTTTCTTCCTTTCATCGCAAGAGATGGAACAACTGAGAACTCTGCAGAGCGCACTTTCTTCTCTGGCGCTGACAGGTGTAAGGCTCCCTCCTGCCCATTTCCAGAGATGCTTTTGGGCTGATGTCAGGTTTCCTCGGGCAGGAAATAGCAAGAAAGAGGTGGCAGTAGGAGGAGCAGACAGAAATCTCCCCATCCATCCAGTGATCCAGTGATCCATTCTTCTTTTTTTTTTTTCTGGCTGAAGATTTGGGGGGTTTGGGGAGTGGAATCAGGATGCCAGAGCAGGTTGTAGTGCAGTTAGGAAGCTGTTTTTCAAAGGTGTCCCCTCCTGCAGGTCCAGCCCAAACTTGGCCCATTAAAGCAACAAGTGGCCCTAGTTCCTACACAAGGAAGGGCAATGTATCTGCCCTTGGTGCCCACGTGTACTGCTTATGGTGGTCTCTACTCTTGCTGAGCCTTTCTGTTGGAGTGCAGCGAAACTCTCTTATACAGAATTGAGGGCGCAGAGAAAACCAAGACAAGACTATACTTTCTGTTGTAATGTTAGTGTACTAAAGAAAAATGTCCTTGCACACAAACAAAACAACACACACACACACCCCTAAAAAGTCAGAAGTTGGGAAGTTGGTTGTCTCTTCCACCAACCACCTGTCTGACCTTGGCACTTCTGTTCCTGTGTCTGAGTTTTACTTTGCCCATCTGTAAAATGATGACATTGAACTGAATATTTTACACGTTAACTTTTAGCTTTCAAATCCTCTGTTGAAATAGGTCATGCACCTTTGGCCATGGTGTTCTTTTTAGACCAATATCCTCTGTTGCTTTATGTGTAGGGCACCCGTTTTTTGATACCCAAACAACACTTCAAACATTTCCTGGTACAGAGGATTTTATTATTTTTCTTGTTGACCACCCATTTATCTTCCTTCTAGGGAGAGTCCAGTCCATTATTTTCTTTTCAGACATGCCCCTCCTCCAGGTTTCAATACTTAAGGTTTGAGGAGGAAAAAAACCTTCTGGCTACAGTGTTCAAGGAAGGGAATAGAGGCTAACAAGAGTTATGCAGGGCTAATCCCTGGACTTCTGCTGGAGTGACGAGGTTGATGACATAGGGTTACCACTGTCCAATAGACAATCCGTGCCGGAGTTAAAAGAAAAAGGAGCCTCCTTCCTCTAAATGCTTTATGTATATCTTTTGGACAATGTTACACTATTTGATTTTGTAAAAACATACCATTTTACTGCCATCTTCAAGAAAAGTGATGTAAAAACTATGCGAAGCTACCCCTGTATACAATGTGATCATCCGTCACTCATAAATGTGATGCCCTGCTATATAAGTGCACACCTTGTGCAACCTTATGCTGTGATGCGCCCGCCCCTTCCAGCCAGCCCTGGAGCTGCGAGCGTAGAAGCCCGCAGCTGTGCCAGAAGCTCCCACATAAACAGGGAAATATTTGGATCCCATAATGAGAAATACCAGAGAGGAGAAAAGGCAGAGAGAAGAAGGGGTGGGGAAGAGAGAAAGGGACCTGGTTAGAACATGTGAACTCCTGGATCCACATGTGCCTGAAAGATTGCCTCTTTTTTTTCAATTATATAGTATTTTATTTCTGTTGTTTGAAGTCAAAATATCCTCTTGTAACTCACCTATTCTGCTATTCAATACATTGGATCAAAAAGGCTGGAACAAGTGAAATAGATATCCTGGTAAGGCAGCATTAGCTAGTTTGGAAAGGGGGAAAGAAGCAAAGCAATAGAAAGGCATCCTTGGGAACACAAATACTGTGATCCTAGTATTTAGGCATCAGTACCTGAGGCTATATTTGATAGAGACTGTATCCTTATTTAGTTTTTAATTTAAGGCTATTTAGTAGGCATTTGGTGCCAAAAAATATATTTGAAGAGCTGTGTTACAACTAATAACACTTGATTTTTCACCTGCCCATGTGAAGATCTATGTTCTCCTCTTCCATTTCCAGGTCACAGCTTGCAATTGCTCAACAAATAGTTCTTGGCTGACTGTTGAATGTTGCCTTATTCTGTGTTCTCTCTTTGCTCTCCTCATTCTCCCCAAACATCTGGCAGCAATCATTATCTTCTTTTTGTTGCAGTCATCTGTGTGCATGTTTTATTTCCCTTGCTAAGCTGGAAGATCCTTGAGGGTAAGGGGCTAGGTATTATAAGGGGCTAGGTATTATTTATCTTTTTACCTCGGACAATGTTCAGAATGGTGTTTTGTACCTAAGAAGCACTCATGTGTTGAATGAATCAGAATTGGTTTGCCATTCCCCACTGCCTTTATCTCACAATAACAGAAACATAAAGTGGGCAGAGCAGAAACGACGGCAAATAAATTGTCCTCTTAGTCGCAGAATGCAGTTTCTAGAACTTAAAGAATAATTAGTCGATTTTGAAATAACTTTGTTTTACAAAAATTTCATAAGATTGAAATACTCTAACCTTAAAGCTCTCGATCAACTCTAAAGGAAGTCTTTAATTGGCTCTTCCTGAGTCAAGTGTTTATTCCTGGGCCGATAACTGGGGCCATTGTCATAATAGAAAGTGTGATTTGTTACCAGAGAAAGAGGAAAGTGACGCTGGGCTTGCAAGATATTTATATCTTCAGCCAGAGTGCATAGGATCTGGAACTTAATTGGTGACGCAGTATTTGTTTGAGATTATATGAATGAAAAATCTTTGTGTAAGAGTGATTAATCTAAAACTTGGCCAGTCATTGTCCTAGTGTCATATTAAATTGCAGGAGAATCTAGTTTTAGGCACAAAGATCATAAATATAAAATGTGTTTCCAGGCTTGGTTCTGTGTAGTCAGTAATCTATACTCACCCACTCATTAATAAAAATGAAAGTTAAGGACTCAGTCCTATCTTATATGTTTAGCATTGTATTTTGCTAACAATGTCAGTTTTCTTTTCTTTGTTCTCCCCTGTCCATCATCTTCTGCAGAAAATGTCTCCACTTTCAATTCCCTGTCTATTTAAATCCAATTTGTAATTTATAAAATTGTCCTCCTTAAGGGCTGCTGCTTCTGCCACAGTAATGTACTCTGGCCATTATTATACTCTTCCATCTTTCATGGAGGTCTCCATCCATAGGTTTTGTTTTCATAGCTTTTTTTGTTTTGGCGGTACGCGGGCCTCTCACTGTTGTGGCCTCGCCCAATGCGGAGCACAGGCTCCTTATGCGCAGGCTCAGCGTCCATGGCTCACGGGCCCAGCCGCTCCGCGGCATGTGGCATCTTCCCGGACTGGGGCACGAACCCATGTCCCCTGCATCGGCAGGGGGACTTTCAACCACTGCGCCACCAGGGGAGCCCTATACTTACGATTTTATATTTGCTTATTTACGTTTGTCTCCCCCCTCAGCTCAAGAGAGACTATATTCATCTGTGTTAATCACTGCTGTGTTTCCTGAACATGCCTCTAAATCATACTGAAGAATGGTGCCTGAAATTTGGTAAGAGATCAATCAATTTTCTTGGCTGGATGAAGAAATGTGTTCATAAATTAATGAACAGATCTTCGGGGCTTCTGACTTGAGGACTAAGGGGAAGAGGATGGCAAATGGTTGGGACAGGGTACTGCAAGAAGTAGTATTTGGAGTACTCTGATAGCTATCCTAAAAGATAAGATTGTGTTCATTTAAGTAGTTCTAATGAGAGAGCTGGGAACTAGGGACACACAGCATTAAGGTTTTTGTAATGCATTCTGTAGAGTTCTTTTTAAGTCTGTACAAATATCATTGAAAATATATGCATACAAATACACCTCTGTTACTTTACTCAGCGCTTTACGAGAGCCCCTCAAGGAAGGGGTAGTAGCAACTCTCAGTATCCTTCCTTTATGATGAGCTTAATTTATTCAAAGTTACATCATAATTTATTTGTAACTGTGAAACTAGACTTAGTTATTGAATAGACCCTCCCTAGAAACGTATGACATTAATAAAACCAACAAAACTTTGTTCAGTTTCCAATGATAGACACACTACAGACTCAATTATGGGCCATCCAGTTTAATGAAGGGAAGAAATGATTTAACAAATATAGAGCAAACAGAATATGAAGTTTTATCCACCATTAATATTAGTAACAGATAGTGTGGGCTCCAATGCCTTCAAGATAGCTTGAGACCATCATCTCTGTGTCATGGGCAGGGGGATGTTCAGCCAGGATATCTTTCACTGTCACTGAGAAAAATTTCCATAAGATATAATGATACCTACTGAAACTGATATGGGGCATTTGGGTAATAAGGAATCCATTAGCATATTTTTCCGGAAGCCTTGACTACAAAATGAAGACAGTAGATTTGGACACTTTCAGCCATGAAGAAGTTGTTTGGATATTCATCCTTATGCCTAATGAAATAAGCTTATTTCATCTCTGCAGCTTCCCATATACCATTTTCCCACCTCTGTTTTATGTTTGGAAAGACTTTTAGAAATTGAAAGTCAAGTTTAAAAGTGAGTGACAACTTAAATGATATATGGAATATTTTGCTGACTTACAAGAGCATGCAGAATTAAATATGACCCAGTTCAAATGTTTATTTTAACGTGTATGTTGAGGTGGCGTTTTCAAGGTGCCAGAAAATGAGAATTCACCTTCCAGTGTGTGTTACCAGTTCTGTTCATTGCACAAAATCATCTTCATAAAACATAGTGTTTTCTATGTACCTGGTATATATCTCAATTAGTTTGAAGAATTTCTCAGATACCTCTTAATATGTAGTGCTCCAATTCCAATCTTGCCGTGTCCTGTACCAGTGACACAGCACACAGGAGTTTTATTTCTCTTTATTTCTCTGGGTTGTTCAGAACCCAATGAAAGAACAATGGAATGGGATCCAAGAGATCAGGGTTCTTGTCCCAGATTTACCATAAAATAATTGTGTCCTCTTGGGAAAATTATAGTCATTCTAGGTCCCTTTTCTTTACTTTGACAGAGCTGCACTAGATGACCCCAAATAATATAGCACTCTTTCAGTAGTAGCTTAGATGTTATTGGTATTCTGAAACAAATGAAGACAATGACACATGGAGCTGTGCAACATCTCTGTAACTCTGTTGTCTTAGAGTTGCCTCCATTTTACAGATGATAAGGTGACTGTGCATAGAAGTAGATGTTTGGAACCAGCGGTTCCAAAGTAAGTGGAGGTAAACTGCAAATTTCCTTCCTTCCTGAAGCTCACTTAGCCAAAACATAGGCTTCTGAATATTAAGCTGTAAAGCATATTATCAGTACATTTTAAAAGAAGCTATTCTTCTAGGATTTTCAATTAATAGCAGGAGGTATTGAAATTCTTAAAAGATCATCTAATTTTGTGAGATTTACAGTTCTATTTTCCTGTCAGGCACGTTGTATTAGTGCCAGACAATCATCTGAGCTTCTGGATGCTTCTCTGAACCTCTTGAAGTTTTCTTCTTGCTATCTGAAATTCATGCCAGATAAGCCTTTTTCTAGAGTGTATGTACAGACTTGTGTATTTTTATATAGGAAAGCGAGGCAGTGAGTCAACTCGGGGGTTAAGCCCTCATTCTCAGAGTGGTATTGAGCTCCTGGTGAAATATAATCATCATTTCCTCAGAATCGAAAAGCAGTTATCTCAGGTGTATAATCCCATTAACTATTTATACATTTACGTATGATACATGGATTTATTGTACCTACGAGGTGTGTTCTCTTTGGGAAGTACAAAGCTCTTAGAGACATAGGTTGTTCATTTTTTGCTTTCCCACAAATACTGTGACCCTTTGAGCAGGAAGGTCTATATTTTACTAACATCTAGAACCAGCAGTTAACACGGTGTCTAAGATGTAGTCAATAAATGTGAAATAGATAAATGAACACATTTTTATGTAAGGGCCAGGACATGGACAAATAGAAATTTTTCATTTTCAGTCACAAAGCAACAACAGACATAAAAATGATACAGACAACAAGTGCTATGGTCATTCAAAGAAGGCATAGAATAGATAGAAGGATCTTCTCTATGGCACAGGGAACTATACTCAATATTTTATAATAACATCTGTATGGGGCACCTGCTCCACACCAGGCCCTATGACAGGTGCTTACATACTTTCCCTCTCCCCCGTCCTATGGGGAAAGTGCCTCTGCTATAGATTTAACATTTGCCTCCCCCAAAATTCATATGTTGAAATCCTAACCCCCAAAGTGATGGTATCAGGAGGTGTGGCATTTGGGAGGTGATAAGGTCATGAGGGTAGAGCCCTCATGAACAAAATTAGTGCCCTAATAAAAGAGACCCCGCAAAGGTCCCTCGACCTTTCTGCCATGGGAGGTTACAGAGAAAACACGCCAACTGTGACCCAGGAAGAGGATACTCACCGGACTGTGAATCTGCTCGCACCCTGATCTTAGACTTCCAACCTCCAGAACTATGAGAAATAAATTTCTGTTGTTCATAAGCTACCCAGCCTCTGGTATTTTGTTATAGCAGCCCAAATGGATTACGATCACCTCTGTCCTTAGGTTTCAGACCCAGAAACTCAACTTTGTAGAGGTTACGAGAACCCTAAAGCCACTCAACCAGGCAGAGGCAGATTTGAAATTGAAGTCTCCAATTCCACATGTAAGTCTATCAGACCCTGTCTCCAGACATGATGTCATGAACAAGAGCTAATGCAACAAAGAGTTTACATGCAGCAAAACAATTAGCAAACAAAGTAAGAATATAGTAGACCGACTGTTTTGGTCACCCAATAGCCATTCACCACTCTTCCAGTTGAACAGAAGCCATGCCCCGTGGGCACATTCAGCCCTGCTGTTTTCACTTCCCAGATTTGAGGGGTAGGAAATTATTATCCCTCCTGGCCATCGGCACCCTGACCTCTACCACCCACCTGGCCAGCTTCAAGAACAGCTGGATCCACCTGTTCAAATGAAACAGGTCTGCTCTCTGTGGTGGTGGCTTCTAGTTCAAGCAGCTCTCCCCACATGATAGCAAAGCTGGCTCCCAGCGGTTGCAAGCATGAATCCTACCAGCCTAGCAGTCCCAAAAGATACCTTTTAAGTATTTTTCCCCAAAGCTCCAGTTAAAAGTCCTAGGCTGATTCCAATTTGACCTGCTCTGGACAAACATTTTCTTTAGAACCAAGAAGGCTGCCAGACAAAATACAGGATGCCCGCCTCGTTAAAGCTGAACTTCAGATAAACAGTAATTTTTTTAGTAGAAGTATGTTGCATGCAATGTTGAAGACACCCTAAAAAGTCGTGGTTTTCATCTGCGGTTCAGCTTTAACTGGGCGCCCCGTGTGGGCTTTGCCGGCTGTGGTGGGCGCCGCGCTGGGTCGGCGGGGACGGTGGGGGACTGTGGCCCGAGCCGGGTTGCACACCCAGCCCACAGCGTGCAGGGAGAGAGGGGCAGCCTCGTCTCCGCTCCAGGATCTGAGACGGGGAGAAGGGGAGCGCCCCAAAAGGAAACCAGCTGCCCCTCCCAGGAGAGAGGAGATGGCTGTTCAGCAGCCAGAAACAGCAGAGGAGCCAGAGCACAGAACCGGCGGCCTCTGAGGACGCGGCGCACATATTTCTGGTGGGCGAGGGGCACGCCGGCCGGTCCGTGGGAAAGAGGGGAGCCCGCGCCGGGCCCTCCGCCTCCCGAGCCTGTGCGTTTCCCTAAAAGAGCAGCAGCTGTGCAGACTGACTGTTCACAGTTGTGATAAATCGCCCTAGGAAAGCACTTCGATTAAAGTCACATCTAACTAGAACGCAAGAAGTCATCCCTGAACAAATCAATTGCGAGAGGGGCAGCTCTGGGCGCGCACCCACCCCGCTGCTGTTTTGCTTTCCCCGCAGGACGAGGGCCGCTCACTGGGTCGCGGGGACAGCGCGCTGTCTCAGCTGGGGAAGAGGCGCTTGCTCAGGACACATGCAAAACCCAAAGTGTGAAAGGAGGCCTTTATTCCATTCCTTTGGGGGATTTCTTAATGTCGTAAAGCCCAACTTCGTTTCAGATCTGCCTGTCGTTTCCGTGACAGAACCTTCCTGGGGGGGGGGGGGCACCAGCAGCGGGGTTGCCAGGCGCCACAGGGCTGTGCTCTCCTTCCCAAGCCAGTTCATCTCCATCTGTAGCATTTTCAGAGAAACTCTCGGATAGGTTTTCTCCAACAGGTTCTTTTTCCTTCACTTTATAAAGTCATTCTCCTGCACAAAATGAACGGCCTGAAGACATCACTGAGCCTCTTTTTCTCCCAGGGTCAGGGCCAGCACGGCCCCCAGACCACAGGGGCGCAGGACCTCACAATGGGCTTCAGGCCTTCCCCTCCGCTCCCGCCCCTCCCACCCCGCCCTACCCCTCCCCTCTTCCCCTGCAGAAATCACATCCCTTTCTCCAGACTCCCCATTTCAGCTTGACTTCCAGCAGATCTTTACCCTGCCAGTTAGTAATTCAGGACTAATTAGGTGATTGCTTTCATTTATGGTAGCAGTTGTGTGGGGGGGTGGTGGTGGATGAAATGGCTTTGCCCCTATTCTTGTTGGAAAAATAAATTACACCCACTGTCACTTGAGATCTTATTTTCCCCCCAATCAAGCAAATTAGCAGCGTGGTTCATTTTCCCAGCATTCACTCCTGAACAGATGGCAGTGCCCTGGAACGTGGCTTAGAGCTGTGTGGTCAGTGCAATTGTTTGGGGCTGTTTGTGCCCACAATGAGAAGAGACGCCTGTCTCCGGAAAGAAAAGTGGCCCTTGTCTTGCTTAGGCCAACGAGCTGCCCAGAGCGCTGCCCGCCTGGCTTCTGAGGAAGATGTACACCGCCATCTAGTGGACATGGGGGCTCACTGCAGTGTGCTCGTTCTCCCGCCTTTCCTTCTGGCCGGTAAGAACAAGCAATAATGCTTCTTGTAAGTTCCTAAAAATAGGGGAGGTCTTATATCACCAGGAGTGAAATGTTTGCCTCAATGTCTGTAATGAAAGTGCAACACCATGCTTGCACAACGTCTGTCTTGTCAGTAGCCCTCTTTCATCCCGATGTTTAGGTCCAAGACAGGATCGTCATTGTCTGAGCAATGGGTATCTCTGTGAAACTGGATAGTTCTCCCCTGTCCCAAGTAGTGTGGGAGGAGACAGTCAGCACCTTCACAGACGCCTTCATCTCTGCAGCCTCGCCATCACTCCTCATCTCGCCCACAGCAAGCCCTATTCCAAAGTGCACAGGGTAGAGGCGTTCGAAAGTTGGCTTGTTCAACCAGGGGCATTGCCACTTCCCAGAGGGAGCCAGAAACACACCCACATCCTAAGACTCTTTTCAGTCTTGGCGTTGAGCGGGTTCCCACTCTGTCCCCTGACTACACACAAGTCAGTGTCTTTTTCCTTTCCACTCATTCTACCTACATGAAGAGCACGTTGATCTCCCCAGTTTTAACACAGGAACCATGATTTTCTTGGGTTTTGTGTATGGGGGGGGGGAGAGAATGGGAGAGAGAGCAAGTACATCCCAATATGGAAGGGCTTGGGGCCGTGGTTCTCAACCAGGGGCAATTTTGCACCCAGGAGACATTTGAAAGTGTCTTGGGACACTTTGGATGGTCACAGCTTACGCGAGGCTAAAAGTCCTTCCATCACAGGACAGGCCCACAGCAAAGAAGCATCCAACCCCACCCAGCAGTCGTGCTGAGGCTGAGAAAGCCTGGTTTAGGCTCGCAGATATCGCCCTCCAGCAAGCCGGTTGGAACACTGATTGTCCTCAAATGGCCCACACTGCAGAGGCTGTGGATAGATAATGCATCCTCTCCCAAGTCAGTACTGACCGCCGTTTTTCTTCTTTTAGACTCTTCCATTTTAAACATAATTTAGCTGTCTCTTTCTTTTCCCTCTGCTCGGCTGAGAAGAGAAAGGATTGGAAAGGGGGAGGGGAAGGTGACAGAAAAGGAGGATTAGAGGCCTGACCTGTTTCTCCTGGAGAAGCTGGGCACATTCCTCTCTCACACGTGCTTTGTGACCCAGCAGGGTACAATTAAAAGCACAACAATTTGCTTGTTATTCAAGTCAGGCATTAGTCCGGGTAATGGCTGCTTGGTGTAGACATGGATTTCCTTGTTTGGAGCTAAGCACAGGACTAGCTGAATTCTCCATGGAGAAATCTTGATTTGTTCAGGTCTTTCATGTTTTCTACAGAGAAGGGATTATGTCTTCCTAAAGAGGGGCGTTGCTTAAAAAGCTACAAAGTGTAAGAAAAGGATTTAGTGCAGAGGGGCCTGTGGTTACGTAGCTGAGGGGTACAGGGAATTTCAGAGCCAAGGATTATTTAAAGCCATAGAGTTAAAAAAATAATTGCTTTAGGGACTTCCCTGGTGGTGCAGTGGTTAAGAATCTTCCTGCCAGTGCAGGGAACACAGGTTCGAGCCCTGGTGGGAAGATCCCACATGCCATGGAGCAACTAAGCCCGTGAGGATAGGTTCCAACTGGCACTCACCAGCCCGAGAGGTTTGTCTGCTCAGCCGCGGGGGCGGGCGGGGCTGCAAGCTGAGGATCGGGCTTTAGTCGGAGCGCAGGGAGAGGACTAGGGTTGGTGGCGTGAACATAGCCTGAAGGGGTTAGTGCACCACGGCTGTGGGGGGGGGGGGAGTGGGAGTCCAGGAAATGATCTGGAGCTCCCGAAGAGGCAAGAGACTTTTACTTCCCTCTTTCTTTCCTGCTGCGCGAGGAGAGGGGATTAAGAGCGCTGCTTAAAGGAGCTCCAGAGACGGGCGCGAGTCGTGGCTAAAAGCGCGGACCCCAGAGACGGGCATGAGACGCTAAGGCTGCTGCTGCCGCCACCAAGAAGCCTGTGTGCGAGCACAGGTCACTATCCACACCCCGCCTACGGGGAGCCTGTGCAGCCCGCCACAGCCAGGTTCCCGGGATCCAGGAACAACTTCCCCGGGAGAACGCATGGTGAGCCTCAGGCTGGTGCAAAGTCACGCTGGCCTCTGGCGGCGCAGGCTCGCCCCGCACTCCGTGCCCCTCCCTCCCCCCCGGCCTGAGTGAACCAGAGCCCCCGAATCAGCGGCTTCTTTAACCCCATCTTGTCTGAGTGAAAAACAGACGCCCTCCAGCGACCTACACGCAGAGGCGGGGCCAAATCCAAACCTGAGCCCCTGGGAGCTGTGAAAACAAAGAAGAGAAAGGGAAATCTCGCCCAGCAGCCTCAGAAGCAGCATATTAAAGCTCCACAATCAACTTGATGTACTCTGCATCTGTGGAATACATGAATAGACAACGAATCATCCCAAATTGAGGAGGTGGACTTTGAGAGCAAGATTTATCATTTTTTCCCCTTTACCTCTTTTTCTGAGCGTGTATCTATATGCTTCTCTGTGAGATTTTGCCTGTATAACTTTGCTTCCACCATATGTCCTAGGGTTCTATCCGTCTGTTTTTTTAAAAAAATTTTTTCTTAATAATTATTTTTATTTTAATAACTTTATTTTATATTACTTTATCTTCTTTCTTTCTTTCTTTCTTTCTTTCTTTCTTTCTTTCTTTCCTTCCTTCCTTCCTTCTTTCCTTCCCTCATTTAGACAAAGAATCATCCCAAATTGAGGAGGTGGACTTTGAGAGCAAGATTTATGATTTTTCCCCCTCTTCCTCTTTTTGTGAGTTTGTAAGTGTATGCTTCTGTATGAGATTTTGTCTGTATAGCTTTGCTTCCACCATTTATCCAAAGGTTCTATCCGTTCGTTTTTTTTCTTAATTTTTTTTCTTAATAAGTATTTTTTAATTTAATAAATTTATTTTACTTTATCTTCTTTCTTTCTTTCCTTTTTCCTTACTTCCCTCCTCCCTTCCTTCCTTCCTTCCTTCCTCCCACCGTCCCTCCCTCCCTCCATTCTTTCTTTCTTTCTTTCCTTCTTTTTTTCTTTCTTTCTTCCTTCCTTAAATTAAATTCAATATAGATATTTAAATTTAAGGTAAAATTAAATTATAATTTGAAATTATATGTGGAGTTTTATTTCCTAAAGAATATTTTGGAAATTTCAACTCCTATTTTAACTTATATTTTCAGAGAAGGTATTTGGTCCAAATGAAGAATATCTTCAATTATAGTTCTTCTATTGCAAGCAAAAAAGGAGTTACACTTCTTTTCATGAAATACGGTTGTTTGACAACAGAAGGATAAATATTTTATATTTTTAGAAACAACAGTCAGGCTACTGATATTCTTAATGAGTTTTAATAAATCTGAATGCTTCTTATCATCTACTCTTTAGCTGGTACCTGAGGAGTTGTATACCTCCAGGAAGATATGTGCTCCAGACCCGTAAATATGCAGTTCACAGAGCCCACCACCAGAGGACAATAATGAAGTAAAATCTTGAAACCATGTAGTGAAAATAGTGGGAGTTTAAATAAAAGCAACATTTCACAGTATGCTTTTCTGACCAATGTTATATCTAATAACCTAATGGATTATATGTACACGGATTCTGAAAAGTCAGCAGCACACTTCACTGGTCAATTTCTATGATAAGGGGAACGGAATTTGAGTGTAGAAAAACAGTATACTTACATCTTAAAATTCCACCCCTACAAAATCTACTCACTATTGAAAACTGGTAAGAATAATAGCTTTCTGTGTCTCAGTGACCAGTTAACATTTTCAAGAGTAGAATTTATCTTCCTATGATGCTCAAATACACAGGAAAAATGCATATCTAGGACAATGGATAAACTCTATTTGACATGAGAAAATAGTTATTCAAATGGAAAAAGTATAAGATCTACAAGGCACAGTTTTATATGCATTAGTGTGGATATGTACATAAAGAAGCTCTAAGAAACATAAAAATCACTTCCAGGAAGCAATTTTAGGTAGAAGAGAATTAACATGGATGAGGAAGAAAAGAGAGTTGGTTTTAAAATAGTTTCATTGACTTGTTTTTTGTTTGTTTATTTATTTGTTTTATTTATTTGGTCTTTGGAATATAAGAAAACAGTGGCTTTCAGATCAGTATCCCAGTGGAACAAAGGGACCGAGGTCTATCCTGGAGCCCAGCCATTGTTTGACTATCTTGTAATAATACTGGTGAAATACAACCAAACCATTTGAAATATAAGCATCCTCTCTGACAATAAACTTAAGACACCAACATTATATATTAAAGAAAGTAAAGAGAGAATACTGTTTTCTTTAGAGAGAAAATACAGATCCTGGACCAAATCAATAATGTCAGCAAACCTCATGGGTATAAAATATTCTGCTGCCTATCATTTAGAACATGCCTCTAGAGGAGGGAAACTGGGCGATAATTTCCCCAGATTTTATATTTAATTCAAATATTTTAGATAAGAGGCATCTCTAGTAAAACATTGTATTATTGATTCTTTCCAATAGGATAGCTCAGAGGAGTTCCTCTTTCCTTCTCAAATACATATGGGGAAATGGAGGTGGGTGTGGGTTATAGGAAGTATCTAAATAGAGCATAATAATCAACAGTTTGTTTTTTAAAAATAGAAGTTTCTATTCAAATTGTTTCCAGAGACAGAAACACACAGAGACAATTCCATGTGACAACAGTGAAAGAGACCAGAGTGATGCAGCTGCAAATCAAACAACTGCCAACACCAGTGATTGATGGCCACCACCAGAATCTGGTTAAGACAAAGAAGGATCCTCCCCTTGAGGCGTCAGAAAGAACATGGCCCTCTCAACACTTTGAGTTTGAACTTCTGGCCTCTAGAGCTGTGATAAAATAAATTTCTGTTGTTTTAAGCTAACAAGTTTGTGGTATCTTGTTATGGTAGCCCTAGAGATGACAGTATTTGATTCCTGAGCTGGCAACTGTATTTTGACTATGTAATGACTATTCCAAGATAATCAACAGACACAAAGATAAAGGCAAAACTGAGACTAAGCCCAGTTCTTTTTATTCCCAGAATAATAAATGATTTTTTAATTAATTTAGATCTCTTTGTCTAACCCCTCTGCTTTTCAGAAGAGTATGTGGGACCAATCAAGTATTCATATGTTATACTTTCATTTTAATTCATCTCAAATTATTTCTAATTCCCCTTAAGAGTTCTTACTTGACCCATGAATTATTTAGGAATATATTCTTTAATTTCCATTTGTGATTTTCAACAAATTTCTTTCTGTTAACGATTTCTTATTGCATTCTGTTGTCATCTGAGAGCACTTTCTGTATTGTTTATGTCCTTTAAAATGTACTGAAATTTGTTTTATGGCCTAGCATATAGTATATCCATGTGCATTTGAAAAGAATGTATATTCTGATGCTGTTGGGTGGAATGTTTTATAGATGGCTGTTAGGTCTACTTGATTGATAATGCTGTTCAAGGTTTTTATTTTCTTGTTGATTTTCTGTTGTTCTGCTACTGAAAGAAGGGTATTAAAGTATCCAACTATTATTGTAGAACTGTCTGTTTCTCTTTTCTGTTGTGCCGATTTTCCTTCATTGTATTTTGAAGTCCTGTTGTTAGGTGCATATAAGTTTATAATTATTATGCATTCTAGATGGAATAATCATTTTAAAATGTCTTTGTCGCTAGTAAAAATTTTCGTCTTAAAATGTAATTTTTTTCTGATATTTTCTTAGCCACTCCAGTTTTGTTGTTGTTGTTTTGTTTTTACTGTTATGGTATATCTATTCCAACCCTTTTACACTTCACCTATATATTTTCTTGTTTTTTTTTTTTTTGTAACATCTTTATTGGGGTATAATTGCTTTACAAAGGTGTGTTAGTTTCCGCTTTATAACAAAGTGAATCAGTTACACACATACATATGTTCCCATATCTCTTCCCGCTTGCGTCTGCCTCCCTCCCACCCTCCCTATCCCACCCCTCCAGGCGGTCACAAAGCCCCGAGCTGATATCCCTGTGCTATGCGGCTGCTTCCCACTAGCTATCTACCTTACGTTTGTTAGTGTATATATGTCTATGCCTCTCTCCCGCTTTGCCACAAATCACCCTTCCCCCTCCCCATAACCTCAAGTCCGTTCTCTAGGAGGTCTGCGTCTTTATTCCTGCTTTACCCCTAAGTTCTTCATGACATTTTTTTCCTTAAATTCCATATATATGTGTTAGCATACGGTATTTGTCTTTTTCTTTCTGACTTACTTCACTCTGTATGACAGACTCTAGGTCTATCCACCTCATTACAAATAGCTCAATTTCGTTTCCTTTTATGGCTGAGTAATATTCCATTGTATATATGTGCCACATCTTCTTTATCCATTCATCCGGATAATGGGCACTTAGGTTGTTTCCATCTCCGGGCTATTGTAAATAGAGCTGCAATGAACATTTTGGTACATGACTCTTTTTGAATTTTGGTTTTCTCAGGGTATATGCCCAGTAGTGGGATTGCTGGGTCATATGGTAGTTCTATTTGTAGTTTTTTAAGGAACCTCCATACTGCTCTCCATAGTGGCTGAACCAATTCACATTCCCACCAGCAGTGCAAGAGTGTTCCCTTTTCTCCACACCCTCTCCAGCATTTATTTTATTTTTTTTAACATCTTTATTGGGGTATAATTGCTTTACAATGGTGTGTTAGTTTCTGTTTTATAACAAAGTGAATCAGTCATACATAAACATATGTTCCCATATGTCTTCCCTGTTGCGTCTCCCTCCCTCCCACCCTCCCTATCCCACCCCTCCAGGCTGTCACAAAGCACCGAGCCAATATCCCTGTGCCATGCGGCTGCTTCCCACTAGCTATCTACCTTACTACGTTTGTTAGTGTGTATATGCCCATGACTCTCTCTCGCCCTGTCACAGCTCACCCTTCCCCCTCCCCATAACCTCAAGTCCGTTCTCTAGGAGGTCTGCTTCTTTATTCCTGCTTTACCCCTAGGTTCTTCATGACATTTTTTTTTCTTAAACTCCATATATATGTGTTAGCATACGGTATTTGTCTTTTTCTTTCTGACTTACTTCACTCTGTATGACAGACTCTAGGTCTATCCACCTCATTACAAATAGCTCAATTTCGTTTCTTTTTATGGCTGAGTAATATTCCATTGTATATATGTGCCACATCTTCTTTATCCATTCATCTGGATGATGGGCACTTAGGTTGTTTCCATCTCCGGGCTATTGTAAATAGAGCTGCAATGAACATTTTGGTACATGACTCTTTTTGAATTTTGGTTTTCTCAGGGTATATGCCCAGTAGTGGGATTGCTGGGTCATATGCTAGTTCTATTTGTAGTTTTTTAAGGAACCTCCATACTGTTCTCCATAGTGGCTGAACCAATTCACACTCCCACCAGCAGTGCAAGAGTGTTCCGTTTTCTCCACACCCTCTCCAGCATTTATTGTTTCTAGATTTTTTGATGATGGCCATTCTGACTGGTGTGAGATGATATCTCATTGTAGTTTTGATTTGCATTTCTCTAATGATTAATGATGTTGAGCATTCTTTCATGTGTTTGTTGGCAGTCTGTATATTTTCTTTGGAGAAATGTCTATTTAGGTCTTCTGCCCATTTTTGGATTGGCTTGTTTTCTTTTTTTGTTATTGAGCTGCATGAGCTGCTTGTAAATTTTGGATATTAATCCTTTGTCAGTTGCTTCATTTGCAAGTATTTTCTCCCATTCTGAGGGTTGTCTTTTGGTCTTGTTTATGGTTTCCTTTGCTGTGCAAAAGCTTTGAAGTTTCATTAGGTCCCATTTGTTTATTTTTGTTTTTATTTCCATTTCTCTAGGAGGAGGGTCAAAAAGGATCTTGCTGTGATTTATGTCATAGAGTGTTCTGCCTATGTTTTCCTCTCTGAGTTTCATAGTTTCTGGGCTTACACGTAGGTCTTTAATCCATTTTGAGCTTATTTTTGTATATGGTGTTAGGGAGTGATCTAATCTCATACTTTTACATGTACCTGTCCAGTTTTCCCAGCACCACTTACTGAAGAGGCTGTCCTTTCTCCACTGTACATTCCTGCCTCCTTTATCAAAGATAAGGTGACCATATGTGCGTGGGTTTATCTCTGGGCTTTCTATCCTGTTCCATTCATCTATCTTTCTGTTTTTGTGCCAGTACCATACTGTCTTGATTACTGTAGCTGTGTAGTATAGTCTGAAGTCAGGGAGCCTGATTCCTCCAGCTCCGTGTTTCGTTCTCAAGATTGCTTTGGGTATTCAGGGTCTTTTGTGTTTCCATACAAATTGTGAAATGTTTTGTTCTAGTTCTGTGAAAAATGCCAGTGGTAGTTTGATAGGGATTGCATTGAATCAGTAGATTGCTTTGGGTAGTAGAGTCATTTTCACAATGTTGATTCTCCCAATCCAAGAACATGGTATATCTCTCCATCTATTTGTATCATCTCTAATTTCTTTCATTAGTGTCTTATAATGTTCTGCATACAGGTCTTTTTTCTCCTTAGGTAGGTTTCTTCCTAGATATTTTATTCTTTTTGTTGCAATGGTAAATGGGAGTGTTTTCTTGATTTCACTTTCAGATTTTTCATCATTAGTGTATAGGAATGCAAGAGATTTCTGTGCATTAATTTTGTATCCTGCAACTTTACCAAATTCATTGATTAGTTCTAGTAGTTTTCTGGTAGCATCTTTAGGATTCTCTATGTATAGTATCATGTCCTCTGCAAACAGTGACAGCTTTACTTCTTCTTTTCCAATTCGGATTCCTTTTATTTCCTTTTCTTCTCTGATTGCTGTGGTTAAAACTTCCAAAGCTATATTGAGTAAGAGTGGTGACAGTGCGCAACCTTGTCTTGTTCCTTATCTTAGTGGAAACGGTTTCAATTTTTCACCATTGAGGATGATGTTGGCTGTGGGTTTGTCATATATGGCCTTTATTATGTTGAGGAAAGTTCCCTCTATGCCTACTTTCTGCAGGGTTTTTATCATAAATGTGTGTTGAATTTTGTCAAAAGCTTTCTCTGCATGTATTGAAATGATCATATGGTTTTTCTCCTTCAATTTGTTATTATGGTTTATCACATTGATAGATTTGTGTATATTGAAGAATCCTTGCATTCCTGGAATAAACCCCACTTGATCATGGTGTATGATCCTTTGAATGTGCTGTCGGATTGTGTTTGCTAGTATTTTGTTGAGGATTTGTGCATCTATGATCATCAGTGATATTGGCCTGTAGTTTTCTTTCTTTGTGACATCCTTTTCTGGTATTGGAATCAAGGTGATGGTGGCCTTGTAGAATGAATTTGGGAGTGTTCCTCCCTCTGCTCTATTTTGGAAGAGTTTGAGAAGGATAGGTGTTAGCTCTTCTCTAAATGTTTGATAGAATTCGCCTGTGAAGCCATCTGGTCCTGGGCTTTGGTTTGTTGGAAGATTGTTAATCACAGTTTCAATTTCAGTGCTTGTGATTGGTCTGTTCATATTTTCTCTTTCTTCCTGATTCACTCTTGGCAGGTTGTGCATTTCTAAGAATTTGTCCATGTCTTCCAGGTTGTCCATTTTATTGGTATAGAGTTGCTTGTAGGAATCTCTCATGATGTTTTGTATTGCTGCAGTGTCAGTTGTTACTTCTCCTTTTTCATTTCTAATTCTATTGATTTGAGTCTTCTCCCTTTTTTTCTTGATGAGTCTGGCTAATGGTTTATCAATTTTGTTTATCGTCTCAAAGGACCAGCTTTTAGTTTTATTGATCTTTGCTATCATTTCCTTCATTTCTTTATCATTTATTTCTGATCTGATCTTTATGATTTCTGTCCTTCTGCTAACTTTGGGGTATTTTTTGTCCTTCTTTCTCTAATTGCATTAGGTGCAAAGTTAGGTTGTTTATTTGAGATGTTTCCTGTTTCTTAAGGTAGGATTGTATTGCTATAAACTTCCCTCTCCCTCTTAAAACTGCTTTTGCTGCAACCAATAGGTTTTAGATCACAGTGTCTCCATTGTCATTTGTTTCCGGTATTTTTTGATTTCCTCTTTGATTTCTTCAGTGATCACTTCGTTATTAATTAGTGTATTGTTTAGCCTCCATGTGCTTGTATTTTTTACAGATCTTTTCCTGTAATTGATATCTATTCTCGTAGCATTGTGGTCGGAAAAGATACTTGATACAATTTCAATTTCCTTAAATTTACCTAGGCTTGATTTGTGACCCAAGATATGATCTATCCTGGAGAATGTTCCATGAGCACTTGAGAAAAATGTGTATTCTGTTGTTTTGGATGGAATGTCCTATAAATATCAATTAAGTCCATCTTGTTTAATGTATCATTTAAAGCTTGTGTTTCCTTATTTATTTTCATTTTGGATGATCTGTCCATTAGTGAAACTGGGGTGTTGAAGTCCCCTACTATCAATGTGTTACTGTCGATTTCCCCTTTTATGGCTGTTAGTATTTGCCTTATGTATTGAGGTGCTCCTATGTTGGGTGCATAAATATATTTACAATTGTTGTATCTTCTTCTTGGATCGATCCCTTGATCATTATGTAGTGTCCTTCTTTGTCTCTTCTAATAGTCTTTATTTTAAAGTCTATTTT
Source organism: Stenella coeruleoalba (assembly GCF_951394435.1). NCBI lineage: Eukaryota > Metazoa > Chordata > Mammalia > Artiodactyla > Delphinidae > Stenella > Stenella coeruleoalba. Next base: position 47,257,330 of record NC_137163.1, read on the forward strand.
GTCTGATATGACAATTGCTACTCCAGCTTTTTTTGGATTTCCATTTGCATGGAATATCTTTTTTCATCCGTTCACTTTCAGTCTGTGTGAGTCTCTAGGTCTGAAGCGGGTCTCTTGTAGACAGCATATATATGGGTCTTATTTTTGTATCCATTCATCCAGTCGGTGTCTTTTGGTTGGAGGATTTAATCCATTTACATTTAAGGTAGTTATCGATATGTATGTTCCTATTCCCATTTACTTAATTGTTTTGCATTGGGTATTATAGGTCTTTTCCTTCTCTTGTGTTTCTTGCCTAGAGAAGTTCCTTTAGCATTTGTTGTAAAGCTGGTTTGGTAGTGCTGAACTCTCTCAGCTTTTGCTTGTCTGTAAATGTTTTCATTTCTCCATCAAACCTGAATGAGATCCTTGCAGGGTAGAGTAATCTTGGTTGCAGGTTTTTCTCCTTCATCACTTTAAATATGTCCTGCCAGTCCGTTCTGGCTTGCAGAGTTTCTGCTGAAAGATCAGCTGTTAACCTTATTGGGATTCCCTTGTATGTTATTTTTGCTTTTCCCTTGCTGCTTTCAATAATTTTTCTTTATATTTAATTTTTGGCAGTTTGATTAATACGTGTCTTGGCATATTTCTTCTTGGATTTATCCTGTATGAGACTCTCTGTGCTTCCTAGAGTTGATTAACTATTTCCTTTCCCACATTAGGGAAGTTTTCAACTATAATCTCTTCAAATACTTTCTCAGTCCCTTTCTTTTTCTCTTCTACTTCTGGAACCCCTATAATTCGAATGTTAGTGAATTTAATGTTGTCCCAGAGGTCTCTGAGACTGTCCTAAGTTATTTTCATTGTTTTTTCTTTATTCTGCTCTGTAGTAGTTATTTCCACTACTTTATCTTCCAGGTCACTTATCTATTCTTCTGCCTCAGTTATTCTGCTATTCATCCATTCTAGACTTTTTTGTTTTTGTTTTTTGCAGTACGTGGGCCTCTCACTGTTGTGACCTCTCCCATTGTGGAGCACAGGCACCGAATGCGCAGCCTCAGTGGCCAGGCCTCACAGGACCAGCCACTCCACGGCATGTGGGATCTACCCAGACCTGGGCATGAACCCGTGTCCCCTGCATCGGCAGGCGGACGCTCAACCACTGCGCCAACAGGGAAGTCCCATTTTTTCCTTTTGTGTTCAACCGCAGTTGTCTTTTTCACTTTTAAAAGTTGCCAAAGGGCTTCCGGGAATATGGTGGAATGGTAAGATGGGGAGATCACCTTCCTCCCCACAGATACACCAGAAATACATCTACATGTGGAACAACTCCTACAGAACACCTACTGAACGCTGGCAGAAGACCTCAGACCTCCCAAAAGGCAAGAAACCCCCCACGTACCTGGGTAGGGCAAAAGAAAAAAGAATAAACAGAGACAAAAGGATACGAACGGGACCTGCACCAGTGGGAGGGAGCTGTGAAGGAGGAAAGGTTTCCACACACTAGGAAGCCCCTTCGAGGGCAGAGACTGTGGGTGGTGGAGGGGGAAACCTTCGGAGCCACGGGGGAGAGCACAGCAACAGGGGTGCGGGGGGCAAAGTGGAGAGATTCCCAAACAGAAGATCGGTGCCGACTGGCACTAACCAGCCCGAGAGGTTTGTCTTCTCCCCCGCCGGGGTGGGTGGGGCTGGGAGCTGAGGCTCGGGCTTTGGTCGGAGCGCAGGGAGAGGACTGGGTTTGGCTGCGTGAACACAGCCTGCAGGGATTTAGTGCGCCACGGCTGGCCTGGAGGGAGTCTGGGGAAAAGTCTGGAGCTGCCGAAGAGGCAAGAGACTTTTTCTTCCCTCTTTGTTTCCTGCTGCGGGTATTAAGAGCACTGCTTAAAGGAGCTCCAGAGACAGGCGCGAGCCGCGGAACCCAGAGACGGGCATGAGACGCTAACGCTGTTGCTGCCGCCACCAAGAAGCCTGTGTGTGAGCACAGGTCACTATCCACACCCTGCTTCCGGGGAGCCTGTGCAGCCCGCCACAGCCAGGTTCCCGGGATCCAGGGACAACTTCCCGGGAGAACGCATGGCGCGCCTCAGGCTGGTGCAACGTCATGTCAGCCTGTGGCGCCACAGGCTCGCCCTGCCCTCGGTGCCCCTCCCTCCCCCCGGCCTGAGAGAGCCAGAGCCCCCGAATCAGCTCCTCCTTTAACCCCGTCCTGTCTGAGCGAAGAACAGACGCCGTCCGGTGACCTACATGTAGAGGCGGGGCCAAATCCAAACCTGAGCCCCTGGGAGCTGTGAGAACAAAGAAGAGAAAGGGATATCTCTCCCAGCAGCCTCAGAAGCAGCAGATTAAAGCTCCACAATCAACTTGATGTACCCTACATCTGTGGAATACATGAATAGAAAACAAATCATTCCAAATTGAGGAGGTAGACTTTGAGAGCAAGATTTATCATTTTTTCCCCTTTACCTCTTTTTGTGAGTGTGTATGTGTATGCTTCTCTTTGAGATTTTGCCTGTATAGCTTTGCTTCCACCATTTGTCCTAGGGTTCTATCCGTCTGTTTTTTTTTTTTAATTTTATTCTTAATAATTACTTTTTATTTTAATAACTTTATTTTATTTTACTCTATCTTCATTCTTTGTTTCCTTCCTTCCCTCCTTTAGACAACCAATCATCCCAAATTCAGGAGGTGGACTTTGAGAGCATGATTTATGATTTTTTCCACTTTTCCTCTTTTTGTGAGTGTGTATGTGTATGCTTCTGTGTGAGATTTTGTCTGTATAGCTTTGCTTCCACCATTTGTCCTAGGGTTCTATCCGTCCGTTTTTTTCTCTTAATAATTTTTTTATTTTAATAACTTTATTATATTTTATCTTATTTTATTTCATTTTACTTTATCTTCTTTCTTTTTTCTTCCTTTCTTCCTTCCTTCCTCCCTCCCTCCCTCCCTCCTTTCTTTGTACTGCTACTAATTCTTTCTTTCTAATTTTTCTCCCGTTTCTTGTGAGCCGTGTGGATGAAAGGCTCTTGGTGCTGCAGCCAGGAGTCAGTGCTGTGCCTCTGAGGTGGGAGAGCCAACTTCAGGACACTGGCCCACAAGAGACCTCCCAGCTCCACATAATATCAAATGGCAAAAATCTCCCCCAGATCTCCATCTGAACACCAGCACCCAGCTTCACTCAATGACTACCAAGCTACAGTGCTGGACATTCTATGCCAAACAACTAGCAAGACACGAACACAACCCCACCCATTAGCACAGAGGCTGCCTCAAATAATAATGAGTCCACAGACACCCCAAAACACACCACCAGACGTGGACCTGCCCACCAGAAAGACAAGATCCAGCCTCATCCACCAGAACACAGGCACTAGTCCCCATACAACCATACAACCAAGCAATTCCACTCAGGTAGTTACCTGAGAGAAATGAAAACATATATGTTCACACACAGACTTGCACATGAACAGTCATAGCAGCATGATTCATAATAGCCAATGAGTAGAAACAATCATAATTACCACTATCACTACAGTAATATATGGACCTGTTGCTTAAGGGAGAGGCCAGGGCTCTAGATATAAAACTGAGCATCACTAACATATAGATGGTATAAAAGCCATGATCTGGTCTGGATCATCTAGGGGGAAAGTACAGATGGCAAACAGTAAAGGACCCATATTAGAGCTCTGAGGCATTCCAACAGTTAGAAATTGAGCAGAGGAAGAAAAAAAGAGGTAGAGGAAGAGAGGATAATAGGGAGTATGGTCTCTTGTGTCTTGGAAGGTATCAGAGGGAACGTTTCAAGGAGGGAAGAGTCAGCCATATCTAATCTGCTGAGAGGCCAAGTAAGATAAGCAGTATTTTCCAAAATTGCCATCCTTGGTAACAAATGCAGCTTTAGTGGAGATATGAAAACAGAAGACTGATGGAAGTTTGTTAAAAATTGAATTAGAGGTGAAGAAGTAGAGACAATAAGTATGGACAATTCCTACAAGGTGTTTAGATCTAAATGGGAGTAGAAAAATGAGGTGGTAGCTGAAGGATGATATGGGGTCAAGAATTTTTTTCCTATATAAAGACAGGATATAATAATAGCATAGATCTGTATGACAGATGAACAATCCAGTAGACAGGCAGAGATTGGCAATGCAAGAGCAGAGAGAGAATATAAAGAACAGAATGCTGAAGAGAGTAAGGGAATGGCATCCAGAGCACAAGTAATACTGTTTACAATTGTGTAAGAACACTTTTTTCCCACTGTAAAAGAGATAAAGCAGGAAAGACAGGTCAAGTACAACTAAGTTTATAGATCTGGTAGTGGAACTACGAGGGAGTTCTCTCTCATGGTTTCTACATTCTCAATGCTCAAAAGAAATACAGAACATAGGGTGTAGGAGGTTTAAGAAGGGAAGATAAGGTACAATATGCATTACCCCTGTCTTGTCTTCCTAAGTTCAGAATCTATTAAGAAAAGCCACACAATAATGAGAGATGATGATCAAAACATCACCTTTATTACTGATAAAGCTAATTGGAATCTGTCCCTTTTTAGATCTGTAGCATATGGGCTTAGTAACACTTTGTCCCTTCAGTTGACAGTTTTACTCACTCAGCTACAGGCCTCACCTGCTTCCATATGGGGAAGCACAAAATGTGTGCATCCTTTAGACAAGCTTACTTCTAAAAGGAGGAGAAAACTGAGAAGGGACTAGATAAGTACGCTTGCTTTTTCTCTAAAACTAACAAATGAGGAGGAGGAGTGCTGAGGGGCAGATAGGACTAGAAATGTTCCTCCCATGCTTTCCTTCTTAGGGATTGAAATGGAATTTCATCTTCACTTTGGAAACATGAAGTATGGGACTTACGCATCTCCTACAGTAGTACAAGATGATCATCTAAGTCTGTAATTCGCAAACTTTTGGGTCTCAGAACTCTTCAAAATTATTAAGAGCTTTTGTATATGTTGGTCATATCTATTGATATTTACTACATTAGATTAAAACAGAAAATTTTAACACATCAGAGTATATGAAAACACATTCCATTATCCGTTGGAGCAATGATATCATCATACTTAATTTAGTCTCTGGAAAGATTTTTCCAGAGGTTGAGAGTAAAAAGGGAAAACAATACCTTAATATTTATTATTTTGAAAAGTTTTGATTTTGTGAACCACTTAGAAAAGACTCAGGAACCAACCCCACCTCCAGAGGTCCCTGCACCACAACTTAAGAACAGGTGATATATGAGAATGGAATAGTAGATGTATTTGAGAAACATAACAGAATTGCTAAGTAGAGTTTAGTGCCTAGTTTTAGCCATTAATTTAAAGAGAAGCCAATGAATTCCATTTCTGACCAAGATGAAGAAACAAGGACCAATTCACCCTCCTGCCTTAAGCAACCATTAGCCAGACAAAATGCATGAAACAGTGGTTTTCAAGACACTAGATATCAGGCAACAAAGGACAGTGATCTCTAAGTGATAGGAAACAACTGAGGTCAGCCTTATGACAGCCTGACTACCCAAGCTTACTGCCTTGGGAGAGTTTCCAGCTATACTACAGGGTAGAGAAGTAAGGTGGGGCCCAGAGGAAGCTCAGAGTTGAAGAGACAGGGCTGGGAGTTAGGGTAGACGGAGGCAGATAGAGTGTATAGGACAGAGCACCAAAGAGGAGAAGTACACAGACAGAGAACTCCAGAGATCCGCAGAGCGCTCCTCTCAAATATTCAGCAGCACTGATCAATGCAGGATGTAGAAGTAAGCCAAAAGCCATTGTTCTGCAATGAACAATAGGGAAAAACCAGGAAGTTTGTAGAGAAGTACTGCCTAATGGCATGATCTTCAGAAGAGCTAGAGTCTTTAGGGAATGGAGAAGAAATTATAGTTTGGAAGTGGCACTGGGGACAAAGGAGATATGTATTGAGATGGCCAAAAAGTTCGTACAGGTTTTTGTAAGATCTTATAGAAGAAGCCAAACAAACTTTTTGGCCAAGCCAATACATACACACATATATGTACATATATATACACATACATACACACACACACACACACACACACACACACACACACACACACACACACACACACCCTATTACATGGTTCTGGGAGATAAGAGATAAGATGTTAATCCATTATTATAGCAACTTTTGATTTTTTTAAAATACAATGCTGATGAGCACTAGACATAAGTTTTGAATGGAAAATATATTTGGTTTTCTTTTTTTAGTTGGAAAGATGATTCCCAGTCTACAGCTTGTCTTTTCATTTTCTATAGCATCTTCTGAAGTGTAAAATTTTTCAATTTTTTTGAAGTTCAATTATCAAAGAATTTTTTTAATAGGTCTTGTTTCTGATGTCATATGTAAGAGCTCTTTGCTTAACCCAAGATCATGAAGATTTTCTTCTATGTTTACATTTAGGTGATGATTCATTCTACTTCTGAAATAAATCTTAATTCTATCTGATTTTTTGATCTCCAGGATTGGTCTGGAAATTCTACTCTTGCCCTTCTCCAATCAATTTTATACATAGCAGTGAGTGATATCTCCTAAACTTAAATTTAATCATGTTATTTCCCTGAAAACTCACTTTAATGGCTTTCCATTGTACTTGGAATAAATTTCTAACCTTTTTATGATGATAGTCAACAGCCTCTCCTTACCACTTCAATCTCATCTCATAAAATAAAAACTTTGAATTAGAAAAAAAAAAACTTTGAGCTTGTCAGCTAACTTTCGTAGTTGTTCAAGGAATATTTTATTTACAGCGTATTTGTTATTTTTGTAATTCAAAAGGCCCAGATTAAAACTGTACACTAACTTAAGAAAGATGGTCTTTCATCTGGATTTTGTGCCCATCCACTTTCTATTAGAGAGATCATAAGTGCTCGATGAGGTATATCAAATGGCAAACTTTCTTCATTAGTGTCAGGTCGATGTCCTTGTGACACACTATACATAATCTGCAAAGGATTGGTGACTTCTGTCAAAACAAATATATTTCATTCATTAGAAATATATTATGATTTAATATATTAAATACATTCTAAAGCCAACCAAATGAACATGAGGGAATCTTAAAATCTTAGGAATAATTCATTACTTCCCTTTCTGTCAAAGGAATATTTAGATCCCAGCTATTGCCAGACTTGCTGCCTCTCGTGGGAGGAGTTTATATCTTCACCTCTTTAATTCTGGGCTTGGCCATGTGATTTGATTTGGCCAATGGAGTATGAAGAGAGCAGAGTAAAACAGAGCTCAGCAGAGCTGAGCAGAACCTAGCAGAGCCAAGAAGGGCCACAGCAACTAATAACCCAATGTGAATGAAAAATAAATGTTTAGTTTGTAAACTACTGAGATTCTGAGGTTGTTACACAGCAAACTGACCTAAATGAACCTCAAAATAAAGAAAGAGACAATATTATCAGAAAATTTTTAAAGTATTCTTCAGTATTTGCTGGTCTTTAGAAGAAGCACTAGTTAAATTTTCATACAAATGATTTTATAGCTGGAATGAATCTTAGAAATAAGAATTCAAAATTCTTATTTTGCAGATAAAAAAATGAGGACTTAAGAGATTTAGTGGCTTATAATAGAGTTAATTACTATCAGAACAAGAAGAATCTACACATTTTTCTGATCCTTAATCCAGTACTTTCCATCATACAGTGGATTCACAATGACAAATTGTTGTTTTTCTAGTGTGTTTTCCACAAAATGACTGTTAGGCAGATTTAAAATAAGTGATCTTTATTCAGATAGTTCTGAGTATGACTTACCAATATGATGTCACCTAGAATAAGGAAGTCAAAGTACACTTACCTTCAAAAGGCTGTTTTCTACATAAGACTTCCCATGTGATAACTGCATAGCTGTTTAAGATAAAAATATACATATAGTACTTTATAAACTATTTATAATAAACTAAAATGGTACTGATTTTAAAAGCTGACTGTGAGATACCATTTTTTAAAGTAATAATGTAGTGAAATGCTGCTTAAAGAATCACTATATAGAACCAAGATGATGAATATTCATATACAGTTTTGTTTTGAAAGGGAATTAATTCAATTTGAAAAATTAGGAAATTACTGTAATAAGAACTTGAAGTTATAGGCAAGGATAACTTGTGGATGATTCTTTAACACCTAGATAAGCTATGCCCTTTAATTACATGATTCTATTATTCACACAAAATAAAGAGCAATAAAAAAGGCTGTCTCATGTAGCCCTATTCTATTGACTCTTTTTCTGGTGTAAGTACTGTCTCTTTTGGTAGTGTTAAATGTTAACTGCACTGTTTCCCTCCACCTATCAAGGTCACATATGATAAAAACCCTTGAATATTATAAATTGATAGGACAACAAGATATGCTTTAATAATTTTTAAGGATGTCAAAGTAGCTTAAGGCGAGGCATCAGGACTTCCCTGGTGGCGCAGTGGTTAAGACTCCATGCTCCCAATGCAGGGGGTCCGAGTTTGATCCCTGGTCAGAGAACCAGATCCCACATGCATTCTGCAACTAAGGAGCCTGCATGCTGCAACCCAGGAGCCCATGTGCCGCAACTAAGGAGCCCACTGCTGCAACAAAATAAATAAGTAAATAAATATTTTAAAAAAAAGTAAGGCATCTTTATTTTCACATTTTTAATTTTTAATTTTTTTTTTTGGCTGCACCACACAGCTTGTGGGATCTCAGTTCCCTGACCAGGGACTGAACCTGGGCCACGGCAGTGAAAACCGGGATCCTAACCACTAGGCCACCAGGGAACTCCCAAAGCAAGGCATCTTTAATATGAAAAACATTAACCACTGTCTCTATTTTCACCACACTTATGAGAGAAGCATAAAAATCATACTTTTAAAATGTAGCTTCAAAATTCGGATTGATTAATCTTGTTTTTTAGACAAGGTTAACTCTGAGCAAAAGTAACATGCTGTACCTGTATATATCATGCTTGATATAGTAGCCCTTGATTTTTGTCCAGGTTCATAGTTTTCAGGTGGCATATAGATAATTGTCCCTCCTTCTGGTGCAGATTTACTACTTCGTGATTGTGAGAGGGACATCATGCGCCATTTTGATAAGCCAAGATCTGCAATCTGGAAGGGAAAAGAGTAATTGAATTTTTAAATTTTCTCTTTAAAAAAGTTCAAGAATTGTTTTTGTTTATATTTATTATATTTAGACATGAGACCAGAGTAAATGCTACATATATTAATATTTTATTTCTATAATAGTCTATTAGTTTCTTAACAAATTGGATTCCATAGTGCTGAACCCAACAACTCTAAAAGCAATATAAACTGACTTGAAGTTCAGCATAATATTACAAATTTTAAAAGAGACTAAGTTTTGAAAACTTAAACAGGAGTATTTTTGCCTTTTATTCTGAATGAGTATATACACTTCACTTTTTGTGACAAGTAGCTTTATATCATGTGCTTTCAAAATTTCCTATACCTCACAAAACTGCTAAACTAGTCATATCTAATACGATTGTCACTGGGTATTGTTTACAACTCAGGTTTCTATGTTCTTATTTATAATGTGCTAAAAATAGTATCCTTAAAGTTTGAAATAAGTAAAATTCCAATATAGTGTAACTCATTATTATATGATTTATGCCTACCACTAAAAGAATATCTGTTAACAATAGTATAATTAGCATATAAAACATATTTATGTCCATGACAAGGAGTGCCTAAAGCATTATCACTGACAAACATTCTGTACTTTTGATATGTCCTTTACAGTTTTACTTCACTTGTAAATTTTGTGCAGATACTATCAATACACAATATCTTATAACTAAGTATCTAAAACGTTCCAATGTTTTTTTTTAAAAGGGAGACAAAAATGTAAGAACAGAAACAATATTTAGTGAACAAAAGAGTATAGGAAAACTCTGAAGACATTTAATTTAAATCACTTAGACCTTCACACGGCACAATTTAGGAGTCAACAGAGTGGAATGAGCTCTATCCAGCACACCATTTGTGGTTCAAACATTTAACTCTTAAAATGTTCACTAGCTTTAAGAGAAGAAATAAGTTATTTAGTGTTTAGATGAATTTGAGATTAAAAAAAATTATGGCCCCACTCCAAAAAGGGAGGGGGTAGCCGATATGAATCCTTCATACAGTATCATAATAAAAGGGTAAGTCTAAGAAAAATAATTAGAAAAGACCAAGAGGAAACATGGTGCCACTACATGAAGATAAGCTGGATTGATTTCTAAAGGCAATATAATATGTGTTCTGGAACATGGGTTCTAGAGCCTTGATTACTTAGATTTACATTCCACTTCTACCCCTTAATTAGCTGTGCAACCTTGGACAAGTTTTCTAATTTCTCTGTGCCTCAGATTACCCATCTTTAAACTGGGGATAATAACATAACACAGGGTTGTACTGAGGATATTAAACTAGTTATTCTAAGTGAAGCACTCAGAACAGTATCTGACACATAGTAAATGACCCCTGTGTGTTAGTATTATTAATGTTTTGTACATGGGAATAAGCCTCTAAAGATTGCTCTCATTCATACAATACTAATAAGCACAGTACATAGTTTCAGGGCCTTTAATACACTTTGAGGTGGTATTAAGACTCTGGGGAACCGTATATCCTACTTACTTCTACTTGCCACTACAAACTCTTATTCCTCCCACTCATTCTCTAAAAGCAAAAAAAGTACTCCAGCTGCACATCTGCTAGGATAATAAGCATTACTATGAGAAGCAAAGTTTACTTCTGTGCCACAGTGGGAAATGTTAAAAAACAAAAACAAAAACTGGGATGTGGTCCATCTTATACCTGACCCACAAATTGCAAACTACTGGGCTAAATACTGGTTTGAATACAGTGCTGGAGAAAATGTATTCTGAGCTTGCTTCCTTATGTGCTCCTTTCACTTCACCTAAGGTCTTCATCTATGTTCTTAAATCTCACCTAGAAAACTTAATCAGAATTCCCTTTATCAGCTAATTTAGTTTGGCTTTCACATGGAACCATATTTGTCCCCCTTCTCTATTGCAAACACCATATACCAAAGACACGATTCATTAAATCTGGATCTTCCAGAGAAGAAAAAAAAGTGAAGAATATGATGAGAGGAATACAAGTTCCATGATTTCTTGAGGGTCCTGGTATCATTCAGCAATGAAGACAGAGGATAGGAACTTTTCTATTCTATACAAGATCTTAACATGCATTTCAAAGGTAAAGGTTCTTTTTAGCTAAAAAAGATGATGAAAGCAACAAGAATTTACTGTATTAGCACAGGAAACTATATTTAGTATCTCAAAATAACCTATAAAGGAAAATAATCTGAAAAATATATAAAACTGAATCACTTTGCTGTACACCTGAAACTAACATAATATTGTAAATCAACTATACTTCAATTTAAAAAAAGATTAAAATACTAGAGGAAATTAAAACACACTATTCATAAAAATCATCCATAGTCTTATTACCCTACCAGAATAGCTATTTTCATTTATATAGTACTATCCATGTCTGTAAATTTATAAAGTTATCAGTAAGAAGCTATGAGGAATAACTTTAAGTATTCTTAGAAGTTCCACACATGATGGACAGAATAGCTAAGAAATCAAACATGGTACATATAAACATTTATTTCAAATAAGCCTACCACAGGTTCATTTGTATTTAAGGTGCACTAATTGATACTGACCAGCAGATAAACAAATTGAATGTATTCTTTTTAAAGTAGAAAAGTCCTGGTTGATCTTAATTGGTAGTATATTTTTCTTTTAGATACTATGTTTCTGGTTAGCATTCCAGTATAAAAATTTACTTCAAAAAACTGTAGCAAGGTGTGTTTCCATTTAATTTCATTAAGTATTTTAAAAGATTTTTTGCACTTCATTTAAAGGCCCTTCCAAGAAGATAGGTAGATCAGGTAACTGTTACTTTTTCATGAGTCACTGGTAAACTTTGACTTTTAAGGGACATTTATAAAATAAAAAGTAGAGACACACAGGATGCATATAAAAGAGTATCATAATTTATAAGAATAGTATTAGAAAGGTCACAGTTTTGTATGTGTTAAAGCTAATAAAAGTTTAAAAAAAACACACAAAGCCAAACTATTTTAAATTCTATTTATTTCAAAGAAAGACCACGGCTACCCTACTGATCAATGAAAAAGAGAAAGTAGGGATCATCATCACCTATTACTTTGCTTCTGTTTTCTGTATCAAGAATAGTTTCTGGACTGACATGAAGAAAATAAAGTCCAAGGAGGTTGAAAAGTTTATAAAGGACAAATCTCAGGTCATTTTACATATATTTCAGGTTTAGTTAGAATACTCGCAAATACCTCCATGGTGATGGAGAGGTATTACAGGATACGAGAAAAGCAAATGTCATTCTGATTTTTAAAAAGGGAAAATAATATTGATTTTGCAAATCTATATATTGGCAGAGACTACCCTTAATCCCAGGTTTAAAAATTTAATGAAAGGGTTACTTTATGAGTAATTGATAAAAGAGCCAGAAAGAACTAATGAAAAATTATATTAGCCCAGTGATCAATTTCAGACCTCATGCGACATATCCCAAGTACTTGGGATGTCTAGCACAACACTGTTGCTCCACAAATACTTAATAAAGGAATGACAGACTTCATTTCCTTTTTTGTCAGTAGGACTACTGTCAAAGAGTAAACGTTAAAACAGTTTGTATATTATAAAACAGTCTGAGGTACTTTAATAATATCCTTGACTATTAAATTATCAGACCTATCGGGTATATATAGAAGATCTGGAATTCATTCATTTGTTCATTCAACAACTACTTATTGAATGCTTCTATACGGCATATGCTAAGCAGGTGGCAGTGAATAAAACAGACTACATTTTAGTCTTTGTGAAGCTTATTATATTATAATTGGGGAAGACGGTCAATAAACATATTAATAAAAAATGTTTTGTAAGATGGTGAAAAATACTATGGAGAAGCATTAATCAAGGTATGAGGATACAGAGGAACTAGGCGGGTTGTCAGGGAAAGCCACTCTGATAATGAGGAAGAAAAGGAAAGGGAGTAAGTCATGAGTATGTAACAAGGAAGAATAAATCTGACTCCATATTGGATCTGTTTCTTTTACTGTAACCTTCGTATTCTATTGCTTTTGCTACAAGTTAAGAATGTTGCCTATAGCCTGAAATATACAAGACAGCCCATTCTCAAGGCTCTGACCTTTAAGGGTATAACACTTTTCTAATCATACAGAGATAAAAAGTTACAGAACAGACAATTACATTTGCCTTGTTGGACGTTTACAGGAACATCAAGATCTGACCTACATGGACTGCTGCAAGAACAAAGGAGTCCAAGAAATTTGCAACAACCAACCACATCCTCTCCCCTTTTAGTCTGAATTCTAGCTGGGGTAAGGTGGTTCTTTGGGACACTAGTCCACCACCTTCTTGGTCTACCGGCTTTCTGAATAAAGTTGCTATTCCTTGCCCCAACACCTCGTCTGTTGATTTACTGGCCCTGTCCTGCAGTGAGCAGTATGAACTTGGACTTGGTAACAAGGACACCTGGGAAAGCAGTCAAGCAAGGACTTTTGTAATATTCTAATGGAAAAAAATGGAGAAATATGGGCTGTATAACAGCTCTTTTAGGAGTATTCCAAACAAAATGAATGCTTATTCTCCAAAAGCCCTAATTAATAAAAGGATTGATATTGACCTAAAAGGAGGTTTTCAGACCATGTTGTGTAGCTCCGATTTGAGCTCTGTACTGCTTAATAGTTAATCATGACTTGAAGATACAAAAAAGCAGCTAATTAAATTTGAAGATGACACAAAGCTGGAGGACAAAGTTAAAAATCCTTGGACTACAGAAAAAACATTCAAAAAGGTCTTAAGAGCTGAAGTTATCACCCAAATCTAACAAGATAAACTTTGATGAAAATATCCTGTGAAGTACATGACAAGGAGACATGACTTAAGTAACAATACATTAAAAAAAAAGAAAGAAAGAAAACCTCTCAGTGTTTTTTGTTGACACTGAGCCCAACTTGAATGTTGTTATAGGACTGCCCCCCAAAAGACGAATTAGTAAGGAACTATGAATACGAAGTAAAGTATTTAAGGACGATTCTACATTTATCACACCACATCAAGGGTGTAACTGACCAGGACCCTATGAGGCCTTCCTGGGACAGACCTCCCCCCACATATCTACTGCTTTAGCTCCTCTCTAAAGTACCTAGATAATAGTATCTGATGCATATTTCCTGAGTTTTTCAGATGCTAAAACCACCAACAAATGGAAGAAATTAACTACTTGATGATCATGGGCATGTAATCCCCAGACCTTCTAGCACCTAAGGATTGACCACCATCAACCAATCAGAGAATTTGTGCAAGAGCTGACCACATACCCAAGGTGTGTCCCTTCCTCACCTTGCCTTTAAAAATGCTTTGCTGAAACCCTTTGGGTAGTTAGGGTTTTTTCAGCATGAGCTACCTCTTCTCCTTGCTTGGCCCTGCAATAAACCTTTCTCTGCTCCAAACTCTGACATTTTGGTTTGTTTGACCTCACTAATGTGTTGGCCACACCTTGTGTTAGGTGTATATGGGTATTTGGATTAGTTTTGAGGATCAAAATTTAAGAGAGATTTAAACACAGATGCATCTAGATAGCACCTGGGATTAAAACCTATGTAATAAGGAAATTGGCTGAAGAAACTAAAGATGTGTATAAGGGAAAAGTGTATGTGAGAAGTAAGGGGATTATAGCTAACTTCAAATCTCAGAAGCACTGTCAGGTGGAAATAAAATTGGACTTTGAACTCACTTTATCACTAGGACCGATGAGTGGAAGCAACAGAGAAGGAGTTTTGACTGATCGTATAAAAAAAAGTCACAGTCATTCAGTTACGGAGCTTAAACACTCTCTTGTCACAGGGTAACTGCCTTGGGAGATGAGGGATTGTTGTAGTGAGGATTCAGAGGACCAGCTGATTAGGGGACTAGAATAGGTCACTTCTACCTGTATGGTTCTATAACTGATGAATAGATTTGTCTCTTTTTTTTAAGTAGTATTGAGGCAGCAGCTTGCTTCTCTCTTCCTTTTCCTTCCATTTTATTCTAGGCAGAGGGAGTGCCTTCAATAAAGGTTTATTTTTTCACTTAACTTTTCTCACACTTTTTATATTTATTTTTCTATTGTTCCAACTTCCTTATTACTTATTTGAACATTTTTGGATACTTATAATAATCTTCAATTATGTATATTATTTGAAGTGTAGCAAAATACTATGTAAAAATAAAGTGAGTTACATTTAGTATTAATTTCTCAGCAACTACCTTTTATTTGCTGTCATCAGTTACATATAGGGTAACTGAAATCACTACTGCTCTGGTGCCTTTAGGTATCTAAATCTTATGCTTTATGCAAAAAATTAATTCAAAACAGATCACAGATTTAAATGTAAAACATAAATCTATGGAACTTTTAGAAGATAACATAGAAGTAAATCTGCAATACCTGTGGCTTCGTGAAGAGTGCTTAGACATGACAGCAAAAGCATGATCATAAAAGAAATAGATTACAACTTTTGCTCTGTGAAAGACCCTGTTAAAAGGATGAAAAGAACAAACTTTGGATTGGCAGAAAATTTTTGCAAACTACATATCTGATTAAGGACTTATATCTAAAAAATATACAGAACTCTTAAAACCCAATAGTATAAAAGCAAAGAATCCAAGTAGAAAATGGTCTTAAGATATGAAGAGATGTTTCACTGAAAAGGATATAGAGATGGCAAATAAATAAATAACAATATTCAACATTATAGGAAAATGAAAATTAAGACCATGGTGCTATATCACTATACATCTATTAGAATGCTAGAATAAAAAACTATGATAATACCAAATGCTGGTGAGGGTGCAGAAAAGCTGGGTCTTTCATACATTGCTGGTGGAATATACGACGGTACAGCCACTGTGGAAAGGAGCTAGGTAGTTTCTTAAAAAGCTAAACATATGCTTACCATATGACCAAGCAGTTACACTCTTGGGCATTCACCTAGGAGGAATGAAAACTTACGTTTGTTCAAAAAGTTGCACAGGACTGTTCATAGGAGCTTTATTGTAATTGCCAAAGACTAAAAATAACCAAAATATCTCTCAACAGCTGAATGGTTAAACAACTTTTGTACACCCATACCATGGAATACTATTCACCAATGAAAAAGGAACCAACTGTTGACACAAGCAACAACTTAAATGGATCTCAAAGGTATTATGCTAAGTGAACAAAGCAGTCTCACAATATCACACACTGTATGATTCCATTCATATAGTATTCTCGAAATGACAAAATTATAGAGATGGAAGACAGGTTAGTGGTTGACAGTAGTTAGGTATGATGGAGGGGAGAAGGTATGACTATAAAGGGGTAGCATAAGTGATATCTTTCTTGTGACAGAGTAGTGCTATATCTTGATTGCTGTGGTGGTTACACAAATTTACACATGATAAAGTGATACAGAACTATATACATGCATTGTACCAATGCCAAATTCCTGGTCCTGAAATAGTACTATAATTATATGTGATGTAACCACTGGCAGAAATTGGGTGAAGGGTACATGGGACTCCTTTGTATTATCTTTGCAACCATCTATGAATCTACAATAATTTCAAAATGAAAAGTTAACAAAGGTATAATCGACAATTTAAATTAAGAACAGAATGACTGTATTTTGAACCATAATTTTACCAATGTCTGTAGTCTAGGAATAACTAACTCACTGCAGCAGGAAGAAGTGGCACTGAATTAGGGGCTATGGAAAAGGCAGATATTAAATTGGTAAGATAGAAGAAATAACTAAAAAGTCTTTAAAACTATTAAACACAAGGATGCAGATAAGCTTTTTTTTTAAAAAAAGTAACTACCTTAACGTGAAATTCATTATCCAATAAGATATTCTGAGTCTTCAGGTCATGATGAAGTAGAGGAGGATTCATATTGTGCAGGTAATTTACACCTAGTGCAATTTCATGCAGAATACGAAATCTTAATGGCCAAGGAACATCAGGATATTCATTTTTCCTCATATATGTGGAAAGAAACAAAACTAAAATCAGTGGCCAAATTTATTTCCACTTAGAAAATGAAATATTCCATGAGGAAATATAGTATTAAACTAAATATCTGGTATAACTAAATTCAGGGCAAAAAATACTCATTTTGTTATATTATCAATTTGACGTTATTTAACATCCTTGTATCTTACTTTCCTCAATTATTAGAGAAAATAATGACTTTACAGTACTGATATTTCCTTTTAGTTTATACTGGTAATGCAACTACATGGTATGGGGTCTTTCTTCAGTTGAGACAGTTTTAAATTATTTTTTATCTGTATAATACCCAGACATGTATTTATACTCACACCCATCTTCCCATTCTATGGCTTCTTATCAAATAACTTGTGCCCATGAATGTGTACACACACACACACACACACACACACACACACACACACACACACACACACACACAATTTGTTTCTATTCAAAATTTATATTTTAAATTTCCTATTAATATAAAACCATACTTGATTACGATGATAACCACTGCATCAATTAAAATTATGACCATAATACATTTACTTACTAAGCATTAATACTTCATATTTTTAAATCATATATTTACTTGCATTTCAGCTTGAAAAATTAGCATTTGGGAGTTTTGCTTTTGTGAAGGAGACAAAAATCATCTTCATTTCTAAGTATATATAACATAGAAACATTAAAAATGTAATGTTTTCTATTTCCTGGTACTTACAAGTGACAGTCATCTGAACTTTCTTAAATGTTTTCTGAACATAGAAGTTAATACAGCTTCCCAGGAGAATGAACATACTCAGAAAAATTAGATAATTTGGGAATATCCAACTATGAATCAACAGGGACCATGCCACTGGGTACATTTTACTAAATAATATGAAAAAGTATGCTTCCACTGAGCTCAAAACTGTTCTTAAGAATTTTTTTTCTGCAGATGGGTCAGCTTATAGTTCATTGATTAACTAACTTGGCAGGGGAGTGGCTCAAAATACTTGTCTTTACATAGTATTTTGATTTCTTTCATCAATCTTTTGTGAGGTTGGGGGAACGTGCTTCAAGATAAATCCTGACCTAATAATACAGGACACCAAAAGAAACACAAAACACAAATGTTCAACATTACTTCCTCTTGTATACACAGATTCCCATCCCCTTGAGTAACTGAATCTTTTAATCTTTAAAAAGGTAACTTTTTCTGAAAATTATATAGTTTAAAGAAGTAACAAGGCCTCTCTGCAGTATAGTGCTATATGGAAGCTTTTGATCATGGAGAGGAAGGTAGATGAGAGCTCACTATGTATTTTATGATTCCTTCCAGGAGTCAGCAATCCCCCTGTAGGAGGCTCTAGAATTTCTAATGGGCTCCAAATTTGGGTACCAGAGCATCTACTGTGGTGCTAGGGTATGGGAAGACAACAGTAGAATTTATGCTTATACTCATTTAACAAAAGGAAACTGTGTTTAATTAGTATTTGTATCTTACTTGCTGTGTTGGTTACACAAATCTTATACACTGACACTAGTTACTTTACTCTGCCTTTGTTTCAGATGGTCCTGTCACAAACAGAATGTGTTGTATCCCGAAATAAAGAGGAAGTCACTCCATGAGTGGTGACAGTGGCACCCATTCTCTCTTGTTTGCTTATAGATCACTGTGATGTATCAGAATTTAGGAGTGTTCAGTGACTAGATTTTACAGATTATGTTACTACTCAGTTTTAACTAAAGCACCCCTCACAAAAGAGACCGAGTTCTTTAAAAATATTTCTTGACAGAAACTGCAGGCTAGAGATAATCTTAGTAATATGAGAGCAAGCAAACAACAATAGATGGATACACATATTTTGAGAATGAGGACACCCCCCACAACCGGGCCATATTTGTTTACTGATGGGCTTCACAATTAAAGCCAGATAACTGATACCTTGGGAAAAAGGTACATGGCTCATGCCATTGTCTATTATTGGAAAAGCTCATGTATTTGATACTCAGATTTATTTGGTCTATTAATTCAGAACTTTATGAACTGGTATTATTAACATTTAATTTGAACCCTACATTGTCTTTAACATAAAATGAAATCTGGCTTAAACTAACAATAAATTGTATGGTGTGCAGAGTTTATCTTTTCTCTCTCCTGTTCCTCTCTTACATATACATACATGTGGATATTCGAATTCAATGTAAACCTCAGGAAGAGTAACCTAAGCAAAATAATCTAGGTCACTTAGAATGCAGGGTCTGACTCCACAGTTTTTTGGTTTTTTTGGTTTTTTTTTTTGCGGTACCCGGGCCTTTCACCGTTGCGGCCTCTCCCGTTGCGGAGCACAGGCTCCAGACGCGCAGGCTCAGCGGCCATGGCTCACGGGCTCAGCCGCTCCGCGGCATGTGGGATCCTCCCGGACCGGGGCACGAACCCATGTCCCCTGCATCCGCAGGCGGACTCTCAACCACTGTGCCACCAGGGAAGCCCCACAGTAGTTTTAACAACACAAAAGAAGCCATAAATGGTGAAGTTTTTCATTATTCTTATTTTGATTCATCTATATATCCCTAAATAATCTGATCATTTGTAAAACGAAAGTACTATATAGGTTGAATAACAGAATTATAATGACTGAAAATGTATAATACTTACCCTATGTAGGAGTTCATTTAATGACCCATTTGGCATGTATTCAGTAACTATTCCCCAAAATTCAGGCTCATTGCAAACTCCCAAAATTGGAAGACTGTAACTAAATCTAGCTTTGTGTAAAATTTCAGCTTCTCTTAAGACATCATTTCTTTCACTAAAGAAAGAAAACGTATAATTATTTCAAAGTAAGGAAAAATACACAATTATCAAGCCCATAAATATTAATTAATCCTGGATTTTTTCATTCATTAGCTTTTGACCTCATGTAAATTATGCAGCTTCTCTTAGTTTCTTCGTGTTTAAAGTTGGGATAATATCTACCCTATATATTCCATAGGTCTGTTTAGAGACCAAAATACCTGTATAAGCCACTGACAGAAAAAAGTGCTACATACAGATTATTATTGTACTCTTCTCAGGAAAGGGAAAGAATACCATGTTTAAGTTTATAAAGTCTATATTAGAATGATAGGTGCTTGAACTAATTACATTAAGTTTATGTTGTATTAAAATGATCAAATTTGATTAGACTATTATATTAAATTTTATGGTTGCATACCATGTAAAAATTTTCTAAATATCCTGAATATTAAAACACTTAAATGTTGTAGATTTTAATGACTAGATGATAATAGTTGCATAAGGGTCAATAATGCTTAGAAATTATATACTGGAACACAGGAAAAGGACACTGAGAACAGGTAAATGCTTAGAATGGATCCCTGGGCTAACTCTGGATCCCAGGTTCATTTGATTTTTCATTCATAAAACAAATAAATATTGAACATTTATTATGAATAAAGAACTGTGCTCAGCATTATGGAGACTAGTAAGTTTAAAAAAACCAAAAAACAAAACACATAGTCTGTGACCTCAAACTGTCCAGAAATCTTTTTAAGAAAAATAAGTACTCACTGTGGTCTTGATTTACACTTCTCCAATGATTAGTGATGTTGAGCACCTTTTCATATACCTATTGGTCACTTGTATGTCTTTGGATGTGTTAATTATATTGATATTGGTAATTATTCCATGATGATGTATATGTATAGCAAATAATCATGTTTTGCACTTTAAATATATATGATTATATTTGTCAATTATTCCTCAATAAAGTTAAAAAATAAGAAAAGCAAAAAAAGAAAACCAAATACTTAAAATATAAGGCAGAATATGATAAGCGCCATCAAAAACAAGTAAATAAGCACGCAAATAAATAAATAAATATAGGGAGCTCAGAGAACTAGTAAATCTGGGCTAAGGGAGTTGCTACAGCCTTTAGAGAGAGATGTCAACAGTACCTTAAGGATGGATAGAATTTCAACCACTGGAAAAAGGGCATCCAAGATATGTGGTCCCTCCCCAAGATGGGAGAGATTTTGCCTTTCTTTTTCATCTGTGTCTCCCCAGGATCTGGAACAGTACCTGGCACACAGAATTTGTCTAATAGATGTGTATCAAATGAACTCAAGGAAGTTAAAGTACAGGCTATATCTGGAAAATGACAAATTGTTTAATATGAATCAGGATGTGTAACAGCGTGTGTAAAGGGAGTGAAGGTGAATAGGGTAGGGTAGGGCCTCATCTCAGAGCCTTAAAGCCAGGTGAGAGCATTTACACTTGATTTGGTAGTCACTGAGTTGTGACTACAGGTTATTGAGCACAGGAGCGACAGGAGTGGAACAAACTTTTAGGATGATTAACTTGGCAGCAAGGTGTAGGATCAGCAGAAGGAGGTAGAGTTTGAAAGCCGGGTATTAGAAGATTATAATACTAGTTAAGATGTGAAGCAATGAGAGTCTGAAACTATAAAGGTTGCAGTGTAAATAGAAAGAAAAACACTAGCTGAATAGAATACCCAGGCTCTGGTGGCTGACTGATTGACCTGATTGACTAAGGGAGGTATATACATATATATATGTGTATATGTGTGTGTATGTATGTGTGTGTATACGTATGTGTGTGTGTACATATATATGAAGTGAACTGCATTTGTCACCAATTTTTTTCCATGGACGATTTGGTATTGGTAGCAGCAGTAATAGAAAGAGAACTGTCTCTAGGAGAAGCTTATTAGGTAAACAGTGATGATTAGTTGGTGCTTAAACCACCCAAACTCTTGATGAATGGCTGCCGAAATAAGAAAAGCAACAGACATTCCAGACCAGACTATGAAGCCTCCTTTAAAAACAAACAATAAGCAAAATAAAGCAAAAACATCTTAGTCATCTATGTTTTGAAGAGGTAATATACTTACATGTTTCAAAATTCAAGAATTACAAGAATGCATAAAAGAGTTTCTCTTCTTCTCCCTGCTCTTCAGCCACTTAATATCCCAACTGTGAGGCAACCCATTTTACCAGTTTGTGAGACCTGCTTTAATTAAATTTATATTTCCTAAGCTGAAACAGGTCTGTATTTGCCTCATGAAATGTAGGTCAACAAGACAGTTATTGAGTAGCACCTTTGCTGGGAAGGTTCCTGGATACTCTGAGAAAGAATTATAGAGAGGGCATGCTAGGGGATATCTTATTGATACTTAATGTACTAATTCCCCCTCCCATGAAGAGTATGATGCATTCTTCCTTCTCTTGTGATCCTATTATTTGTTGGCCACTTTACTACAGTTGGTTTCATTACCCCTACTTTATATATGAGAGCACGAAGGCTCACATAAATTAATAATTTCTATTGGTCATGCCAACAATAAGTGGCAGATTTGGAGTCAGATTTGAATTGCAATTGTGGGACGCTAAAGCCTTTGTTTTTTCCATTCACTGCTTAATCAGAGAAGGAAAATTCTTGAAGTCAGATTTCAGGAAGAATGAGTGGGAAAACAGAAAAAGCCAACACAGTTTAAAACTAGGTTTTTATATTAAAAAAATAAAAATGTAAAACAGCTTTTACAGACATATTACCAAAATTACCCATAACAAATTTCAGTTACAAAACAGTTACACTGTTTACACAAGGTATTTGAACAACCTATCAGACTCACCTATTCATAAGGCGTTGGGAGATTGCTGGGGAAGGTCCTCTCATGGGCAGAAGTCAGGTTACAGAGAATAATTCACCAATCACTAAAATAAGAACATGTTACAGCACATAAACTTAGTTTTCTTTTGTGATCTCAAAGAACAATGCAAACATTATCCACACCAGAGCCCAAGAAGTACATGTATCTGTTATTCCCACTTCATAAGTGAGGACATAAGACACCCTGTGAGTCAACTGCAGAGCCCAGTCCTATGCTCAGACTACATAAATACAGCTAATGTTAACATTCTAGGAAACAAGTGGAAGAAAAAATGTGATGCAGTAATGCCAGAGTGTTGCACTGGTCCTTATGGCGTCTTTGACGGCAGAATTAATTTCCCACCCGATTTAGTGAAGAATTTTAGATTATGAAATTGTTAATGAGCACGAGAGGGAACTCCCTTCATTTCTTGGCCCCAAATGGCACAAAACTTAGATGAATTAAAATCTTGAGAAGCAGCATCCAAAATGGGAGGATCAATCTCCTTTAAAATACCTAAGGAGTCCATCAGTGCTAGATTTCCACATATTTTAATAGTTGATTCTAAAATACATCTACCCTCTCTAATCAACCACCACCCTTCAAAGTTGACTACATACACATAATTTCCCAGTAATTGCTCCACAGAATTCAAGACCCAGGGTAAATATACCCTGTATATCACTAAATCAGGATTATGGTACACAAGAAGCGGGAACAATTTCTAGAGGTGTCTCAAACTTACTGTGAGATCTAGCCCATCCAAGCCTGATAGCAAGAGAGCAAGTAAAAGCCACAGGCAGATGAAAGTCAATACCATTAGCAGGGCTGAAGCTGAGGAATTTATCTGCTGTTGGATACTGACAGCCTCTAGCTAATCAGGCATCTAGCATGATGTATTTTCACTTTAGATATAGGGGGAGGAGAGGAGAATGTTGCAGTCATGGATGTTAACTCACTAAGAATTGAATGCAGGGCCTAGTTAAATTCCTATTGGAAGGAAAATACACAAGACTAGTGACTAGACTCACTGATTAATATATACGGTTGAAAGGTTTTTCTGGAAACAGGAACTAATCTAGCCTTCCCTTGAAATCTGGACATTGCACTAAACTTGGTCCAGGATGGGAGAGACATTCAAAAGTTTGGGTCATTTAACAGCTTTCTGATTTCAGTTTATTGTTAGCAAAAATAATACAAGTTTCCTCTAGAGACAGGCTTCCTTCCCTGTGACGGTAAGAGGAGAAACTAAATTGAGTTTGATATCTAAACTTTCATGCCTACATGTGTAAACCAAAAACAACAAAAAGCCCAAACCAAAACGTCCCAGACTCTACAGCAGTGCTGTTCAATAAAAATATAATGTGAACCACATATACAATTTGAAATTTTCTAATAGCCACTTTTTAAAAAAGTTAATAGCCACCTATGGCTAAGAGCTACCTATTGGGCAGTGCAGCCCTAGAATTCGACTTCAAAAAAGAAAAAAAAAAAAAGGGAAAAACAAAGCAAACAGAACCCAACTTCAATAAAGAGGACGTTTAGAGTTGGGCTGTGATTGCTGATTTTTGGTGTCTGGAGAAAGGAGGCCCAGGAGTAAGAAAAAAAGGAGAGGGCAGTGAAAAGAAACGTGATTGCTGCATCTCCAGAGAAGCCTGCTCTCCCCACCATGTTAGCCCAAGCGTTGAACGGCTGCCTAGAGGTGACGAGGTGTGCGGCCGATCCCAAGTGGTCACCGTCGCTTGGGCTTCAGAGCCCGCTTGCCGGGGGTTAGAGCCAGTGGGGTGGGGAACGCAGATTTCGGGGCTCCGCGGTGGAGCCGCCAGGGCGCCCTACCTGTCGAGCAGCGGGCTGTGAATGTGCAGGTGTTTCACGGCCACCCGAACGCGCCAGTCTGCGTGGCGGGCAGAAGACACGGTGCCGGACGCGCCGCGGCTCAGGTAGCGCAAGTCGGCGAGCTTGTGGTACGGGATGGTGGGCAGGACGCTGCAGATGGCCTCCTCGTTCATGGTAGCGGGTGGCGCGGGCACTCAAGCAGCCGATCGATTCCGGAAGTGCCCGCCGCTCCCGCGGCTCCACCCCCTGCGCGAGCCGGCTCGGCAGGCACTACAGCCTGCCGGACATGAGGTCACGAGGCCGTCCATTCTCCGCGCAGCGCACGCCAAGCCGCTGCTTATCCGGAGCCGGAGCGGACTCTTCTCTTCTAGAGACTGGTCAACTCTGCGGCGGCGGGGCGCACAGGGGAGGAGCTTCCTCTCTCCGACCTGGCCCTCCCAGGCGCTGCCAGCCACCCGAGCCCGCCTTTCGGAGCTCCTCCCTCCCCAGACTTCTCACGCGACGTCAGCGGCGGATGCCGAGGCGGGGATGAGCCACTGGCCCGCGATCCTCCCAGCAAGGCTCCGGCCTCGGCCTCAGGCCCGAGATCTCCGCCTTGTGGCGACCAGACGACGTGTGCCACACCGGCGGGGCTCGGGCGGGGGCTTGGGAGTGGGGAAGTGAGCCAGGGGCGCTCAATTTGTCTTCTCTCCCCGCAACCCACAAGGTTGGAAAGGTTTTCTTGTGGGGAAATTTCCTCTCCGCAGCTTCACACTCAGTCAGCGGACCCTCCCACCCAGGAGGAATCTCCCCTGGTCCCATCGGCGCGTCTTCCGGGAGTCGCCAAACACCAGACAGAGGTAGCGGGGTGGGTGTGGCAGCTGCCATTTCCTGCGCGGAAAGCCCTTTGAGGACGTGCGGTGGTGACTTACTAGGGCTCCGCGCTTCTCAGCCCGGTGAGTCAGGTAGGGGTGTAGATTCACTTGCTTACCTGGACTCCAGTCTAACCTCACTTCCAACTACTTCAGTCATGTGGGGGTGGCTGATAAGCCCTGTCAGAGTTTAATCCTGTCTAAACGTTCAGATGTTTAGTTCCTGTTGAGTGCTTCTCTACTAGGGACCTATTTTTCTGACTTTTTTTTTTTCTCTCCTGACGTCCATAATTACAGACAGAGATTGAAAAGTAACCGTGAGAGAGTCCCTCCCTTGATTCCAGGTAAGACTGCAAACATTTCTTTCTTGTAGATCTGGGAAGAATGCGGTGTTTAATGCCAACCAAAAAAGACTGCAAAGATCTTTTTACCTTAAACAAACACTTTTCTACACCTGAAATGGCTATTTTGCAAAGTGTGGTGCAAATACTATACACAATACCAAGTCCATGCTAGGCATTTAATGAATTCTAAAGCAAAAGTAATAGGGAATGCCTGACTTCAATCAGGGATTTCTGCCTACAGAAAATCAGTGCTTCCTGTATTTTTGTATTGCCTGAAATGAGAGTAGCAGTGTTACATTTTACAATAAATGGAAGCTGTAATGAAAGAGTGTGTTTTAAAATTTGATAATTTAAAATGAAATACTTAGCATTAAAGATATGGTCTGATAATCTGTGGTTCATTCCTTAATAAGCTTTTTGCTACAAAGAGTGCTCAGAAAACTTTTCCCATTCATTCATTCATTCATCCAGTCAGTTTACAAACAGAATTCTAGAGAAAGAGAACAAAAATTAAGAAGGGAGGAAATGATCAAAATAATAATTCAAGAATTTCTTCCAGGACCAAAAGACAAAGATGTTCATATTTAAAGGACCCACCAGCTACCCACAGTGACTGAAAAAGGACCTATGTTAAAGCACACCATTAAAAAGATCAGAACACTAAGAATAAAGAGAAGATTCTAAAAGTTTTCAGATGGAAGGAGCAGGAATAAACGGATGAGAATTAGAATGGCATTGGGTTTCTCAACAATAACACTTTTATGCTAAAACACTACAGTGAAATTTCAAGTTTTGTAAGACAATAACTTCCAACCTAGAATCCTATAGTCAAACTATCCATCAAGAGTAAGAGTAGAATAAAAACATTTTCACATATACAAGGATGAAAACATTTATTTTCCATCCATCCGTCCACCTTTTTTTTTTTTTTTAAGGGAAAGTTACTAGAGGATGTGCTCCAACGAAACATGAGAGCAAGACAAGAAAGAGAAAGATGTGGGATCCAGAAAAAAGGACCAGGAGAATGTGACGGGAAATTCCAGGGTGAAAGATATGTGGCAGAATTAGAGAGCAGTCGTTTTCACCAGAGAAGGAAGATGGCAGACTCCAAGCAGAAAGACTGGTTAGTGTAATTGAATTTATTTAGATTACTAATTTTGACTATTTGGGTAGTTATATTGATAGATGTTTGATAGATCTAATGAAATACGTGATAAAATTCGAGAGAGAACTTAAAAATATAAGCAAGTAGAAAAAGGAAGCAATTATTAATTCCATGAAAGCTAAAAATTAGACAAGAATGGAAACAGCGTTTCTCCGACTGTTCTGTGGTGAAAATTTTAAGACTTTTTAGAGCTTCTGAAATACTAGTATATTATAAATCTCGAAGGAGAGAACATGCAGCATAGAGCACTATAAAATTTATGTATATTTTAATTACATTACTTTAAAATTTTTAAAAATTAGTATTCACACGGTTCAAAATTTAAAAGTGTAACAGACAGATAATTCAATAGAAAATTAGGCAAAACACCTAGATACTTCACACAAGGGTATATCTAAATAGCAAATAGTAAATGCATGTGAAAAGGTGCTCGACCTCATCAGTCATTAGAGAACTGCAAGTTAAAACCACAGTGCAATATCACTACACAAATACAAGAATAATTAAAATTAAAAAGACAGAATATAGCAAGTGTGGGTGAGGTTTTGTAACAATTGGAGCTCTTGCACATTGCTGGTGGGAGTGTCAATTGGTACAATCAATTTTGCAAACTGTATGGCAGTACTATTAAAATTGCAGATATGCAGATCCTCAGCAATTCCTTGCCTAGGTATGTGGACATGCATATGCATATACTAGAAACTTCATAGTAGTGCTATTTATAATAGCTTCAAACTGGAAATTACCCAAATATCCATAAATAGTGGAATGGGTAAATGATTTGTGGCCCATTTTTTTACACAGTGGGATACTAAACAGCAATGATATTGAGCAGTGTGCAATATTGATGAATTGCACAAATACAATACTGAATGAAAAAGCTAGACACAGAAGAGTATACATTTTATGAGTCAATTCCTATTAAGTACAAAAACAAGCAAAACTAGCCTATGCTTTTAGAAATCAGGGTAATGTCTACTCTTGTAGAGTGGTCATAGTGACTAGAAGGGACAGGATGAGGCCTCTGGGGTGATAGAAATGTTCTGTTTCTTGATCTAGGACCTAGACTCTTGGTGCCAGTTGCATGGGTATGTTCAGTTATGAAAATTCTTTGAGGTTACACAATGTGCACTTTTCTGTATATATATATATGTTACACTTCAATAAAAGGTTAATAGGTTTAAATACAAAATAAATAATACATGTGGGTGTATATTATGTCTCTTACTTTTATTTAATTAGTATTACAGTATATACCTGTTCACCTTGCTTGTCTTTCACTTAGTAATCTATTTCAGATATCTTTCCATACAAATGCATAAAAAGCTTTCTCAACTTTTTTTTTTTAAATGATGGATATGCCATAATTTACCCCTCATTGGTGGACACTTAGCTGGTTTCCACATATTTACTGTTACAAATTATGCTGCAATAAGTAATCATTACATATGTCATTTCATACATGTGTAAGTGTATCCATATATATGCCCTAGAAGCTGAACTGCTGGACAAAAGAGTTATGTTCATTTGTAATTTTGGTTTGTATTGTTGAATTGACCTTCACTGAGGTTGTTCCAGCTTTCTTTTTCTGCAGACAAATGAGAGTGCTGTTTTTCCACACACCTTCTTTCATTTCTTTTCGAGATAGATAGTATAATATTGATCTGCTGATTCCTGTATTTCAGTGCTTCTAAACTCATTTAAATGCTAAGATTCTTTTTATTGCAGACCTTCTAAATATCTGGCTTCAATTTTTTATCACAACCTCAAACTTTAGCTTTCATGATAGTTTCACCATTATACAGCTTAAAAAATATGTATTCTTAGTGATATGTACAGTGTTTAATTAATGCCCATAATGAATGGCTGATGACAGGAAACCTAAAGAATACTGATGCTAAACTACATCAACTAAATGAGAAACAAAAAACATGAGAATAATTATGCAAATTAGGCTAAAAAACAAGGCTCACACCTATATGTTGAATTCATCTATTCAAAATTCTGTAGAATCATATTAAGTCATATTTTCCATTTACTGAGAATAAAGGTTATTTATATCTGCATGTGCTATTTTAGGGACATGGTAGCTTGAAATGGCATGCTTGAAATCTCTCATAGTCTGTTTTTTTGTTTTGCTTGTTTTTTTAACTTCAATGCCTTTTATTCCTGTAAGTTCTTTTTATTTATTTATTTTTCTAATTTTTTAAAAAATTAATTTTTATTGGAGTATAGTTGCTTTACAGTGTTGTGTTAATTTCTACTGTACAGCAAAGTGAATCAGCTATATGTATACATATAATGTCCATGGACAGAGGAATGGATAAAAAAGATGTGGTATATATATACAATGGAATGTTATTCAGCCATAAAAAGGAATGAAATTGGGTCATTTGTAGAGACGTGGATGGAGCCAGAGACTGTCATAAAGAGTGAAGTAAGTCAGAAAGAGAAAAACAGATATCATATATTAATGTTTATATGTGGAATCTAGAAAAATGGTATAGATGATCTTATTTGCAAAGCAGAAATAGAGACACAGATGTAGAGGACAAACGTATTGACACCAAGGGAGGAAGTGGGGGAGGTGGGATGAATTGGGAGATTGGGATCGACATATATACACTATTGCTACTAGGTATAAAATAGATAACTAATGAGAACCTACTGTATATAGCTCAAGGAACTCTACTCAATGCTCTGTGGTGACCTAAATGGGAAGGAAATCCAAAAAAAGAGGGGATATATCTCATAGTCTTTTAAATTAGAAACAAGACAGAAAAGTTGAAAAATAAACCACTTAAAAAAGTACAAATGCAAGAATTTAAAACATCTCATATTCTAATTTTTTCTATTCTTTGGTCTGAAAGCATCTGGTAACCATTGGGGGAAAATGGGTGAAGGATATGTGGGACCTCTCTGTATTATTTTTACAACTTCCTGTGAGTCTATTATTATCTCCAAATAAAAAGTTTTAAAAAGTTGTACCTGGGTGTATTAGTTTCCAGGGACTGCCATATCAAAGAACCGCAAGAATTATAAAAAGGTATGTAAATGAGAAGTAAGGCTTCCTGATTCTTCAGATCTCCAGTTCACCTTCCCTAAGACAACAAATAAATTTAACAAATATTATGTGCCATAATGCTAGGTGCTGGAAATAGAGGGATAACAAAAGACACATGGTCTCTGTCCTTAAAATGCTTTTAGTGTTCTAAGGGAGAGAGAACCTAAGCATACAATTACAGTACACACTACATGTGTAACACTGGGTAGGCCCCTTAACCTCTTGGTTTTTTTAAGTCCTCAGTTGTAAAAATGTGAGGGTGCTATGAATTTATATTTGGGGCACGACAAGGTCGAGAAGAGTGTGTCTTTTCCTTTATTCTTCCAAAGTGGAATGTCTTCCCTCTCTTGCGCATGGGTCCAAATCTCACTTGTCCTTCAGGCCGACTGCCAAGGAGCCTTCCCTGATTCCCCAGGCCACACAAATCTCTGCCTCTTAGGGTCAGTGCCATACAAACTAGCTGTCTCTTACGTTAATCTTGTCTCTCAAGCCAAACTCAGGATATGGGTCTCTCTTGCCCTCCTGTGGCCCCTGCGGCTGTGCCAGCCCACTGGCACACCCCACGTGGGGTGTCTACTACACTAGGGCATGGGTGGGGAGGCCCAGGGGTGAGGGGTGAGGCAGAGTACCTTTGCCTCTACCCTGTTCTCCTCCACAAAACTGCCCCTCCTCCTCAAGCCTGCCCCTCAGGTCAAAGGTTCCATATATGACCTCACTGGGTAGTGATGCCCTCACAGGCATTCTCAGAGTTTCCATGGCAGCATAACTGTGCAAACGGGCTGCACTCAGAGAAACTTCTCTACCAGTTCTCCACCAGATACCAATCTTTTTGGCTGTCTGTGTGAGAATGTGTGACCGGATAGTGTATGTGTACTCTAACCTGTGCTCTGTTCCCTGGGTGGGCAGTGCAGCAGGTACACCCAGACAGGGCAACTCTACAGGAGGTATGATACACACACAACCTCACCTGGCTGGCACATGTTCCTGTGGGGGTTGCCAACTACGTACAGCTGAGCACTTTCCCAGATGTAAGTAATACCGGTGACCTGGGACGCCTTCAGGGACGCACAGTTCTCACTGCTGAGGACAAGTGAAAGGTCATCCCTGGACAAGTGTGCAGGACGGTTCTGAGCTTTATAAATGTAGCCTTACCCTTTGGGCTACAGGATGCTTCCATTCAGACCCTTTCCTGATTGGCCTATTAACAAAAGACAAGTGCATTTTTGTTGGCAAATTGTAAATGGAGCGGTTTGAGGAACCGGACCACTCTTGAACCGCACCTCCAAACCCAGGCACCACTTTGCTATCATGGAGACATCTATATCGGTCCCCTCAGACACATCCCTTACTGAGTTGCTGAGTACTAGGGGAGAGGGTGTTGCCATATTGATGGGAAGACCGTAAGAACGAAGGGGGGGGGGTGATGAAGTGCTAATGAGAATGGAGGGCTGAGGAGATGGTGTCCCAGGAGGCTAGACTTGGTACCCAGAACCCGGTTCTGAGTCTCCTGATCACTCTGCCTCAGTATTTGTCCTTGTTCTAATCGACATAAAAGTATTAGACAGCTAGAATTCAGTGTGGTTGAAATAGGCAGTATAAATGGGGCCAAGAGGGGTTGCCAAGGTGGGCAGGGTTCTTAACAAATTTATATTAGATTATTTTTTTCCAAAACTTGAAAGACACTTCCATGAAAGCCTCAGAAGTGACAGACTGCAAGAAATGTTTTCTCTGTTGCGGAAGGGAGAGATGGAGAGGATCATGATTGCAATTACTTTCGGGTTCTACTGTTTTCCCTGGGAACGGTGAAGAGACTTCCTCATCTGCTGCAGCCCTAGGCTCTAGGGATTGCTTTTGCAGCCAGTGTCCCTTCTCTAGGGACTCATAGAGATGATGGGCCAAGGCTGTGTTTTGGACGTCAAGTAGATTAAAAGGTCTTCAGCCAGAAACTGGGAGAGACATGAGAGAGGGAAATTCTGGCAGGAGACTGTGCACAGCAGAAGTGACTGATCAGTTCTGATTTTCTTTGCAGCAGCAGTGCCTCCCGTTTCTCGTCCTACACCTGGTCACTACCATGTCCTGTACCGCGGGTGTGGAGAAACGCAGTTGGGCTGGCACGGGGAGACATACTGCCTGGTTGGTGGCTACCGGCTCTACGGGGATGTTCCTTTGGCCACGCCAGCTAAGGTAGACGCAGAGAAGCCAGTCCCCAGACGTGCTCCGAAGAGAAAGCACTCTCTGGAATGGTTGGACGAAGACCTGGGTTGCCCCAGACCCAAAATCCGGCGATTGGAGCTTTCAAGCAGCACAGGAATACAAGGTGCTTTGATTGTCAAGCAGGGTGGCCCAACCTCTGGGCACATCGCCTCTGCAAGAGCCACAGTAAACGAATGTCCCATATTTGCTCTTTCAAGGTCGGCAGCAGGGAGTCCCCTCCTAAAGAAGGTTCTCTCTCATTGCCACACTATCCAAGGTTGCCACAAATGTTCCTTCCTGTGGGCCTCATCAGGCTAAGGGCAGAGTTGTCTCTTTGCTTCTCTGAGTCGCACCATATGGTCTTAGTAACACCTCTTCACCCTGTTGACCATGTTTTTCACGGGGGCTGCTGCTGAGGCTTTATCTCATCCTTTCATGGTAGAGAGAGAGAGGATTCTAATGAATTTTACTTCCACGGGAGAGGGGAGTGTTATGATTATGTTGTCATTTTCTATGATGTCCTTTTGTCATGAATTTCTTTTCAATTTCATGTTAAAATGGGCCCACCATTCCCACTTTGTGAGGTCATTCAGCACCCTTGTTTTGCACCTTTAACATCTCTCTCAGTATCACTTGGAAATGTTTGAAATGGCATGAGCTTGTCCTCACATTCCTATCAGCTGTAAATCCGGAGCCCCAACATGAACCTAATCATTGAACAGAACACCTCTCCACTACCTGTGTAACACTGGGTAGGCCCCTTACCCTCTTGGTCTTTTTAAGTCCATAGTTGTAAAAATGTGAAGGTGCTATGAATTTATATTTGGGGCAGGACAAGGTAGCGAAGAGTGTGTCTTTGCTTTTATTCTTCCAAACTGGAATGTCTTCCCTCTCTTCCCCTTGGAAGATGCTCCTTTGGCCACGCCAGCCAAGGTGGAAGCAGAGAAGCCAGTCCCCAGACGTGCTCCGAAGAGAAAGCACTCTCCGGAAATGCCGGACGAAGACCTGGGTTGCTCCAGACCCAAAATCCGGCAATTGTAGCATGGTGCCAGGAGGCGGACCCCACAGAATCTTGCAGGTGAGCCATCCTGAAGAGAAGGCAATGGTTTAAATGCCTAAGGCAGGGAATGCCTCTTCCTGCACTGACACCACCAACCCCCCCCCCCCCCCCCCCCCCGCCCACTGCCCACTGCCACAGATTAGAACCTGCATCTTTTTGTCTGAGCCTTCCCCAGCCAGGAGCCTCCTTCTATACTAAATGGCCATAAGCCAGGAGCCTCAGAAACTGAGGTTTGTAATGAGAGTCTGCCCTGAACATCCCAGGGCTGAAGCTGGCCTGGAAGAAACCCTGACGTTCCTCTGCTTAATCCTCAGGGGCCCCTTTGTGAGCTGAAGAAAGAAAAGTCTAGAAAAAACGGATAGCTGGGAGGGGAAGATGGCAGAAGAGTAAGACACGGAGATCACCTTCCTCCCCACAGATACACCAGAAATACATCTACACGTGGAACAACTCCTACAGAACACCTACTGAATGCTGGCAGAAGACCTCAGACCTCCCAAAAGGCAAGAAACTCCCCACATACCTGGGTAGGGCAAAAGAAAAAAAGAAAAAACAGAGACAAAAGAATAGGGACGGGAACTGCACCAGTGGGAGGGAGCTGTGAAGGAGGAGAGGTTTCCACACACTAGGAAGCCCCTTCGCGGGAGGAGAGTGCGCGTGGCGGAGGGGGGAAGCTTTGGAGCCGTGGAGGAGAGCACAGCCACAGGGGTGCGGAGGGCAAAGCGGAGAGATTCCCGCGCAGAGGATAGGTGCCAACTGGCACTCACCAGCCCGAGAGGTTTGTCTACTCAGCTGCGGGGGTGGGCGGGGCTGCAAGCTGAGGATCGGGCTTTAGTCAGAGCGCAGGGAGAGGACTGGGGTTGGTGGAGTGAACATAGCCTGAAGGGGTTAGTGCACCACGGCTAGCCGGGAGGGAGTCCGGGAAAAGATCTGGAGCTGCCGAAGAGGCAAGAGAGTTTTTCTTCCCTCTTTGTTTCCTGCTGCGCGAGGAGAGGGGATTAAGAGCGCTGCTTAAAGGAGCTCCAGAGACGGGCGCGAGTCATGGCTAAAAGCGCGGACCCCAGAGACGGGCATGAGACGCTAAGGCTGCTGCTGCTGCCGCCACCAAGAAGCCTGTGTGCGAGCACAGGTCAGTATCCACACCCCGCCTCCGGGGAGCCTGTGCAGCCCGCCACAGCCAGGTTCCCGGGATCCAGGGACAACTTCCGCGGGAGAACGCACGGTGAGCCTCAGGCTGGTGCAAAGTCACGCCAGCCTCTGGCGGCGCAGGCTCGCCCCGCACTCCGTGCCCCTCCCTCCCCCCGGCCTGAGTGAGCCAGAGCCCGCGAATCAGCTCCTCCTTTAACCCCGTCCTGTCTGAGTGAAAAACAGACGCCCTCCAGCGACCTACACGCAGAGGCGGGGCCAAATCCAAACCTGAGCCCCTGGGAGCTGTGAGAACAAAGAAGAAAAAGGGATATCTCTCCCAGCAGCCTCAGAAGCAGCGGATTAAAGCTCCACAATCAACTTGATGTACCCTGCATCTGTGGAATACATGAATAGACAACGAATCATCCCAAATTGAGGAGGTGGACTTTGAGAGCAAGATTTATCATTTTTTCCCCTTTACCTCTTTTTGTGAGTGTGTATGTGTATACTTCTCTGTGAGATTTTGCCTGTATAGCTTTGCTTCCACCATTTGTCCTAGGGTTCTGTCTGTTTTTTTTAAAATTTTTTTCTTAATAATTATTTTTATTTTAATAACTTTATTTTATATTACTTTATCTTCTTTCTTTCTTTCTTTATTTTCTTTCTTTCTTTCTTTCCTTCCTTCCTTCCTTCCTTCCTTCCTTCCTTCCTTCCTTCCTTCCTTCCTTCCTTCCTTCTTTCCTTCCCTCATTTAGACAAAGAATCATCCCAAAATGAGGAGGTGGACTTTGAGAGCAAGATTTATCATTTTTTCCCCTCTTCCTCTTTTTGTGAGTTTGTAAGTGTATGCTTCTGTATGAGATTTTATCTGTATAGCTCTGCTTCCACCATTTATCCAAAGGTTCTATCCGTTCGTTTTTTTTCTTAATAAGTAGTTTTTAATTTAATAACCTTATTATATTTTACTTTATCTTCTTTCTTTCTTTCCTTCTTCCTTCCCTCCTCCCTTCCTTCCTTCCTCCCACCTTCCCTCCCTCCCTCCATTCTTTCTTTCTTTCTTTCTTTCCTTCTTTTCTTCTTTCTTTCTTCCTTCCTTAAATTAAATTCAATATAGATATTTAAATTTAAGGTAAAATTAAATTATAATTTGAAATTATATATGGAGTCTTATTTCCTAAAGAATATTTTGGAAATTTCAACTCCTATTTTAACTTATATTTTCAGAGAAGGTATTTGGTCCAAATGAAGAATATCTTCAATTATTGTTCTTCTATTGCAAGCAAAAAAGGATTTATACTTCTTTTCATGAAATATGGTTGTTTGACAACAGAAGGATAAATATTTTATATTTTTAGAAACAACAGTCAGGCTACTGATATTCTTAATGAGTTTTAATAAATCTGAATGCTTCTTATCATCTACTCTTTAGCTGGTACCTGAGGAGTTGTATACCTCCAGGAAGATATGTGCTCCAGACCCGTAAATATGCAGTTCACAGAGCCCACCACCAGAGGACAATAATGAAGTAAAATCTTGAAACCATGTAGTGAAAATAGTGGGAGTTTAAATAAAAGCAACATTTCACAGTATGCTTTTCTGACCAATGTTATATCTAACACCCTAATGGATTATATGTACACGGATTCTGAAAAGTCAGCAGCACACTTCACTGGTCAATTTCTATGATAAGGGGAACGGAATTTGAGTGTAGAAAAACAGTATACTTACATCTTAAAATTCCACCCCTACAAAATCTACTCACTATTGAAAACTGGTAAGAATAATAGCTTTCTGTGTCTCAGTGACCAGTTAACATTTTCAAGAGTAGAATTTATCTTCCTATGATGCTCAAATACACAGGAAAAATGCATATCTAGGACAATGGATAAACTCTATATGACATGAGAAAATAGTTATTCAAATGGAAAAAGTATAAGATCTACAAGGCACAGTTTTTGTTGCATTAGTGTGGATATATACATAAAGAAGCTCTAAGAAACATAAAAATCACTTCCAGGAAGCAATTTTAGGTAGAAGAGAATTAACATGGATGAGGAAGAAAAGAGAGTTTGTTTTAAAATAGTTTCATTGACTTTTTTGTTTGTTTGTTTGTTTATTTGTTTTATTTATTTGGTCTTTGGAATATAAGAAAACAGTGGCTTTCAGATCAGTATCCCAGTGGAACAAAGGGACTGAGGTCTATCCTGGAGCCCAGCCATTGTTTGACTATCTTGTAATAATACTGGTGAAATACAACCAAACCATTTGAAATATAAGCATCCTCTCTGACAATAAACTTAAGACACCAACATTATATATTAAAGAAAGTAAAGAGAGAATACTGTTTTCTTTAGAGAGAAAATACAGATCCTGGACCAAATCAATAATGTCAGCAAACCTCATGGGTATAAAATATTCTGCTGCCTATCATTTAGAACATGCCTCTAGAAGAGGGAAACTGGGCGATAATTTCCCCAGATTTTATATTTAATTCAAATATTTTAGATAAGAGGCATCTCTAGTAAAACATTGTATTATTGATTCTTTCCAATAGGATAGCTCAGAGGAGTTCCTCTTTCCTTCTCAAATACATATGGGGAAATGGAGGTGGGTGTGGGTTATAGGAAGTATCTAAATAGAGCATAATAATCAACAGTTTGTTTTTTAAAAATAGAAATTTCTATTCAAATTGTTTCCAGAGACAGAAACACACAGAGACAATTCCATGTGACAACAGTGAAAGAGACCAGAGTGATGCAGCTGCAAATCAAACAACTGCCAACACCAGTGATTGATGGCCACCACCAGAATCTGGTTAAGACAAAGAAGGATCCTCCCCTTGAGGCGTCAGAAAGAACATGGCCCTCTCAACACTTTGAGTTTGAACTTCTGGCCTCTAGAGCTGTGATAAAATAAACTTCTGTTCTTTTAAGCTAACAAGTTTGTGGTATCTTGTTATGGTAGCCCTAGAGATGACAGTATTTGATTCCTGAGCTGGCAACTGTATTTTGACTATGTAATGACTATTCCAAGATAATCAACAGACACAAAGATAAAGGCAAAACTGAGACTAAGCCCAGTTCTTTTTATTCCCAGAATAATAAATGATTTTTTAATTAATTTAGATCTCTTTGTCTAACCCCTCTGCTTTTCAGAAGAGTATGTGGGACCAATCAAGTATTCATATGTTATACTTTCATTTTAATTCATCTCAAATTATTTCTAATTCCCCTTATGAGTTCTTACTTGACCCATGAATTATTTAGGAATATATTCTTTAATTTCCATTTGTGATTTTCAACAAATTTCTTTCTGTTAACGATTTCTTATTGCATTCTGTTGTCATCTGAGAGCACTCTCTGTATTGTTTATGTCCTTTAAAATGTACTGAAATTTGTTTTATGGCCTAGCATATAGTATATCCGTGTGCATTTGAAAAGAATGTATATTCTGATGCTGTTGGGTGGAATGTTTTATAGATGGCTGTTACGTCTACTTGATTGATAATGCTGTTCAAGGTTTTTATTTTCTTGTTGATTTTCTGTTGTTCTGCTACTGAAAGAAGGGTATTAAAGTATCCAACTATTATTGTAGAACTGTCTGTTTCTCTTTTCTGTTGTGCCGATTTTCCTTCATTGTATTTTGAAGTCCTGTTGTTAGGTGCATATAAGTTTATAATTATTATGCATTCTAGATGGAATAATCATTTTAAAATGTCTTTGTCGCTAGTAAAAATTTTCGTCTTAAAATGTAATTTTTTTCTGATATTTTCTTAGCCACTCCAGTTCTGTTGTTGTTGTTTTGTTTTGTTTTTACTGTTATGGTATATCTATTCCAACCCTTTTACACTTCACCTATATATTTTCTTGTGTTTTTTTTTTTTGTAACATCTTTATTGGGGTATAATTGCTTTACAAAGGTGTGTTAGTTTCCGCTTTATAACAAAGTGAATCAGTTACACACACACACATATGTTCCCATATCTCTTCCCGCTTGCATCTCCCTCCCTCCCACCCTCCCTATCCCACCCCTCCAGGCGGTCACAAAGCACCGAGCTGATATCCCTGTGCTACGCGGCTGCTTCCCAATAGTTATCTACCTTACGTTTGTTAGTGTATATATGTCTATGCCTCTCCCCCACTTTGTCACAGATGACCCTTCCCCCTCCCCATATCCTCAAGTCCGTTTTTGATTGAATGCTGGCTATTTTATTTGGCTTTTTTTGTTTTTCTCAGTGGAAACGTTGTTTTGCTTCAAAATATTTTATTCTACCTGGAAGTAGCAAATCTTCAAATTACAATTTTTTAAATGCTTTCAAATATCAATACTATAGGTGTCACAAAATCTAGAAAAATGACATTTAAAAATTAACTACTGCCAGATGTGTCTCTATAAAACTTTTCCCCCACTCTTTTAGCTATATATTCTTTAACTGCCTCCTCATACGACAGTTTATGTATTTTCGAAATAAAATTTTAAGAAATAAACTTTGTAGTTTTTACACATAGATTTCTTGTAACATGGTTGATTAGAATTTGCTTCTAGTTATTAATAGTTTAGAAAAGTTTATTTCAGCTTCACAATTTATTATTGATAATGTCACATTAATTTTCATTGTTAACTTTGAGAAAACCTCTATGCATTACTTCCTCATAAGTATTTACTATTATAAATGCATTACTGATTTCAGTACTGCTATAGGTTTGTGCATTACAGGGATTCTGATAAAATACTCATTCACACCATTCCATTACACACATTGTTGACGGAGTATATTCATTCATTCATTCATTTATTTATTTATTTATTTATTTATTTATTTTTGGCTGTGTTGGGTCTTCGTTGCTGTGCGCAGGCTTTCTCTACTTGCAGGGACTGGGGGCTACTCTTCGTTGCGGTGCACAGGCTTCTCATTGCGGTGGCTTCTCTTGTTGCAGAGCACGGGCGCTAGGCACGGAGGCTTCAGTAGGTGTGGCTCGCAGGCTCAATAGTCGTGGCTCACGGGCTCTAGAGCGCAGGTTCCGTAGTTGTGGCACACTGGCTTAGTTGCTCCGTGACATGTGGGATCTTCCCGGACCAGGACTCGAACCCTTGTCCCCTGCATTGGCAGGTGGCTTCTTAACCACTGCGCCATCAGGGAAGCCCCTGGAGTATATTCTTGACAGAAGAAAATTTCCGTTTTGACTAAGCATTGATGAGAACTGAATCTTTGACTTATCTTTCACATGCCTGATGATTGAAATAATTTTCCACAGATTAGCTTCTGGTTTTGTACTTTTCAGTTCTTTTTTTCTTCTTCAAACGCACATGCTTTGAGAGCTGTGAAGTGCAAGACATGGCTATATTGTAAGGTGGTGTTTGTCCTTATGCTTCTGTGTCTCGTGCTAGTTAAGTCAGTAGAGTAGTCAGTATGAGTACTGGAAGTTATTCCTGTAATGGGATGGTATATAGTCAATTACATATGGCGGTGTCTGAAAATCACATAATAGCCTCACTTAAAACATCTCCCTAGGGCTTCCCTGGTGGCGCAGTGGTTGAGAGTCCACCTGCCAACGCAGGGGACACGGGTTCGTGTCCCGGTCCGGGAAGATCCCACATGCCGTGGAGCGGCTAGGCCCGTGAGCCATGGCCGCTGAGCCTGTGCGTCCAGAGCCTGTGCTCCACAACGGGAGAGGCCACAACAGTGAGAGGCCCGCGTACCACAGAAAAAATAAAATCTCCTTAGCAAGATTTCAAAAAAGCCTGTGGCCATTCCAATATGATCCAACATAGCGGAGTATGATAGAAGGAAAATTGGCAAAGAAAGAGACGCTGGTCTTAACTGATGGAAGTTAAAATATCTCACTTTTGACAATTTTTGCAAAAACCTATAATTCCACAAACTAATTTCTAGGGTTCTTCATAGGACCTAAAAAGGAACCCATAGAGTTGTGGAACAACAATAGAAGCTGCTGTGATGGAAGCCCAGGCACCCCAACAAAGAGTAGCCCCCGCTCGCCACAACTAGAGAAAGTCTGCACGCAGCATTGAAGACCCAACGCAGCCAAAATAAAAATAAATAAATAAAGATAAATAAATTTATTTTTAAAAAAGTAATACTCAGGTTTGAGGCATGAGAAGTATGATGAAGAGAAATTAGCTAATCCTTTCAGAACTTTTAAAATATCAAACTCAGTCTCTAAGATTTTAGCATTATATGCAACATCGGTTACTTATTAGTGGTTTGGGAAGGCCAATTTAAAACTTTCTGATCTTACTGTATTGAAATTCACGGCCCTAATGTTTTCCACATTGACTACATGAATGATGAAGTAAAGTCAATCATGTATTTCCTTCCCAACTGGGCAGAAAACAAAATTTTAAACAGTGTTTGGACTACTGACTTTTGATTTCTTCTAAGGCAAGTGTATAGGTAATTTTTATTCCCTGATTAGGAGAAAAATGGTGGAAGAGGGCAGGGTTAAGAATTAAGATTTCAAGAGCATGAGAGGTTAGATGGCCAACCAGAGTTCCTAAGGTTCGGTGCCTGTAACTGTTGCCGCCGCTTAAGCCTACCAAAGCAGTGGTATGGCTGCTGCCCTCGTATTTGCTACCTCTAGAAACATTCTTGCCAGTAGTGACGGCAGCGGGACTCAATTACCCCCTTTTCTCACTCTCTCCAGAAGCTCCAGATGACGTCTTCTGTGGGCAACGTGGCCGACAGCACAGAACCAACGAAACGTATGCTTTCCTTCCAAGGGTTAGCTGAGTTGGCACATGAGAATATCAGGCAGGAGATTTTGAGGCAGCTGAGAGACACTGCATGCAGCTGTGGAGACAAGAGCCAGACAATACTGGAGTACTTTTATTACTTTCATCTCTACACTTCCAGTGTCAAAGGCTGGACAGATCTGCCCACTTTAGTACTCTGGCAATTAAACAGAACCCTCTTCTGGCAGAAGCCTATTCGAATTTGGGGAATGTGTACAAGGAAAGAGGGCAGTTGCAGGAAGCGATTGAGCATTACCGGCATGCATTGCATCTCAAACCAGATTTCATCGATGGTTATATTAACCTGGCAGCCGCTTTGGTAGCAGCAGGCGACATGGAAGGGGCAGTACAAGCTTACGTCTCTGCTCTTCAGTGCAATCCTGATTTGTACTGTGTTTGCAGTGACCTGGGGAACCTGCTCAAAGCCCTGGGTCGCTTGGAAGGAGCCAAGGCATGTTATTTGAAAGCAATGGAGACGCAACCGAACTTTGCAGTAGCTTGGAGTAATCTTGGCTGTGTTTTCAATGCACAAGGGGAGATTTGGCTTGCAATTCATCACTTTGAAAAGGCTGTCACCCTTGACCCCAATTTTCTGGATGCTTATATCAATTTAGGAAATGTCTTGAAAGAGGCACGGATTTTTGACAGAGCTGTGGCAGCTTACCTTTGTGCCCTAAGCTTGAGCCCAAATCATGCAGTGGTACATGCCAACCTGGCTTGTGTATACTATGAGCAAGGCCTGATGGATCTGGCAGTAGACACCTACAGGCGAGCTATTGAATTGCAACCACATTTCCCTGATGCTTACTGCAACCTAGCCAACCAACGCTCTGGAAGAGAAGGGCAGTGTTGCCGAAGCAGAAGAGTGTTATAATACAGCTCTGCGGCTGTGTCCCACCCATGCAGACTCTCTGAATAACCTAGCCAATATCAAAGGAGACCAGGGAAACTTTGAAGAGGCAGTTCGCTTGTATTGTAAAGCATTAGAAGTCTTCCCAGAGTTTGCTGTTGCCCATTCAAATTTAGCAAGTGTATTGCAGCAGCAGGGAAAACTGCAGGAAGCTCTGATGCATTATAAGGAGGCTGTTCGAATCAGTCCTACCTTTGCTGATGCCTACTGTAACATGGGAAACACTCTAAAGGAGATGCAGGATGTTCAGGGAGCCTTGCAGTGTTATACTCGTGCCATTCAGATTAACCCTGCACTTGCGGATGCCCACAGCAATCTGGCTTCCATTCACAAGTATTCAGGGAATATTCCAGAAGCAATTGCTTCTTATCGCACTGCTCTGAAGCTTGAACCTGATTTTCCTGACGCTTATTGTGATTTGGCTCATTGCCTGCAGATTGTCTGTGATTGGACAGACTATGATGAGCAAATGAAGAAGTTGGTCAGCATTGTGGCTGACCAGCTGGAGAAGAATAGGTTGCCTTCTGTGCAGCCTCATCATAGTATGCTCTATCCTCTTTCTCATGGCTTCAGGAAGGTTCTCATGGCTGAGAGCCATGGAAACCTCTGCTTGGATGAGATCAGTGCCCTTCATAAACCACCGTACGAACATCCAAAAGACTTGAAGCTCAGTGATGGTCGACTGCGTGTAGGATACGTGAGTTCTGACTTTGGGAATCATCCTACTTCTCATCTTATGCAGTCTATTCCAGGCATGCACAATCCTGATAAATTTGAGGTATTCTGTTATGCCCTGAGCCCAGATGATGGCACAAACTTCCGAGCGAAGGTGACGGCAGAAGCCCATCATTTCATTGATCTTTCTCAGATTCCATGCAATGGGAAAGCAGCTGATCGCATCCATCAAGATGGTATACACATCCTTGTAAATATGAATGGTTATACCAGGGGTGCTCGAAATGAACTCTTTGCTCTCAGGCCAGCTCCTATTCAGGCAATGTGGCTGGGCTACCCTGGGACCAGTGGCGTGCTTTTCATGGATTATATCATCACTGATCAGGAAACTTCACCTGCTGAAGTTGCTGAGCAGTATTCTGAGAAACTGGCTTATATGCCCCATACTTTCTTTATTGGTGATCATGCTAATATGTTCCCTCACCTGAAGAAGAAGGCAGTCATCGATTTTAAGTCCAATGGGCACATTTATGACAATCGGATTGTGCTGAATGGCATCGACCTCAAAGCATTTCTTGATAGTCTCCCAGATGTGCAGATTGTCAAGATGAAATGTCCTGATGGAGGAGACAACGCAGACAGCAGTAATACGGCTCTTAATATGCCTGTCATTCCTATGAATACTATTGCAGAGGCAGTTATTGAAATGATTAACAGAGGACAAATTCAGATAACAATTAATGGATTCAGTCTTAGCAATGGACTGGCAACTACCCAGATCAACATTAAGGCTGCCGCTGGAGAGGAGGTTCCCCGTACCATTATTGTAACCACACGTTCTCAGTACGGGTTACCGGAAGATGCCATTGTGTACTGTAACTTCAATCAGTTATATAAAATTGACCCATCTACTTTGCAGATGTGGGCAAATATTCTGAAGCGTGTTCCCAATAGCGTACTGTGGCTGTTGCGTTTTCCAGCAGTAGGAGAACCTAATATTCAACAGTATGCACAAAATATGGGCCTCCCCCAGAAGCGTATCATTTTTTCACCTGTTGCTCCTAAAGAGGAACATGTTCGGAGAGGCCAGCTGGCTGATATCTGCTTGGACACTCTACTCTGTAATGGACACACCACAGAGATGGATGTCCTTTGGTCAGGGACACCCGTGGTGACTATGCCAGGAGAGACTCTTGCTTCCCGAATTGCAGCTTCCCAGCTCACTTGTTTAGGCTGTCTTGAGCTTACTGCTCAAAATAGACAAGAATATGAAGACACAGCTGTGAAACTGGGAACTGATCTAGAATACCTGAAGAAAATTCGTGGCAAAGTCTGGAAGCAGAGAACATCTAGCCCTCTGTTCAACACCAAACAATACACAATGGACCTAGAGCGGCTCTGTCTACAGATGTGGGAGCATTACGCAGCTGGCAACAAACCTGATCACATGATTAAGCCTGTTGAAGTCACTGAGTCGGCCTAAATAATGACTGTGTGCACAGGAGAATTACCCTGTACCTGAGCCTCAACCTTCTGGGGGAAAGGGAACTACTTTTTCCTTATCTGTACAATACCATGCTGCAGATGGGTGACAGACAATGATAAGAAATAGCACAGCCAGACTTGCTTCCTGCATGATCATGATCATGATAGGGAGAGACACAAGAGATGGGAAACTGCTGTTGCACAAGGAGTCTCCATAGAATTTTGCAGCAGCCAGGTGTCTGGAAGGTCTGGAAGGTAAGTCTGGAAGGTCTGACCTCCCTTGGTCTTCCATGGGATGGATGGTTAGTGTGGAAGGGAGATAGAGATTGCCCAGCCGTTTTGTGATTATCATGGATTGATTGAGTCTTCTGAATTAATATTTTTCTTTATATTTTGGGTATTGGAGCTTTTAAAAATGTTTGGTTTCAGGTATTTTTATTCATGTGAAGTGTATATGATTCTCTTGAGATAAGCTTTTAAGCTAAAATATTCCTTGTTTTATTTTCTGAATTCTACAGATAAATGGGGACTTTGCTGGTATAGTCTTTTTATAGGTTTTATAAACCA
Organism: Stenella coeruleoalba; assembly: GCF_951394435.1. NCBI lineage: Eukaryota > Metazoa > Chordata > Mammalia > Artiodactyla > Delphinidae > Stenella > Stenella coeruleoalba. Next base: position 47,302,123 of record NC_137163.1, read on the forward strand.
CTTGAGCCTATATCAGTCATTTTAGTTTCTGACATAATGTTTGGAACTATCAGTGCTTTGTTGGTTTATAGATGATGGCTTCAATTCTTCTCCTGGTCCGTTTCCTTCTTCCCTTCCCCCCACTTTAAAAATTCTCCTGTAACTTGGCTAACAAAAAACCAAGTCTGATTCAAAACCTCCCAGAGTGTTTCTCTTAACCGCATCGTCTGGTGCCAAATGAAGATTCTTAGGAGCGATTATTAATTCTGAAGGGCACAGTTGTGGTACTGTCACTGATGATAATAATAATGGATTTTTGGCCTAGAGTTTTGACCTATTTCACCAGTGTTTTACCGTTGGCTGCCCCTCTATGCTGCTTCCAAAAGTGATAGTGTGTGTTAAGATTTTTACTTTCATTTCTAATGTTTGTTTGTTTTTTTTAGTGAGTCCTGTTCTTCCTTTTTCTTTCAGCAGAAATGAAATCCCAGGTAAGTATAAGTATTCAAATATTTGATCAGTAAGTCACAGTTATCTCCAGTACATTAAATGGCTTTCATCAAAAAACATGTTATAGGTAAAAAGCTCTGAAGGACCAGCTATGTATATGATAATTATGTTTCAGACCTTCTAGGGTATTATATATAATAACTTGTCTTCTGGACGTGGTCTTGAAGTCTTTATGGATTCAGTCTCAGTAGTAGCGAACTGCACTGCTACTTGGTTTGGAGTACAAATTAGACTTTAGCCCTCCTGGAGGTTGAGTTTTTGGTATTGAAAACCATAGGAATGAAATTATTGTATTTCAACAAAGGATCGAGGGCTTGAGGCTTAAACAAGGCAACATACGTGTGGGAAGCAGTCAGCCTTGAGGGCAGGTAAGGACATGCCAGGCATGCGGCCGCTGCTCGAAGGGACTGTCCCTACTTGTTCCCCTCCTTGTTCCATTCCATGGGAGATAAATCACCAGGGCCCAGAGGTCAGAAAGAATGTAAAATGAGACAAGCAAAGCTGTCTCCCCCCTGCACATGCAGGTTATTTTTGATGCTTCTGGGTTTATGGGTTTCCTCCCAGGGAAGTTAACCTTGAGCCGAGACAGTCTGTAGATAATGTAAACCACCATCTGGCAACCTTCCGATTTCTAGTCTAGATAATCTGCAACTGTAGCATAATAAAATTTGCCTTGCAACCATCAGTTGTCTTGGTCCTTCTGACCCCATCCGTCGGTGCTACTTCAGTTCCTTACCCCTTCCCTTCTGACCCTGGGCGGTGAGATCCTCTTTCTCCGGCTGGTCCGCGGCAAGTGGCACTCGAACAGGGACCTGAAGCGTGAAGGCAATTAAAAGAAAAAGAAAGTGCAGGTAAGAGAACCCTTATGCAAAATATGTGTGGCCACCAGTAAAAGTGGAACTAATAGAGGCATAAGGCAATAGTCAGAAGTAAAATAAGATGGGGCAAAAGGGCTCAAAGATGTATGAATTATTTGCTCAGGTTTTACTTTCGATGCTTAAAGCTCGGGGTAATAAAGTTTCTACCTCACAGTTGACTGAATTTTTACAGCATATCCATGGTGTATCTCCCTGGTTTCCTGATGGCGGCTCTGTTGACATAGAAATCTGGCAGAAAGTTGGAGAAGATTAAAAAATTATTACAAGTCTCGAGGGCCTACTCATACTCCTGTTGTTACATATAGTTTGTGGAACCTGATAAAAAATATGTTTAGATTCTTCTCATGATAGTGTTGATTTGAATGTAAAGTCAGAAAAACATAAGCCTCTGACAGAAGGAGAGACTGTATTATCAGCTACTGTGTCGCCACTTCCTAAACCGAAAGAGCTAATTAATTTAAATATTTTAGATGAAGAGGAACATTTTGACTTAACAGATGAGGCTTGTAAACATAAAAGAGAGAAATATCCTGAGGATGATTTTCTAATGGCTGTGATAGATAAGTCAGTGAAAAAGCTGCAGGTTAATAAGGACTGTCTTCCTCAAAAATCCACATCTGTAAAAATGCTCAGTCCCTTGCAGCGCGCTGTACAAGGAGCAATAAAACGAGGAGAAGATCCTATTTTCTGTTGTCCCGTCATAGAAAGACCTGATCCTAATAATCCTCAACAAGCTACTAGGGGACATCAGGCTCTCCCTTTGAAAGTTTTGAAAGATTGAAAATCTGCCTGTGCTCAATATGGGCCCACTGCTCCTTTTACTACTGCTATGGTTGACAGGAGAAGCTCTTCCCCCCGCTGATTGGAAGTCTATTGCACGAGCTTGTTTAAATGGTGGAGATTATTTAATATGGAAGTTTGATTTTTATGAACGGGCTGCTGAACAAGCAGAAAAGAATGCTGCCCATAATATTCCAGTTGATTATCATATGCCGATTGGGGAAGGACAATATCTTTCTTTACAAGATCAGTTAACTTATCCCTTTGTTGCTTATCCTCAAATAAATCATTTGGCATTACAAGCCTGGAGGAAATGACCTTCTACACACAAAACTGAGGATCTTTCAACAATTAGACGGGGACCTGATGAACCATATGCTGATTTTGTAGATAGGTTGTCACAGGCGGTGGGGAGACTCATTGTGGACGGACTCACTGGTATGATTGTAGTTAAGCAACTTGCTTTTGAAAATGCTAATAATGCGTGTCAGGCTGCGATTCGACCTTGGAGAAAACGGGGAACATTGGAGGATTATATTCACCTTTGTGCAGACATTGGGCCCACTTATATACAGGGTGCTGCTGTGGCTGCAGCATTAACTAAAGTGGGGTTTAAAAACAATCAAAAGAAAACAAAGACTTGTTTTAAATGCGGAAAGGCAGGTCATTTTGCTAGAGAATGTAGATCTTTTAATTCTAACCCTAGTCCTTCCTTCCCTACTCAGAAACCTCCAGATGGTCAGAAAATCCCTGGTTTATGCCCTAAATGGAATAGGGGAAAACATTGGGCACAGATTGTTGCTCAGTGGCCCACAAGGATGGGCCACCACTGTCGGGAAACTCCTCCCGGGGCCTTCCCCGGCCCCAACAAATAATAAGGGTAATGTCTGTGTATCCTCCTCAAATTATCAATCAGACATTAACCAAAAACAAAAACATACAATATGCTCGCTCTCCAGAGCAACACCAGGAAGCGCAGGACTGGAGCTCAGTACCTCCGCCCGATATGTATTAACTCCTGAAATGGGTCCTCAGGCCCTCTCTGCAGGCATCTGTGGACCTTTACCCAAGGGTTTGATGGGACTATTATTGGGAAGAAGTAGTGTCACCATGAAAGGTTTAACTGTTATGCCAGGAGTCATGGTTTCTGACTACGAAGGAGAAATAAAAGTCATGGCACAAACTATTAAAAATATAATAACTATTTCTCCTGGTGATAAAATTGGACAATTGCTACTTTTGCCCTTTGTACCTCATGGACAAAGTTTACAACATCAAAAGAGAGAAACAAAGGCTTTTGGATCGTCTAATGCTGCCTACTGGATTCAGAAGATAGGGAAAGAACGTCCAGAAATGAAATGAACCATTAATGGAAAGGTTTTTTCAGGTTTGTTAGACACTGGAGCTGATGTCTCTGTTATGACGCAGATACACTGGCCTAAACGTTAGCCCATTAGTCCTACTATTACAGAACTTCACGGAATAGGACAAAGTTCTTCTCCTATGCAAAGTAGTCAGTTTTTTTTATGGCAAGATAGTGAGGGCCATTCAGGATATTTCCAGCCTTATGTTTTGCCTGGGCTGCCTTTAAACCTCTGGGGCCGAGATATATTAAAAGAAATGGGAGTATTACTTTATAGTCCAAACTCTCAAGTCTCTAATATGATGTTGGATCAAGGATTTCTTCCCACAAAAGGGCTGGGAACAAATCAACAAGGAACTGTCTATCCTATTGATGTGAAAATAAAATATGATAGACAAGGTTTGGGTTTTTCTTAGGGGCCTTGGATTCTCCTCCACTCACTGCTGATCCAATTATTTGGCTGACTGATGACCCTGCATGGGTGGACCAATGGCCCCTCACAAAGGAGAAATGAGAAGCTGCAGAACAATTAGTACTGGAACAATTAGGGCATTTAGAAATTTCCAGTAGTCCTTGGAATACTCCTATTTTTATTATCAAGAAAAAATCTGGAAAATATAGGTTATTACAGGATCTAAGAGCTGTTAATAAAACTATGCTAATAATGGGAGCTCTTCAACCAGGCCTACCCTCTCCAACAGCCATACCACACAATTATCATCTTTTAGTTATAGATTTAAAAGATTGTTTTTTCACTATTCCTTTGTTTCCTGAAGATAGAAAACATTTTGCTTTTAGCTTGCCTGCCTTAAATTTTAAGGAAGCCATGAGGAGATTTCAATGGAAAGTATTGCCTCAGGGCATGGCAAATAGTCCTACATTATGCCAAAAATATGTGGCTCAGGCCTTGACTCCTGTGAGAAAAAGGTTTCCATCGTTATATCTCATACATTATATGGATGATATACTTTTAGCCACTGATAATATTTCTTTATTAGAGACTGCTTTTCAATTTTTACAACAGTCCTTACAATCATTTGGCTTGGTCATTGCCTCAAAAAAAATTCAAAGACAATCTCCATTTTTATATTTGGGAAAATATATTGATAACACTACTATTAGGCCTCAAAAACTGCAAATTTGAGTTGATAATTTAAAAACATTAAATGCTTTTCAAAAATTACTTGGCGATATTAATTGGCTAAGGCCTTCCTTAAAACTTACTACTGCTCAATTACAGCCTTTGTTTGATATTCTTAAAGGTGACTCAGATCCTTCTTCTTCACGCTCTATGACTCCAGAAGGATTTCAAGCTTTACAAATAGTCAATAGATCTATCAGTTCTACACAATTAACTAGAATTCATACTCACCTTCCAATTTTCTTAATAATTTGTCCAACTCCTCATGTGCCTACTGCCGTCTTATGGCAAACTGTTGGAATTATTGAATAGATTCATATGAAATCTACACCCTCTAAAGTTATTAACCCTTATTATGAACTTATTAGTAATTTAATAATGCAAGGTAGAACTAGATGCTTACAACCTATAAGTATAGAACCTTCTCAAATTATTATCCCTTATTCAGTTAGTCCACAAAATTGGCTTTTTCAACATAGTAATGAATGGGGTCTTGCTCTTGCAGGATTTTCAGGTACCTTGGAATGCCATTACCCTGCTGATAAATTGATCCAATTCAGCAAACTTAACTCATATCTTTCCTTCTATAATTAGGCAACAGCCTGTTCCTCATGTACCTTTGGTTTTTACGGATGGTTCTTCTTCAGGAGTGGCTACTGTAATCATTGACGACGGAACAAACCTCATTAAAGAAACTTCCTTGACTTCAGCTCAACGTGTTGAACTGTATCCTGTCATTATGTCTTTTAAACATTTGCCTTCTATATCTTTTAATTTGTTTTCTGATAGTAAATATCTTATTAGCTTGTGATTTCTTCTAGAGACTGCGAGCATAGGACATACTAATGACCCTGAATTACCATCCTCTTTTCGTTTGCTTCAACAGCTTATTCGTTCCCATGATGGTCCTGTTGCAGGTCTGTATATCCGTGCTCATTCTAACTTGCCTGGTCCATTGACTAAACTTAATGCGACTGCAGATGTTTTAACTCGATCTAAACGTGATCTTTATCCTGTACATTTTCCTCCCAAGAATAGAGTTGAAGTTACTCCTCCTCCTCAATCTCTTTTCCCTAAAGCAGGACATGTCCCAATTTACCGTACTCCTCCTTTCCGTTCGTCATGCTGTCAAGAATGGCTAATATACTGCATTCATTATCTCCATACTCTTGATACTCATGGTCCATGTCCTGGACACCCTCATGTTATGGTAAGTTATGATCAAACTGCTTCACAAGCAGCACAGCAGTTGCACGCTTTACACCGTCAGTCAGCGGCTACATTACACACACAATTTTCCCTTACTGGTGAAGCCGCCCCACAAATTGTTAAGCAATGCCCACAATGCTTACCTCACCTTCCTGTTCCACATTATGTTGTTAATCCTCGTGGATTATTACCTAGACATTTATGGCAAATGGATGTTACTCATATCCCGTCTTTTGGGAAATTACAGTTTGTTCATGTCACTATCGACACGTATTCTGGTTTCCTCTGTGCTACAGCACAGACCGGAGAAGCTACTAAACATGTTACCACTCATTTATTACACTGTTTTGCTTTCATGAACCTTCCCAAAATTATTAAAACAGATAATGGGCCCGCTGCTTTTGCAACATTTTGTAATTCATTACAAAATTACCCATATTACAGGCATTCCATATACCCCTCAAGGACAAGGTATTATAGAACGTGCAAATAGATCTTTAAAGCTAACTATTGAAAAAATAAACAGGGGGGAATTGTATAGAACAACGCCACATAACCTTATAAATCATGCTCTGTTTATTTTAAATGTTCTCACTGTTGACAAATTTGGCTGCTCTGCAGGGGGAAGGTTGGTGGCTGAGCCAAGATTGGCCTCTCAATCTCCGGAGGTCCTCTGGAACGATCCGTTAACCAGCACTTGGCGTGGTCCTGATCCTGTGTTGATTTGGGGACGTGGTCACGCGTGTATCTTTCCCAGATCAGCGCCTGGACCTCGCTGGCTTCCTGAGTGCTTAGTCAAGCAAATAGATGGCTTGCCACAGCTCACCTAGTTCAGAAGATGAAGAAGCTCTGCACCTCTCCCGAAAATTTGACAGTGTTGATTGAGAAAAAGAAGAAGAAGAGGAGACCACTTGCCAGGACGACTCAAAGGAGTGATGTTCCAACTTGGGGACAAATTAAACAACTGGTTTCACGAGCTCAAGAGTCAGTGAAACAACAGAATAATCCTGTTACACCTGTAACTTTATTTTTGGCTATGTTGGCAACCATTTCATGTGTTCCCTCTGTTAATGCAGCAACTTACTGGGCCTATGTACCTGATCCTCCACTATTACAACCCATATCTTGGTCTGAAGCAGAGTTTCCTGTATTTTACAATGATAAGTGTTTATGGGCCTCTTATTGGGAATATAAAACAAATCAATATGTCTGTAAATTATACTAACTGGTTTAGTACCCATCCTGTCTGTCTTAGCCCATTGAATCTGGAAACTGGATGTGTAAAGGCTATTAGTTATGAGCATACAGATGTTTATGAGGGAACGGATCAATCAATTAGTTTGTCAGGCTCTCCAGGCATCCTTCGTTTTACAGGAACCAACATTACTCTTACATGCCCGGCTACCAGCCGACGAGAGGATCTTAAGGATACCATCATTTGGTATAAAATGGGCAAGCTATTAATATTAGAGGTCAAATCTCATATGCCTCACCACTTAGGGATTCCGCTATTACTATAGCCAAGGTTACAGGTGAAGATTCAGGAAATTATTTCTGTATGAAGCGTTTACTTGGAGGACAAGGGATACTTATAGCTGGACATAAGGTTACTATGCTTAACAGAAAATCAAAAAATCAATTTCCTCCTTTTATGACCGTTAACTTTCCTGGATCCAATTTTGAACGTTGCAATGCATCTTGGAATAATAACCAAATATGGTGTACTATAGATTATACCAAGCTGTCAATTCTTATCTCTTCTTTTCCCATCATAGATAGGTTTATCACATTTCAAAAGAACTGGGATATATGGAAACTAGCTCTAACTTATTCCAATACACCTGTTATAACTTGTGTTGCTCCTCCATATACACTTTTGTTTGGTTCTATTAACATTGGTAATTCTTCCAAAGGAGGATATAATATTAGCTGTGTTAATTGTATTTTTAGCAGTTGTATGTTCCCTTCTGCAGGAACGCAATCTGTGCTTATACTAAAGCAACCCATGTATGTTATGGTGCCTGTACATCTGAGAGAACCTTGGTATGAAGATACTGGAGTACAGGTATGGGTGGAACTCTCTAAAGCCTTGCAGAGAAGGAGACGCTTTCTTGGGTGGCTAATAGTAAGTTTACTTGCCTCGGCTGCTCTGTCTGCTACTGTGGCTACTGCCGGTCTTGCTCTTTCACAGAGTATTCATCATGCTCACTTTGCTAATCAGTTATCTCAACATACCAGTCTTGCTTTATCTTTACAAAGTCACATAGATTTACAGATTAATAACAAGTTAGATGAATTTAAAAACGCAATTTTGGGGATTGGAGATCAGATAGAAGCATTAAAATTGAGGATGCGTTTAGCTTGTCATGCAAAGTATACATGGATGTGTGTTACTCCTTAAAAGTACAGTGACTATTTGGGAATGGGAAAAAGTAAAAATGCATCTGCTGAGTGTTTGGTCAGATAATAATATTAGTCTTGATCTTAAGAAATTAAATGCTGAAATTCAGGGTATACAAAATACACATCTTGATGATGTTTCGCCAGAAGATGTAATTCAAACTTTACTGGATCATTTAAAGTGGTTAAACCCTCAGTCTTGGATTACTGGAAGGTTGTCAGGATTTATTACCCTGGCCATAATTTGCCTATTATTGATAATAATCTTCTCATGTCTGTTTCGTATCCTCATGCAACAGTACACTACTCTCGGCACTAAACTTCATGGAATTATTTTGCAGCAAAAGTTAAAAAATAAAAAAGGGGGACCTGTGGGAAGCAGTCAGCCTTGAGAGCAGGTAAGGACATGCTAGGCATGCCGCCACTGCTCGAAGGGACTGTCCCTACTTGTTCCCCTCCTTGTTCCATTCCATGGGAGATAAATCACCAGGGCCCAGAGATCAGAAAGAATGTAAAATGAGACAAGCAAAGCTGTCTTCCCCCTGCACATGCAGGTTATTTTTGATGCTTCTGGGTTTATGGGTTTTCTCCCAGGGAAGTTAACCTTGAGCCGAGACAGTCTGTAGATAATGTAAACCACCATCTGGCAACCTTCCTTTTTCTAGTCTAGATAATCTGCAACTGTAGAGCAATAAAATTTGCCTTGCAACCATCAGTTGTCTTGGTCCTTCTGACCCCATTCGTCGGTGCCACTTCAGTTCCTTACCCCTTCCCTTCTGACCCTGGGCGGTGAAATCCTCTTTCTCCGGCTGGTCCGCGGCACACGTGAATATATGTTTTTGTCTTGCTGTACTGCACCTGTGCTGTCTAGTAACAGATATTTTGTCTGCTAGTAGTGTTCTAGATTATGTCTTTCCAAAGCACTGAGGCAGTGCACCTATTCTGTAGTTGCAGCTGATGCCTGAATGTAGCCTAGCTGACAAATTATTGATTAATAAGAACTTGAATTTCTGAAAGATTTGTACTGCTAACCAAAATCTGAGCAAGGAGTCTCAAATGTAATTCTTAGCCAGAATTACATGTTAATGAACCATTTAACAGTGTGAATCAAGGAACATCAGTGTAAGGATTTCTTTTAATTTATTTTTTACCTGCTTGAGATATCAGTTAAAGTTTGCCAGCTTGGTTGCAGATGAACGGACGTTTGAAGTTCACCAAACTACTTAATGTGGGATAGGATAATAGACTTCCAGCGCCCTCAAGGCTGTGACCTTGCAGCCATTTTACATAGCACATCCTCCTCCTATAGGGATGAACCTTTCCCTGGCCCGAAAAGTAGCAGCTCTGTTGAAGCTTTGCTTATTGTAACAGGCTTTTGTTTCCAGGTTACATGTCTGTGGAAGACTTAATTCTGAATAGAGATATAGATATTACTGGAAACTAATTGTTTTTTCTATTATACTCTGATTTATCAAAAAAGTAAAACATTTAAACTGTGCTACAGAAATTCAGAAGTTGTCTTGCAATCTTTAAACAATAAATGAATGAGTTGCCCTTAAAAAAAAAAAAAAAAAGGATTAAGCAGTTAAGCTGTTGGTCCCACATCAGACAAATTATCCTTATACCTCCTGTCAATATTGTTAACAGAGACTGTTATTTTATTAATCCTTATGATCCCGTGATTCTTTCTTTCATGTTTCAGGGCACAGCAGGTGAGAGAGTGGATTTGTTAAGCTGGGTGGGTTTATCCTTCTTTTATGCGTTCATTCAATTTTATGTTCATTTACTTATTGTACACACATGGCAATAGAAGCTGCTAAAGCAATCATTGCTATTCTGCAAAACAACAAGGCACAGAAGCAGATGTCTTATTTCTGAGATTTCTCCCCCCAGGATTATTATGATTAAAGATCCTTTCCCCCCACTCCCTGGAGAGGACAAGGGGCTGCTCGCTGGAGGTTTTTTAATGACTTGGGGAAAGGCTCAAATATCCCCCCATTATGGTAATCCACCCCAGGGGCAAACCACACAAGAATATTATGAATTTATTTTATTTTTCTATCCTTGCAAAGGTAATACTCAGCTCATTAGAATATGAAAACTATACTGTCAAATTTCAGAATTACATGGATGAAGAAAATCACCAAAGTGGCATCATATCACGTGTGTTATAGTTGTATTTACTATATTGACTATATTAACTATGTTGTGTTAACAATATATTGTATAACTATATATTGAAAAGGCAAAATGCTGTAACTTATTTCAGAGAAAATAATTATGTTGGCAAACCCCAAATTGTACACTGTAGACAGGTCCTAGGAAAAGAAGATTTAATTCATAGTGGACAAGAGGTTAGCTTCTGTTTTCAGCCATGTGCTATTTCAAGAATTAAACGTCATGAATAATACAGGATATAAGAGGAATAGTCTAAAGACGGAAAAGCACATTTTGATTAGGAAAGAGAATTTAAGGCTTAAGTCTTTTTTTTTTTTAAGGAAAACTGCCTTATTACTATGAGATAAGAAAATTGTTTCCTTCTTTTCTTCCTTGCTTTCTTCTTTTTCTTTTTTTTAACCTTTTTAATTTTGGATATTTGACCTCTAAGCTGAGATGACTGAAAATGCCTCCTCTGGGCATCAACCTTTTTGAAAGACTTTTTCCCCGTCCCTAAGGGCTATTTGTCTCTTGGAGGCATTGCCTACATTACTCACCAAGAGGCAAGCATTTGTCCTTGCACTAAATGCTGACATCTCCTGATAAGAGGGAAGCTGCAAAGTAGAAGAATTGAAGGTCAATATGTTGATAGTGGTCTCAAGAGCATTGATGTACATTTGTGTATTGGGGAAGGGGAGAGAAGCTTGAGAGTGGGCCAGTGGGGAGGGGTAAATATTTTGTGATGCTGTCTACCTATGGGCTTATAAAGTTTATAGCTGCATTAGGAGGACAAGCATTACCATTAGCATGAAAAGTAGGGCAGACCTCAGTTGCAAAAGCTTCTAGCCATACACATAGGGCAATACGTAAATGATACACCTTATTGCATTCACCCATTCACCCTCCCCTGTTCATGCTAATTGGAAATTTCAGTCCATTTCAGAGAAGTAACACAACTATCGATCATTTTCCCTGGCACGAATCTTCCTAGAGCTCACGCACTAGCCCATGTGTCTTAGATTTAATATCTGATCACTAGCTGGATTGAAGCCAAGAGGTGGTTCCCAAAGTTGCTGCACATTAGAATCACCTGGGGAACTCTGAGCCCTCCCTGTGCCCAGGCTCCTCCCTAGACCTACTGAATCAAAATCTCTGGGGCTGGGACCCAGACACCAATGTTTTTCTTAAAAGCTCTTTAGGTCATTCAAATGAGCAGCAAAGCTTGAGAAGCAGCCCAATAACGGGAACAAACTTATTTCACACAGATAAAGTGGGGCAATTCATATGTTAAAAGAACATGAATATATGTCCATGCCTCTCTCACGCTTTGTCACAGTTTACCCTTCCCCCTCCCCATATCCTCAAGTCCGTTCTCTAGTAAGTCTGTGTCTTTATTCCTGTTTTGCCCCTAGGTTCTTCATGACATTTTTTTTTCTTAAATTCCATATATATGTGTTAGCATACGGTATTTGTCTCTCTCTTTCTGACTTCTACACTGTTGGTGGGGATGTAAGTTGGTGCAACCACTATGGAAAACACTATGGCAGTTCCTCAAAAAGCTAAAAGTAGAGCTACCATATGATCCAGCAATCTTACTCCTGGGCATATATCTGGACAAAACTATAATTCGAAAACATACATGCACCCCTATGTTCACAGCAGCACTATTTATAATAGCCAAGACATGCAAACAACCTAAATGTCCACTCACAGATGAATGGATAAAGAAGATGTGATATATATAAAATGGAATACTACTCAGCTATAAAAAAGAATGAAATAATGCCATTTGCAGCAACATGGCTGGACCTAGAGACTATTATACTAAATGAAGTAAGTGAGAAGGAGAAAGACAAATACCATATGATATCACTTATATGTGGAATCTAGAATATGATACAAATGAACTTATCCATGAAACAGAAACAGACTCACAGACATAGCACACAAACTTGTGGTTCCCGAGGGGAAGGGGGAGGTGGGGGAGTGATGGATTGGGAGTTTGGGATTAGCAGAGGTAACCTATTATATATATGATGGATAAACAACAAGGTCCTACTGTATAGTACAGGGAACTATAGTCAATGTCCTGTAATTAACCATAATGGAAAAGAATATGAAAAATTATATATACGCATAACTGAATCACTTTGTTGTACAGCATAAACTAACACAACATTGTATATCAACTATACTTCAGTAAAATAAATTTTTAAAAAAAGAAAAAAACATGAATATATATATATATACATATATATATATTTCTTTTTTTCCTCTTTATTCTGTTTGTGTTTCAAATAGGCTTTTTTTTTTCCTTCTGCAAAAAGCGTTATTGTTTCCATTTGGTCCAAGGCTTGGGAGAGGGCTCCAGGGCGGTTACAGAGCTGCCTAGTAGCTGCAGAGCAGGGCTTCAGGCAGAAGCTCTGATGCCAGAGGGGCTCCTCAGAGGCCGCTGGACTTCAGAGACTCCTGTTTGTGCTCGACGGTGAGCCTTTCAAAGAGATACTCGCCCAGCACAGCCTGCGGACCAGCCAGCCTGCGGAGGTTGGTCAGGTGGTCGCCCATCTTCTTGATGAGTTTCACCTGCTCCTCCAGGAAGCGGCTCTCCAGGAAGTCACAGAGGTGGGAGTCTGCGCGGGCGGAAGCCAGGGCGCGCAGATGTGATAGTGCCTGGTGCGGGCTCTTCTCCCTAAGAATGGCGGCTTCCACAGCGTCCTGGGTTTTACCCCACTCATCTTGAGAAGGCTTCCGCGCATCCTGGAAGAGGGCGCGGCCACAGCACTGGTTTTGCATTTTCAAGAGACGCTGCGCGCCCTCACACTTCTCCTCAGCCAGTTGGCGAAAAATGTGGCCCACACTGTCCAGAGTCCCATCGTTGCTGTCGAAATAGAAGCTCAGAGAGAGGTAAGTGTCCCCAGATGCATGTTGAACAGGCGGTGGACGGCGGCCTCCACCTCGATGGAATAATTCTGACGCACCTGGGAACTCGTGGTTGATCAGTGATAAGGAGCTAAGCTCAAAAAACGGTGTTGGCCTGTCCTGGAGGCTGAGGATAGCTGAGTGGCTGATTCCAAAGGTTGCGACAGGAAGAAAGGTTGGAGGGTGGTCGGGGGCTGGAGCAAGGAGCGTCCCTGGGTCTGTTCATTCCAAACACTGCTGAAGCAAAAGACAGAACTGCAGGACTGCCGAGCGCACTGCCTCAAATAGGCTTTGATATAAATGAACCAGAAGTCCAAGCAAGGACAAAACTTACCCTTCCCCCCACCAAAATAGCTGGCGATACTAGAATCTAGACCTGGGAAGGGATTCTTCCATTACTTTCTGAACATTCCAAGCCACTAGAGCAGTGGTTCTCAAAGTATGGTCACCTTGTAACCAAGCAGTACCCTATGGGGCCTTCCTAGGACAGACCCATCCCCCATATCCTCTGCTGTAGTTCCTCTCTGAAGTACTCAGATAATAGTATCTCAGGCATATTTCTTGAGTTTTCAGATGCTAAAAACCACCACCCAATGGAAGAAATTAACTCCTTGATGATCATGAGCGCGTAGCCCCCAGACCTTCTGGCACCTAAGGATGGATAATGTTACCTGCCCTGTGGCCTCCACATCAACCAATCAGAGGATTGTGCACGAGCTGATCACATTCCCTGGGACGTCCCTCCCTCACCTGGCCTTTAAACATGCTTTGCTGAAATCCTTTGGAGATTTCAGGGTGTTTTGGAACTCGGGCCACCCCTCTCCTTGCTCGATCCTGCAATAAACCTTTCTCTGCTCCAGACTCCAACCTTTAGGTTTGTTTGGCCTCTCTGTGCTTCAGACACACGAACCTGCATTCGGTAACAACCTGACCAGTTTTACCAGCGTCCCCTGATAATGTGTCAGATATTCAAGTTTTAGGGCCCTGTCCCAGCCCTATGCAATCAGCAACTCTGGTGGGGCTCAGTGATCTCTGTTATAACAGGCCCTCCAGATGATTTTTATTCACCTTAAAGTTTGAAAATATCTGCATTGTCAGCTGGCCAAAGCGTCCACCAGCAGGTGAAGGGGAGTGGTGCCTGGAAAAGATAGGGACCAGCCAAGGCAAGTACAGCAGCATTTGCCGTGGTGGTAATGGAGAATGCCTTTTCTCCACTGGTTGGCACAGACTAGGATCTGGGAGCAGTGTCAGGGTTATTTAGGATGCTTTACATTTCAATGTAGAGGGACCGCTGTCCTGGTTTGCCAGGGACTTGCCCTGTGTGAGCACTTAAAATCTCATCCCGGCAAACCCCTTAGCCCTGGGTTTGAAAAACGTAGGGAATAACATGAAATTTAGGGGAAACATGATCTAGGTTTTGGGCAAGTCACAAGTGCTAATTAAAGCTAAGCAAGTATGGACAACACTAGCATTCTTTAGCCCTTTGCGGGGAGGTAAATCTGATTGGGTGAAAGGACTTATTGTTAAGAGATCTTTGTAGAAACATCCCCTTCTGCTTAGTCCGCTGGTTCTCAGTTCTGGCTAGACATTGGCATCGTCTGAGGAGATTTAAAATGATTTTATTGGTCTACGATGACCAACCGTCAGTGTGAGGGTTTTTAAAAAGTGCTTCAGATGATTCTAATGCACAACCAAATTTAGGTGCCACTGCTTAAGCTTTTGAACCGCTGCTGCATATTTTCACCTCATCTTCCTATGAGAATATCCAACTGTAGTTGAGGTTTGTTTTTTTTTCTTTTTCTAACTGTCATTATAAGATTTACTGTCTTAAATAAGGTTGAATGTACAGAAAATCTTGCTAGTCCATCTGGTATAGCTGGATACTTAGAATAATATAGTTAAGATATATACCATTTAAGTATTGTGACAGGCCTTTTTTTGAAATTAACATATGCATTGAATTAGTATGTTCTCTTTTGAAGTTGTTATGTTGGGGAGCTATACCTCTAATCTGCCATTGCTAAATATCTGGACACCTCTTATTAGGAATTGCTTTTAGAAATCTTTAGGGATTAAAACCAAGATTGCTGTATTATTTGTACTGGAACCACAAAAACCTCACAGAGTTCCCCCGCTGTACCTTCTACCCCCACTCTAACCCTTGGCAACTTCTACTCTGTTCTCCATCTCCACAGTTTTGTTATTTTAAGAATAATATGTAAACATAATCATGAATTACTTAATCTTCGGAGATCGGCTTTTCAAAATTTTTCCCTCGGCATCATTCCCTTGAAGTTCATTTCAATTTTTGCGTATATTAATAATTTGTTCCTTTCTGTTGCTCGGTAGTATTCTATCATAAGATTTTATCACAATTTGTTTCAACATTCATCCACTGCAAGACATTTGGGTAGTTGCCAGTTTTGGGCTATTATAAATAAAACTGCTATGAACATTTATGTGTAAGTTTCTGTGGGAACTTAATTAAGTTTTTGTTTCTTTTGGATAAATGCTCAAGAGTACAATTACTGCGTTGTAGGGTGAATCTACTTTTAGGATTAAAAGAGACTGTCAAGCTGTTGATCAGAGTGGCTAAACCATTTTATTTTCCCACCAGTGATGTGATATAATTTTTCTATGTACTCGCCAGCATTTGATGTTGTCACTATACTTTAATTTTAGTTACTCTCTGACATCTCATTATGGTCTTAATTGGCATTTCCCTAATGGCTAATGATGCTGAGCATCTTTTCATGTGCTCCTTTGCCGTGTGTATATTCTCTTCCATGAAATGTCTGTTCCTGTCTTCTGCCTATTTTCTAGTTGGATTTTTTTAAGTTGTTTGGAGAGTTCTTTGTATATTATAGATACAAGTCATTTGTCTCATATGGGATTTTCAAATATGTTTTCCTACTGTGTAATTTGAGTTTTCATCCACTTAAAAGGATCTTCTATGAAGCATTTTTAACTCATTTTGATGAGATCCAATTTATCAGTTTTTGCCTTTATTGATCATACTTTTGGTGTCAAGTCTAAGAATTATTCCCCTAGTTCTAGATGCCAAACATTTTCTCCTATTGTTTTTCTAAAAATGTCCTGCTTTTACATTTAAGATTATGATCCACTTTGATTTAATTTTTGTGTAAGGTGTGGAGGTTAAGGTTCATTTTTTGTTTGTTTGTTTTTGTCGAGGGATGTCCAACTGTTTCAGTACCATTTTTTGAAAAGTCTATTCTTCCTTGATAGCTTTTGCACTGCTGTCAAAAACAAGTTATATGTATTGATGTCAGTCTATTTCTGGGTTCTCTATTCCATTCCATTGATCTATGTATCTACCCTCCATCATTACTGCAAACTCTTGAAATTGGGTAGATTAATTCCTCCCATTTTCATCTTCCTTTACAAGTTGTTTTAGCTATTCTTCAGCCTCTTCTTACCATATAAATCTTAGAATAAGCTTGTCTATATCCACAAAAACCTTGAGGGCATTTTAAGAGTAATTGTGTTAAGCCTCTTAACTTGGGGAGGATTGACATCTTTATCATGTTGTGTTTTCTAATCCATGAACAAGGTATGTCTCCCTATTTGTTTGAGACTTAAAAATTTTTCTTCATCAGCATTTTGTAATTTTCAGTCTAGAGGTCCTATAAATGTCTTATTGGGCTTATATTTAAGTATTTATTTAGGTCAGTTGTAAATGGCATCACATAGTTTTATTTAAGCTTCTACACATTTGTTATTAATATATAATTTGATAAAATTGTGGTGATCTTGTACTCTAAATCATTTACAAACTAATATTATTTCTCAAGCTTTTTGTGGATTCCTTGGTATTTTCTCCATTTAGATTATCATCTCATCTTCAGATACAGACAGTTTTACTTTTCCTTATTCAGTATAATAGGATATATTGCTATTCAACATTCAGTAGGATATGTTCCTTCCTATGCAACGTAGTAGGAATAGTCCTTTTATCTTTTAAATAAACTTTTAAAAAATTTAACTTTTAAATTTATGTATTTATTTATTTTTGCTTTATTTTCTTACTAGAACCTCCAGTGATATATTCAATAAAAGTGGTGAGAGCAGATATCGGTGCCTTGTTTCTGATCTTACAGAGAAAGCATCCAGTCTTTCACAGTTAAATATCATGTCGGTATAGGTTGTTTGTAGATCATCTTTATGAGTTTCGGTATGTTCCTTTTCTATTCCTAGTCTGCTTGGAGTTTTTTTTCTTCTTTCTTTAAAATCATGAATGGGATTGGATTTTGTCAGATGCTTTCTCTGCATTAATGGATAGGATCACATGACTTTTCCCCCTTAATCTATTGGATATGGTGGATTACACTGTTTAATTTTCCAATATTTAACCAACTTTGCATAACTGGAATAAATCCCACTTGGTCATGGTATATTATTCTTTTCATATATTTCTGGATTTAATTTGCTAATATTTGGCTGAGGGTTTTTCAGCCAATTTCATAAAAAATATTGGTCTGTAGGTTTCTTCTTTCTATACTATCCCTGTATGGTTTTGGTATCAAGGTAATACTGGCTTCATAAAATTAATTAGAAACTGTTCCCTCTACTTCTATTTCTTATCAAATCATGTAAAATTGGTGTTAATTCTTTAAGTCTTGGGTAAAAGTGAAACATCTAAGCCTGAATATTTCTTTTGGGAGTTTGTAAATGAAAAACCAGTGTTTCTAATGGTTACAGGAAAATTGAGATTATCTATTTCATCTTGGCTGAGTTTTGGTAGTTTTGGGTGTAGAAACATTGGCCCATTTCATCTACATTTTTGAATTTATAGTGTAGACTTGTTCATAGTAACTTGTCCCTCATTAACCTGCAGGATATGTCATGGTATCCCTGGTTGCATTTCTGATATCTGTGATTTGTGGCATCTCTCTGTATATCTTTATCAGTCTTTCTAGATCTTTATTGGTTAGATTGTTTATTTCAAAGAACCAGCCTTTTGTTTCATTGATTTTCCCCCCTATTTTCCTGTTTTCAGTTTCATGGATTTCTGTTTCATCTTTATTATTTCCTTCTTTCTGCTTGTTTAGTGTTTTTTCCTCTTCCTTTTTTACTATTTTAATATAGAAAATTAGATTATTGCTTTGAAAT
Source organism: Stenella coeruleoalba (assembly GCF_951394435.1). Classification (NCBI taxonomy): domain Eukaryota; kingdom Metazoa; phylum Chordata; class Mammalia; order Artiodactyla; family Delphinidae; genus Stenella; species Stenella coeruleoalba. Next base: position 47,320,586 of record NC_137163.1, read on the forward strand.
ATTTTCTTTCCCAATTTAGTGCTATAAACTTCCCTTTCAGCGTTGCTTTCACTTCATTCCGCAAACTTTGATCTGTTATATCTCCATTTTCTTTTATTCTATGCATTTAAAAATTTTTTCCTTGATGCTGTCTTTTTTACCCATGAGTTATTTGGAAGTGTGATGTTTAGTTTTCATGTGATTGAAGATTTTCCTGTTGTCTTTCTCTTATTGATTTCTAGTCTGATTCCATTATGGCTAGAGAACATACTCTCTGTGATTTTAATTCTTTTAAATCTGCTAATGTTTTTTTATCGCCCAGTATATGGTATATGAGTGAATGTTCCATGGACACTTCAATATGTATTCTGCTCTTACTGAGTGTGTTCTTTAAATGTCAGTTATATCCTGTTGATTGATGATGTTTTCAGTTCTTCCATATCCTTGCTGATTTTTCTCTCTGGTAGTTGTATAAATTGCTGTGTTGAAGTCTCAAATAATAATTGTGGATTTAAAACTTTCTCCTTTTACCTTTTTCAGTGTTTGCTTCATGCATTTTGAAGTTCTGTTGTTTGGTGCACACACATTTAGTATCACTAGGTCATCTAGGTGGATTATTTCTGTTATCTTTATGTAATGACCCTCTTTGCCCCTAATAATTTCCTTTGCTCTGACGTCTACTTTATCTGATATTAATATAGCCATTCCTGCTTTTTCTGATTAATGTTCACATGATATATCATTTTCATCCTTTTACTTTGAACTACCTATATCATGATGTTGAAAGTAAGCTTCTTATAGACAGTATATAGTTGGATCATGCTTGCGATTTTTTAATCTACTCTTCCAATCTCTGTCTTTGACTTGGTTATTTAGATCATTTTCCGGTAATGTAATTATTGCCATGTCAAAGATTTGGTCTACCATGTTATTTTTTGTTTTGTCTTTTACCTTAGTTTCTCAATCCTGTGTTTCCCTTATTTTTCCTTCTTGTGGGTGACTTAAACATTTTTTAATAAGTCCATTTTAATTTAATTCATTTATAATCATTTGTGTATACTGTTTGTATAGTTTTCTTAGTGGTTGCTTTTGGCATTACAGTATACATATGTAACTTATCATAGCCTACTGGAATCAGTGTTTCATTACTTCAAGTGAAGTTAAAGTATGATTTTCTGTAGTATTTCCTTTCTCTACATTTAGAACCCCATCAGATGGTGTCATCATTTTTGCTTTGACCATCATATAGAATTTAAGAAACTCATGAGGCTAATGATAGTCTCTTATTTTACCCCATTTGTTTTCACCCATTCCATTGTTCCCCTTTTCTTTCTGAAGTTCCCAGTCTTCTGTTATTGTTTATGTTTTCATAACAGTAGGTGATATCTTGGATTTCCAGTGCAACTGGATATGAGTTTCAGGAAACACTGAGCCTGGCTCACTTAATGCTACTGAGTTGGAGGGTTTGTATATGTTGGGCCTGTTGGCACAGCAGATGCTAGCAGATTAGACTAATGTTGATGGGACTAATGCCACAGGAGGATGGGTTCCCATTCAGGCTATGCTGCTGCTACAGTAGATCAAGTCCCCCTCTACCCCAAGTGTGGGGCAGTGACCTGCTGCTGTCACTGCTTTGTATTAGGCTCCTTTTGCCTCAGGTGTGTGGTGGGATCCCTTGGAAGCTGCTGCTGCTGCTGCTGTCAATCACAAGGTTAAATTCATTTCAGAAATACTTAAGTATAAATATATAGCCTGGCTCTTGTAGGACCTCTGTATTTTTTTTATTGCTTTCATACAAATTATCCCAAATTTAGTGACTCAAAGCAACGTAAATTTATTACCTTACAAGTCTGACATTGGTCTCAATTGAGTAAAGTAAAAGTGTTGGCAGGATCGACAGATGAATGGATAAAGATGTGGCACATATATACAATGGAATATTACTCAGCCATAAAAAGAAATGAAATTGAGTTATTTGTAGTGAGGTGGATCGACCTAGAGACTGTCATACAGAGTGAAGTAAGTCAGAAAGAGAAAAACAAATACCATATGCTAACACATATATATGGAATCTAAAAAACAAGAAAAAATGGTTATGAAGACCCTAGGGGCAGGGCAGGAATAAAGACGCAGCCATAGAGAGTGGACTTGAGGACACAGGGACGGGGAAGGGTAATCTGGGATGAAGTGAGAGAGTGGCATGGACATATATACACTACCAAATGTAAAAGAGCTAGCTAGTGGGAAGCAGCCACAAAGCACAGGGAGATCAGCTCTGTGCTTTGTGTCCACCTAGATGTGTGGGATAGGCAAGGGAGGGTGGGAGGGAGATGCAAGAGGGAGGAGATATGGGGATATATGTATATGTATAGCTGATTCACTTTGTTATGAAGCAGAAACTAACACGCCATTGTAAAGCAATTATACTCCAATAAAGATGGTTAAAAAAGAAAAAAAAGTGTTGGCAGAGCTACATTCTTTTCTGGAGGCTCTTAGGGGTGTTTCTGTTCCCTGGACTTTATCCGCTTCCAGCGGTCACTTGTAGTCCTTGACTCAGAGTCCCCTTTCTCCACCTACAAAACCCCAAATGTTGCATCTCTCTGATTCTGCTTCTATTAGGACATCTCTCTCTTTCTCTTTCTACAGTTGGGAATGGTTTTCTGCTTTTAAGGACTCATGCAATTAGATTTGTTCCATGAGGTAATCCAGGATAATCTTTCTATCTCAAGGCCTATAACTTCAGTCATATCTGCAAAGTCCTCTTTACCATGTAAGGTAACATATTATTGGGTTCTAGGGATTAGGGTGAGGGCATTTTTAGGAGCCATTATGCTGCCTACCACACCCTTAACAAGTGACCTTGAGAAAATTACTGAGACTTTAAAGCCTTACTTTCCTCAAACATAAAATGGAAAGAAAGATAACTAGTTAATATCATGAAAGTGAAACAGTATATATGAAATCAACTAATTCAAAAAATAAGATTTCTTCTTTTTCTTTATGATTGGCATGATTCTCAGAGTTCAGTTACTTGAAGAGTTACTTTTTTTAAAACAGAACTAAGGCATTTCAGGGTTCAGGTGCTGTAAGATTGTCTGAATTATCTGAGTAGCAATTAGCTAAGCACAGGTGTAAAGCATTTGATTTACTCCCTGGTGTCCTTTATCTTCTCATCCCACTAAATCCATATCCCTTGTCTAGCTCCAGCCAGTAGAGTCAGAGCTTGTTTTACTGTTTAACTAAAGTTCAATTTAAGTTTGCTCTACATCTCCAGATTCTCAGCCCTGGTTGCATATTATAATCACCTGGGGAGATTTCAAGACCTACTTGATGCCAAAGTTTTACCTATCATGGATATTTGAGGAGGGACCTGGAATGAAATGCTCTAGCTTATGGTTTGGTGGCCAAATCATAGTCTACACTGAGCCAAATCATTTGCGAGATCACCTCTAAAAAGCAATTTATCTGTGGTGACTGATGCTCTTCCTTTGTCAGTATGCTTGTCCCTCTTTGGGGGAAAAGAAGAAGGGGAAAAAACCCCCAGCGGTTGGGCTGCCTGAATTATAACCTGATGCTGTGGAATTAGTGTTGGCTCAGAGCGCACATCTTCGGATACCCATTCTCTCTCCTGCTTCCTTGCATGAGCTTATATCCTGGGGCAGTTTTTCATCCACCACCCTCTTTTGCTTCTAATCTTAGCAAGTAAAGTCTCTCCTTAATGAAACAGCATTTCATGAGACTTACTGGGAGCATAGGTCTGTTCCAGACCTATCCTATGTTAGCTAAAGCAGATATAAGTGATGTATTTTTGGCATTCATCCTTGTGGGTTGGAGAGAGAAGACAGAATTTTATCCTTTAGGTGTCATATGACTGGGCAAATGGGCTCATTCCCTCTATTGCCTACCATGTGAAATACTGAGGGTGTTACCTCTAGAAGGTATCTTCTAGGTATCAAAATAGTTCAGATAAGTCATATTTCTCAGTAACAGGTGACAAAACTATGGCTTAGGTGGTGAATTTTCCATGTCAATTTGTCTGGGCCACCATGCCCAGTTATTTGGTCAAATATTATTCTGGATATTTCTGTGATGGTGTTTTTGTGTTTTTTAAAATTTTTATGTTTTATTTATTTATATTTTTGGCTGCATTGGGTCTTCGTTGCTGCACGTGGGCTCTCTCTATTTGCAGCAAGCGAGGGCTACTCTTTGTTGGGGTGTGCGGGCTTCTCATTGCAGTGGCTTCTCTTGTTGCAGAGCATGGGCGCTAGGTGCACGGGCTCAGTAGCTGTGGTGCATGGGCTTAGTTGCTCCACGGCATGTGAGATCTTCCCAGACCAGGGCTCAAACCCGTGTCCCCTGCATTGGCAGGCGGATTCTTAACCACTGTGCCACCAGGGTAGTCCCTGTGATGGTGTTTTTGGATGAAATTCATAATTAAATTTGTGGCGGACTTTGAGTAAAGCAGGTTATCCTCCATAATATGCATGGGCCTCATCCAATCAGGTGAAGCTCTTAATAAAACAAAGACTGACCTCCCTGTCGCAAAAAGGAATTCTGCCAGAAGACTTACAGAAATTGAACTGCAACTCTTCCGAGAGTCTCTAGACAGCCTAACCTGCAGATTTTGAATTTACCAAGCCTCTATTATTGTGTGAACCAGTTGTTTAAAATCTCTCTCTTTCTCTATCTTTATATAGATATGGATATAGATCTAGGTATCAATATCGATATCTAGATCTATATCTATCAGTATATATGGGCACGTTGTATACACATGCTGTTGGTTCTGTTTTTCTGGAGAACCTTGACTAATACAGTGGCCCATATAAATAAAAGGATGAACCCAAGTTCACCCAGGTAGAAAGTAGTACAATGAGAACTGGAACTTAAGGCCTCATGACTCATTCAGCTGTGAACACTGACCCAGAACTGGGGTCCGCACACTCTGGCCCACTGATCAGATCTCGCTTGACTCCTGGTTTTGTACATAACGTTTGGCTTGAACACAGCCGCATCCATTCATTAACGTATTGTGCATGGCTGTTTCTGTGCTACAGCAGCAGATGGGCAGTTGCAATGGAGATGTATGGTACAGAAAATCCAAAATATTTACTATCTAACCCTTTACAAAAAGATCTGCTGACCCCTGCTCTAGGATGCCATCTGATTTCTGATAGTACCGAGGAGAATAATTCATGTACATTGGGATAGATTGTTAATCTCATGTCCTCCTTAGGTCAAAGATCTCTTAAATGCTCACCCTTGCAATAGACAGCTTGGGGAGCATTGTCTGAGGATGCAGAAATATTTCTTGCCAGGTCTTTCCAATCCACACTGCTCCCTGACTATGGTTCTTAAACCCTGTTTTTTTTTTTTTAAATTTTATTGGAGTGTAGTTGATGTACAGTGTTGTGTTAGTTTCAGGTGTACAGCAAAGTGAATCAGTTATACATGTACATATATCCACTTTTTTTTTTTCTTTTTTCAGTACGCGGGCCTCTCACTGTTGTGGCCTTTCCCGTTGTGGAGCACAGGCTCCAGACGCGCAGGCTCAGCAGCCATGGCTCACGGGCCCAGCCGCTCCACGGCATGTGGGATCTTCGCGGACCGGGGCACGAACCCGTGTTCCCTGCATCAGCAGGCAGACTCTCAACCACTGTGCCACCAGGGAAGCCGCACTTTTATTTTTTTTTTTTGGAGTCTTTTCCAAATAGCCCATTACAGAGTACTGAATGGAGTTCCCTGGGCTAATAAGAAGAGCAGGTTCTTACTAGTTATCTATTTTATGTATAGTAGTGTGTATATTTCAGTCCCAATCTCCCAATTTAGCCTCCCTGCCACAATCCCCTGGTAACCCTAAGTTTGTTTTCTACATCCGTGCCTCTACTTCTAAAACCTGTCTATTTTAACCAACTACCACTCATTGCTTACTGTCTCTGGCTTCATGTACTTGATAATAAATCTACTTCTTGTTCTATCCTGGATGACATGTTCCAAGGACTGAGATAATATCTTATTCTACATAATTTGTCCTTGATATTGTCTATCTTGGGGTCTTCATCTATGTCCCAAAGAAGACAGTCACTCTGTCTTCTAGTACTACTACTAATACCACATTTTATGGCATGAATTTGACCCAATGCACTGAACTATCCCTTTAGAAGCTGTATGCAACCTGTCACTGGGTTTTAGCACAGGGGTAGAACTCAGATTAGTGATCATATATAAACAAATCTACTTGACCAGAAACTTTTTGTCTCACCGTTTATTACACAAGTAACTTCTGTCTTTGCATCTATGATGTAAATATTTTTAATTTCCTAAATTATCTGAAAAATTATTTAGAGCTTCCATTTCAGTAGGCATTGGAATTGCTGTGTTATGACTATTTCATTATTTTATTTCCAAGTGTTAAATTAGGCTTCAAGCTTTGGCCAAGAGTAGACAGGAAAGGGTTTCAAAGAAATGAAGAGTGGGAAAAACTTCTGATGCAAGGGAGACTTAATAAAGATTTGATTTTGAATCAATAATTTATAATAAAGGTTTGAGTTTGAATCAATAATTTATGTCATTGCAAAATAGCTCCCTGGTAAAGTTCCATTTTTTGGTAATCATTAAGTACAGAAATTAACAATCAAAATATGCAGTGATCTTCTTCATTTTCTAAAAACAAACCTATATCTAGATGAGAGGAGAATTCATCTCATAACTCAGGCTCTGGACTTACGACTCCAAGTCCTGTCTTCTTTCAACCATACCTGCTAAGTTTCTGTCTAACTTCTTGAGCATGAGTTAATGGCGTCAGCTTTCATCACCTTCCTCAGTATATAGCTTGGTGAGTATGAGTAAGGGATCTAAAACTTGAGAACCTGGGTTCAAATCTTGACTCTAAAATTTACTTGTTGAGTACTCTTGAGCATGTTATCTGTTTTTGCCTCAGTTTTCTCATCTATAAAATAGAGATACCATTACTTCTCTCAGGGAGTTGCTATGAGGGTGAAAGAGAAAATTCATACAATGCAAGAATTTATCAGTTCTTGGAACACAATAAATACCGAAAAATAATGTTAGCCATTATCAAGGCCCCTCATTTTATGGATAATATAGATTAGTTTATTATATAGGTCTAATATTTACATATACATAAACATTTTGTACCTATGTGTGTGTATACGTTCTTCTTAGAAATTGAGCAGTCAACATTCACATCTAAAAATCTGTGCTCTGTGAAATGTAGATATCCTGTGTACAGACACAGTGCTATAGTTATCTATTGCTACATAATAAAGAAGTCCAAGCTTAGTGGTGAAATAAACAAAAATTTTAATATGTGCCCAGATTCTGTGGGTCAGCAATTCAAACAGTACACAGAGGAGATGGCTTGTCTCTACTCCATGACTGATGTCTGGAACCTCAGCTCATGAGGATTCAGATGGCTGGGGCTGGAATCATCTAGATAATTTTAATTCACATGTCTAGCCCTTGAAGACTGGGCCCAACAAGGACTGTTGACTGGAGTGCCTATAGATGGCTGCCCAGGTGGCTTGGACTTCTCATAACGTGGTAGTTAGGATTCAAGATAGAGTATTCCAAGAGAATGAGTGTCCAGGGTTGAAGCATTCCACGAGAATCATGCAAAAGCTGCATGACCTTTTATGACCTAGTCTTAGATGTTACATAGCATCACTTTCATTATATACTATTGCAGGCGTTGGAGACCTTTTTCCATAAAGTGTCAGACAGTCAATATTTTAGGCTTTACAAGCCATACAGTCTCATTTGCAACTACTTAGCTCTGCTGCTGTGATGTGAAAACAGACACAAACAATACATATACTAAGGAACATGGCTGTGTTCCAATAAAGCTTCATTTATAAAAGCTGGTAGAGGCCTAGACTTGGCCCACCAGCCATAGTTTACTGACCCCTGCTCTATTGTTTGAAGCCATGGAAAGCCTGCCTAAATTCAAAGGAAAATGCCCACATCTGGATGCGAAGAATGGCAATGAATCTGAGACCCTGTATTAAAACCACGACATATGGGATATTTATAAGAGGATCTGTCTGCATACCTTGTTTCTCCCATGTATGCTGGATATGAGGTATTGGGACATCTTACATCTCTGTAAGCCTGGGTCAGGGTCAAAGTTGGAATCTGAACTCAATGACCTTGATTTCTGGAATAATCGGTAACTCTAATTATGATTTGCTTACACTCCTTACCCCAATAAATATACCACAAAAGATAGATTTCAAGTAAACAATTGCTTTATGGCAGATTTTTATTAAGTCTCCATTGACTGAATTATTCCATTTTGGTTGGAAAGCATGAGCTTTTTTCTTTCCTAAAGAGATCTGCAACTTTTCAGATGTGGCATTTCATTCTACTGAGAGGATGATGTAGGTTTTTATAAACGGAAAAAGCAAGGCAGGCTGAGTTCACTCAGATCGTACTAGTGCTTACAGGAATAACCGAAACTGGAACACAGGCTTCCAGGTTTTCCTGTCCTGTGCTCTTTCCGGTAGGTGCCATTGTCTGCTGGGTCTGGCAGTAATAATTTCTGACCTTTACCTCTCTACGCTCTTGTGAAGTGGTTTGGGGCTTTGTTAGCTTTCTTATGAGTTTGTACTAAATTGTGTCCATAAAGTAGGCTGAATTCCTCAGGGAAGGATGAGAGCTCTTACTGTGTTATTACTGCAAATGTTGTGTTGGTTACCTTTTTTTCTTTTCTTTTGTCCAGTTGTATCCTGAACTTAAAAGTTATATTATCCGAAATGAAAGATGTGCATCTGGTAGAAAAGACTAATTTAAGGTATGAAAATTCCTGATGATTGCTTCAGTCAAGCCTTAATACACACTGAGCTTCATTAGTAAACAGACAACTCTAAGACCATTCCCTTGGAAGAGGTCGCATAATCAGCCTTTGTGTTGATTTTGCATTCTGTTCGGTAGAGACAGAACAAATTAGAATAATTAGCTGGTACAGGACAGCACAAAGAACTTTCTTCTGTTTTTGTGATGCATCCCGTAATAAGGGTTGAAAATGAGACTGGAGGTAAGAACGTGAAACTCAGAAGAGCAAAGGAGAGAGGATAGTGTTTCTTTGAAAATATTCTTTCAGTGTTGGCCCAGAAGAAATATGAAGCTGAGGAAATTTTTTTTTTAATGATGGTTTTTGTGTTGATGATGTGAGTGTGGAATTAGTAAGAATCAGGAAGCAAGCATCCTTTTCCACCAAGGACTTGGGAGCAAATGAAACCATAAAATACTCCCCGCTCTTGGAAACCCTTTTGGAGCAGTAATCAGAGAAGGGTAAAGGCAAAGCCTCAGGGCAGAGGTGTTCAGAGCAAAGGGATAGGAGGAGAACAAAAGGAGAGTGGATATGTTTAGAGCTGTCATTTTGAAATTTACCTGCTTCTGATTCAGTGCTGCTTTGCTGCTGTGTTGGTCCAGTGGAAATCCTCAAAGCAGGAGCAGCCGTATTTTAAAATAATAACGTTAGAGCAAGTGACTTTAATCCAGGTCTCTTTAGCTCAAAAGCACAGAGGAGAGTGTGAGGAAAGAGTGAGGCTACAAGGAATTGTTCACTGGGTACCTTTTCCCCAAACCTCACTAACTGGGAGAAACTGACCACTGGATTATGTGCCTTGAAGGAAAACAAAAATGTTGAAAGCAAAGAGTGTGGAGCTTGTTTAGAAAGCAAGCTCTATCCTTTGGTCACCTGCTGATGATAATAGCATTGGCTGAGGCCTGACCATTTACAATGAAGGCAGTTCTGTAGGTAATAAGTTCCAGGAGGGCCCGAACTGAGTATGTCTGTTTCAGCATTTAGCATGGTTTGGCATCTGAGAGGCCGGTACATTATTGGCATATAGTAGACTTAAAAATGAATATTTGTGGATTGTCTGAATGAGTGCATGTGTGTGATTCATATCCTATTTGCAGGTCCTATGCCCTACAGTGGATTTTCAGTGTCAGGTTGTGAAAGTATTTATGACGGGGATTGGCATTGTTCCCTATCTAATGGATAAAGATTACACATGAAAGGACTTTACATTGACATCCCAAAAGCCTCATAGGAATTACTTAACAGAAAAATAAAATTGGATTCTGTATAATTTCTGATTTGTAGGCTGGCCAGAACACTGGTATTTCAGCCAGTCCTCTGGTAGTTCCGATGACGTCCCCATGATCACCCAGGCATAATCAGAATGGCTTTAGGATTTGGGAGCCAAAATGGTCCTCAGTATTTACGGCATTGCTAGTCCATTTAAGAAAATGGACTATTGAAAAAATAGCTTCAGACACAATATGGCATTTTATGATTTAGCATGAAATCTGAGAAATATAGAGGTTATCTGAAGCCTGCAATGGTAACGTTCCCTCTGCTATTGAAATTATTGTCTTTAAACAAAGATTCTACATCAGTAATGCTATATATATATATTTTTTTATGATATTCAGGTTAATTTCCTATTCTCTCTAAGGAAGTAATTGGTTGGTTGGTATGAGAGATGGTGTGGCTTCCAAAGGTGAAAAGTATTATTTTGTTGTAATTTCCAGCTACCTAAGGATGGGAGAGGCCCAGGACACTGCAGTCAGTATATTATGTGGAGCAGGTTATATTGTGGTTTATTTATGAACTTTTACATGTTTATTTTCTATGCAAGTTTGTGTGCTGCTTTTTGAGTTTTGGTAGATAAGTGTTTTTAACTTTGGAATACTTGGAGGTTTTTTTTTTATATATATATATATATGTAACATATATATATATATATATATATATATATATATATTAATGTAGTAGTTAAAGCCGTGGAGAGTGTACTAGTCTACCTAGGTTCAAATTCTGGCTTTACCCTATGACTTCCCTGTGGCTTCCTCTGCTCACCTATTAAAAAGGAGGATAATAAGACTGCTGTGGTGAGTTACATACTAAGTGCTATTTAAGCATTTGCTATAATGATCATGTATATTCGAAGGCAAGGAACTTGCCCCTTGATCGTCTCGGTATTCCTAGTGCTTAAGAATTCCTAGTGCTTTCCTAGTGCATTGTCTTAGAATAGAGATAGCTCAGTATAGTTCTTCTCACTATAAAGTACTGTTACGTTGAAAGTCTTTGCTTGTGTACTAATAATCTATGACATATCTGCTGAGGACAAGGAAAGGAATAGTTTTAAAACTGCAGTGGATAACAAAAGATTGTATGATGTAATGCCTTTATTATGTAATTATAAAACTAACAAATGATCATGGTAGAAAATCTGAAAAACTCCTAGACAAAAGAGAGATCAACAACATTTGGAGTAACTTTCAGAGTGTAGAGCTGTCCATGAATATTAGTGCTTTCATATTTTCCAGGACTTTCAGTAGACTCTGCTTCTTAAGAGTCTATTCATGATATTTTACTTTAATGATGTTTTCATCATGGGGACACACACACACAGAAATCTGTTTAAAAAAAAAGAAACACAGGTAAATCACTGATGTTTCAGATGGCCACATGAAATAAAGTGAGAAAAGTCAACAAGCTGAAAGAATGTGGAGTAGCATCTCCTTAATTGCTTACATAATTCTGATAATTACCTCTTTGTGGATAATGTAATTAATGGGAATCTAATTCAAGAAAAAGATATGAACTGCAAGCCTTCTCGAAGCCAAGTATTTCTTTCCACAAAAGGTTACTTTCCTCGGCCGTGCTTCCTTATTACCTGGCAGGGAAAGAGTATTGTATGGCAAAGGATCTTCTTGAAGGAGGGTGCTTCCCACACTGATTGTCATAAATGACTTCGGAATTACTGTTGCTGTATTACCAAAATCTTAAACTAGGATATTTTTGACAAATTTGGTCCTTAGTTAATTTTTAGAGCTACAAACTGTCAGATGGCTCTGAAATAACAATTGTCTGGCTATTCTTCAGGGTGATCACAATATGGAAATGACCTTGAGGTATCACTAAAAAGCAGGAAGGTGTGAGTCTTCCTTTGGTTCCAGAGTGAAATGCGAGTTGGAATTGGAGTTGGAAAAGAGGCCCACAACCAAGTGATAGAGAAGGAACTGTGAGGTCATCAGTGAAAAACCAGGTTGAAGTTAAGGTGAAGAGGCATGAGGAAATGGTAAACTGTTACAGTATTACAAAGATCACCAAGAAGCATATCCATGAATGTGTTTTGTATTGCAATCTGCTGAAAAAGAGACAAATATCCTGGCCTGGCCTTCATGGAGATTGTATTTTATTGATTCTGATAATAGATTATTGTTGAAAAGGGCCTCCTATAAATTATAACCATGCAAAGGCAACAAGATAATTTTTTTTCTTTATGTATGTGTTTCTCATTCCTACTCACTTCTCTCTTAGGGGAAGAGAAAATCACAAAAAGCAAAAATGTCAATTCTCAGCTATTCATTTTCAAAATAATTTTTTTTCCAAATTCCAGTGGAGGCAATAGGTTAACTGTTAAGATTTGTAAGGCTCAAAAAGCTAATATTTACGAAGTGTAGCCAAATTTTTTTCCATAAATAATAGCTTTGGAAAGAATATGTGGTGATGCAAAGTTGGAAAAAGCTGGTTTTCCTTCCGTGAATGGCTTCACTGTCTTAGGAGAAGAGGCAGAGAAGAAATCAAAGTAATTAAACATGGGGTGAGTTTTCCTGATAGGGGACTCTAGTGCTTTAAAATAGACTAGATAATTCTAGGGATAATCTGAGGGTAGAACAGACCAATGCCTCATTTCCAATCTGGTACCCTGGAAGAAAACAGTGTATTTTCTTTAAGGTCTTGAGAGGTTTTTCTTCTGCTTTGTTTTGGTTTTGGTTCATTTTGTAATCAACCTTATTAAGGTATCATTTACGTACAATAAAATGCAGACATTTTTAGTCAACGGCTCAGTGACTTTTAATTAATGTATACATTTGTTTAACCACCACCCCCATAAAGATAGATAACAAGTCTAAAACCCTAGAAAGTTTCCTCCCAGGCTTTTGCAAAAGTATCCCCATCTCCCACCCCAAGGCAACCACAGATCTGTTTTTTATCTTTAGAGATGACTTTTGCCCAGTTTAGAATTTCATGTAAGTTGAATAATACAGTGGGTGCCCTTTTGATCTGGCTTCACTTGCTCAGCATATGGTTTTTGAGATTCATTCATGTTGGGATGTTTTAAACCAGGACTTTAGCCTGGGTGGCTGATGATGTCTGAAGGCACCTATAGGTACATCTGAGTCTCTGGCATTGTCACTGTCTGTTCTTGGCTCAGTATTTTCAACTTTATAAGAAGCACAAGGTTGAAGTAAGGAAGATCATTGTCAGTATAATGGATGTGAAGTGGGTTCTGTTATATAATATTCTCAGCATAAATTGATCTGCTTGGAATCATTGTGTTGATAATGGACAAGGATACTCTTCCTCCAAAAACCTTGATACTATAAAACTTCTAAAGGACGCTGTCCTAGGACTCTTTTAATTTTCATGTTTTGGGAAACATTTCTGGAAAATTCAAATGCTCGCAACCTGAAAGAAACAATTATTCACCTGAAAGCTGACTCTGCTAAACTTGAGTTGTCTGACCTTTACATGCTGATAGAACCCAAATAGCCTTGCAAAACAATGCTCTCTTGTTCGATATAAGCATATAGATTGTTTAAGATGGACGTGTATATGCAGTAAAGTGAAAAAGCAGAGAATCTTTGAGTTTCCCTTGCTGGGTTTTTTAATTTTTTCATTTAAGTTTCTATAGCATATGCTAATAATTCAGGGAAACGTCAGGTTAGTTTTAGGTCCACTCTACATAAATGTTGAAGTACTCCATATCCACCTTTTTTCTACCTTCCTTCTTTTCTTCCATCTTTCCTTTCTAACTTCTTATAATCCATTATACTTAATCCTGCATTTGCTGAGGTGGCAATTAGTGTAGGAAAATACTGTGAAATTTTGCTGTTCAGAATGCATGTTGACCAAATTCTATATTGAGAAAAGGTCTGAATTTACCCAGAATAACCCTTTCTCAGTGTCTTTGAATAAAGGGCATAGAAACTGGGCTATATATAATATCCTGACAGGTATGTAGAACTCATAGCAATTGCCCTAAAGAGCTTACCTAGCGTAGATGCATATGAATCCATTTAATGATTGCTTTATTGGCAGCAGTGCCAACCTACACAGTCTGTTTGGTTTTATCATTCTCATTACCTGCTGTTTACCACTGTATACATTGCTAATGGTGTGGTTTCTATGGCTTGTGAATTTCATGGCCAAATAATATGTAATTTATTGCACACTTTAGTGTAGAAGATGGAGACTCCATAACTTTTCGTGTGCTCTTTGCCCCTTTAGAATGTATTACACTGAGATCAGGCAAAGTAATAAATTTATTTCAAATGTGCGTGATAGCTAAACATCAATTAGGACTGATGGGCAATATTTCTGCTTCCAGCAACATAACAGTTTTTAAAGACTAAGCCATTGAACGTGGATTTACTGAACATGGGACTCAGTTCACTGGGATCCTTCTTAGAAAACTAAAGGAAAACTTGGATTGGATTTGTGTGGCTTATTCAAGTAGTAACTAATCACCTACATCTTGGTGAACTTAATTTGTCACAATTGTTTAGTATTTTATTAACTCTCTTCCCCTTCTTCCCCGACTCTCACGAGAACGGATCATGAGTATCTTAAAACATACTAAGTCGTCTTCCATCCCTGTTAATCTAACTACAAAAGCACACTTTCCTGATCCAATGTAACTTACTGTCTTTTAGAGTGGCTGGGGTTTTAATTCTCTACAAAATTAAAACCAGCAAAGAGAAACATTTTCAAGGAGCCACCACATTGTAGCGCTTTAGAAAGAAAACTTTAGAATTAAGGGCAACTATATCATTTTATAGCTAAAGCACCTGAGGCCTAAAGTAGGCAGGTAACCATCGAGGTCAGGGAAAGGGGTTGAAGATCAGGTTTCCAGAAAGAGTCTAGAGGGACTCAATCTGAGCAGGTCAAAAACTGAAAGGAGGCCACGAATGTTCTCGGAAGGCTGGCATCTGGCCTCAAGTGTGGAATTCAGACAGGGAGCGGACCCGGGGGGAACTGAGCTTCTGCAGTAGGCAGAGAAGTCCACCTCCTCTCCGGAAAGTACCACTGACATCAGGGAGTTGAGGGGAAAGAGCAATGAATTCCAGTCCACCTGAGAAAGCAGGCCAGTCTGATTAACTCTGAATTTAGGCTTATTTCAGATACTTCTTGAGAAAGAACTTGGACAAGAGCAAGTCCCACGCAGCCTCTTTTAAATCCATGCCCAGTATTTTCTGGTGGAGCTGCTTAAACCCTCCAAGTGACTCCACCATTTTAATTTCACTCTATATTTAATTCCGACAGTTCTATGATTGATTATTTAATGGGCAAATAAGTAGGGTCACAAACGAGTGTGAATGTATTTTACAGGATGAGGATGGGCGGAGTGGAGCAGTCTGGAATAGGACACCAATTAAAAGGGATCTTGGTAAAGAAGAACGTCTATTAGAAATGGAGAGGAATTCGCAAGGAAATTAGTGCCTGACACCACGCCCTTCTCTCTGCATGTTTAGAAGCTAGTTTCTAATTTTATTTTCGTAGGAGCTGTCCCTGTGATGAATTCTCTTTTACCTCCACACCATTTACCACATGGACATATTGTGAAGTTTGTGTGAGAGAAAGCAAGTATTAGAATTTGTCTTGCAAGGAGCTATAAACACTTCCTGGAACAATCTAGGGTAGAAGGAAAAGGAAAGGAAGGTGGAAACAAAGGAGAAAGACAGCTAATGATGCTGGAGTCTCTCGCTGGGATTTGTGGTATCTCTTTTTGAAACTAAGTACAGAAAGTCAGAACTTGACTGATTGTTTCCTGATCACGGTTTGTTTTCAGTTTTGCTTTTTTTCTTGCTCTCTCATCAGCTATTCCAGCCATTGCTATGTCATTTTCAGTTTCAGTAAGCATGCCTGTCTTGTTTCCATTTGCATTATTCATGTAAATGTTGATTGAACTGATGACCCCGAGTTATCAAGGAAACATTAGATACACCAGTAGATACATTTCTTAATTTTAGAAAAACATTACCGAGTGAAGGTTAAAATAACTCCTCTTCAATTTGTCATTTAAAAAAAACTTCTCCTAACATACAATACTTCATTGCCTAACAATGCCAGATAAATGAAGAATTCCTATGTATTCATGAATGCAGGCTAGTCTGTATATTTTTTGGCAGGTATGACCGTTACCGAGGGTAACGGCCTGGTTTGCCGGCCATGTCCTGTCTCCTAGATAGTTGTAGTTTCTGTTGTCTTTCAGTTGGTCCATTGGATATCAGAGGTGAATTTATAAAACTATACTTCCCTTTACACTTAGTTTTTTGTTTTGTTTTGTTTTACTTGAAGTATAGTTGATTGACAATGTTGTGTTTCAGGTGTACAGCCAAGTGATTCCGATATATGTATCTCTTCTTCAGATCCTTTTCCATTATAGGTTATTACAAGGTATTGAATATAGTTGCCTGTGCTATACAGTAGGACCTCGTAGTCTATCTACTTTATATATAGTATACACTTACTTTGTGTGATCCACGCTGGTCAGACCACATGATTATTTTCACTTCTGATATAATTTTTTCAGGTCCAACCTCAAATCTTTGATAAGAAGATATTTTTTAGCATGTGTGTGCTCTAAATCCAACAGTAGTTAGCAGAGATATGGTTTTGCACTAGGTATTCTTCACTTTTTTGTTCTCGGCCAACCAACTGAAAACTAGCATTTATTTTCTGGTTGGTTTGCTAGATGTTTATGACTATAATAAAAGTCTTACATTTTGTCTCATATCTTAAAACACAATCTGAATTAGCAATGGGTATTGTGCTATACATAGGCGCTGTGATACCAATACTGTATAAGTGAGATGTAATGCTTGGTGTACATAAGGGTTCAATAGTCCACTGTGAGAGTGCAGCCTTTTGAACAACCTCAGTGATAAGTGGGAACCACTTGTCCAAGAATTTTATTTAAGATGCAATACTCATTTCTATCCCCTTCAATACATTTTAAGTACCCCAAGCTAGAATAATGGGGCTAGAGGTGCAAGAAGAATATTATACCAAACAGGGGCAATATAAAAAAACATTACAATCAAATTTTCCTTATTAAAAATATAAGTCAAAAACCTAAATGCAATATTATTCCACAGAGTTTTAAGGTATATTAAAAACATTGTGATAGGATGTTTCAAAAATTATGGTACAATCCCCTTCTGACACCCTCATTCCTGAGTCACCACTTCAGCAGGACTGGGCTTTGGCATACTCAACCCACATGAGACAATAGCAAAAGAGCTTGATGGCTCAGTTGCCGAGGACTAGCCCACTAGGTTCTGAAGACAAGTGGACCAGGTGCTCCCACTGTCCAAGCCAACCACCAAACCTGTGAGTGAGGCTGTCTCAGACCAGCTCTCACTCAGCTGATCCATCAGTTGACTAAAACATGAAGGAGCCCAGATAAAACCAAAAGACTAAAACGTGAAGGAGCCCAGATAAAACCAAAAGTAAAACATTACTCAGATGAATCCAGTCCCAAATGGCCAAGTGATTGCTATTTTAAGCCAGTAAGTTTTTTGTTGTTTTTTTGTTTTTTATATCTTTATTGGAGTATAATTTCTTTACAATGGTTTGTTAGTTTCTGCTTTATAACAAAGTGAATCAGTTATACATATACATATGTTCCCATATCTCTTCCCTCTTGTGTCTCCCTCCCTCCCACCCTCCCTATCCCACCCCTCTAGGTGGTCACAAAGCACCAAGCTGATCTCCCTAAGCCACTCAGTTTTGAGGTGGTTTGTAATACAGCAAAAGCTAATCTATACTATAATACGATTTGGTCAAGTGGGTTTATCCTTAAGAATGCAAGGTTGGTTCAGTATCAGCCAATCAATTCATGTGATTCACTGTATTAGTTAAATAAAAGGAGAAAATCATATCATCATTCTTTTTAGATAGAAGAGATAAAAAGCATCCCATGAGGTTCAAAATCTATTGGGTAGGGTAAATTTTATAAAACTAGATCCAAATAATAACTATCTTTCCTTGATAAAGGCTATATACCAAAAATACATGGCACATGTATACACTAACAAAAATTATACTACTAATTTTTTTTAAAAATTAGCATTTCCTTTAAGGAGAGAATTGAGATGAAGATTTCTAACATTACTGGCCTATTGGAACCGACCTTTTTGGAGCTGTGTATTGAGAGAAATAGAAAGAGAGAAGGTTTAGAAGAATATAGATAAAAATGTCATATTTATAGATTGTTTTGATTATGTGTTTCATTGGAAATACAGGAAAATCAATAAACTATTAAATCTAAGAAAAGAGCTCAACATAGGGACTGCAAAAAAATTAATACACCAAAATCAATTGTGTTCCTCCATAGCATCAATATCTAGATACAATACAAGATGAATTTACCACAGTAACAAAACATATAGAGAGTATGGGGTTTCACCTAATAAATTATGCAGAAAATCTTCATAATGAAAACTTTATTAGAGGACACATGAGTAAAAGAAATTTATATCACAGGTATGGATGAGATGACTTACTATAATAATATAAATATCCTATATTAATATATAAAATTAAATGCAACTGTAATAAAAGGCCAAGCCCTTTTTTTTTTTTTTTTTGAGGGACAGCATAAAAAAGTGATTCTAAAATGTATCTGGGGTACTTCCCTGGTGGTGCAGTGGTTGAGAATCCGCCTGCCATGGAGGGAACATGGGTTCAATCCCTGGTCCAGGAAGATCCCACATGCCACGGAGCAACTAAGCTGGTGCACCACAACTGCTGAGCCTGCACTCTAGAGCCCACGAGCCACAACTGCTGAAGCCCACGAGCCTGGAGCCTGTGCTCTGCAACAAGGGAAGCCACTGCAATGAGAAGCCTGTGCACCACAACAAAGAGTAGCCTCCTGCCCCACCCCTCGCTGCAACTAGACAAAGCTCACACGCAGCAATGAAGACCCAATGCAGCCAAAAAAAAAAAAAGAAAAAAAAAAAGAGCAGATTGCTCTATCTCCTATAAAAAAATTAAAATAAAATAAAGTAAAATAATATGTATCTGGAAGAATAAAGTTCTCCATACAGCTAAGGTAGTTTTGAAAAATAAGCTCAAAATGGAGAATGTGCCCTACACATTAAGATATATTGGGAAGTCATGATAGATAAGAACTGTGTGATGCCCTTGGAAGAAACAGCAAATAAGAAAACAAATCAAACAGGTGGCCTAGAAATAGAGCTATATACAGATAGAAAGTTGGCACATGAAAGAGATGGAATCATAGTCCAATGGAGGAAGCTAAATTACAGCTTTTGGGGAAACAGTCTCATTTTAAAAAGAGAGATGAGACTGGATCTTAACCTAGTGATATCACTTATGTTGTACCCAGTCCTATATAGCTCACCTAATCTTCACAAAAAAATCCACAAGGCATAAACTATTATCCTCATTTTACAGATGGAAAAACTGAAGTATGAGAGATAAAATGACTAGCCTAAGAAGTACATGGTGGAGCTGGAACTTAAACCCCACAGAAATCATTCTATTAACCATTATGTTATATAATTCCACCTAATGTACAAAACTAAAATACAATAGTTTTAATATTTAAATGTGAAAAATAAAATCTAGAGAGAATAAAAGAAATTGCAAGGTAATATATTTGTGATTTCAGGGTAAGAGATGAAATAGATCTTTGAAAAATAAAGAAGCATACATTGTATGAAGCAAAAGTGATGAATTTAACTATATTAAAATTATAAATTTATTAATATAAAAAATCTGATTTAAAAGAATAGGCAGAAGAGCTGAATAGACATTTTTCCAAAGAAAACATACAGATGGCCAACAGGCACATGAAAAGATGCTCAACATCACTAGCCATCAGGGAAATGCAAATCAAAACAACAATGAGAGATCACCTCACACATGTCAGAATGGCTATCATAAAAAAGAACAAAACTAACAAGCCTTGGCGAGGATGTGGAGAAAAGGGAACCCTGGTACACTGTTGGTGGGAATGTTAACTGATGTAGCCACTAGAGGGGTGGGATAGGGAGGGTGCAAGGGAGACACACGAGGAAGAAGATATGGGGACATATGTATATGTATAGCTGACTCACTTTGTTATAAAGCAGAAACTAACACACCATTGTAAAGCAACTATACTCCAATAAAGATGTTAATAAAAACAAAAACAAAACAGAACAACCATATAATCCAGTAATTCCACTCCTGGGTATATATCTGAAGAAAACAGAAACACTGATTTGAAAAGATGCATGCACCCACATCCAGTGTTTATAACAGCATTGTTTACAATAGCCAAGATATGGAAGCAACCTAAGTGTCCATCAACAGATGAATGAACAAAGAATACGTGCCATATGTACACAATGGAACACTGCTCAGCCATAAAAAATGATTAAATTGTGCCATTTACAACAACATAGATGGACCTGGAGGGTATTATGCTTAGTGAAATAAGTCAGACAAAGACAAATACTGTAATGATATCACTTATAAGTAGAATCTAAAAAATAAGACGAATGAATACAACAAAACAGAAAGAGATTCACAGATATAGAAAACAATTTAGTGGTTACCAGTGGGGAGAGGGAAGCGAGAGGGGCAAGATACACACTGGGAACTAGGAAGTGCAGACAACTATGTATAAAATAAATGAGATACAAGGATATATTGTAGGGCATGGGGAATATAGCCAATATTTTATAGTAACTTTCAATGGAGCATAATCTATAAAAATATTGAATCACCATGTTGTACACCTGAAATTAACATAATATTGTAAATCAATTATACTTTAATAAAAAATTAGAAATGTATGTACAATAAAGGATACCAAAGTCAGACTGAAAAACAGTTGATGGGTAGAAGACATATACATTATCTAAAACCCAACAAAGGACTCAACATCTGAATACAAAAACTTCTACATCTCTAAAGACACACAATACTCAATAGAAAAATGAGCGAAGGTCATGATAGGCAATTCATAGAATGGAAAACATGAATAGCAAGAAAGTATATGAAGACCTAACTTTTCTAGAATCAGAGCAATGCAGAATTAAAACACCTTACTTCATATGAATCCACACATGCCAAATTTCCAGAAGTTAAAATGCAAATTATGCTGTGGAGCAACTCCGCCTGCGCACCACAACTACTGAGCCTGCGCTCTAGAGCCTGGGACCCACAGCTACTGAGCCCGCACGCCTAGAGCCTGTGCTCCGCAACAAGAGAAGCCACTGCAATGAGAAGCCTGCGCACCGCAACGAAGAGTAGACCCCGCTCGCTGCAACTAGAGAGAGCCTGAGTGTAGCAACGAAGACCCAATGCAGCCAAAAATAAACTAATTAATTTTTAAAAATGCAGATTAACAGCGTGTGGTGACAAAGGATATGGCAAGAGAGAAATTCCAAGTATTGCTGGTGAGGGGAAAATGGTACAGCTATTCTGGGGAGCAATCTGTGAAATAAGGCATATATATGACTTCTACCTCAGCCATTCCACAGCTGCAGTGTTACTCTGCACTGTTACTCAAGGGGACATGTGGAAAGAGTGTATTAATGCCTATGGTGGACATAAAGTGTTGAAAATAGCCTAAGTATGTATCACCAGGGTAACGGATAAGCAAAATATGGTATTAACATATGGTGGAATATTAGACAGTGGCCAGAAGCAATAATTTCTATGGAGCAACACAGACAAATTTTAAAACAATAATTTTGTGTAGAAAAAATAAAAGAATAGGATGTGATTTTTAGTCGATACTACTTTTGCAAAAATTAGAAAATACAAAACAATTCGGTATTTCAAATAGATACACATGTTTAAAATAACTATGAAAGGTGAGTTGGGAAATTACATATTAAATGGCCCAAATGGTGCTATATAGGGGAAAATAAAGGAAATAAATCTGGCAGAGGAACGTCGGGGCCAAAACCAATCTTAAAAGTATTAGAAAATAGAGTGACCGTACACACTGATGATAGAGTGACATGAACTGAGGCATATGGTCCCTTTTGAGTAAATGCCTTAAATACAAACTAAAAAAATAATGTCATAAGATTTACAAGTACTATAAAAATATTTAGCATTATTGCAGTAGATAGTAGAAATATATAACCTTTCAACTTAAATAAAAACAAGACTGATGAAATTTGTTCCCATGTCATCCATGCTAAGGAAGAAATAATAAATCAGCTTTTAAGATAGAATTTTTTACATGAGAGATAAAAAAACAAACAAAAAGAAACCCTAACTGTTTATCCCATGAAGGGAGAAAAAAACAATTTGAAAAGTCAGAGTAGAACTCTCTGAGGATAATATTTAACATCAATTTTTGTAAAACAGAATTTTAAGAAGCTGGTTTTGAATTGTTTATAGTTTCTAATTAGCATGCTGAGGAAATACAGGGTCCATCTTAATCCAGAAGCAAATAAAAAGTTCTGACTCTTAAAATTCTAGGCTCTAGAGTAGGTGCGTGCTGGTGTGCTGGTGTGTATGTGTGCACATTTGCTGTGTGTTTTCAATAAACTCAAGAGTACATAAGGGTGTATGTTATTACATTGTAACAATTCTTGAGCAAGTCTATCTGAAGGTCAGTAGCAAACAAGTAGATGCCGCTTGGGTGGCCCCCCAAACTCTCAGGTAATGCGCAGATCTGGCTTGGCAATCATGTTCTGCTTTTAGACATAATACATTTTTATGTTCTTGTTAGCATTGAAAGACTAACTTGAATATTCTGCAACTGATGAAATGGACAACAGAGCAGTAACCTAGAGTTTACAAGTATTGGGGGCAGTAAAACTTTAGTTCTAGATTTAACTTGGATTTTAGTCCTAATTTAACTTGGATTTTCTACAACGCAGTTTTTTTCTATAAACTGGAGGTATATACCACCATAATCCTAAAAGACCTGTGACTTTGGGCTTCAGGGGTCTAAGCCTTCTCTCTGAGTGACTGAAAGGTACAACTGGATATTAGACCTGTCTAAAAATTGTCCTTTTCTGTCCTCATATACAAGGGTTCAGCTTGATTTTTGGATAGCTGTCATTAAAAAAAAAAAAAAATGTGCAAAGAGCTAATGCCTTTTGCTACAAGACAAAACCATTTCTCCTAGACATGCAGTAATAGGAGGCAATGCCATGTGTTGGAAGCATGCACATATTTTATGATAGATATTAATCTGGAGGTTAACAGCTAGGTGCTCTGGTTGAAGTAGTTTATTTCAAACATGCATATAATGTTAACCCACTTTGTAACAAAGCCTTCAACATTTCATATGCAAATTCGTTTTTCTTTCTAGTTTAAGCCCAAGGAAATCCCTATAAGTCTTGTCTCCAAAGAGTAAATATAAAGAATTCATAAGATTAAAGAGTTCTTATCAATTGTATAAAAAACCAGAAATGTACTAACTAGACAAAAATGTAGACGTCTAAGAGAACGTCCAACAAATAGAAAAGTAGAGGACTGCACTGAGATTGCAATCCTGAGAAAAATACATTATTTCTAAATGAAAAAGTAAAAGGAGATAGTATAAATTAAAGCCAGAAGAAAAATTTTAAATCTACAAAAATACGAGTCAATACAAAGTTAAAAAACCATGAATTTTACTATATACCCAAAGGCTTCACAAAAGATCTCATGAATATCACAAATTAAAATAAAACAAACAAAAGCCAGAAATATTGTTTTCCCCAAATTGTACTACTACCTGCCTATTGCTTCAGTGGTAAGAAGAAAAATTATCTTCAAATAGTTAAATTGTATACCTACTTATATTTTAACTCTTAGGTGGATCTTGTTATATAATATATATGATCTCTAAAGAAAACTTGTTGATTATTTTGGCATCTGTTAGGAAATTCCTATTTAATTAGATAAATCTCCTTAGATAACTCTTAAATAAAAATAGATGCAAATACAGCATGTTTCATATCATTCATTTTAGACCTCTAAGAGTTGGAAAAGCTCAACCTGGAGAAGAAACTAGTTTTATTGAGGCAAGAAACTACTTTCCAGTTTAGAAGAGGAGGGATTATCCCATTTCTGTAGAGGAAGCAATCAGGAAGATACAAAAAGAATGATCCTTGCTAAGGCCAGAACTACTGTGCATATTGTACCAGATCTTGTAAAAACAGCCACTGTGCTGGCACTCACAGGCCCGGGTCATGGTGTGTTCAACAATAAAACTTTGTTCCAAAGGATGGAACTCCTTTGGGCCAAAAAGCTTTCACCTGCATTATTCCATTAACCTCACTGTTTTGTTATGGGAAATGCGTTTATTTTTTGAAATGACATTGAAATATATCCTTAAAAGAACACTTTAGGTCTCAACAAGATTCTCTTCTCTTTCAGCCAACACATTACCTTTTAGAAATCAACAGTCTACTTCTTTCTTTAAATCATCACATTTCAAAGCTGTAGCAGCTAATAAATGTTAATGTAAGTTTTCCAAAACTGCAATCTCCCTAAATTTCTATGCTGTCTTCTTTATCCTGTCTTTTCAAGGTAAAGGTATCTTTCCAGTTTTCTTAGCATTATCAGGATTATGGATTTTGTTCATTGTTAAAGTTCGTTATTTATGGACATAAGTTAATGTAAATGCAAAAATATCTCGTATTCTTCACAAGCTGGCTGACTTAAATCACTCGCTCTTAAAACAACTTTACTGCTCTCCAATCTGTTCAAATGCACAGAAATATAAATTCAGGATGATGTGGCTTTTCTGCAATGCTTTCTTTTCAGGCTGCAGTCTACATGACAGCGTTATATTTTATCCTTGCTGCTGTTGTTGTTCAATCTATAAAATCTCTCTTGAAGACCCCCAAAACAGCTTGTAATTTAAACTTTTACTTTTGGTGACTCACTGTTTTCAAATTGCCATCTCTGACCATATCCCCCTTCCAGGGGAATTTATGCAGACTTTTTTTTTTTCCTTCTACATACTGATTTATGCTAACCTGAACAATTTACCACTTCTACATCCATGTAGTAGCTCAAATAAAATGAGTTCCTGTGTTAATCCCACAGTAAACCTCGGTAATTCTCACATCACAGGAGTTGTAAACGTTTGTTAACAGAAAAAGAATGTTTTTCCCAAAATAGCTACATAACTCTTAAGAGTACTCAAATTCCTAAATAATCCTTTTTACAAGACTCCCGCCAACTTTATTTTGATACGTTAAACATGTGGAGCCTATTTTAAAAGGTATTTAACAGTGACTTCATCAAAACAGCTTCCTAGTTGTTCTCATAATGTCTTTTTTCTAAAGTTTTCAAACTGTTTTTAAGCCAACTTGAATAGTGATGAATGTGAGCCGCTATCAAAACGCTTAAGAAGCATTCTGCCAAACAGGATGGGCAAAAATGTTCTAGATCTGCTCAATCTGACATTAGAGGTCATGCAACTTGAAAAATGAAATAACTATTTCCAACACTCATTGAGCCCTTCATTTTAAAAATAACTTCAGGGCTATTTCCACACTCTACATTTAATAATACACTTTTTTAAAAAGGATGCTAGGCTCGGTGAAATCAAACTGATCTGCCACTTAAAGCTGGTGAGTCTATTCTTAATGGGCCTCTGGTAGATGTGGGATAGCAGTTTCACTTAATAACTTCACTAGTAAAAAGAATGACATCCGAAAAGGACTGCTGGGGAAGACAGGGAAGAGAAGACCGGAGTCTCCTGAGAAGAAAAAGAGAAACGATTTAAATAAAGTCGCTAAGGAGGAAGGAGGTGGTGAGAGGCGTAGACAAAAGAGCGAGAAAGATTTAACGAGGAAGTGAAATGGAGCACAGAGGAAGGCAGAAGCTAATGAGGAAACAAATGGGAAAGGTAGTGTTTTCAAACAGGCATGCACCAGGAAGGGACGAGTTACGGCCTGGAGTAGCCCCAGTGCTTTCAGGTGAAAGAGATGCTCGCAGAGAACAGGGACAAGCAGTTTACTTCCAGGCTTTGGAGCAAACTAAAATTTCCTGCCCCGAGCCTCTCCCAGCCTCGGCCGAGCGCGGAGGCGGCGGCTGGGGAAGGGGCCTAGCCAGGAGCCAGGCCCGGCGTCCCGCTCCTCTGGGCTCCGCGGCCGAGGCAAAGAGGCGAGGATTAAGCGGGGAGAGGTCCCGGCCGCAGCTCGGTGGCACCCCGAAAACGGTCCGGGGCTTCGCGAGCCGTTCCCCCTGCGGCGGGGCGCCCAGCGGCCTTGCCTGGGGCGAGGGAGGGAGGCGAGGTCTAGCGCGTCCGCTCGCGGCCGCCGCAGAACCCCTCTGCTACACTCAGCCCAGGCTTCCAACGGAGGCGGACCCTGGCTCAGCCGCCGCTTCCCCCTCGGGGTCTTGGCCACCGCCTCCGCCGCCTCCGGGGCTGTTTACACCGTTGGGCCCCGCACGCCGCCGCCGCCTTCTCTCCACCCTAGCGCCATTGCCGATTCGGCCGCCGCCACCTCCTCCGCCGCAGCCTCGTATCTCTGGAGCATCTTCCAGCCACCGAACCCTCAGAAACAGAGACTCCAGCCGCGCCGGCAGGAAACTCCCCCGCAACTGCCAGGGGGACGAATTGGTCAGAACACCGGCGGCTTTTCCACCATTGAGCAGCAGCCGCTCCGCTCCTTCTGCCTATGCAGACTCTTAACCCATAATTGCTTTACTCTTTACCTCTATTTCTGGGTTCTTAAATTAACTCTTACATCAGTGTTCTTCATTACTCAAATTATTTTTTCTTAGGAACTTTTCCTGGAAGTAAGTTCATGCTATTTTTGACAAGCAAACATTTGACTTCTGAAAGAATTCTTACGAAAATGGGTTTATATCCCAAATGCACCACCAAAAATCTTTGTGACCTTGCATAAACGTCCCTTACCATTTCAGGTGCTATCTTTGCTTGACTCCAAAGGGAACTGATTAAAACTATGAGCATCTAGCTGTTATGCACTTTTGTCTCAGTTTGGTCAATGAAACTCTCAAAAATCCATCAGATTTTCATTATTTTTATCATTAGCCTGTTTGTGTAAAATAAGTTACCATTTGTGGAGCCAGTGTTCTCCTTTATTCCGGCATCCAATCATTGTAAATATTTCTCATGGACACATTCTTAGAAGGCCTATGAATAACCTGGCCTCTTACTGATTCTCCCTTTTGGAGTCTTACTAGCCAGACTTCCCCAATAACTTTCAGAGAGAGTTTTCCCCCTTTCCGGGTCTTCTTTTTGACTTCTATACGCCATAGAACTTTCAAAAGTCATCACACCAATACTAATATTACCACATACCCTCCAAAAAGCTCCAAGCTGTTTATGCCTATTCATTAAGTTAATACTTTATCAAAACTTGTCCAATTGAGTAGTATTAGCACAGATATTTTACACATTTTAGCACAGACGTGCTCTGTTTAAGGCTGACAGATCCATTAGGAATTAACTTTCTGGTACATTTTCCCTCTGACATTTTCCTCATAACTGCGTTTCCTCATAACTGAGCCATCAGTTATCTCTTGCCTATAGAAAGGCAGATAAGAGAAAAGAAAGCTAAGTGAGAAAAGATATGTAAATAGACTAGCACAATATTGGACACATAAATATTCAATAAATGATAGCAAGTATTCTTACCCTTATCCTCACATTAGTTTATATGTATTAAAAACTGATTACTGGACTCAACTCTTACTTCCATTGCTCATTAGATCCTCACAGAAACCTTGGAGGAAGCGAGGTTTTATCCCCATTTTACAGGTTGGGAGACTGTAGCCTAGAGGGCTTAAGTACCTTAACTGAAGTCATATAGTCAAGAAATAAGCCTATATTTGTCACAATCACTTGCCCATGCTTTGACGTGACACCACCACCCATCATTTACCCAGCTTCACCAAGGTACTACTAATTTTTTTACTCTTATTCTCCTCTCTTTGCTTCATACTGCCATTGTCACCAACCCAGTCAAATTCACTTTTAATTTTCCAATGTTAGTGAGGGGAATAGAAGGTGGAAATTGAGGTTAAAGGAGGAAACTTTAATGTTATTCAAGGATGACTTCATCTTAACTTCCAGCCTTCGTCTACCCATTCTCTGCTCCAGTCACACGCAGAGTATTTGCTCTCTCTTCCATAAGTCTTGACTTTTCTTGTCTTTATGCCACTTTTCTTTTCTCCATTTGCAATGAATCTCCCTTTCCCTTGGTTCTTCACCATTTCTTACTCCATACTCTCCATTAAAATTCAAATCTACCTTTAAAGCCCAACTCATATACCAGTTCTGTCCTGCAGTCTCCTGGATCTGCCAAGTCAGAACTAACCACTTGCTCCTCCGTGCTCCTGCAATGGCAATGATGTTAGAAGGGCGAGTGATTTTACAGCTCGCTCACCACCTGTGGGAAATATGTCCTATTTGCCCTTCCACATCCTTTCTCCACCCAACTCTATATGGATGGCTTGCATGGCCTATCTTAGTGTCCTTGCTCTGGCTTCCGTTTGGCTCACCAATGAAGAGTACCAATAGAAGATTGTAGGGAACGAAGGAGGGGAGTGAAGTTAGGGTATTAATTCTTGCCAAATTGCTGGGAGTTGGCTGCATCCCCCAACTAACATACAGTGCTTCTCTGTGGGGCGTCACAGCATCTTTGAGGAGGACTCTCTCTCCAGCAAGGCTTCCTTTCTCTTTCATCTCCTATAAAGTAGCCACACTTTTACTGAACCCAGGGCACTACACTATATCTTGATTCTCTACATTGGGCTCAATTTATCCTTATTGATGTACCCCTGATTTCCTGCTGAGACCCTGTCTGATGAACTTCGTAATATGCTCTTCTAAGCTGTTAATTTTACAAACCACATTATTACACTTATTAGAAGAATGTCTTCAGGATGTGTCAGTAAGCTCTGATTGATGATAATGGTAAACAGCTAGAATTTATGGAACATAAAGTATGCTTTGGTTACTCTCGAGTACATCGTGTGCATTATTCTAATTAATTAAAATCACTATTAGCTAAGCAAGGCACACAGGTGCTAAGAGGTTCCCAGAAGTAACTTGCTCATGGTCACCCCAGTGTCTCAGTAGTGTTTAGGACTCAGATCTGTCCAAAGCCTAAACTTTAAGTTCTAGGTCTAAGCAGTGGCTCTCAAACTTGAGTATGCATCAGCATCACCAAGAGAGCTTGCTGAAACAGGTAGTGGGCCCCACCCCCAGAGTGTCCGAGTCTGTAGGTCTGGAGCAGGGCCCAAGACTTTCACTTCTAAAAATTCCTACGTGCAGCTGATGTGCTGGTCTGGGTACCAGACTTTGAGAACCACTAGTCCAGGCATTTTAGGTCCAGAATTTCAGGTGTTAGAATAATTTTCTGGTGATAAATTGTCAGAAAAAAAAAAAAAAGCACTGCATTTTCCTGTTTGTAAGGAGGTAATACATTCAAAATTAAAGAGTCAATAATGGGGCTAAGTATTTAAGAAAGAAGAGTTATTCTTCAGGAAGATGGGAGGAGATGGACATTCTAAGGACAGGAATGCCCTTTCAGGAAACTTGCAGAGGGAAAAGAAAAATAACATAGTAAGATTCTGCTATCCAGTGTTCACAGAACATGAGTGGGATACCCTTGACTGTAAAATGGGAAGCCAACTTTTGCTCACCATATACACACCTTATTCAGTACAAATGTTTATTAAGAATCTCCAAAAGCTAGACACTAGGCATCAGGGCTACACTGATAGAGCAGATAAAGTGCCTGGCCTCAGGGAGCTTGTGCTTCAGAGGATGTACATCAGCTAGATAGACTGAATGATGGATACTATATTGGGTTCACACTTCGTCTCAAGAAAAAAATATATCCATAGACGTGATCCAGGAGTCAAATGGCAAAAGACCTAGCCTCAAAGTGAGTGTTAATTTCATTAAATGGTAGGTAAAAATTATTTTATATGCCGAGATAGGCTCTGCTTAAAAGACACACTATTCCTCCAAACGTATTATACAAGCCAGCTTATGAACCTGTGACTTTTTCTAGGAGAAATGTTGCCTTCTTTCCCAAGAAGGGAGCAGTAGGGGTCGGGGTGGAAATAGTTTCATCAGAGGCACAGTCTCACTACTACTGCTCAGCTCCAATTCGCAACCTTCTGAATGGTTTCCAGACTAAGTAATTTAGCAAAGTGATGAAGAAAAAATGGCCCATTAATCTTATGATGCGTGTTATAACTTCACTCTGGGTTTAGCATAGGAAAAATATTATTTGCATTGATTAGAAATATGCTTTATGGCTGCATATATTATTCACTCTGAAGATTCTAAAATTATTAGCTGGGTTGACATGATGAACTGCACAGGAGTACTTCTAGAAGACATCTCAATGTCATCTGTTACTCACATCATATAGGTCTAGGAATCAATATGTATTTTACTCAATATGAGATCTTATTCCAAACACCAAAATATGCCTGTTTTTATTCGATGGTTACCATCATGAAACTACCAGCTAAACATCATTTAGAAAATTCAAAGCAAGTAAATTACTGTATTAACTCTCCAACTATGATTATGACTTTCCTCCACTTACAGCTGAAACTAATATAATGATCTGGTCAGTCTGACTAGGAGGATTTATTCATTAATTTACTCAAATGTTCTGAGGTATATTTTGAAGGACTTAAATTATGGTCTGGTTTGTAGGATCCAACAGTAAGGCTGCAGGTTTATCTCCTACAAGCTCTGTGACCTTGCCCAAGTGACTTAGCATCTCTGAGCCTCACTTTCCTAATCTGTAAAATGGAAACAATAATAGAACCCAAGTTGTAAAGCTGAAGGAAAAAAAGTAATATGGTAATGTATTTTGGCACAAAAGAGCAGTTACGCTGATGGTCATTATTTGTCAATATTGTTGCTAAGATTATTGAAAACCTGTTGTTTGTTAGGTGCTGTTCAACGACTAGAATTTTAAGACTGTTCTTCACCTTTATCCCAGTTTTACCTGCAAAGTTCTGCCATGCACTGGAAAAACATACTGGTATTTCTAGGGAAGGGGACCACTCAGGTGACATTTTTGTTTCACCAGGTAGATAAAGTATACAAAGGTTATAGTGTATCTTTTAAGTCCTTTGGACGTCTAGTTACCTTTCACTAGAATGATTCTAGTAGATCCTGATAGATACCTGAGACAAGGTCAGGTCAGTGATGTTGGTACCTTTTCTGGCTTAAGAGCATAGGGCAGAAACACAGGAAGAGAGGTCTTCCTTTTCCACTCCTGTTACTAAGAACCCTCTTGAATAATGACAATCTGAAACAGATCACTACATTGTTGCATGCTGTAGAATCAAAGCAGTGTACAAAGCAAAGACACTGGCCTCCATTATACGTGCATTTCACTTGAGATTCACTTTTCTAGACCATGGAGAAAGCAGATGTTTCAACACTTTCCAGGTACTGGAATATTACAATCTGGCCATCTCCACCACTGCATGTTTGATCACATTGTTCCCTGCAAATGGAATGCTGTTCCATCAAGGTCAGACTGACCAGTGCAAATACCTGATTTTATCGTACAGTCAGAACCAAATTAACTTACTGAAATTCTGCCCAGCTCAGGGTCTACCTTCTCTGTGCAACCTCCTGTGAGATCCCAAGTTACAAACAACTCTATCTTCTTCAGAAGACATTGTATACTATATAAATAGTAATTTACATATAAATATATGTATATGTCTGTGTATTTCCTTGTTACATTAAGTTATAACTCCTGTGGTTTCTCTTCTTAACTAAACTGGACCCCCTTATCATCACAGTGGCCATGTACATCATTGTACCCTCCAAAACATCCAGAATAATATCATGGATTCAGTATGTAGTTGTTTAATAGAAAACAATTAACTAACCACTGCAGAATACTAGTGTCTCTCAAGGTGTGTTCAGTGGATCATAAATCCTGTGAGACAGTCCATGAAGGAAAAGATTTCAAATAAATTTGGGATCTGTTGTCCACTACATCCCCTTATCAGAGACTCATAATTCACAAGACTCGTGAAAAGCTCTGTAGCAAAGAACTGTTGACTTAGTTTGACCCGGTATTTCTCTTACAAGAGTATCAGTTCTGGGGGTCAAGGACATTTTTCACCTCTAATATAACATCTCTACTGCCTAGTAGAGTGCCTGGCACTTAGTAGACACCTAATAAACATTTGAATAAGTTTCAACATACATTCCCCTTTTAAGCTATAGAAGAAAAACATAGTATATAGTAGATTTTGATTTACTTGGGGAGAATAATAATATGAATAGATAAATTTACACAAATCATTTTAAAGTATATATATTTGATAATACTTTTTTCCACAAATCTACACAACTGCACATTTAGTGGTGACAGTAAACGAACTACATTTGCTTCGGAAAACTTGCTAAGAAGGATGGCTACTAAAAACTACAACTTGAACCCAAAACAATTGATTTAGTTCATTGGTCCCCACTCCTTAGGAGTTTTAATATAGAAGAAAATAGACGCATATATTTCTTTTCTGCCATAATATGACATCATATAAGGAATGCTATTTTATTAGCTAGAAATAAGATTTGCTTTTGTTATTTTAGTACATTTGATCACATAAGAATAATTCTAGATTTTTTCCCCTCCTGTGACTCTCATAGCATCCCCATCTAAAATAGACTTTGGAGATTTAGATCAAATGTCATATCAATTGTCCTAGACTGCTTACTATGTGCTTTCACTATAGATTTTAATGGCAATAGAGAAAGGAGAAGGAAAAGTCAGAGGGAAATGAAACAGGTGTATGCAACACCCCTCTCTACTACCGACATTTCTCAGAATTCTGGGGCAAGTTGCATCTATAAGGGGAAAGTTTTTCACCATGGAACTCACGGTGGTTGAACTTCTCATGAAGAATTTTTTTTTCACTACTGAAGAAAACTATGTTTGATTTTACCATAACTGAAAAGTTCTCCTGTTTCTACTTCTGAGGTTTGCCCTCAAGACTACTGTTTACCTAATGGAAGTCACTCCTATGCATGGAGGAAAAAGTGCACCATTTGAAGGAAAAGCTAAAGGAGTGATATTCAGTTAGCTCCTCATTCCACCAATGAAAACATACACATAGATTTTCCACTTTACACCTCATTTTCCACCTTATTTTCATGATTTTGAAATGAATATGTAGGGTCTGATGAGTTTGTCAATAGTCTATAATTATTAGTGTTATTAAAATAGAATACAAATGATAAGCCATATGTAAAAATGCTGTGGGAATAAACTGCTATACCCCAAATAATACAAATGAGTGAATGGCAGTAAATGCTAAGAGGGATTAACAACATAAAGGATATTAAAAAAATGATGACCGTATTTCATATTTATGTGTCTTTTTCTCTCTCACTCTTTTTTTTTTTTCTTTTTTTTTTTTTTTTGTGGTACGCGGGCCACTCACTGTTGTGGCCTCTCCCGTTGCGGAGCACAGGCTCCGGACGTGCAGGCTCAGCGGCCACGGCTCACGGGCCCAGCCACTCCGCGGCATGTGGGATCTTCCCGGACCGGGGCACGAACCCACGTCCCCTGCATCGGCCGGCAGACACTCAACCACTGCGCCACCAGGGAAGCCCTTCTCTCTCACTCTTACTCCACTCCTAAATAACTAAGAGAATATGCTCACAAATGGTAAGCATGTTTTGGATGTTCGATGTGTGTTTGTGGGAAAGAACAAAAAAAAAAACTGCCTCAATTAGGTCAAATATCATACAAGAGATGAATGAGATTAGAGATGGGATTGGTATTTGTGTTAGTTACTCAATAGCTAACCAATCACGGATATGACAGTGTAGTGCAATATGCAAATATACTTTTAAACAACTTCTCTTAAGTTATCTACTGTCTGTAAAGACAATCACACTCAACTGCTCTGCACTTAACCCCAGAGCTTCTGAGTTAGAATCTCTTAGAAATAGGTACACGTTTCATTGCTTTGGCAACATTTACATGGCTCTGCATCAGGCAATACAACTGCTAAGACCACACTCTGGGAATTCAGGAAAGGCCAGTGTCCAGTTCTGGTCGTTCTACCACCCAACTGTGATCTACGGTAAATTCCTGATAAAAAAAAAAAGAAAAAAGAAAAACCCTGAAGATGCTGAAACAGTATTTCCTACTTCACAGGGTCGTCATGGGGATAAAAGGTCAGTAGGATAAAGTGCCTCTCACCCAGGAAACTTTGATAAATGCTACTGATGCTACCGTCCATCATCATCATGACCGATCAAGAACATATTGCCACATGGAAATTCAACATTCCCTCATGGAAATTCAACATTCCCTGGGCCATTCACAACTTTCCTTTAAAGGACTCATATTCTATGTGGGGTCTTAACACCTTCAAATAACAGAAAATACAAGTCTTTACGCCTTTTTTTCTGTAGCTAATTTTGGCATCTTTCACCTCTGTCCACTTAACTGTTGGTTTAGCACATTCTTGTCACACAAAGAAGCTACTTCCCAAAGAGAGGAGCAATGTGTCAAGTGACAAAGACATTGAGTGAAGTCTTTCACATCCTAGATTGCCCACGGTACAGCTCAGCTGGTCTCTGGGTTGGAAGGCCTGGGTCTACTTTGCTCGTCTGTTACAGGGGAAGGGACATGGTCCTTAGCATGTGGTCTGTGAAACAGAAGCAGCTGCGGGTAGAATTATAACACAAGCAGAACTGGCTTCAATTCTTCCTTCTTAGGTCTTTTTCTTCTTGTTCAGCTGTTCAAGGAACTTGCCTGCCCTCTGTCCCTGCCAGGACGATGTTACGTCTGCCTGGATAAGTAGGTCACCATTGTATATCAGGAAAGGTCTTATTTGTAATCATCAGGAACCAGATACGGCTAATTTGAGCAGAAAAGGAAACTTTTGGAAGTTTATGGTTAGGCCTCAGTAACTAGAAGCAGACGAAACAACCGAAAGCCAAGGCTATGCTATTGCAATTATAGGATCAGGCCAAAGTGATGTTGTAAGTCCTAGCTGGCCTTGCTACCAAGCAGCAACAGGAAACAGGAGGTTGACCCAGCACTGCTGGCCTTGCTTCTTTACATCATTTATTTGTAATTCAAAATCCAAGAGAGGGCTGCAGTTGGCCAACCCGAGGTCGCCCGACTGCTTTCCATCTGTAAGGGAGACTGAGCATGTGAGTAAACAGTGTATCTGACATGTTCAGCTTGTATAACGAGAGGAAGGCTCTGTTTCTCACCAAGACCCACAAAGTGGAAAATTCCCCAGAGAAAGGAATTTCAGATCAGATGCTTGGAAAGTTAAAAACAACAACAACAAACAAATGCAGATGTGGAATTAAAGACATGGAGTCATTAGAACCTATATGTGGAGTGATTCAGACCTGAGTTCACATCTGGAGCAAGCTACTCAATCTTGCTGAGCTTCAATTTTCTCTAAAGGAAACAACATGGAAGATGATATCCACATGTAACTTCTGGTACACATGAAGGAGGGTAGTACAGTACATGATGCCTGGCACATCCTATGCATTTTCTAAAACTACTAGTAGTACTATTATTATTGTTACTTATTATAAAATTTATTGTAGAAATTAACAGGGACAGTATTAATAAATGTTAATATAGTGCTAAGTGTCACATTTATGATCTCAACTCATTATTTGTTGATTCAACAAACATTCCACATATCAGAAAATAACCTGTTAGTGTATATATATATATATATATATATATTTTTTTTTTTTTTTTTTACAGAAGAAAAGAAACCCTGAGGCTTAGAAAGTGTAAACAATGTACCAAAAGTCACTCATTTAAGAGGTAATGGAATATTATTCAGCCTTAAAAAAACGAAGGAGATCCTTTCATTTGTGACAATATAGATGAAACAGGAGTGCATTATGCTGATGAAATAAGCCAGACAGGATAAATACGAATGATATCATTTATATATGGAATCTAAAAAGAAAAAAAGCCACACTCATAGAAACAGAGTAGAAAACTGGTTGCCAGGGGCTGGGGTGTGGGTGGCGAAAAGAGGGGAGGACTGGTAAAAGGGTACAAACTTTCAGCTGCAGCATGAATAAGGTCTGAGGATCTACTGTATAACATAGTTACTACAGTCAATAACACTGTATTGTATAACTAACATTTTCTGAGAGAATAGAACTTAAGTGTTCTCACCAAAAAAAGAAAAAAAGGAAAAAGTGTCATGAGCTGTTAGATGTATTAATTAACGTGATGGGAAGGATCCTTCTGCAACGCATATGTATATCAAATCATCATGATATACTCTTTGACTACCTTACAATTTTGTCAATTATACCTCGATAAAACAGGAAAAAAAGAGGTAATAAAGATGAGATTCCAATCCAGGATTATCTAGCTCAAAAAACTACACTCTTAACCATTACAATATAGTATCCATCCATATGTTGTAACTGTAAAATGCTTAACACAAACGAAACGTTAAATAAATGGTATTTATTCTAACTCTAATGCTTACTAGATATTAGTTATGTGGTATGCTTTACTTCTAACTACAAGGGTATAAGGTGCAAATTCTTGCTACAGAACATAAAAGCCCCTGTGGTACCCTGTACGATAAACACAGTACCTGTAAATCTCTCATCTCTCAACCCAGAGTCTCCTCAAGTTGGAGGTCTTTACCCCCTTTATAATGTGGGAATAATGCCTTTCCCACATTTGCACTGGGCATGAAAATCCATACTTCCAGGTGTACACTGAACCTCCACTTAGCTCCTCGTCACCTTGGAATCACCAGACCAAAGATCATTTATTCCATTAATATAAATGATGTAGGGATAGAAGTACAGAATATACAGAGAGTGTTGGAGGAATCCAAACAAGTCCTCCACTCTCAAAACAAATTTTAGAGTTCCAAAAGTAAAGAGCAATGTTTGGAAATAAAACTAAAAATGAAACTAACATCTACAATTAGCCAACTATTTATTATGGGCCAGGCTACTTACTAGGCACTTGATAAACATTACAGCTCATCTTCCTGCAGTCCTTCATAGCATATAATATTGTTTCTATTATATAGAGAAGAAAATTGTATCTAAGCAGGTTAGTGATTAGCCCAAGACCACAGGGCTAGGCTGTAAGAAAAGAAGGCCAACTTTCAGTGGTCAAAATGGTGATGGATGTTACAACTAGAAGATTATGGCTAATCAAATAAAAATATTCAAAACGGTCCTAATGTATTATGAGGATTTCTTTAGAATAACTTGGGTGCCTTAGTGAATACAGTAGTGGTAGGCACTACAGTCTCTTTAATTTGCTAATCATACAAATCTACTTTAATATTCTTGGCGACAAGGAGCTAACTACTGATAAGACAGCTTCTTCAGTTTGGGGGCTACTCCAGGGTGAAATGCCGGAACGTCTTACTGCCTGCAACGTTACCTAGTTCTACCAGGGGGAATAAAGCAGAACAAGTAGCCACTGTTCTTGACAAATGGATACAGTTTCAGTTTTTCAAACTATGAGTGTCAGATTCATTCATTGTATCAGACAGATCTGTCAAATGGCTTTGTCCATTTACTAATGGATGGCACACTGCAGACACACGTTGGGTCAAAGGACTCAATGTCACCTCATTGATACTGTCATCAATATAATTTGTATTGGCATTTTGTCTCACCCTGACTTTAAGGACTATGTGGGGAGATCCAAGTCTCCAGACCATGGACTGATCACCTCTGCTTGACACAGTATTCTCTGCTCATTTCCAGAGGGGACCAAGGATGAGCTCTTGTACTTCTGAGTCTATTCACCCTACCTGGCAACACACACTAGCTGGGCTGATTGGATCAAGCAGGAGCCCCAGAGTTTAAATTTCCAGCTGCATTGGAGGAAACAGAGGCTATGCCCCAATCCCATAACCCCTCACTTCTTACTGCTAGCCTATCCTAGGCTGTTCTTGCTGATAGGAGTACTTCATGCTAAAAATTAATTTTGCTTACCTGATGGCAGTCACGCAACCTCAAATGCCATTTTTATAAATAAGGCAACCACCAATGGAGTGTGATTTAGGGTTTTTTCTTCTGTAGACCCTGCCTACCCTATAAAATCTCCCATTACTGCATCATGGAGACGATAATCCCTTTCCGAGGGAATAGATTCTTTCCAACCATAAGATGAAATAAGAACCTACATTTCCATACTGCCCAAAAGGAAATACATTGATTACAAAATGCAGGAGAATGACTGATTTTCCACATTTGTTGTGTTCATTAAAGGGTTTTTGAATAGACTTGACAGTATTAAAGAAGCTCAACACACACAAAATAAAAATTAATAAATGAAGAGAAAAAAATTGCATTTACAACAAACAACAAAATAAACACATTGATATATAAAAGGTTGTTATACATCGATGAAAAATGGATGCCATAAAGTCACAAACTAAAAAGTATTAACAGCCAATAAAGATATGAAAATATGTTCAACCTTGCTATTATTAATCAAAGAAATACAAATAAAATAATTCAGGTGTCATATTTTACTGACTAGAATGACAAAGTTTTAAAAAACTTGATAATACTGGTATTGATATTGATAATACTGGTACTGATGAGTGTGTGTAAGAAACCACATTGGATGTTAAATTCTTGGTAGAAATAAAAAGCACGGTAACCTTTCTGGAAGACAATATGTCAGTATGTACCAGAACTGACAACCAGCCATTTAAGTTCTAGAAGTCCATTCTAAGGAAATAAACAAATGCTCAAAGACATATGAACAAGGATGCTTGTCTCACTGTTTATCAGAGCAAAACAGAAATAATCTAAATGTTGAACAGTAGGGACTGGTTAAATAAATAACAGAATGCTGTTCAACCATTAAAAATGATGCTGCAGATTTTTATTAGGTGATGAGTAATCATACTTATATTACTAAATAAAAATGTTATAGAACTGTTTTGTAGTTTGATATAATAATTAAAGGTATTTTATACTTGCATTGTATTTATATGCACACCGTCACAAAAAAGTTTCAAAAGATACCCTAAAAAATGTTACAGAGATGATTTATCAGAAATGGGATTTTGAGTTATTTTTCCTTTTTTCTTTAAATCCTTTCAATTTTGGAGTTTCTGCAATGAGCCTGTATTATTTGTACAATTAAAAATATTTAAATTTACAACAAAAGGATCTAAATTCCTCAGGTTTTCCATTTATTTTCACCGTGGCTCAGGGTATTTGTGTAAAAAAAAAAATTTCAGCTTATTTTCTCTTTTGTATCAATCTAAATTTAACACAACGCTGTAAACCAAGTATAGTTCAATAAAAAATAAGTTAATTAAATTTTTAAAAAGATTAATTCCTTCAGAAGAACAAGTACTACACATTCACAAAAAAAGCACCCTTTGAAAGTTTAAATTTTTGAATTTCTTTGCCACTTCCTTAGTTTTGATCATCTTGGACAATATATTTTTAATACTGACTTTTAAAAAGAATTGTGTTTCAGTGTTTGCTATCCTTAGAGAGACAGAAACAGATAAGTACAACTAAATACTTGTTTTTCAAAAGTCTCAAAAGTATAAGGGAAATGAAAGTAATTATATCTTCAAATGATTTTGGGGTATGTTTCTAATTTCATACTTCTGATGCGATTCAAGATTAAAACTGTATTAAGACATTTGAGACATGCCGCATTGGTATTAAATGAATTTAACTTTGTATAAAGTGGCAGAAATATTTTCTTCAGCAAACATACCTGCAGATATAAAATCACAACCATAAATCTACAAAAAAGCAAGCTACTGAATGAAATCTGATTGGTTATTTCCCTGCAGTATGGATCTGCTAATAATTTAATTTACTACTTGCTAACAGAAGCCACAATTTAAATATACATATATATATGTGTGTGTGTATATATCTATCTCTTCAATTTTAAATCATTCATATATATGAACAAGTATACATAAACATATATAACAATTGTTCATATATATATATATATAAACAATTTAAATTAAAGAAAGTACATCTGGTGGCCTATTTTTTCCCCCCAATTTCTAAAGAACACCATATTCTATTCTAGGCAGTGGAATGTCAATCCACCTTAAGGGTTGTTCAATGAGCATATCTGAGAAACCACTGGTTTAGCCAATGATGTACTTATTGAGGGAGGCCATAGTGCCACTGTCAAGAGCTTATCCACAGGAGAGGTAAGAAGGTACTTGTTTGGTTTGTGAAAAGAAGGAGTAGTGAGGAATGGCAGGTAGCTGCAGGCTGATGACACGTGATGTCCATATATATGTAGAACCAACACACCCATAATTGCACCCATTTTCCATACCCAAATCCAAAGTCTTTATATCATTAATCCCAGGCAAAAATGGTAAGATTCATGTGTGTTACTATCCCACGGCTTCAAGATGCCTCTAAACTCATATGAGTATGTCTTAGTTTTATCAGTGGAGGACAAACCAGGCTTCTATCACCAAGCCCCATTCCATAACAGGTAAACCAGTCCAAGACTTCTCTGAGTGCTGCAGGAGAGTCTATGGAAGGGGCGCTCACTCCACTGTGATGCCTAAAATGCCTTTGCACAGAGCAAACATTCCATACATGCTGAGTGAATGAATGAGTGAACTGGTGTCATAAAACAGGCTTATTTCAGGGAAATTCCATTCAACAGGCTGGCATTCCTTCCTACCCATCTTAACTGTTAAGCTTGCCATCAGACAAAAATTTAATTATAAAACGTTAGAGCTGAGGAAATTTTAGAAACTATCTACTCTCCAGAGGTACACAACTTTAATTCAGTGGTAAAAATCACTAGGAGTGATTTAGGAGTCTATCAGACCTGAGTCCAAATTCCACATCTACCATATTTTGGTGAGCAAATAACTACTTCTGAGGCTCTGTTCCATGTATGCATTATGGGATATCATAATAATACATACATTAATTGTATGACTATCAGGGAATGAAATGACACAATCCATTTGCCATGGTCGGCTAAGTAATTTGCACCAAGTAAGCATTCAAGACATTAGCCAATATTCATAGCGGAGAGATGAAAACAAAACTCTGGGACTGATGCCTACCTTAGTGGCCCCAGTGGTCATAATGACTTTCTTTCCATTCAGCCTGCTCTCTTCTCACTAAGACTAAGGAAGAGAAGATGAACAAATTAGGAATAACAATTTGAAAATGGTTTTATACTCCCTGAATGAATGGAATTATAATAAAATGATTCATGAGTTCTGCAGAAATATGATGAGACTTTAGATCTTTATGTTAGTTCTCTACAAAACCAATTGATGGCCCTAAGATGTACCTTCCCACCCAGCCCCATCCTTACCAGGATCAAACATCATTGTAA
The DNA here is from genome assembly GCF_951394435.1 of Stenella coeruleoalba. Taxonomy (NCBI): domain Eukaryota; kingdom Metazoa; phylum Chordata; class Mammalia; order Artiodactyla; family Delphinidae; genus Stenella; species Stenella coeruleoalba. The sequence continues at coordinate 47,361,983 of NC_137163.1, forward strand.
ATGGAAAAGTCAACCACACATAATCAACAAGCTAAGTTACAAGCCAGTGAAGTCTCAGAGCTTTGATAGAGAAAATTCAGATTTATCATTGTAAGTGAAAATAAGATGATATGAAGAACTCAATCTAAAAAATATTACCTGGAGATCTATAATCTCTACAATAGTGCTATAAAAAGTAAAGAGCTAGAAATCTATTTAGATGGTTTTCCTTATAAGAAAGCACTTTCTGTATAACTTTTAATGTACTATTGATGAGAACAATTCAACAAAATTCAAATAAATATCTGCAGATGTCGTACAAGAAGAAAAGAACAGAGTTAGATGTGACAGGGGATAACTGGACTTCAGGATGAGTAAGACCCTATACTTGACCTCAATAAATTAACATGAAATACAGTGGATGAGTCATGTACAGAATGTCAGAATTCTAAAAGGCCAAGCTAAGTACCAAAAGGAACATGTGGGGACTCTTAAGAAGGAAATAAAATATTGGTTAGTTGATTACGAAAAGGCAGAAGGGAGTAGGTTCCCTTTGGCTGCTCTTTGAAGAGATCACTTCCTTTCCCCCCTAGTCCTGAGGCTAGGGTGGCATGGGCAATAGAGGAATGTGGGGACTGAGAATCATTTCTACTCTCACCAGGGTGGCTGGAAGCAGATTTTCTTACCAGGATGTAGTAGTATGCTAATATTTAAGGGTTCTTGAGGTCAGAGAGAAGGGTTTGAATACTCCGGCTCCATCTCTTGCTGTGGGTCAAGTTTCTTACCTTTCCAACACCTCGGCGTCTTTATCTGAAAATTGGGGACGATGATAATGTCTCCCACCTGAGTGTGAGAACTATATGATACAGTGCATACGCAGGGCTAAATCTGGTGCCTGGCAAACAGAAAGTGCTCAGTACGGCAGGCGAGTGTAGTGACAATAAAGGCAAAGATGACGGGGGTAGTGCCGGTGTTGCTTCTGCCCCCAGAACAGGCTCTGACTGGGACAGAGTTAAAGCACCTTTGGGTTCATGGGGGTTTATATACAAGCAACGGTTGATCAATGTGAGCTGGTTGTCCAAATGATTATGTGCAATCTAAGAAAAAAATGGGCCTCGGATCTGCTCAGCTACTTAATAATATTAGCAGCGGTAGTAGTCAAAGAAGCTAAATTTTATTACGTGTTTATATGCCAAACAACGTGCTGAACGTTTTAAAAGGATTTACTCACTTATTACAACGAGGCTATACGCTAGGTCCTGATAATGTTATTCATCTCTTTCAGATGTTGACTGAGCCTCAGACGGGTTACAAAAGCACCTAAGATCCCCTTGTCAGTACATGACGGAAATAAGTTCAAATCCAGCCTGTCTGACTTGTTCTTAATCACTAAGGTATGAAATTAAGCATGTTGCCCTTTGCCTGATTCTCCTTCTGAGGCCTGAATATTTCACTTAGCTCTCTGAGTGCAGAAGAGAGAAAATTCTCTCTCCTTGACCCAACTTGGCATCAATATCCAACTCCCCTTCTCAAAATGGGTTGCTTCAACGAGCAGCAATGAATGCCGGGTCGTGAACCAGTCACCTTGATGACTAAGAGTCAGACATTACGGAAAGAAAATGCTCTGTGACAAACCTACCCTTGTACAGACACAAGACAGAAATGGGGGGACAGGGCAGAAGATAATGGAATAAGGCATAGAAAAACAACAACTGGCATCGTGATAGTAATAATAATAATAGAAGTAGTAGTAGTAGTAATAGTAATAATAATAGACTTTACTATGCTCTAGGCATTGTATTAAGTGCTTGGTGTAAGTGACTTCATTTTAACATTGAAAACAAGTCTATGGGGATGAAATATTATTAACATCATTTTATAGGCAGGAGTACTGCGGTTCAGGTAATCAGGTAAATTGCCCAAGCTCATATGGTTAGCAAGTGGAAAGCAGAGATTTGAACCAGCACCTACACTCCTAACCATTATGCTATAACCATTATGCTGAAGACATAAGAATTCCAATGGTCTTTCCCCATAACCCACTCCTGCACTCCAGACTTAAATAGTCCAAGATCAAGAGAGAGCAAGCTTGGAGTTGCCACTCTTCAGTGAGTGTCAATCATTTCAAAACAGTGTATTTGCTAACAAGATGCAGTTCCTGTGATAATCTTCTAAACCAGCTATCAAGAAACAGGAAGCAAAGATTCAAGTAACAGTATGTTCCTACTTACGAGGAAGGTGGGACAGCACAGTTGACACTGGGCTTAACTGTTCTGGAAAACGTGGTCCCAGTAGGCATACACGCTGGTACATTTTCCCCACCTACCAAATACAAAAGAAGTATTTCATTTCCATGTTGCTCTTCAAAGTTCCACCTCATTCGTGCCTGTCATTCATCCTCTGGCCTCTTCCTGTCTCCATTTCTGTACAGAAAGGTGCTGAGTCTCTGCTCTCGGATACGAAAAGGGTGTGTTAGGAGAGGGAGCCATGGTACCTCGATGTCTTTTTTTTTTCATCTTAATTCTATTATGCCAACTCCACTGAACTTAATTAGAGTGAATACAGAATTACACAATTACCCTCTGTTCTAGTCTTCAGATGTTATATTTTGATAAAATTTACGACATGCTGCTCTCCCCCTGAACACCAGATGAACACTAGAAATGCATGTGTGTTGACATAAAATCTGTTATAATTACAATTCAAGTATAGCTTACATAATGATAGTGTTAACATAAAATTATAGATGTGTAGAGACAACGTGGTCATGCATTTTTTAGTATAAGTACATGCTTAGACCAATATCTGTTAGCGGAATGAAGATGGAAGAGAATTTTGGTTAAGCCACAAAGGCTGTTTAAGGAGTTGCAGATAGCTAAGGGGAACTCAAAGACCAGTAAGATATTTCCCCTGCCATGTTTGCAATTGCAAAGTGAAGGGAAGATATGAAAGCAAGTACCCCTATGGAAATTACAAGACAAGTACATTTTTTTCCTTGAGTACCTGGGTAAATGCTTAAATTCTAATGTATATCAGTGATGCAAATTTTCAACTGAGTTTGATAAATCATGAAATAATAATTATACATATATGTATATAAAACGGCATGGAACTAGACAGTTCAGAATTACTTCTAATTAAAGAGGTACCCTATGACAACTAACTTAAACCTTACAAAATATGGTTCCAAGTACCCTATCAGAGTGAAAAGCAGGAGACTGAAAGGTTTAGTGTAAATGTTTGTAGTCATGGTGTCTTAACTAAAACTACTGTGTCACAAATACTATTAAAATAATTGTGACATTTTATTCACTTTTACTGCAAACAACAAAACAAACTATAGGTATTTTTTCATTTCAGGTAATTATTTTAGCTAACAGTTATTAAATGTTTTGAGAAGACAGAATGCTAATTGCATTACTTCATTTTATCTGTAAAATAGCGCTTCCATGTAATTATTCTTAACATCTCCATTGTATTAAAGTGTATCTCTAGTTTAGACCTTTCTTCAGAACTGCAGACTTGTGTATCCAACTGTGTACTCAGCATCTCTACTTGGATGTCACGAAAACATCTCAAATCTTATACCTCCAAAACTGGTCTTTAATCCCCCAAACATGCTCTACCCCAAACGTTTTCCATCTTAGGTGACAGTAACCACACCTTTCCAGTTCCCCAGGCCCTAAATCTCGAATCCACCCTTGACCCCCTCTTCCTTTCCATTCTTGCATTCAATCTACCACGAAATGCTGTCACAACCTTCCCAATGTGCCACTTCTGAGAATTACCAGCCGCTAGCAGCCTGGTGCAGGCCAACAACATAGACCTTGAGGATCCTGTAGTCGCCTCCTGAGATTCTCCCTGACTCCACTCTCTCCCCACATCCTCAACACCACAGATAGAGTTATGCTTTTCAAACAAGAGACAGTTCATGCCACACCTCGGCTAAAATCCTGCCCCTGGCTGCCTACATTTAGAGTAAAAGACACAATGCATGTGATGGCCTCCCAGGACTCACCCAATCCATCCCATCACATATCCGACCTCCAGCCCTCCTGCTGTCTCTTCCTCCCCACTGACTAAGTCAGCCAGGGTGGCCTCCTTGATATTCCTCCAAGCTGCCCGGCATATTTCTGCCTTAGAGTTTTGGGACTGGTTATTCTTGCTCCCAGGGAGTGGTCTCCCCATCATACATTCTGACAACTCCCTCACTTCAAGTCTTTGCTCAAATGTCAACTTATAAAATCCACCCTGACTACCCTATTTAAAATCAGAACCTACCTGTACACTCCTCCAGCACTCCCAACCCAAGCCTCTTCAGTGAGCTTCACATCCTTTTCCTTATCCCGTAGCGCCCATCAACCTGTGACAAAGCATAGAATTTATTTATAACATCCGTTTCCACACGAGAGTGTAAGGAGGGAGAAAGCATGCAAGAAGGAGCACGCAGGCAAAGGCTCTTGTCTCATTTATTCATTGATACGTCCAAGCATAGAGAACAGGAAGATGCTTAATAAATAGTCCTGAAAAAGATACAGATGAGCAAACTAGTAGTAAAGCTCAGAAAGTTTAAGTAACTTCCTCAAGGTTCTAGAGCTAGAAGAGGGTCACAGTAGAATTCACACTTGGGGATGTCTAACTTCAAATCTCTTAGCCTCTCTGCTATCTTTTTTTTTTTTTTCTTCTTTGCGGTACGCGGGCCTCTCACCGTTGCAGCCTCTCCCGTTGCGGAGCACAGGCTCCAGACGCGCAGGCTCAGCAGCCATGGCTCACAGGCCCAGCCGCTCCGCAGCATGTGGGATCTTCCCGGATCGGGTCACGAACTCTCAACCACTGCGCCACCACGGAAGCCCCTCTCTGCTATCTTAAGTCCATGCAATTCAGGATTTGTTTTAATCAGTGCCATGGAAATTCTCACTCCACTGAATAGGATCACTAAAGTCTTCTCTGTCTAGATTTATATATATATTTTCCATTTAAAAAAAGGAAACAGAAGAGGGGAATTCATCATTGGTTATTGCAGTAGTTTTACAGCAATTTTAGCAATAATGACATTTAAGTAATAGTGATATTTAATGATAGCATAATAATAATAAAATAATAGCTCTTAAATGTATTGAAGAAGAATCGCATGCTAAACTCGGTGCTAAAATATTTCCATGTATATTTTGTGCAAAATTCTTATGAATATTCTATCAGATGAGCTTGATGTGTAACTCCACCAGGCATACTTCTCTTATTCTGCTTTCAAAGATAAGGAAATTGATGAGAAGTGTGGTAACCGTTTGATCAAGATGAGACTGGTAATAAGTTGTGAGTATGAATTTAAATTCAGGTCTAACTCCAGAATTTGATTCTCAATCCATACATGAAAATTCTGATAATTCCTTTGATAAGGGTATGTTCTCTCCTGAAAACATCCCCCATTATGTCTGCCTGTGCTCATACCTTCAGAACACAGTCAAGTTTGAAACATGATAAAAAAGTTTAAATAGTGTGCTTTAATAAATGGAAATATCTTCATCTAAACAATAACACAAAAAGGCAGGCTGAGCCCTCTGAAGTGGCTTCGTTGCTATCTTCCATCCAGAACAAGAGAAGGAATCAACAGCTGCAGAGTAAAGAAAGCATGAAACCCAGAGATGGAGGATTCTGTAAATGACCAATTACAAGACTATTAAGCCACACTTTCATAGCAAGAGGCAAAATATTCCATTAAACTGAAAATTCTTCTACCCCTCACTCCAAGGCCCACACAAACGTTAATGTTGCATTTATTAGGATGTATTTCCTGTGCTCTATCAACTTGACTTTCAGCAACTGTATTAATACAGTCCTTTCGATTTGCACGTATATCTGAATGATGGATTCCGTTACTGGAGTTTTGTAGAAAGAGTGGAGTGAATGAAGTAAAGTTTGGGAAGAGCCATCATAATCCATAATGATGGGCACTGAATCAGGACAAGAAGAAACCTCTCTTCTCATTTATTTGAATGAAAATTCGACTATATATTTATTGCCTCTGTACAGGGCCATCTGTTGAATAATGGAAAACAAGCATCTTTCATTTGGAGGTAGGATTTGTGTCCTCAAGTTTCTATGGGCCTGCAGAATTAATCTTGTTTTAGAAATGAAATAAAATGTAATTTCTTACTGTAAGTAGATGTTAAGCAACTGGCAACTTTGATGTCTTTAAATCACTGCAGTTTCAGGGTAGGCAAATCTATAATTATTTCAAGCACTTCTTTATTGGTGCAACAATTGAGCAGTGTACATAGTGGTCAACAACCTGAGCATTGTCAGACGACTCTAAGTTTGAATCTAGACTTTGCCACTCACCAGCTATGTGACTTTCAGCTATGAGAATCACTTTCTTCAGCTTTACAGTGTGGATTTTATATGCCCTTTGCAGAACTACTGTAAGAACTAAATGTATATGGGCACAGTGGCTCATAGTAAGGGCTCAAATTAGTACTGTGGTCACTACTAGTAGTACTGAAAAGAAATTAGAACTTCTATTCTCATAAAGTGGGATATGTGTCCCTTTACCATTGTAATTTCATATCATTTTACTTTTGACCTTATAATTTAATAGCTTGATCCAAGAAACATTTAGCAGTAAATATAATTAAAAGAAGATTACCTTCTTTCAATTATATTGAAACATGAAACATGAAAGTTGAAATACTGTAGTATCAAGTGTGCTGGCACAATACTCTTCTCAGATAATTAACCTGTAAAAATATGTTATTGTCTTCTTTTTAATTGAGCACATTCAACATATATATTTACTGTGCCAATTGGCGAAAGGTCCTTTAATTAATCAGTCTAACTATATGTTGCATAAACGTCTTCTAAACATAATCGTATATATATTTTATTTGTTGGAAAAATGTGTTTGAGATTGTTCTTTTCTGCCTATTTAAAGTAAAAGAGGGTGACAAGTAGAGTTAGGCTTAATGTACTTTGTACTCCATTATGCCATGAAAATGCTTCTGTGCCCTGGAGACAACAACAAAAGATTTGCTTTAATGACAAGAATCAAGTATGTTCTAAAGCTTCCAGGTAGGAGGCGTATAGGTTGCAGTTTATATCAGAAGTATTTGCTCTCTCTCTCAACTGCGTCTAGATGGGAAAGATGTGGTCACAAGTGCTTCAAGGTGATATAGTAAATGTTGGAAAAGAGGGGGGTAGGAGGCAGAGTTTTGAATATCTCAAACCTGAGCTAGAAGGATTTTATTTAAAGAAAATAGTGGATATGATTTTTCACTTAAGGAATGCCAGTCAGCAAACCTGACATAATGTAGGAAATTAGCTCTTTTAGCTATGATGCTTTCAAATGCACATGGCTGAAAACAAATTCAAAATAGTCAAAGGAAATTTAAAAACAAAAACCAAACAACAACAACAACCTCAACAAACAAGTACTAGAAATTCAGGGATGCAGCCATATTCAGATACAGTTGGATCTGGACGTTCCAGAGTATCAGCAGGGTTCCAGCTCTCTCTCCATCGCTCAGCCCTGCTTACCTCTGCAAGACTTTATTTTACAGAAAGTCTCTCCTTGTGCTGGATGGTCACTGGGAGTCCCAGAGTCATATCTCCCCAGCTTAGAAATTCCAGAGAGAAAAGACAATTCTTCCATTTTGCTCTGAGACAAAAGTCCTGGGGAGGAGTCTGATAGACTTAGCCGAGGTCAGATACCTACCCATGAGCCAATCACCTGCTTTACTGGAGTTCAGTCCCTGGGCGACTCATCCCCGGGGCCCGTCAGGAGGCAGGATGGCATTATCTGGCAGTTCTCCAAGAAAAGCCTGCTGTTTTTGTAAGATGAAAGGGGAGAGGACATGGATAATGAAACCTGTATCTGCTTCTGTAAAATCCACAGAATCTTACTCCCTGTCCTGTGTCGATGACCATGCAGTAAGCTGACCCAGGAGGTCATTTTCCCCACAACAGTCTTTCTATATATGACTAAGGAACACACTGGTAAAAGAATACGGGAGATAGTCTGAGTATGACAAGTCAGCTAGACTGTTATTAACTAAAAAAGCTGTGTGAAAATATCCTTAAAAAGTTGCCCCCAACTCACTCAAAGTCCAAAGTTGGAGCTGGAAATACAATGTCATGGAGTTTGGATAAGAACAGGTTTTCTCCAAGCTGATCTATGACACAGAGATTAGCGACTTCTAGAAACTATACTTTTTCAAAGAAAAAACATCACATGAGAAAAATGAGGCCTAGAAAAATTAAATGACTTAAGCTAATTAATGGCAGGACTGAGACTAGAGTATACTTTGTGTAATTGGCTATGGCCTTTTTTTGTGTTTCTGTTTTTGTTTTGTTATCACTTCAGAACGAGACAAACTTAAAGAAAGGAAACACAACCAAAACTCAGTGGTTGGAAAAGAGATGGATGTGAACGCCCACTTGTTTCTTACGTATAAAGTTACCCCTCGCAGTGTTTTGGAGGAGAAAACGCTGGCTCTTCCCAACGTTGGTTACATACACAAAGATTCCAAAGACAAGACAAGTGCTTTGCAAACAAAGTAACTAGAACCAGCTCAGGCTTCCCCGCGCCGGGTCCTACGTTCCACGGTCAGAACCACCAACTGTATCCCCCCGGGGAACAAGGTGATTCAGAAAATTGGCGCTTTCAGAGAAGGGAGAAAACTTAGCCGGGAAGAGAGTCAGGAGGAAACTTGCTCAGCTTCTTGCTGGGGTCTGAAACGATCCCAATAGAGTCCTTAAACCCCTCAGGTTTCCCCAATCAAGCACCCTCGCCTCCAACCTGGGCCACCCCAGATCTGACTATCAGACGACAGAAGTCTGCGGACGCACGGAGAGCTGACCACCCCACGAGAAGAACCTATCGCGGCCGCGCCCACTCACCCGCCGCTCCCCGGGAGACGGGAGACCAGCCCGGGGTCCAAGTCCTGGGTGTGGCAGACTCGCCCCTCTCCGGGCCCGGCTCCAGCTCACCTCGCCGCGGCCCGCCTGGGCGCCGCCATCTTGACCACGAAGGGGGTCTCGCGCCGGAGGCCCCTGAGCGGGCGGCCTGAGCGGAGCCGGTGCGCCGGGGAGCCACAGGTCGGCGCCCTACGTCCCCCGCGCGCTCGCGCCCCGTCCACGAGCGACGAGAGTCCCGCACGCAGCGCCCGACCCAAGCTTCCGCGGAACCAGCACCCCGCGCATCCCGCACCGCGGCTCAGGCGGCGCCGAGGGCGGCCCGGGCGGAAGAGCGGGCGCGGGGAACGCGCTCGGTAACCTGGCAACGCGGAGCAACCTGGCGTCCCTGGCGAACCCAGCCTTCCACCGCGAGGAAGCACGGACCCCCGCCCCCGCCGCCCAGCCCGCGCCGCCCCTCGGTCGCTCCGCCCGCCGCTGCCTGCTTGCTATGGTCTTTTAAATCCATGATACAACGTCTGTAAGTAACAAATCTGTTAAACCCTAAATGTTTATGATATTCAAGTAATCCATTATCTGAATTATTCTTGAAGATAAAACATCCGAAGACTTCTTAATTGTATGGCTATACATACATAAAATACACGTGCAGGTAACTTCAAATATAGTATGTGCCTGTCTCTATTCCTTCCCTCTCCGCTCTTTCAAAAAATGCCCCTTTAAAAATTGCACACTCACCATCTGTTAGGTAAATTTGCTGAAACACAGTAAATGTGGAGACAGAAATTGTTATAGAGACTATTCCAAATGGCACTGACACCTGTATTTATGAAATTTTTAAAAGAGTAAGTTAGAGTTGTTTTTTTTTTTTAAATCCCACTACAGTAACACCACATCATCCTAGGTGCCCAGTTCTATCCAATTACATAAGATGGAGAAAGAGAGAGAGAGAGAGAGGAGAAAGAGAAAGAAGAAAGGAAGAAAACCAAGTACTTATGTATAAAATGTTGCTGCCAAAGTTTGAGATTATACTCAAGCATCAATGAACAGAAGGAAAACACTTACAAATTTACAAATGTATTTCATTTATGGTATGAGGGACACAGGTTTAGATTTGCAACACGCTCCCACAAGGGTCAAATTGACCACTTTTTTCTATCTAGTTGCTCTTGAGAGAACAAAACAATTGAAACAGATGCCATTCAATTCCAAGTCTATAGCTTAGACCATGGCACTGCACATGAAATATTGTTCATTCAGAGTCAGCACATAGCAAGAGTAATTTATACTCTCAGAGTGTTTGCTCTCAAGTCAATAGCAGAGAAGCCTTGAATAAAAACGTTCCCATTACTTTCCATTGTAATAGATCTTACTCATAGCCCATGAAACAGTGGTCAGAGGAGATTTATTCTTTGTCCACCATATTATATAATCTCTCCACTTTAAGCCATCCCCCACTCGGCGATTATTTTTTAAATATGTTACTCGTAGTCAATATTAATTTACATTTAATCTTTCTTAGCATTAGGAGAGTATTATTTTGTACAGGCTCAGAAACAAATCTCCCGAAATTCCTCCCTGATGCTCCCTTCAGGCTGAAAATGCATTGCAGGGTGCCTGCAGTGACTTAATTCTAGTTGGCAGAGCCCTGGCCACACACTAATTTCATTAGCCTCAAACTCCTGGATTTGAAAGATCCACTGAATATGATTCCTGTCCTCTGACATGTCACTTACTAACCAATTCAGTGTGCATACAGAGGAGAGAAAGGACTTGCTCAGCTCTGGCCCACCGGCAGGCAGATGAGAATTCCCAGTCAGAGACACTGTTTACATCTGAGTGGTCATTCTTGCCCGGGTTCTCATTTTCAGGAAGGAAGTTCAATCCAGGCTTTGCTGGCAGCTGCAGCATTTGTTACATCCATTACTAGCTCCTTGTTCCTTCCTGCCCCCCAGTGCTTAGCATCCCCCATTTCAGTCACTAAGTCTTCCTTCCCCCAGCCTAGAAGCTTACCTCACCATAAAGTTTTATCTCAAATGATAGGTTTGGCACATTCCCCACAGCAACCCACAGGGACTGGGGAAAAGAAAACTCAAATCTCTGGAGAGCTAAGAATTCAACCATTTAGAGGAGTTTCTTTTATACAGGACAGTCTTCATTGAGCTGAACCCTGCAATCCCAGAGAAGATTCACCTACCCGTTCTTTTCCTCTTTCCCTAAAGTGACTGTGTCTTTGAACAAGGGATCTGTGTTCCACTATTCTCTCTATTCATTTTGCAGGTTTACAGAGGCTGGGAAACTGGGGACTGGACTTACATGCCAGGAGCTTCTAAGATCACACGCAAAAATAAGGCTACTGGAAGAGATTGTTGGAATCTATCTCTGTATATTTGAACATGGGCAGTGGTTAACCAGGATACTCACACCAAGCTTATATCCAGCTTGCAGCACAAGCTACAAGTTGGTGCATCCCTCCTACTACCAGCCTCTTCTCAATAAATGCAGGTGAAAACTGGGGGCTCTTTTCCCTCAGCTGTTCAATCCAAATGAATAGCTGCAATTTGCAAATTAGAGGAAAATGACAGTGTTTTCTCTGAATGGTTTTGGTCCCAACGCGCACTGCTAATGCTGGCATTCAGTTCCTTTCCTTCCCAGCCCAGGGAACGGGGGAACTAAGCATAAGGCAAGCGTTCTCTTTTCTTGCAAGTGCCTCAGATCCACACACCAGAGAAGGAATCAGCTCCCCCTGGAATCTTTTTCAGCAAACACAATCCTTCACCTAGTCTGCAAGCTCTCTCTTGACTTTAAGATTTCACTCTTTTTTCGACAGGCAGGCCCATCTGCAAGCTCCCAAGCTCCAAGTGAAGGCACCAAAATAATTTTTAAAATGTCAAACAGCAAATGTGCCTTCAACCCCCAGAGCTCCAGTAAAAATACTGTGAGTTGCCCCTGTGGTTCTCAGGTGACCTCTGGCCTCATCCTCCCTGCAGCGCTGCCTCCTCAGGTTCTCTAGTTTAAGCTCAGAGGTAAAGGAAGTGCTTCTGAGTTTTGCTTCCGACAACCCAGGCTCTTCCTGAAAGCATTACCTCAAAGTGAAGGCTGCCCAGAAGCACTTTTGGCCTTGCAAACATCTAGAGGTGGCATACTCAACAGGTGCTAGGGATGCTCAGAGGCTCAGAGGGGCCATACCAGGCTGCAGCTTTAGACAGGCACCCCTCCTTCTGGCACAAACACAAACTTCATACCCCTGGGTGCTGATGTAGTGACAGCTTGAATCTCACAAGGAGTCCCCTCCAGAAACCCAACATGCTTCAGGAAAGGCACTTGAGAGGGAGCCGACTTTTTAGCTACGGGGAGCATAAGGGTCAGCCAGAACATCTGGAGAAGGGACTAACTGAGCTTGGGTCCTACCAGGCAGGGAGAGAGCTGTGCATTAGGAAAGGATCACTTCAAGACAGAGAGGAACAAAAAACTTGGAGATAGGGGTAGAGAAGGAAAAGAGAGGCAGAAATTGAAAGGGAGAACATAAAAACAGAGAGACAAAAAAAAAAAACAGGGAGAAAGAGACACAAGGAGAGAGACACACAGGAAGAAAGACAGAGAAACAAGAGAACCCATAGTCACGCAGACCCTGAAACTCAATTTCTTCATCCAGAAGCCATCCATCTACACCCAGGGCGGCACAGGAGCCGTGGGGCCGAGGCTGCGGGAGCAGGCCGTGAGAGAGCACTGCAGCACCGCCCACCGCTCAGCGGGCCCGATCCGCCGTCCTCGCATCTTCCGCCGTTGCCCGCCTGCACCCGGAGCTAGAGGACCGCCCGGCCTTGCTCAGCGCACCCTACTGCCTCCCTCCAGGCGCCTTCTTGTCTGGCTCTGAGAATCGTCCTCAAAACCCAGGACTGGGGTTGGGGGCTGCGTTAGGGAGGTCGTGGGAAAGGATGGGCACAGGGTGAGTGCAGGAAAAGCGACTGTGTCTCGCAGTTAGCATGAGCTCACCTCCGGGCTCTGAGCTGGCAGGAGTAGAAAGCTGATCGCCCGGCTCCTGCCAGTGGCCGGATCGCAAAGGCAGTTTAGACGGTGCAAACAACTGCCCAGAGCAAATCACCTGGGGGCACGTCTGCGGGTGGCTTCTCCCCGCTTGAGGACAGTCCCCACGCCTTCCGCCCCATGCCCTCGCAGAGATAGGTGACAGGTCGGGAAATCCAACCCGAGCGAAATGGGCAATTCACGTCCAAATGTAGGTGAAGACCTAGCCTTCGGTTTAAGAACTGCCTCCCTAAGCTCTTCTCGAAATTTTCCAAGGCAGCTGCAGCTTGTCGGGCCGCTTGGGGCAGGGAACCTGGGGAGTTGAGAAATGCCTAGTTTCTAGGCGTCTTCTCATCTTTCATATTCCTTGCGCCTAAGTGGCTCTCACAGGAGCCCGGCACTTTTACAAGCCTGGTTTGGAACCATATTTCACTCGAATGCAAACCCATTTAAATCATCGCCTTGTTTTTCGGAGACTGTTTCTTGTCAATGGGGCCATAAATCCAGAATGTCAAGCCGGATGGAGTGGAGCGCGGACAGGGGAGAGATGGAAGGGAAAGGAATCAAGCAGGGAAAGTACCTCCTCGGGTGAGGTGGGAGGGATTCGGCAGGATCTCCAGGGTGGAAATGAGCGAAGGCTGACCAGACCCCGCACCCCTGGAGTCCAAGCCAGCCTTCAGGATAAAGAGCGCGGGGAGCTACGGCGCGCTCTGCCCCGGAGGGAGCGCCCCCCTACCTGGAAAAGCCTCAGGATGTTGGCTACCAGGATGGAGACCGAACTCCCCGAAGCCCCAATCACTCCAACTACTTTCTCGGGCTTGACGAAAACCGGAGGCTCGCCGTTGGTGCAGCGCACTTCGGAGGTGTCCTTCTGGATGAGCGCCTGGACGAAAGTGAGCGACTGTTCGAGCGCATAAGTGTCCCTGGAACAAGTGTCCAGGATCCGCGCTCCCAGCGTCACGTTGGGCAGCAGGTTGGGATCGCTGTTGATCTGGTCCAGGGCGTAGAGCATCGCTTCCAGCCTGTGGATCCCGTTCTCCCTCTTGATGTCGCCGCAGGGCACTCCGCTGGGACCCTTCGCGTGCACCGGGAACAGCCCCCCGAGGGTGACGTCCCCCTCGACCCGAATGGAGTGCGGGGCGTACATCTCCTGGCCGCGCGCCGCCGCCGCCAGCGCGCGCAGAAGCACCTCCAGCACGCAGCAGGGAAACTTCATCAAAGTCAGGGCGCGGAGCAGCTTCCCCAGGTGGACCATGCTGCTCCCGCGGCTGCGGTGGTGGCGGCGGCACTCGAGGGGACGGTGGCGGGCTCGCCGGAGTCCTGGCCCCTTGGGGTGAGCTCCTCCGGGGAAGCCCAGGGTCTCCTGCGGGCGAGGAGGGTAGGGGCGCCCGGGGAAGGGCAGCCGGCGAGGGTGGGGGGTCCCGCGGCGCCTGCCAGCTTGGGGCGCCGTGCGCTCTTGGGTTCCCCGGCCAGCGCGCCGCGCTCGAGCTCGCGCTCAGCGAGCTTGCAGCTCGAGCTCTCCAACAGCCCAGCACTGGGGAGAGAGCGAGGATGGCTATCGCTTTAAATGCGCGTTCGGCTCCCTCTCCTCCTCCGCCCACTCCCTCCCACCCTCGCTCGCTCTCAGGCTCTCCCCACCCTTCCCAGCGCCCACCCTCCCCAGGGTTTTGCATCATCACGCAGGGAGGGGCTGCGTGCTGAGGTAAGGGGGGAGGGAATGGGTGGGCGGCTGTGGGGGGGGCGGAGTACCTCCGATTGGGAGTTTCGAGGTCCCCAGGGAATCTGGGGATTGCAGGTCGCAGGCGAAGGCTGAGCTCCTGCTTCGGTCTCACCTTTGAAGCCGCTCGCTCGACCGCCTGCACCCACACGCACATTCTAGGCACAGGGTGGCATCAGCCCCGGACAGGGCTGTTCTAGCTGGGGCTGACTGCTTCCAACCCTGAGGTCCGGAGCCGGGACTGTCAGCGCCGGGAGAATGCGAGGTAGTCGAAGGTGATGCCGCCAAGCATGAAGGCTAGTAGGGAGACCCCAGTCTGTACTGCTAATTCGTCTGTGCCAGTTTTTCCTAAGAAAAACACACATACACACAGGAGGCTGATTGATGACCTAAAGAACCTTTACGCAGAGACTTCTTCGGGGCCAGGCACTGGGCTAGCCTGTAGGGAAAGACGCCAACAAGAAATGCTGGGAATGGAAATGCATCTTTGGTCTTCAGGGGTTACTGTGGCCGGAGCCGGATGAAGTAACCCTGGTCTCCAGTAAATCTGTGGCGGATTCGCTCCTTTTCTTCCTTTCATCGCAAGAGATGGAACAACTGAGAACTCTGCAGAGCGCACTTTCTTCTCTGGCGCTGACAGGTGTAAGGCTCCCTCCTATCCAGTTCCAGAGATGCTTTTGGGCTGATGTCAGGTTTCCTCGGGCAGGAAATAGCAAGAAAGAGGTGGCAGTAGGAGGAGCAGACAGAAATCTCCCCATCAATCCAGTGATCCAGTGATCCATTCTTCTTTTTTTTTTTCTGGCTGAAGATTTGGGGGGTTTGGGGAGTGGAATCAGGATGCCAGAGCAGGTTGTAGTGCAGTTAGGAAGCTGTTTTTCAAAGGTGTCCCCTCCTGCAGGTCCAGCCCAAACTTGGCCCATTAAAGCAACAAGTGGCCCTAGTTCCTACACAAGGAAGGGCAATGTATCTGCCCTTGGTGCCCACGTGTACTGCTTATGGTGGTCTCTACTCTTGCTGAGCCTTTCTGTTGGAGTGCAGCGAAACTGCCTTATACAGAATTGAGGGCGCAGAGAAAACCAAAACAAGACTATACTTTCTGTTGTAATGTTAGTGTACTAAAGAAAAATGTCCTTGCACATAAACAAAACAACACACACACACACCCCTAAAAAGTCAGAAGTTGGGAAGCTGGTTGTCTCTTCCACCAACCACCTGTCTGACCTTGGCACTTCTGTTCCTGTGCCTGAGTTTTACTTTGCCCATCTGTAAAATGATGAAATTGAATTGAATGTTTTACACGTTAACTTCTAACTTTCAAATCCTCTGTTGAAATAGGTCATGCACCTTTGGCCATGGTGTTCTTTTTAGACCAATATCCTTTGTTGCTTTATGTGTAGGGCACCCGCTTTTTGATACCCAAACAACACTTCAAACATTTCCTGGTACAGAGGATTTTATATTTTTTCTTGTTGACCACCCATTTATCTTCCTTCTAGGGAGAGTCCAGTCCATCATTTTCTTTTCAGACATGCCCCTCCTCCAGGTTTCAATACTTAAGGTTTGAGGCGGAAAAAAACCTTCTGGCTACAGTGTTCAAGGAAGGGAATAGAGGCTAACAAGAGTTATGCAGGGCTAATCCCTGGACTTCTGCTGGAGTAACGAGGTTGATGACATAGGGTTACCACTGTCCAATAGACAATCCGTGCCGGAGTTAAAAGAAAAAGGAGCCTCCTTCCTCTAAATGCTTTATGTATATCTTTTGGACAATGTTACACTATTTGATTTTGTAAAAACATACCATTTTACTGCCATCTTCAAGAAAAGTGATGTAAAAACTATGAGAAGCTACCCCTGTATACAATGTGATCATCCATCACTCATAGATGTGATGCCCTGCTATATAAGTGCACACCTTGTGCAACCTTATGCTGTGATGCGCCCGCCCCTTCCAGCCAGCCCTGGAGCTGCGAGCGTATAAGCCCGCAGCTGTGCCAGAAGCTTCCACATAAACAGGGAAATATTTGGATCCCATAATGAGAAATACCAGAGAGGAGAAAAGGCAGAGAGAAGAAGGGGTGGGGAAGAGAGAAAGGGACCTGGTTAAAACATGTGAACTCCTGGATCCACATGTGCCTGAAAGATTGCCTCTTTCTTTTCAATTATATAGTATTTTATTTCTGTTGTTTGAAATCAAAATATCCTCTTGTAACTCACCTATTCTGCTATTCAATACATTGGATCAAAAAGGCTGGAACAAGTGAAATAGATATCCTGGTAAGGCAGCATTAGCTAATTTGGAAAGGGGGAAAGAAGCAAAGCAATAGAAAGGCATCCTTGGGAACACAAATACTGTGATCCTAGTATTTAGGCATCAGTACCTGAGGCTATATTTGATAGAGACTGTATCCTTATTTAGTTTTTAATTTAAGGCTATTTAGTAGGCACTTGGTGCCAAAAAATATATTTGAAGAGCTGTGTTACAAGTAAGAACACTTGATTTTTCACCTGCCCATGTGAAGATCTATGTTCTCCTCTTCCATTTCCAGGTCACAGCTTGCAATTGCTCAACAAATAGTTCTTGGCTGACTGTTGAATGTTGCCTTATTCTGTGTTCTCTCTTTGCTCTCCTCATTCTCCCCAAACATCTGGCAGCAATCATTATCTTCTTTTTGTTGCAGTCATCTGTGTGCATGTTTTATTTCCCTTGCTAAGCTGGAAGATCCTTGAGGGTAAGGGGCTAGGTATTATAAGGGGCTAGGTATTATTTATCTTTTTACCTCGGACAATGTTCAGAATGGTGTTTTGTACCTAAGAAGCACTCATGTGTTGAATGAATCAGAATTGGTTTGCCATTCCCCACTACCTTTATCTCACAATAACAGAAACATTAAGTGGGCAGAGCAGAACCGACGGCAAATAAATTGTCCTCTTAGTCACAGAATGCAGTTTCTAGAACTTAAAGAATAATTAGTAGATTTTGAAATAATTTTGTTTTACAAAAATTTCGTAAGATTGAAATACTCTAACCTTAAAGCTCTCGATCAACTCTAAAGGAGGGCTTTAATTGGCTCTTCCTGAGTCAAGTGTTTATTCCTGGGCCGATAACTGGGGCCATTGTCATAATAGAAAATGTGATTTGTTACCAGAGAAAGAGGAAAGTGATGCTGGGCTTGCAAGATATTTATATCTTCAGCCAGAGTGCATAGGATCTGGAACTTAATTGGTGACGCAGTATTTGTTTGAGATTATATGAATGAAAAATCTTTGTGTAAGAGTGATTAATCTAAAACTTGGCCAGTCATTGTCCTAGTGTCATATTAAATTGCAGGAGAATCTAGTTTTAGGCACAAAGATCATAAATATAAAATGTGTTCCCAGGTTTGATTCTGTGTAGTCAGTAATCTATACTCACCCACTCATTAATAAAAATGAAAGTTAAGGACTCAGTCCTAACTTATATGCTTAGCATTGTATTTTGCTAACAATCTCAGTTTTATTTTCTTTGTTCTCCCCTGTCCATCATCTTCTGCAGAAAATAATGTCTCCACTTCCAATTCCCTGTCTATTTAAATCCAATTTGTAATTTATATAGTTGTCCTCCTTAAGGGCTGCTGCTTCTGCCACAGTAATGTACTCTGGCCATTATTATACTCTTCCATCTTTCATGGAGGTCTCCATCCATAGGTTTTGTTTTCATAGCTTTTTTTTTTTGGCGTTACGCGGGCCTCTCACTGTTGTGGCCTCTTCCAATGCGGAGCACAGGCTCCGGACGTGCAGGCTCAGCAGCCATGGCTCACGGGCCCAGCCGCTCCGCGGCATGTGGCATCTTCCCGGACCGGGGCACGAACCCGTGTCCCCTGCATCGGCAGGGGGACTTTCAACCACTGAGCCACCAGGGAAGCCCTATACTTACGATTTTATATTTGCTTATTTACTTTTGTCTCCCCCCTCAGCTCAAGAGAGACTATATTCATCTGTGTTAATCACTGCTGTGTTTCCTGAACATGCCTATAAATCATACTGAAGAATGGTGCCTGAACTTTGGTAAGGGATCAATCAATTTTCTTGGCTGGATGAAGAAATGTGTTCATAAATTAATGAACAGATCTTCGGGGCTTCTGACTTGAGGACTAATGGGAAGAGGATGGCAAACGGTTGGGACAGGGTACTGCAAGAAGTAGTATTTGGAGTACTCTGATAGCTATCCTAACAGATAAGATTGTGTTCATTTAAGTAGTTCTAATGAGAGAGCTGGGAACTAGGGACACACAGCATTAAGGTTTTTATAATGCATTCTGTAGAGTTCTTTTTAAGTCTGTACAAATATCATTGAAAATATATGCATACATATACACCTCTGTTACTTTACTCAGCGCTTTACGAGAGTCCCTCAAGGAAGGGGTAGTAGCAACTCTCAGTATCCTTCCTTTATGATGAGCTTAATTTATTCAAAGTTACATCATAATTTATTTGTAACTGTGAAACTAGACTTAGTTATTGAATAGACCCTCCCTAGAAACGTATGACATTAATAAAACCAACAAAACTTTGTTCAGTTTCCAATGATAGACACTACAGACTCAATTATGGGCCATCCAGTTTAATGAAGGGAAGAAGTGATTGAACAAATATAGAGCAAACAGAATATGAAGTTTTATCCTCCATTAATATTAGTAACGGATAGTGTGGGCTCCAATGCCTTCAAGATAGCTTGAGACCATCATCTCTGTGTCATGGGCAGGGGGATGTTCAGCCAGGATGTCTTTCACTGTCACTGAGAAAAATTTCCATAATATATAATGATACCTACTGAAACTGATATGGGGCATTTGGGTAATAAGGAATCCATTAGCATATTTTTCCGGAAGCCTTGACTACAAAATGAAGACAGTAGATTTGGACACTTTCAGCCATGAAGAAGTTGTTTGGATAGTCATCTTTATGCCTAATGAAATAAGCTTATTTCATCTCTGCAGCTTCCCATATACCATTTTCCCACCTCTGTTTTATGTTTGGAAAGACTTTTAGAAATTGAAAGTCAAGTTAAAAAGTGAGTGACAACTTAAATGATATATGGAATATTTTGCTGACTTACAAGAGCATGCAGAATTAAATATGACCCAGTTCAAATGTTTATTTTCACGTGTATGTTGAGGTGGCGTTTCCAAGGTGCCAGAAAATGAGAATTCACCTTCCAGTGTGTGTTACCAGTTCTGTTCATTGCACAGAATCATCTTCATAAAACATACTGTTTTCTATGTACCTGGTATATATCTCAATTAGTTTGAAGAATTTCTCAGATACCTCTTAATATGTAGTGCTCCAATTCCAATCTTGCCATGTCCTGTACCAGTGACACAGCACACAGGAGTTTTATTTCTCTTTATTTCTCTGGGTTGTTCAGAACCCAATGAAAGAACAATGGAATGGGATCCAAGAGATCAGGGTTCTTGTCCCAGATTTACCATAAAATAATTGTGTCCTCTTGGGAAAATTATAGTCATTCTAGGTCCCTTTACTTTACTTTGACAGAGCTGCACTAGATGACCCCAAATAATATAGCACTCTTTCAGTAGTAGCTTAGATGTTATTGGTATTCTGAAACAAATGAAGACAATGACACATGGAGCTGTGCAACATCTCTGTAACTCTGTTGTCTTAGAGTTGCCTCCATTTTACAGATGATAAGATGACTGTGCATAGAAGTAGATGTTTGGAACCAGCGGTTCCAAAATAAGTGGAGGTAAACCGCACATTTCCTTCCTTCCTGAAGCTCACTTAGCCAAAACATAGGCTTCTGAATATTAAGCTGTAAAGCATATTATCGGTACATTTTAAAAGAAGCTATTCTTCTAGGATTTCCAATTAATAGCAGGAGGTTTTGAAATTCTTAAAAGATCATCGAATTTTGTGAGATTTACAGCTCTATTTTCCTGTAAAGCAAGTTGTATTGGTGCCAGACAGTCATCTGAGCTTCTGGATGCTTCTCTGAACCTCTTGAAGTTTTCTTCTTGCTATCTGAAATTCATGCCAGATAAGCCTTTTTCTAGAGCGTATGTACAGACTTGTGTATTTTTATATAGGAAAACGATGCAGTGAGTCAAGTCGGGGGTTAAGCCCTCATTCTCAGAGTGGTATTGAGCTCCTGGTGAAATATAATCATCATTTCCTCAGAATCGAAAAGCAGTTATCTCAGGTGTATAATCCCATTAACTATTTATACATTTACGTATGATACATGGATTCATTGTACCTACGAGGTGTGTTCTCTTTGGGAAGTACAAAGCTCTTAGAGACATAGGTTGTTCATTTTTTGCTTTCCCACAAATACTGTGACCCTTTGAGCAGGAAGGTCTATATTTTACTAACATCTAGAACCAGCAGTTAACACGGTGTCTAAGATGTAGTCAATAAATATGAAATAGATAAATGAACACATTTTTATGTAAGGGCCAGGACATGGACAAATAGAAATTTTTCATTTTCAGTCACAAAGCAACAACAGACATAAAAATGATACAGACAACAAGTGCTACGGTCATTCAAAGAAGGCATAGAATAGATAGAAGGATCTCCTCTATGGCACAGGGAACTATACTCAATATTTTGTAATAACATCTGTATGGGGCACCTGCTCCACACTAGGCCCTATGACAGGTGCTTACATACTTTCCCTCTCCCCCATCCTATGGGGAAAGTACCTCTGCTATAGATTTAACATTTGCCTCCCCCAAAATTCATATGTTGAAATCCTAACCCCCAAAGTGATGGTATCAGGAGGTGTGGCATTTGGGAGGTGATAAGGTCATGAGGGTAGAGCCCTCATGAACAAAATTAGTGCCCTCATAAAAGAGACCCCGCAGAGGTCCCTCGACCTTTCTGCCATGGGACGTTACAGAGAAAACACGCCAACTGTGACCCAGGAAGAGGATACTCACCGGACTGTGAATCTGCTCGCACCCTGATCTTAGACTTCCAACCTCCAGAACTATGAGAAATAAATTTCTGTTGTTCATAAGCTACCCAGGCTCTGGTATTTTGTTATAGCAGCCCAAATGGATTACGATCACCTCTGTCCTTAGGTTTCAGACCCAGAAACTCAACTTTGTAGAGGTTACGAGAAACCTAAAGCCACTCAACCAGGCAGAGGCAGATTTGAAATTGAAGTCTCCAATTCCACATGTAAGTCCATCAGACCCTGTCTCCAGACATGATGTCATGAACAAGAGCTAATGCAACAAAGAGTTTACACGCAGCAAAACAATTAGCAAACAAAGTAAGAATATAGTAGACCGACTGTTTTTGTCACCCAATAGCCATTCACCACTCTTCCAGTTGAACAGAAGCCATGCCCCGTGGGCACATTCAGCCCTGCTGTTTTCACTTCCCAATTTGAGGGGTAGGGAATTATTATCCCTCCTGGCCATCAGCACCCTGACCTCTACCACCCACCGGGCCAGCTTCAAGAACAGCTGGATCCACCTGTTCAAATGAAACAGGTCTGCTCTCTGTGGTGTTGGCTTCTAGTTCAAGCAGCTCTCCCCACATGATAGCAAAGCTGGCTCCCAGCGGTTGCAAGCATGAATCCTACCAGCCTAGCAGTCCCAACAGATACCTTTTAAGTATTTGTTCCCCAAAGCTCCAGTTAAAAGTCCTAGGCTGATTCCAATTTGACCTGCTCTGGACAAACATTTTCTTTAGAACCAAGAAGGCTGCCAGACAAAATACAGGATGCCCGCCTCGTTAAAGCTGAACTTCAGATAAACAGTAATTTTTTTAGTAGAAGTATGTTGCATGCAATGTTGAAGACACCCTAAAAAGTCGTGGTTTTCATCTGCGGTTCAGCTTTAACTGGGCGCCCCGTGTGGGCTTTGCCGGCTGTGGTGGGCGCCGCGCTGGGTCGGCGGGGACGGTGGGGGACTGTGGCCCGAGCTGGGTTGCACACCCAGCCCACAGCGTGCAGGGAGAGAGGGGCAGCCTCGTCTCCGCTGCAGGAGCTGAGACGGGGAGAAGGGGAGCGCCCCAAAAGGAAACCAGCTGCCCCTCCCAGGAGAGAGGAGATGGCTGTTCAGCAGCCAGAAACAGCAGAGGAGCCAGAGCACAGAAGCGGCGGCCTCTGAGGACGCGGCGCACATATTTCTGGTGGGCGAGGGGCACGCGGGCCGGTCCGTGGGAAAGAGGGGAGCCCGCGCCGGGCCCTCCGCCTCCCGAGCCTGTGCGTTTCCCTAAAAGAGCAGCAGCTGTGCAGACTGACTGTTCACAGTTGTGATAAATCGCCTTAGGAAAGCACTTCGATTAAAGTCACATCTAACTAGAGCGCAAGAAGTCATCCCTGAACAAATCAATTGCGAGAGGGGCAGCTCTGGGCGCGCACCCACCCCGCTGCTGTTTTGCTTTCCCCGCAGGACGAGGGCCGCTCACTGGGTCGCGGGGACAGCGCGCTGTCTCAGCTGGGGAAGAGGCGCTTGCTCAGGACACATGCAAAACCCAAAGTGTGAAAGGAGGCCTTTATTCCATTCCTTTGGGGGATTTCTTAATGACGTAAAGCCCAACTTGGTTTCAGATCTGCCTGTCGTTTCCGTGACAGAACCTTCCTGGGGCGGGTCCACCAGCAGCGGGGTGGCCAGGCGCCACAGGGCTGTGCTCTCCTTCCCAAGCCAGTTCATCTCCATCTGTAGCATTTTCAGAGAAACTCTCGGATAGGTTTTCTCCAACAGGTTCTTTTTCCTTCACTTTATAAAGTCATTCTCCTGCACAAAATGAACGGCCTGAAGACATCACTGAGCCTCTTTTTCTCCCAGGGTCAGGGCCAGCACGGCCCCCAGACCACAGGGGCGCAGGACCTCACAATGGGCTTCAGGCCTTCCCCTCCCCTCCCGCCCCTCCCACCCCGCCCTACCCCTCCCCTCCTCCCCTGCAGAAATCACATCCCTTTCTCCAGACTCCCCACTTCAGCTTGACTTCCCGCAGATCTTTACCCTGCCAGTTAGTAATTCAGGACTAATTAGGTGATTGCTTTCATTTATGGTAGCAGTTGTGGGGGGGTGGATGAAATGGCTTTGCCCCTATTCTTGTTGGAAAAATAAATTACACCCACTGTCACTTGAGATCTTATTTTCCCCCCAATCAAGCAAATTAGCAGCGTGGTTCATTTTCCCAGCATTCACTCCTGAACAGATGGCAGTGCCCTGGAACGTGGCTTAGAGCTGTGTGGTCAGTGCAATTGTTTGGGGCTGTTTGTGCCCACAATGAGAGGAAACGCCTGTCTCCGGAAAGAAAAGTGGCCCTTGTCTTGCTTAGGCCAACGAGCTGCCCAGAGCGCTGCCCGCCTGGCTTCTGAGGAAGATGTACACCGCCATCTAGTGGATATGGGGGCTCACTGCAGTGTGCTCGTTCTCCCGCCTTTCCTTCTGGCCGGTAAGAACAAGCAATACTGCTTCTTGTAAGTTCCTAAAAATAGGGGAGGCCTTATATCACCAGGAGTGAAATGTTTGCCTCAATGTCTGTAATGAAAGTGCAACCCCATGCTTGCACAACGTCTATCTTGTCAGTAGCCCTCTTTCATCCCGATGTTTAGGTCCAAGACAGGATCGTCATTGTCTGAGCAATGGGTATCTCTCCGAAGCTGGGTAGTTCTCCCCTGTCCCAAGTAGTGTGGGAGGAGACAGTCAGCACCTTCACAGACGCCTTCATCTCTGCAGCCTCGCCATCACTCCTCATCTCGCCCACAGCAAGCCCGATTCCAAAGTGCACAGGGTAGAGGCGTTCGAAAGTTGGCTTGTTCAACCAGGGGCATTGCCACTTCTCAGAGGGAGCCAGAAACACACCCACATCCTAAGACTCTTTTCAGTCTTGGCGTTGAGCGGGTTCGCACTCTGTCCCCTGACTACTCACAAGTCAGTGTCTTTTTCCTTTCCGCTCATTCTACCTACATGAAGAGCACGTTGATCTCCCCAGTTTTAACACAGGAACCATGATTTTCTTGGGTTTTGTGTATGGGGGGGGGAGAGAATGGGAGAGAGAGCAAGTACATCCCAATATGGAAGGGCTTGGGGCCGTGGTTCTCAACCAGGGGCAATTTTGCACCCAGGAGACATTTGAAAGTGTCTTGGGACACTTTGGATGGTCACAGCTTACGCGAGGCTAAAAGTCCTTCCATCACAGGACAGGCCCACAGCAAAGAAGCATCCAACCCCACCCAGCAGTCATGCTGAGGCTGAGAAAGCCTGGTTTAGGCTCGCAGATATCGCCCTCCAGCAAGCCGGTTGGAACACTGATTGTCCTCAAATGGCCCACACTGCAGAGGCTGTGGATAGATAATGCATCCTCTCCCAAGTCAGTACTGACCACCGTTTTTCTTCTTTTAGACTCTTCCATTTTAAACATAATTTAGCTGTCTCTTTTTTTCCCCTCTGCTCTGCTGAGAAGAGAAAGGATTGGAAAGGGGGAGGGGAAGGTGACAGAAAAGGAGGATTAGAGGCCTGACCTGTTTCTCCTGGAGAAGCTGGGCACATTCCTCTCTCACACGTGCTTTGTGACCCAGCAGGGTATAACTAAAAGCACAATAATTTGCTTGTTATTCAAGTCAGGCATTAGTCCGGGTAATGGCGTGCTTGGTGTAGACATGGATTTCCTTGTTTGGAGCTAAGCACAGGACTAGCTGAATTCTCCATGGGGAAATCTTGATTTGTTCAGGTCTTTCATGTTTTCTACAGAGAAGGGATTATGTCTTCCTAAAGAGGGGCGTTGCTTAAAAAGCTACAGAGTGTAAGAAAAGGATTTAGGGCAGAGGGGCCTGTGGTTACGTAGCGGAGGGGTACAGGGAATTTCAGAGCCAAGGATTATTTAAAGCCATAGAGTTAAAAAAATAATTGCTTTAGGGACTTCCCTGGTGGTGCAGTGGTTAAGAATCTTCCTGCCAGTGCAGGGAACACGGGTTCGAGCCCTGGTCCGGGAAGATCCCACATGCCGTGGAGCAACTAAGCCCCTGAGGATAGGTGCCAACTGGCACTCACCAGCCCGAGAGGTTTGTCTGCTCACCCGCGGGGGCAGGCGGGGCTGCAAGCTGAGGATCGGGCTTTAGTCGGAGCGCAGGGAGAGGACTAGGGTTGGTGGCGTGAACATAGCCTGAAGGGGTTAGTGCACCGCGGCTAGCGGGGGGTGGGGGGGGTGTAGTCCGGGAAAAGATCTGGAGCTCCCGAAGAGGCAAGAGACTTTTACTTCCCTCTTTGTTTCCTGCTGCGGGAGGAGAGGGGATTAAGAGCGCTGCTTAAAGGAGCTCCAGAGACGGGCGCGAGTCGTGGCTAAAAGCGCGGACCCCAGAGACGGGCATGAGACGCTAAGGCTGCTGCTGCCGCCACCAAGAAGCCTGTGTGCGAGCACAGGTCACTATCCACACCCCGCCTACGGGGAGCCTGTGCAGCCCGCCACAGCCAGGTTCCCGGGATCCAGGGACAACTTCCCCGGGAGAACGCATGGTGAGCCTCAGGCTGGTGCAAAGTCACGCCGGCCTCTGGCGCCGCAGGCTCGCCCCGCACTCCGTGCCCCTCCCTCCCCCCCGGCCTGAGTGAGCCAGAGCCCCCGAATCAGCGGCTTCTTTAACCCCGTCTTGTCTGAGTGAAAAACAGACGCCCTCCAGCGACCTACACGCAGAGGCGGGGCCAAATCCAAACCTGAGCCCCTGGGAGGTGTGAGAACAAAGAAGAGAAAGGGAAATCTCTCCCAGCAGCCTCAGAAGCAGCGGATTAAAGCTCCACAATCAACTTGATGTACCCTGCATCTGTGGAATACATGAATAGACAACGAATCATCCCAAATTGAGGAGGTGGACTTTGAGAGCAAAATTTATCATTTTTTCCCCTTTACCTCTTTTTCTGAGCGTGTATGTATATGCTTCTCTGTGAGATTTTCCCTGTATAGCTTTGCTTCCACCATTTGTCCTAGGGTTCTATCCGTCTGTTTTTTTAAAAAATTTTTTTCTTAATAATTATTTTTATTTTAATAACTTTATTTTATATTACTTTACTTTCTTTCTTTCTTTCTTTCTTTCTTTCTTTCTTTCTTTCTTTCTTTCTTTCTTTCTTTCTTTCTTTCCTTCCTTCCTTCCTTCTTTCCTTCCCTCATTTAGACATAGAATCATCCCAAATTGAGGAAGTGGACTTTGAGAGCAAGATTTATCATTTTTTCCCCTATTCCTCTTTTTGTGAGTTTCTAAGTGTATGCTTCTGTATGAGATTTTGTCTGTATAGCTTTGCTTCCACGATTTATCCAAAGGTTCTATCCTTTCGTTTTTTTCTTAATTTTTTTATAATAAGTATTTTTTAATTTAATAACTTTATTTTACTTTATCTTCTTTCTTTCTTTCCTTTTTCTTCCTTCCCTCCTCCCTTCCTTCCTTCCTTCCTTTCTCCCACCTTCCCTCCCTCCCTCCGTCCTTTCTTTCTTTCTTTCCTTCTTTTCTTCTTTCTTTCTTCCTTCCTTAAATTAAATTCAATATAGATATTTAAATTTAAGGTAAAATTAAATTATAATTTGAAATTATATGTGGAGTTTTATTTCCTAAAGAATATTTTGGAAATTTCAACTCCTATTTTAACTTATATTTTCAGAGAAGGTATTTGGTCCAAATGAAGAATATCTTCAATTATAGTTCTTCTATTGCAAGCAAAAAAGGATTTATACTTCTTTTCATGAAATACGGTTGTTTGACAACAGAAGGATAAATATTTTATATTTTTAGAAACAACAGTCAGGTTACTGATATTCTTAATGAGTTTTAATAAATCTGAATGCTTCTTATCATCTACTCTTTAGCTGGTACCTGAGGAGTTGTATACCTCCAGGAAGATATGTGCTCCAGACCCGTAAATATGCAGTTCACAGAGCCCACCACCAGAGGACAATAATGAAGTAAAATCTTGAAACCATGTAGTGAAAATAGTGGGAGTTTAAATAAAAGAAACGTTTCACAGTATGCTTTTCTGACCAATGTTATATCTAATACCCTAATGGATTATATGTACATGGATTCTGAAAAGTCAGCAGCACGCTTCACTGGTCAATTTCTATGATAAGGGGAACGGAATTTGAGTGTAGAAAAACAGTATACTTACATCTTAAAATTCCACCCCTACAAAATCTACTCACTATTGAAAACTGGTAAGAATAATAGCTTTCTGTGTCTCAGTGACCAGTTAACATTTTCAAGAGTAGAATTTATCTTCCTATGATGCTCAAATACACAGGAAAAATGCATATCTAGGACAATGGATAAACTCTATATGACATGAGAAAATAGTTATTCAAATGGAAAAAGTATAAGATCTACAAGGCACAGTTTTATATGCATTAGTGGGGATATATATACATAAAGAAGCTCTAAGAAACATAAAAATCACTTCCAGGAAGCAATTTTAGGTAGAAGAGAATTAACATGGATGAGGAAGAAAAGAGAGTTGGTTTTAAAATAGTTTCATTGACTTGTTTTTTTGTTTGTTTGTTTGTTTATTTGTTTTATTTATTTGGTCTTTGGAATATAAGAAAACAGTGGCTTTCAGATCAGTATCCCAGTGGAACAAAGGGACCGAGGTCTATCCTGGAGCCCAGCCATTGTTTGACTATCTTGTAATAATACTGGTGAAATACAACCAAACCATTTGAACTATAAGCATCCTCTCTGACAATAAACTTAAGACACCAACATTATATATTAAAGAAAGTAAAGAGAGAATACTCTTTTCTTTAGAGAGAAAATACAGATCCTGGACCAAATCAATAATGTCAGCAAACCTCATGGGTATAAAATATTCTGCTGTCTATCATTTAGAACATGCCTCTAGAGGAGGGAAACTGGGCGATAATTTCCCCAGATTTTATATTTAATTCAAATATTTTAGATAAGAGGCATCTCTAGTAAAACATTGTATTATTGATTCTTTCCAATATGATAGCTCAGAGGAGTTCCTTTTTCCTTCTCAAATACATATGGGGAAATGGAGGTGGGTGTGGGTTATAGGAAGCATCTAAATAGAGCATAATAATCAACAGTTTGTTTTTTAAAAATAGAAATTTCTATTCAAATTGTTTCCAGAGACAGAAACACACAGAGACAATTCCATGTGACAACAGTGAAAGAGACCAGAGTGATGCAGCTGCAAATCAAACAACTGCCAACACCAGTGATTGATGGCCACCACCAGAATCTGGTTAAGACAAAGAAGGATCCTCCCCTTGAGGCGTCAGAAAGAACATGGCCCTCTCAACACTTTGAGTTTGAACTTCTGGCCTCTAGAGCTGTGATAAAATAAATTTCTGCTCTTTTAAGCTAACAAGTTTGTGGTATCTTGTTATGGTAGCCCTAGAGATGACAGTATTTGATTCCTGAGCTGGCAACTGTATTTTGACTATGTAATGACTATTCCAAGATAATCAACAGACACAAAGATAAAGGCAAAACTGAGACTAAGCCCAGTTCTTTTTATTCCCAGAATAATAAATGATTTTTTAATTAATTTAGATCTCTTTGTCTAACCCCTCTGCTTTTCAGAAGAGTATGTGGGACCAATCAAGTATTCATATGTTATACTTTCATTTTAATTCATCTCAAATTATTTCTAATTCCCCTTATGAGTTCTTACTTGACCCATGAATTATTTAGGAATACATTCTTTAATTTCCATTTGTGATTTTCAACAAATTTCTTTCTGTTAACGATTTCTTATTGCATTCTGTTGTCATCTGAGAGCACTCTCTGTATTGTTTATGTCCTTTAAAATGTACTGAAATTTGTTTTATGGCCTAGCATATAGTATATCCATGTGCATTTGAAAAGAATGTATATTCTGATGCTGTTGGGTGGAATGTTTTATAGATGGCTGTTAGGTCTACTTGATTGATAATGCTGTTCAAGGTTTTTATTTTCTTGTTGATTTTCTGTCTGTTCTGCTATTGAAAGAAGGGTATTAAAGTATCCAACTATTATTGTAGAACTGTCTGTTTCTCTTTTCTGTTGTGCCGATTTTGCTTCATTGTATTTTGAAGTCCTGTTGTTAGGTGCATATAAGTTTATAATTATTATGCATTCTAGATGGAATAATCATTTTATCATTTTAAAATGTCTTTGTCGCTAGTAAAAATTTTCGTCTTAAAATGTAATTTTTTTCTGATATTTTCTTAGCCACTTGTTGTTTTGTTTTGTTTTTACTGTTATGGTATATCTATTCCAACCCTTTTACATTTCACCTATATATTTTCTTTTTTTTTTTTTTTTGGTAACATCTTTATTGGGGTATAATTGCTTTACAAAGGTGTGTTAGTTTCTGTTTTATAACAAAGTGAATCAGTTACACATATACATATGTTCCCATATCTCTTCCCGCTTGCGTCTCCCTCCCTCCCACCCTCCCCATCCCACCCCTCCAGGCGGTCACAAAGCACCGAGCTGATATCCCTGTGCTATGCGGCTGCTTCCCACTAGCTATCTACCTTACGTTTGTTAGTGTATATATGTCTATGCCTCTCTCCCGCTTTGTCACAAATCACCCTTCCCCCTCCCCATATCCTCAAGTCCGTTCTCCAGTAGGTCTGTGTCTTTATTCCTGTCTTACCCCTAGGTTCTTCATGACATTTCTTTTTCTTAAATTCCATATATATGTGTTAGCATACGGTATTTGTCTTTCTCTTCTGACTTACTTCACTCTGTATGACAGGCTCTAGGTCTATCCACCTCATTACAAATAGCTCAATTTCGTTTCTTTTTATGGCTGAGTAATATTCCATTGTATATATGTGCCACATCTTCTTTATCCATTCATCCGATGATGGGCCCTTAGGTTGTTTCCATCTCCGGGCTATTGTAAATAGAGCTGCAATGAACATTTTGGTACATGACTCTTTTTGAATTTTGGTTTTCTCAGGGTATATGCCCAGTAGTGGGATTGCTGGGTCATATGCTAGTTCTATTTGTAGTTTTTTAAGGAACCTCCATACTGTTCTCCATAGTGGCTGAACCAATTCACATTCCCACCAGCAGTGAAAGAGTGTTCCCTTTTCTCCACACCCTCTCCAGCATTTATTGTTTCTAGATTTTTGGTGATGGCTATTCTGACTGGTGTGAGATGATATCTCATTGTAGTTTTGATTTGCATTTCTCTAATGATTAATGATGTTGAGCATTCTTTCATGTGTTTGTTGGCAGTCTGTATATTTTCTTTGGAGAAATGTCTATTTAGGTCTTCTGCCCATTTTTGGATTGGCTTGTTTTCTTTTTTTGTTATTGAGCTGCATGAGCTGCTTGTAAATTTTGGAAATTAATCCCTTGTCAGTTGCTTCATTTGCAAGTATTTTCTCCCATTCTGAGGGTTGTCTTTTGGTCTTGTTTATGGTTTCCTTTGCTGTGCAAAAGCTTTGAAGTTTCATTAGGTCCCATTTGTTTATTTTTGTTTTTATTTCCATTTCTCTAGGAGGTGGGTCAGAAAGGATCTTGCTGTGATTTATGTCATAGAGTGTTCTGCCTATGTTTTCCTCTAAGAGTTTCATAGTTTCTGGGCTTACACGTAGGTCTTTAATCCATTTTGAGCTTATTTTTGTATATGGTGTTAGGGAGTGATCTAATCTCATACTTCTACATGCACCTGTCCAGTTTTCCCAGCACCACTTACTGAAGAGGCTGTCCTTTCTCCACTGTACATTCCTGCCTCCTTTATCAAAGATAAGGTGACCATATGTGCGTGGGTTTATCTCTGGGCTTTCTATCCTGTTCCATTCATCTATCTTTCTGTTTTTGTGCCAGTACCATACTGTCTTGATTACTGTAGCTGTGTTGTATAGTCTGAAGTCAGGGAGCCTGATTCCTCCAGCTCTGTGTTTCGTTCTCAAGATTGCTTTGGGTATTCGGGGTCTTTTGTGTTTCCATACAAATTGTGAAATTTTTGGTTCTAGTTCTGTGAAAAATGCCAGTGGTAGTTGGATAGGGATTGCAGTGAATCAGTAGATTGCTTTGGGTAGTAGAATCATTTTCACAATGTTGATTCTTCCAATCCAAGAACATGGTATATCTCTCCATCTATTTGTATCATCTTTAATTTCTTTCATCAGTGTCTTATAATTTTCTGCATACAGGTCTTTTGTCTCCTTAGGTAGGTTTATTCCTAGATATTTTATTCTTTTTGTTGCAATGGTAAATGGGAGTGTTTTCTTGATTTCACTTTCAGATTTTTCATCATTAGTATATAGGAATGCCAGAGATTTCTGTGCATTAATTTTGTATCCTGCCACTTTACCAGATTCATTGATTAGCTCTAGTAGTTTTCTGGTAGCATCTTTAGGATTCTCTATGTATAGTATCATGTCCTCTGCAAACAGTGACAGCTTTACTTCTTCTTTTCTGATTTGGATTCCTTTTATTTCCTTTTCTTCTCTGATTGCTGTGGTTAAAACTTCCAAAACTATATTGAGGAAGAGTGGTGACAGTGCGCAACCTTGTCTTGTTCCTGATCTTAGTGGAAACGGTTTCAATTTTTCACCATTGAGGATGATGTTGGCTGTGGGTTTGTCATATATGGCCTTTATTATGTTGAGGAAAGTTCCTTCTATGCCTACTTTCTGCAGGGTTTTTATCATAAATGGGTGTTGAATTTTGTCAAAAGCTTTCTCTGCATGTATTGAAATGATCATATGGTTTATCTCCTTCAATTTGTTATTATGGTTTATCACATTGATAGATTTGTGTATATTGAAGAATCCTTGCATTCCTGGAATAAACCCCACTTGATCATGGTGTATGATCCTTTGAATGTGCTGTCGGATTGTGTTTGCTAGTATTTTGTTGAGGATTTTTGCATCTATGATCATCAGTGATATTGGCCTGTAGTTTTCTTTCTTTGTGACATCCTTGTCTGGTATTGGAATCAAGGTGATGGTGGCCTCGTAGAATGAATTTGGGAGTGTTCCTCCCTCTGCTATATTTTGGAAGAGTTTGAGAAGGATAGGTGTTAGCTCTTCTCTAAATGTTTGATAGAATTCGCCTGTGAAGCCGTATGGTCCTGGGCTTTTGTTTGTTGGAGGATTTTTTTTTTTTTTTTTTTTGTGGTACGCAGGCCTCTCACTGTTGTGGCCTCTCCCGTTGCAGAGAACAGGCTCCGGACATGCAGGCTCAGTGGCCATGGCTCATGGGCCCAGCCGCTCTGCACCATGTGGGATCCTCCTGGACCGGGACACGAATCCGTGTCCCGTGCATCGGCAGGTGGACTCTCAACCACTGTGCCACCTGGGAAGCCCTGTTGGAAGATTTTTAATCACAGTTTCAATATCAGTGGTTGTGATTTGTCTGTTCATATTTTCTATTTCTTCCTAATTCAGTCTTGGCAGGTTTTGCATTCCTAAGAATTTGTCTATTTCTTCCAGATTGTCCATTTTATTGGCATACAGTTGCTTGTAGTAATCTCTCATGATCTTTTTTATTCCTGCAGTGTCAGTTGTTACTTCTCCTTTTTCATTTCTAATTGTATTGATTTGAGTCTTCTCCCTTTTTTTCTTGATGAGTCTGGCTAATGGTTTATCAATTTTGTTTACCTTCTCAAAGAACCCGCTTTTAGTTTTATTGATCTTTGCTATTGTTTCCTTCATTTATTTTTCATTTATTTCTGATCTGATTTTTATTATTTCTTTCCTTCTGTTAACTTTGTTAGTTTTTTGTTCTTCTTTCTCTAATTGCTTTAGGTGCAAGGTTAGGTTGTTTATTCGAGACGTTTCCTGTTTCTTAAGGTGGGCTTGTATTGCTATAAACTTCCCTCTTAGAAGTGCTTTTGCTGCATCCCATAGATTTTGGGACATCGTGTCTGCATCGGCACTTTTTTCTAGGTATTTTTTGATTTCCTCTTTGATTTCTTAAGTGATCACTTCGTAATTAAGTCGTGTATTGTTTAGCCTCCATGTATTTGTGTCTTTTACAGATATTTTCCTGTAATTGATGTCTAGTCTCATGGCGTTGTGTTAGGAAAAGATACTTGATACAATTTCAATTTCCTTAAATTTACCTAGGCTTGATTTGTGACCCAAGATATGATCTATCCTGGAGAATGTTCCATGAGCACTTGAGAAAAATGTGTATTCTGTTGTTTTGGATGGAATGTCCCATAAATATCAATTAAGTCCATCTTGTTTAATGTATCATTTAAAGCTTGTGTTTCCTTATTTATTTTCATTTTGGATGATCTGTCCATGGGTGAAAGTGGGGTGTTTAAGTCCCCTACTATGAGTGTGTTACTGTCGATTTCCCCTTTTATGGCTGTTAGTATTTGCCTTATGTATTGAGGTGCTCCTATGTTGGGTGCATAAATATTTACAATTGTTATATCTTCTTCTTGGATCGATCCCTTGATCATTATGTAGTGTCCTTCTTTGTCTCTTCTAATAGTCTTTATTTTAAAGTCTATTTTGTCTGATATGAGAATTGCTACTCCAGCTTTCTTTTGGTTTCCATTTGCATGGAATATCTTTTTCCATCCCCTTACTTTCAGTCTGTATGTGTCTCTAGGTCTGAAGTGGGTATATTGTAGACAGCATATATATAGGTCTTGTTTTTGTATCCATTCAGCCAATCTGTGTCGTTTGGTGGGAGCATTTAGTCCATTTTAATTTAAGGCAATTATCAATATGTATGTTCCTATTCCCATTTTCTAAATTGTTTTGGGTTCGTTATTATAGGTCTTTTCCTTCTCTTGTGTTTCTTGCCTAGAGAAGTTCCTTTAGCATTTGTTGTAAAGTTGGTTTGGTGGTGCTGAACTCTCTCAGCTTTTGCTTGTCTGTAAAGGCTTTAATTTCTCCATCAAATCTGAATGAGATCCTTGCTGTGTACAGTAATCTTGGTTGCAGGTTTTTCTCCTTCATCACTTTCATTATGTCCTGCCACTCCCTTCTGTCTTGTAGAGTTTCTGCTGAGAGATCAGCTTTTAACCTTATGGGGATTCCCTTGTGTGCTATTTGTTGTTTTTCCCTTGCTGCTTTTAATATGTTTTCTTTGAATTTAATTTTTGACAGTTTGATTAATATGTGTCCTGCCGTATTTCTCCTTGGATTTATCCTGTATGGGACCCTCTGATTATGGGATTTGATTAACTAATTCCTTTCCTATATTAGGGAAGTTTTCAACCATAATCTCTTCAAATATTTTCTCAGTCCCATTCTTTTTCTCTTCTTCTTCTGGAACCCCTATAATTCGAATGTTGGTGTGTTTAATGTTGTCCCAGGGGTGTCTGAGAGTGTCCTCAGTTCTTTTCATTCTTTTTTCTTTATTCTGCTCTGCAGTAGTTATTTCCACTATTTTATTTTCCGGGTCACTTATCCGTTCTTCTGCCTCAGTTATTCTGCTATTGATCCCATCTAGAGTGTTTTTCATTTCATTTATTGTGTTGTTCATTTTTGTTTGTTGCATGTTTAGTTCCTCTAGGTCCTTGTTAAATATTTCTTGCATTTTGTCTATTCTATTTCCAAGGTTTTGGATCACCTTTACTGTCATTATTCTGAATACATTTTCAGGTAGACTGCCTACTTCCTCTTCATTTGTTAGGTCTGTGGTGTTTTTATCTTGCTCCTTCCTCTACTGTGTGTTTTTCTGTCTTCTCATTTTGCGTATCTTATTGTGTTTGGGGTCTCCTTTTTGCAGGCTGCACGTTCTTAGTTCCCGTTGTTTTTGGTGTCTGTCCCCAGTGGCTAAAGTAGTTTCAGTGGGTTGTGTAGGTTTCCTAGTGGAGGGCAGTAGTGCCTGTGTTCTGGTGGATGAGGCTGGATCTTGTCTTTCTGGTGGGCAGGTCCACATCTGGTGGTGTGTTTTGGCGTGTCTGTGGACTCATTATTATTTGATGCAGCCTCTCTGCTAATGGGTGGGGTTGTGTTCCTGTCTTGCTAGTTGTTTGGCATAGAATGTCCAGCACTGTAGCTTGGTAGTCGTTGAGTGAAGCTGGGTACTGGTGTTCAGATGGAGATCTCTGGGAGATTTTTGCCATGTGGTATTATGTGGAGCTGGGAGGTCTCTTGTGGACCAGTGTCCTGAAGTTGGCTCTCCCACCTCAGAGGCACAGCACTGACTCCTGGCTGCAGCTCCAAGAGCCTTTCATCCACACAGCTCACAAGAAAAGGGAGAAAAATTAGAAAGAAAGAATTAGTAGAAGTACAAAGAAAGGAGGGAGGGAGGGAGGGAGGGAGGAAGGAAGGAAGGAAGAAAAAAGAAAGAAAGAAGATAAGGTAAAATGAAATAAAATAACATAAAATATAATAAAGTCATTAAAATAAAAAAAACAATTATTAAGAGAGAAAAAAAACGGACGGATAGAACCCTAGGACACATGGTGGAAGCAAAGCTATATAGACAAAATCTCACACGGAAGCATACACATACAAACTCACAAAAAGAGGAAAAGTGGGAAAAATCATAAATCATGCTCTCAAAGTCCGCCTCCTGAATTTGGGATGATTGGTTGTCTAAAGGAGGGAAGGAAGGAAACAAAGAATGAAAATAAAGTAAAGTAAAATAAAGTTATTAAATTAAAAAGCTATTATTAAGAAAAAAAATTTTTTTAAAAACAGACTTATAGAACCCTAGGACAAATGGTGGAAGCAAAGCTATACAGGCAAAATCTCACAGAGAAGTATACACATACACACTCACAAAAAGAGGTAAAGGGGAAAAAATGATAAATCTTGCTCTCAAAGTCCACCTCCTCAATTTGGGATGATTCGTTGTCTATTCATGTATTCCACAGATGCAGGGTACATCAAGTTGATTGTGGAGCTTTAATCCGCTGCTTCTGAGGCTGCTGGGAGAGATTTCCCTTTCTCTTCTTTGTTCTCACACCTCCCAGGGACTCAGGTTTGGATTTGGCCCCGCCTCTGCGTGTAGGTCGCTGGAGGGCGTCTGTTCTTCACTCAGACAAGACGGGGTTAAAGTAGGAGCTGATTCGGGGGCTCTGGCTCTCTCAGGCCGGGGGGGCAGGGAGGGGCACCGAGGGCAGGGCAAGCCTGTGGCGCCACAGGCCGACGTGACGTTGCACCAGCCTGAGGCGCACTGTGCGTTCTCCCAGGAAGCTGTCCCTGGATCCCGGGAACCTGGCAGTGGCGGGCTGCACAGGCTCCCCGGAAGCAGGGTGTGGATAGTGACCTGTGCTCACACACAGGTTTCTTGGTGGCAGCAGCAGCAGCCTTAGCGTCTCATGCCCGTCTCTGGGGTCCGCGCTTTCATCCGCGGCTCACGCCGTCTCTGGAGCTCCTTTAAGCAGCACGCTTAATCCCCTCTCCTCCCGCAGCAGGAAACAAAGAGGGAAGAAAAAGTCTCTGGCCTCTTCGGCAGCTCCAGATCTTTTCCTGGACTCCCTCCAGGCCAGCCGTGGTGCACTAAATCCCTGCAGGCTGTGTTCACGCAGCCAACCCTAGTCCTCTCCCTGCGCTCCGACCAAAGCCCGAGCCTCAGCTCCCAGCCCCACCCGCCCCGGTGCCGGAGAAGACAAACCTCTCGGGCTGGTGATTGCCTGTCATCACCGATCTTCTGTGCGGGAATCTCTCCACTTTGACCCCCGCACCCCTGTTGCTGTGCTCTCCTCCGTGGCTCCGAACCTTCCCCCTCCGCCACCCGCAGTCTCTGCCAGCGAAGGGGCTTCCTAGTGTGTGGAAACCTTTCCTCCTTCACAGCTCCCTCCCACTGGTGCAGGTCCCGTCCCTATCCTTTAGTCTCTGTTTATTCTTTTTTCTTGTGCCCTACCCAGGTACGTGGGGGGTTTCTTGCCTTTTGGGAGGTCTGAGGTCTTCTGCCAGCGTTCAGTAGGTGTTCTGTAGAAGTTGTTCCACGTGTAGATGTATTTCTGGTGTATCTGTGGGGAGGAAGGTGATCTCCCCGTCTTACCATTCCACCATATTCCCGGAAGCCCTTTGGCAACTTTTAAAAGTGAAAAAGACAACCGCGGTTGAACAGAAAAGGAAAAAATGGGACTTCCCTGTTGGTGCAGTGGTTGAGAGTCCGCCTGCCGATGCAAGGGACACGGTTCGTGCCCCTGTCCGGGAGGATCCCACATTCCGCGGAGCGGCTGGGCCCGTGAGCCATGGCCGCTGAGCCTGCGCGTCCGGAACTTGTGCCCCGCAACGGGAGAGGCCACAACAGTGAGAGGCCCACGTTCCGAAAAAAAAAAAGGAAAAAATGGCTACATAGCTTAAAAAACAAAATACACAGCAAAGCAAAACACACTCTGACATCAAAAAACATTTGTTCGATTTAAAAATCTCAGTGTGGGAAGATGGCGGAAGAGTAAGACGCTGAGATCACCTTCCTCCACACAGATATATCAGAAATACATGTACATGTGGAACTGCTCCTATACAACACCAACGGAACGCTGGCAGAAGACCTCAGACCTCCCAAAAGGCAAGAAACTCCCCATGTACCTGGGTAGGGCACAAGAAAAAAGAATAAACAGAGACAAAAGAATAGGGACGGGACCTGCAGCAGTAGGATGGAGCCATGGAGGAAAGGTTTCCACACACTAGGAAGACCCTTCGTGGGCAGAGACTGCGGGTGGCAGAGGGGGGGAGCTTCAGAGCCATGGAGGAGAGCACAGCAACAGGGGTACAGAGGGAAAAGCGGACAGATTTCCGCACAGAGGATCGGTCCTGACCAGCACGCACCAGCCCGAGGCTTGTCTGCTCACCAGCCAGGGCAGGCGGTGCTGGCAGCTGAGGATCGGCCTTCGGTCTGAGCACAGGGAGAGGACTTGGTTTGGCAGTGTGAACACAGCCTGCAGGGGGTTAGTGCACCACGGCTAGCCGGGAGGGAGTCCGGGAAAATGTCTGGACCAGCCGAAGATGCAAGACACTTTTTCTTCCCTCTTTGTTTCCTGGTGCGCGAGGAGAAGGGATTAAGAGTGCTGCTTAAAGGAGCTCCAGAGATGGGCGCGACCTGTGGCTAACAGTGCGGACCCCAGAGACGAGCATAAGACGCTAAGACTGCTGCTGCCACCACCAATCAACCTGTGTGCGAGCACAGGTCACTCTCCACACCTCCCTTCCAGGGAGCCTGTGCAGCCCGCAACGGCCAGGGTCCCGGGATCTAGGGACAACTTCCCGGGAGAACGCACGGCGCGCCTTAGGCTGGTGCAACTTCACACTGGCCTCTGCTGCCGCAGGCTCGCCCCGCAATCCGTACCCCTCCTTCCCCGCAGGCTGAGTGAGCCAGAGCCCCCGAATCCGCGGCTCCTCTAACCCTTTCCTGTCTGAGCGAAGAACAGACGCCCTCCGGCAACCTACAAGCAGAGGCAGGGCCAAATCTAAAGCTGAATCCTGGGAGCTGTGCAAACAAAGAAGAGAAAGGGAAATGTCTCCCAGCAGCCTCAGGAGCAGCAGATTAAATCTCCACAATCGAATTGATGTACCCAACATCTGTGGAATACCTGAATAGACAAAGAATCATCCCAAATGGAGGAGGTGGACTTTGAGAGCGAGATTTATTATTTTTTCCCTTTTCCTCTTTTTGTGAGTGTGTATGTGTATGCTACTGTGTGAGATTTTGCCTGTATAGCTTTGCTTTCACCATTTGTCCTAAGCTTCTATCCATCCTTTTTTGTTTTTTGTTTTTGTTTTACTTTAAAAAAATGTTTTTAATAATTATTTTTTTATTTTAATAACTTTATATTATTTTACCTTACTTTATTTTATTTTATTTATCCTCTTTCTTTTTTTCTTTCTTTCTACTTTTTGTCCCTTTTATTCTGAGCCGTGTGGATGAAAGGCTATTGGTGCTACAGCCAGGAATCAATGCTGTGCCTCTGAGGTGGGAGAGCCAACTTCAGGACACTCGTCCTCAAGGGACCTCCTAGCTCCACGTAATATCAAATGGCGAAAATCTCCCAGAGATCTCCATCTCAACACCAACACCCAACTTCACTGAACGACCAGCAAGCTACAGTGTTGGACACCCTATGGCAAACAACTAGCAAGACAGGAGCACAACCTCACCAATTAGCAGAGAAGCTGCCTAAAATCATAGTAAGTCCACAGACACCCCAAAACACACCACCAGACGTGGACCTGCCCACCAGAAAGACAAGATCCAGCCTCATCCACCAGAACACAGGCACTACTCCCCTCCACCAGGAAGCCTACACAACCCACTGAACCAACTTTAGCCACTGAGGACAGATACCAAATGCAACGGGAAGTATGAACCTGCAGCCTGCAAAAAGGAGACCCCCAAACACAGTAAGAGAAGCAAAATGAGAAGACGGAAAAACACACAGCAGATGAAGGAGCAAGACAAAAACCCACCAGAGCTAAAAAATGAAGAGGAATTAGGCAGTCTACCTGAAAAAGAATTCAGAATAATGATAGTAAAGATGATCTAAAATCTTGGAAATAGAATACAGACAATGCAAGAAACCTTTAACAAGCACCTACAAGAATTAAAGATGAAACAAGCAACGATGAACAACTCAATAAATGAAATTAAATATACTCTAGAAGGGGCTTCCCTGGTGGCGCAGTGGTTGAGAGTCCGCCTGCCGATGCAGGGGACACGGGTTCGTGCCCCGGTCTGGGAAGATCCCACATGCCGTGGAGCGGCTGCTCCCATGAGGCATGGCCACTGAGCCTGTGCATTCGGTGCCTGTGCTCCACAATGGGAGAGGTCACAACAGTGAGAGGCCCACATACTGCAAAAAAAAAAAAAAAGTACTCTAGAATGGATCAATAGCAGAATAACTGAGGCAGAAGAATGGATAAGTGACCTGGAAGATAAAGTAGTGGAAATAACTAATACAGAGCAGAATAAAGAAAAAACAATAAAAATAACTTAGGACAGTCTCAGAGACCTCTGGGACAAATTAAATTCACTAACATTCGAATTATAGGGGTTCCAGAAGAAGAAGAGAAATAGAAAGGGACTGAGAAAGTATTTGAAGAGATTATAGTTGAAAACTTCCCTAATATGGGAAAGGAAATAGTTAATCAACTCCAGGAAGCACAGAGAGTCACATACAGGATAAATCCAAGGAGAAATATGCCAAGACACGTATTAATCAAACTGCCAAAAATTAAATATAAAGAAAAATTATTGAAAGCAGCAAGGGAAATGCAAAAAATAACATACAAGGGAATCCCAATAAGGTTAACAGTTGATCTTTCAGCAGAAACTTTGCAAGCCAGAAGGGACTGGCAGGACATATTTAAAGTGATGAAGGAGAAAAACCTGCAACCAAGATTACTCTACCCTGCAAGGATCTCA
Source organism: Stenella coeruleoalba (assembly GCF_951394435.1). Taxonomy (NCBI): domain Eukaryota; kingdom Metazoa; phylum Chordata; class Mammalia; order Artiodactyla; family Delphinidae; genus Stenella; species Stenella coeruleoalba. The sequence goes on from NC_137163.1 coordinate 47,402,869, forward strand.
TTCAGGTTTGATGGAGAAATGAAAACATTTACAGACAAGCAAAAGCTGAGAGAGTTCAGCACTACCAAACCAGCTTTATCAAATGCTAAAGGAACTTCTCTAGGCAAGAAACACAAGAGAAGGAAAACACCTATAATATCCAACGCAAAACAATTAAGTAAATGGGAATAGGAACATACATATCGATAATTATCTTAAATGTAAATGGATTAAATCCTCCAACCAAAAGACACAGACTGGATGAATGGATACAAAAATAAGACCCATATATATGCTGTCTACAAGAGACCCGCTTCAGACCTAGAGACACACACAGACTGAAAGTGAACGGATGAAAAAAGATATTCCATGCAAATGGAAATCCAAATAAAGCTGGAGTAGCAATTGTCATACCAGACAAAATAGACTTTAAAATAAAGACTATTAGAAGAGACAAAGAAGGACACTACATAATGATCAAGGGATCGATCCAAGAAGAAGATATAACAATTGTAAATATATTTATGCACCCAACATAGGAGCACCTCAATACATAAGGCAAATACTAACAGCCATAAAAGGGGAAATCAACAGTAACACATTCAGAGTAGGGGACTTTAACACCTCACTTTCACTAATGGACAGATCATCCAAAATGAAAATAAATAAGGAAACACAAGCTTTAAATGATACATTAAACAAGATGGACTTAATTGATATTTATGGGACATTCCATCCAAAACAACAGAATACACATTTTTCTCAAGTGCTCATGGAACATTCTCCAGGATAGATCATATCTTGGGTCACAAATCAAGCCTAGGTAAATTTAAGGAAATTGAAATTGTATCAAGTATCTTTTCTGACCACAATGCTATGAGAATAGATATCAATTATGGGAAAATATCTGTAAAAAATACAAGCACATGGAGGCTAAACAATACACTACTTAATAACAAAGTGATCACTGAAGAAATAAAAGAGGAAATCAAAAAAAAAACTGGAAACAAATGACAATGGAGACACTGTGATATAAACCCTATGGGATGCAGCAAAAGCAGGTTTAAGAGGGAAGTTTATAGCAATACAATACTACCTTAAGAAACAGGAAACATCTCGAATAAACAACCTAACCTTACACCTAATTCAATTAGAGAAAGAAGGACAAAAAATACCCCAAAGTTAGCAGAAGGACAGAAATCATAAAGATCAGATCAGAAATAAATGATAAAGAAAGGAAGGAAATGATAGCAAAGATCAATAAAACTAAAAGCTTGTCCTTTGAGATGATAAACAAAATTGATAAACCATTAGCCAGACTCATCAAGAAAAAAAGGGAGAAGACTCAAATCAATAGAATTAGAAATGAAAAAGGAGAAGTAACAACTGACACTGCAGCAATACAAAACATCATGAGAGATTACTACAAGCAACTCTATGCCAATAAAATGGACAACTTGGAAGACATGGACAAATTCTTAGAAATGCACAACCTGCCAAGACTGAATCAGGAAGAAATAGAAAATATAACCAGACCAATCACAAGCACTGAAATTGAAACTGTGATTAACAATCTTCCAACAAACCAAAGCCCAGGACCAGATGGCTTCACAGGCAAATTCTATCAAACATTTAGAGAAGAGCTAACACCTATCCTTCTCAAACTCTTCCAAAATATAGCAGAGGGAGGAACACTCCCAAATTCATTCTACGAGGCCACCATCACCTTGATTCCAATACCAGACAAGGATGTCACAAAGAAAGAAAACTACAGGCCAATATCACTGATGATCATAGATGCAAAAATCCTCAACAAAATACTAGCAAACAGAATCCAACAGCACATTCAAAGGATCATACACCATGATCAAGTGGGGTTTATTCCAGGAATGCAAGGATTCTTCAATATACACAAATCTATCAATGTGATAAACCATAATAACAAACTGAAGGAGAAAAACCACATGATCATCTCAATAGATGCAGAGAAAGCTTTTGACAAAATTCAACACCCATTTATGATAAAAACCCTGCATAAAGTAGGCATAGAGGGAACTTTCCTCAACATAATAAAGGCCATATATAACAAACCCACAGCCAACATCATCCTCAATGGTGAAAAACTGAAACCATTTCCACTAAGATCAGAAACAAGACAAGGTTGCCCACTCTCACCACTCTTATTCAATATAGTTTTGGAAGTTTTAGCCACAACAATCAGAGAAGAAAAGGAACTAAAAGGAATCCAAATCGGAAAAGAAGAAATAAAGCTGTCACTGTTTGCAGAGGACATGATACTATACATAGAGAATCCTAAAGATGCTACCAGAAAACTACTAGAACTAATCAATGAATTTGGTAAAGTTGCAGGATACAAAATTAATGCACAGAAATCTCTGGCATTCCTATACACTAATGATGAAAAATCTGAAAGTGAAATCAAGAAAACACTCCCATTTACCATTGCAACAAAAAGAATAAAATATCTAGGAATAATCCTACCTAAGGAGACAAAAGACCTGTATGCAGAAAATTATAAGACACTGATGAAAGAAATTAAAGATGATACAAATAGATGGAGAGATATACCATGTTCTTGGATTGGAAGAATCAACATTGTGAAAATGACTCTACTACCCAAAGCAATCTACAGATTCAATGCAATATCTATCCAACTACCACTGGCATTTTTCACAGAACTAGAACCAAAAATTTCACAATTTGTATGGAAACACAAAAGACCCCGAATACCCAAAGCAATCTTGAGAACAAAAACGAAGCTAGAGGAATCAGGTTCCCTGACTTCAGACTATACTACAAAGCTACAGTAATCAAGACAGTATAGTGCTGGCACAAAAACAGAAAGAGAGATCAATGGAACAGGATAGAAAGCCCAGAGATAAACCCACGCACATATGGTCACCTTATCTTTGATAAAGGAGGCAGGAATGTACAGTGGAGAAAGGACAGCCTCTTCAGTAAGTGGTGCTGGGAAAACTGGACAGGTACATGTCAAAGTATGAGATTAGATCACTCCCTAACAGCATACACAAAATTAAGCTCAAAATGGATTAAAGACGTAAATATAAGGCCAGAAACTATGAAACTCTTAGAGGAAAACATAGGCAGAACACTCTATGACATAAATCACAGCAAGATCCTTTCTGACCCACCTCCTAGAGAAATGGAAATAAAAATAAACAAATGGGACCTAATGAAACTTCACAGCTTTGGCACAGCAAAGAAAACCATAAACAAGACCAAAAGACAACCCTCAAAATGGGAGAAAATACTTACAAATGAAGCAAATGACAAAGGATTGATCTCCAAAATTTACAAGCAGCTTATGCAGCTCAATAACAAAAAAAACAAACAACCCAATCCAAAAATGGGCAGAAGACCTAAATAGACATTTCTCCAAAGCAGATATACAGACTGCCGACAAACACATGAAAGAATGCTCAACGTCATTAATCATTGGAGAAATCCAGATCAAAACTACAATGAGATATCATCTCACACCAGTCAGAATGGCCATCATCAAAAATTCTAGAAACAATAAATGCTGGAGAGGGTGTGGAGAAAAGGGAACACTCTTTCACTGCTGGTGGGAATGTGAATTGGTACAGCCACTGTGGAGAACAGTATGGAGGTTCCTTAAAAAACTACAAATAGAACTACCATATGACCCAGCAATCCCACTACTGGGCATATACCCTGAGAAAACCATAATTCAAAAAGAGTCATGTACCAAAATGTTCATTGCAGCTCTATATACAATAGCCTGGAGATGGAAACAACCTAAGTGTCCATCATCGGATGAATGGATAAAGAAGATGTGGCACATATATACAATGGAATGTTATTCAGCCATAAAAGGAAACAAAATTGAGCTATTTGTAATGAGGTGGATAGACCTAGAGTCTGTCATACAGAGTGAAGTAAGTCAGAAAGAGAAAGACAAATACCGTATGCTAACACACACACACACACACACACACACACACACACACACGTATATATATACATATATATATATGTATATATATGGAATTTAAGGGAAAAAAATGTCATGAGGAACCTAGGGGTGAGACAGGAATAAAGACACAGACCTACTAGAGAATGGACTTGAGGATATGGGGATCGGGAAGGGTAGGCTGTGACAAAGCGAGAGAGAGGCATGGACATATATGCACTACCAAATGTAAAGTAGATAGCTAGTGGCAAGCAGCCGCATAGCACAGGGAGATCAGCTAGGTGCTTTGTTACCACCTGGAGGGGTGGGATAGGGAGGGTGGGAGGGAAGGAGACGCAAGAGGGAAGAGATATGGGAATATATGTATATGTATAACTGATTCACTTTGTTATAAAGCAGAAACTAACACAGCATTGTAAAACAATTATACTCTAATAAAGATGGAAAAAAAAAAAAGAAAAGAAATTCTGTGGAGAACGAAGAATGAAGCCGACCACGGGCTGTCCCGTTCCTTCCCCAGAATCTCATAGAGCCTGGCTGTACAACCTAACCCCAGGTTCCATGCAATATCCCTCCACGCTCTCAATACATTTCCTTTTCATCAGCAATAGCTATTAAGACTGTGGTTTAAATTGGTTTCCTACCCACCCCTTTCTCACAGGCTGGCTTCCGCCCTACTAAAGCACCCTCACCAGCCCCCCAGTAGATGTATCCCTATCTCACCCGAGGTCCTGGCTGTTTTCTCGGTCTGCTATTCTTCATGCTCCACAAGTACGAATAGAATCTGACCGCCAGGTCTTCTTCACACTCTGTCCTCTGTTGGTTTCCATGACATTGTGCTTCCTAATTTCAGCCTCTTCCCACGTCTTCTCCCAGCCCCTTCTCTCTCCTCGGTGTCCAGTCCTTGATTGATCTTTGGCTCAGTCCACGGGCTTCTACTCTTCTTTGTATATAGTCTTTCTAGTAATTCTTTCTCTTAGTGGCCTTACCCAATACCAGGCCTATAGTTTCTAACTGTACTGTTTAGCTCTTACTTGTCCATGAGCTCGCTCAAATTCAACACGTACAAAGCAAAACTATCTCTGCATCCAAATTTTCCTCAGTTACCTGCCCTTTTTTTTCTTCAATTTTCTATACACAAGAGACCTCGGAACTTATTTCTGACTCTACTCTATCCCCTAAGTGGAATCTGTACTATAACCTTGCAGGTTTTCTCTTCCAGATAGCTCTCAGATTTGTTCTATCCTCCCCGTCCCCAATGCCATTACCTTTGCCCTAGCACATATTACTTCAACAGAATCTTAACTGGTCTCTTGTTTTCCACATTCTCTTAATCATGTCCATTCTGTACATCACTGCAAAATCTCTCCCGCCTCCCTTGCATTGGGCATGTGATTCCCCTATTCAGAACCAACAGTGGATTCCTCATCACTAGTATCCACAAATATTTACTGAATTCTTACTATGGATGCTTGCGTGTTCAGATGCAAAACATCTTCTAGGAGCCTATGATACAATTATGGAAATTACAGAGGACGTAAGTTTTAAAAGATGTAAAACCACGGTAATATAATGTATCAAATTAATGGTGCAAATAACAGTGCCAAATAACCTCCATTCTATGGAGGATGTAATTACAAGGTTGGGGAAGTTAGAAGAACGGGAGCTATGACAGAGAGGCAGTAAGAAAAACATTCTATAGAGAAACTAGCATCAGCAAAGATCAGAAACTCTCAGTGCATTTTCAGGAAGCAGGAGGAGGAAGCCAGGCTGGTGAAGATAGAGGGGAGGATATGCCATGTAGAAAAATTAGAATAGTCAACGAGGCAGGAAGTTACCTAATTGGTTGGAGAAGAGTGACCAATAGCCCCATTAGTCAAGAACGTGGGGCTAAGACATTTTGTCTAGTGCAAAGACGTTCTGTAGTGTGAAGAGTGCCAGACGATAGCATTGGAAATTTTGATGGAGAATCCAGAGTTCACTGGGAGCCACTGAAGGCTTTAAAACAACCAAAGAAGGCCATCAAAGAGGTGTTTCAGGGCCCCGAGGACAAGGACCAGATCCAGCCTGCTAACATAGTGCTGAGCACATCAGAGGTACTTAATATTCAGTGGTGCCTGTCAACGAGAAATGTGATCCTTAGGGGTAGGGGGAGAGCTAACTTGGGGGTAAGGAGGGTCATGATAGAAACAGAAGACTAAATAGGAAATGCCACTGGCAAAATCAAAAAAAGAGCTGTGTCGGACTACATTGCTTATTTATACTAATCACCATTCTTCAAGCAGGGTAACAATGAGAGCACAAGCTTGTGGGCAGGAATAAGCATAGTTATCAGCATCATGTTCATCATTTTAAAATAACAACAGGAACCATAACTTACATGTACTGAATGCTTACTGTATGCCAGACACTGTGCTACGTGCTTTTCTCCAGGCTGAAATGCTAGCTATTACAATACTGAAATGTTGTCACGTGCATTACCAAGCAGCTATTACGCTGAGCATCCTTAGGGAGCCCCCACTGCCCTGATCATCTGAACTCTCCCCACTACTAGAACCTCGTGTGTCCCCTCCCTCCAGGAACTAAAAACATAAAAGGAGGCTGCTAGGACCCCTCTTCAGCGTTGTGACCTGTGCCTCTTCTGATTGGTCAATGCCCTCATTGAATATTTTGAAAATCAGTGCTGTATTCCACTCATTAGCCAACTTTATTCTTACACTAGTCTTATATTCTGCAAGAGCAGACTAAGGCTCAAAGAGGTCGGAGACTCGAAAGGTCACAGCTCATTAGGGACTGAGCACAGATTCTATCTGACCCCAGTTTGCACTCTTGGTCCCCCTCGTAGGGCAGGTTTTATGCTGGAGGTTGTAAGACCTCAGGCTGAATAGACCGGCCACACTAAGTACAACAACAGAGGAAATATGATTTCCAGAAACATCCTTTTCTAACAGGTCATAGAAATCCCCAAATTCTGTTAAGAACATCAGGCTCCTTAGTCCACAATCCATACTGAATATTGTTAAGCCTGCTGGGTGAGCCCGCACTGCTACGTTTATGCAGAGGGTAACATTGCCTTCGGTGGTGACACTTAGAGCGGACTGTTTCATCTTCATCTTGCAGAAAAACCCAAATTCCTTTCTTCCATTCTTAAATTTAACTGATCTCATCCCAGATGCTATGGTTATTTGCCTCTAGCTTCCAAAACACAAGTAAATGGCAATACCATCTGTTAACAGCTAGCTATGTGAAAAGGTCACCAGCCTCTCCCATTGTCTCTTTACTCCAAGTTAAGAGTTATCAAAACAGAGAGATGTTTATTTAGTATGAACTCTTGAGTTTCTTCTGGTGGTAAAAGGAGGGTCAGAAAACAGGACTCAACTTAGGTTGCCATAATATATGACTATGAAGTCAGAAAAGGACAGCAAAAGCCTAAGGAAAACAAGAAATACTTACAATAGGAAAAAAGCAGAAATTAAGGAATTCGAAAACCAGACTAAGTAAGTCTTTCTGTAAGAAGTCCATCAGCTTCTATAGGAAAAAATATACAGATCAATAAATATGTAGACAAATACTGTTTTTCATTGTTTCAATAGGTCAATATAGAAAATGCTCAATAGGCTGTATGAGCATTTCAAAGGGCTCCAAAAGGCACTTGAGGAAATGCAACATTCATTCTTGAATTTTTTTAGACGGATAATAATATATATGCATAGCAAAATACCCAGAAGGGTATACAGAAAGATAGTCATCAAAATGTTAAGAGCATTTATCTCTGGGTGACAGAATTTGGGGCCATTTTTCTGTCTTCTTTACACTTCTCCATACTTCTTGAATTGTTTACAATGAGCATTTATCATTTTTATAGTCAGAATAAAACTTCTAAAGCCATGTTCATTTTTCTAACTGTCCCAAACATGATTCAGTGTGAAACAAAATACACACAAAAAACTACATCAAATTCAAAACCAATCATAGTCGTATTTGCTTTGTGACAAAGTAAGAATCACACATTTTGTATCACAATGGAGAATGAAAAGAGAGATCTCATGAAATTACCTACTACTCTCCTGTCAGATTACTCCCCAACACGTGGAGGGCAGTGGGATCCCAATGAATGAGTGAGCCCAGTGGCCTGAGAAAGCCAACCAGAGGCTGACCTCACCTCAGAGACTGGGCTGATAGAGCTCACAGGGAGCGTCACCTAAATGTCACTGTGCTAGCACCTAAAACAAGACCTAATGACCACAATTAATTTTGTATAAACAAGTCCAATAGAACTGAAGACTAGTGGATGAAGTTAAGTTAGTCTAAACTACCCTTAAATTAATAAGCAGACTTGGGAAAAACACTCCCTCTCAAATTTTTAAAGGCCTCTTTCTAGTCATTAATGGAAAGTGCATGAGGGCGATATCTATACATTTGTAGGCATAAACCCCTTCTTTATGTGGGGTCACAGGGATGGGCATGCAACCCAGACCTGGCAAGTTGGCTCACCCAGTACAGGGATTGGTCCAAGAGATGGGCACATAACCAACAGGACCAGTCAGTATCCCACCATTAAACCAGAGACTGGGAGACTCTGGGACCATGTAAGCCAGCAGCCAGTGGGGCTCATCTTACCACCACTTGGAGATGTACCTGAGAATGAATCCAAGGGAAAGCAAGCAGTCTAGAAACACAGAGAGACAATGCTGAGGAGTTCTTACGACATGCCAAGCACTATTCCAATCACTTTATGTGCATTAACTCATGAAAAATTTTAACAATCCTATCCCCATATTACCTATGGAAAAGGAGGCACAGAGGGCTTCCCTTGTGGTGCAGTGGTTGATAATCTGCCTGCCAATGCAGGGGACACGGGTTCGAGCCCTGGTCTGGGAAGATCCCACATGCCGCGGAGCAACTGGGCCCGTGAGCCACAACAACTGAGCCTGCGCATCTGGAGCTTGTGTTCCTCAACGAGAGGCCGCGATAGTGAGAGGCCCGCGCACCGCGATGAAGTGTGGCCCCCGCTCGCCGCAACTAGAGAAAGCCCTCGCACAGAAACGAAGACCCAACACGGCCAAAAATAGATAAATTAATTAATTTTTTAAAAAACTGAGACATAATTGGCTATAACATTATTAAAAAAAAAAAAAAGGAGGCACAGAGAATTGAGTAATTTGCCTGAGGTCACTCAGCTAGTAAATAGCCCAGCCGGGATTTAGACGCAGGTGCTAGCCACAATGCTGCAGTTGCCTCTCCAGCCCAGGCTTACACTCAGCCAAACCCATCCTCATATTTCCTACTTGTCAGTTTTATGGTATGTGACCCCTGGTCTGCAGAGTGGTGCCGCTGGGTTATTGATCTGAGAAGGGCCTGTTTGTCCTCTGCCAGGTTTTAAGCAGCCTTCTACAGGGGCACGTAAGAGGTGCTCCCAGGGTGAGGCAGAACCCAGAGTATCCATGGCTGACAATTGCAGTTGTGGAGACAGTCACCACTATCCTTGCACATCTGACCTCACAGTTACAACACAGTCACCAGCCTACCTGACGCTCAAACACAGTAAGCCTCACACAGACAACAAACGAAAAAATAAACTGGAATTCGTCAAAATTAGAAACTCTTGTACATCAAAAGACACTATGAAGAGGGGAAAAAAAAACCCACAGAATGAGAGAAAATATTTGCAAATAATTACATCTGATAAGGTATTACTATCAAGAATGCCTATGGGCTTCCCTGGTGGCACAGTGGTTGAGAGTCCGCCTGCTGATGCAGGGGACACGGGTTCGTGCCCCAGTCTGGAAAGAACCCACATACCGCAGAGCTGCTGGGTCCGTGAGCCATGGCCGCTGAACCTGCGTGTCCGGAGCCTGTGCTCCACAACGGGAGAGGCCACAACAGTGAGAGGCCTGCGTAACGCAAAAAAAAAAAAAAAAAAAGAATGCCTAAAAAACCCTTATAACTCAACAACAAAAATATAAGTAACCTGTTCCAAAACAATGGGCAAAGGATTAGAGTGGACATTCCTCCAAATAAGACATGAAATGGCCAAACACATGAAAAGATGCTCAAAATCACTAAGCTTAGGGAAATGACAATTAAAACCACAATGAGATACCACTCCGTGCCCATTAGGATGGCTATTACCAAAAAAATGGAAAATGAAAAGTATAGGTGAGGATGTGGAGAAGTTGGAACCCCTGTATATTGCTGTTGGGAATGTAAAATGGTGCAATCGTGGAAAACAGTCTGGCAATTCCTCACAAAGTTAAGATAGCATTATCGTATGATCCAGCAATTTCACTTCTAGGTATATACACAAAAGAATCAAAAGCTGGGACACAAAGACACTTGTAGTCAATGTTCCTAGCAGGTGGAAATAAGGCAAATGTCCATCAACAAATGAATGGATAAACAAAATGTGGTGGGTATACACACACACACACATACACACACACACACACAACTGAATACTAATCAACCTTAGAAAAAGAATAAAATTCTGAAACAGGCTACAACATGCATGCACCTTAAAAACGTGCTAAACAGAAACAGAATCACAGACATAGAAAACAAACTTACGGTTACCAGAGGGGAAACGGGGGCAGGGGGGAGGGATAAAGTAGAAGCATGGGATTAACAGATACAAACTACTATATATAAAATAGGCAAACAACAAGGATTCACTGTATAGCACAGGGAACTAAATTGGATATTTTGTAATAACCTATAATGGAAAAGAATCTGAAGCTGTTCACCTGAAACTAACACAATATTGTAAATCAACAATAAATAAAAATAAACAAATACTAATTAATAAATACCTTGTGCTAAGTGAAATAAGCCAGCCACAAAAGGACAAATATTGTATGACTCCACCGAGATGAGGTACCTAGACTAGTCAAATTCACAAAGACAGAAAGCAGAATAGAGGTTACCAAGGACTGAGGGGAGGGGAGAATGGGAAATTGTTATTTAATGGGTTTCTGTTTGGAATGATGGAAAAGTTCTGAAAAGGATTAGTGGTTATGGCTACACAACACTGTACAAATTGTGAGTTACTTAATGCCACTGAATCGTACACTTAGAAATGATTTAAATGGCAAATTTTATGTTGTCTGTATTTTACCACAATTAAAAGAAGCATTAAGCTATACAGAAAATCTCTGCCCATTCAAAATCAAATAGCAAAGTCTGAAAAGGGTCAGGCGACTAGATAGAAGAGAATGTATTCATTTAGCCAGAAGGATAGAAGAAAAAAAAATATTTAGGCAACAAACGGTCAGCAAAAATTGGTAAATCTTCAGGACACACGAACAAAGCTTTAAAATGAAAAAAAGCAAAGAGTCTAGAAAAGAAACTTTCAGAAAGAATTAAATACAATAATGTTTACCTATTAGATATATGCTCACAAAGACATGTGCCAGGATAATAAAATAAATGTTCAAATTTTCAGCTACCAAAGCAGTGGAGAAATGAAGTTAAAATGCCCTGGTTTCACATGGATCTGAATGCAGAATAGAGCCTGAACATTTTAATTACAGCCAAAGTCTATCCAGGGAAACTGCAATGTCCTTGGGAGCTTTCAATCCTTTCCAAAGGGCTAACACAAAAATTTTTAAATATAAGTCTGCCATAAAACTATCCATTAGAGACCAGCATATTTTAATAAAATGAGCTGCGAACTCCATAACTGCAAAGCAAGGTCATGGGATTGTAAATTACTCTGCAATCCTCTGTCTTCGACTGGAGCATTTTGGGTTCTCCCAAACCTTTAACTTGGCCCACATTGGGTAAATGGGGGCTGGGGAGTCATAACACTACAGGAATATTGGTTTATTTAAGAGGAGACTAGATTCAACCCCAGGATGTGCCATTAAGTTACTGGGTGACATTGGGCAAGTCACTCAATGTCCCTAAGCACCAACTTCATTTGTGTGAAATAAAGAGACTGGACAAAATAACCTCTGAATTCTCTTTAACACGCTATGAGTCACATTTTTTAGGATAATTTTTTATTCAATTTATTTAAACTAAAAAAAGAAAGGACAAAAAACAATATGAGTCATCTTCTATTCCATCTTTTCTCTTGGTGACATCTTTTTGCTTCTCTTTTCTAAATACGTCAGTATCCAAATTGAAAGCTGCAGTGTTTCATAAACTTCTCATAAAAATGTTATTCATTCAATCCCTCTAAACTTACTCTCCTTATCTCCCAGTTGTCTGCATCCAAAGATGATTAGAGAAACCTCTCTTCATTGTATTTATTTGTACACATCACTTCAATCTGCAAGAATTTGCACCTAATTTCATTTGCTTCTAAAAATTTCAAAATTCTCTTGTATGAATACTGTGCATAATCTTATTTTAAGACTAAATCCTTTTCGCCAAAAAAAATTCACGCTTTAAAGTGTTTACTTGTTTTATTTTTTCCATTAAAACAGGAAAGTGACATATGGATAAAGAAGGATGCTAAATGAATGCAGATTTGATATGGATGATTTCCAGCCAACTGCTGCCCTTTCTCTCCTGGCTTGATGGCTAATCACCAAAATACATTTCAGAGCTCTTCTCTTTACTCATATATTTCATTTGAGAATGAGTTCATTTCTGTTTCAAATGGTCCCATTTGGGAAAACCTAGATCCCATCAACAACAGCTTGAGAATAGAATCGAGGAGTAGAAAGGCAAGAAAGAAGAGAGGCATGGACATATATACACTAACAAACGTAAGGTAGATAGCTAGTGGGAAGCAGCCTCATGGCACAGGGATATTGGCTCGGTGCTTTGTGACCGCCTGGAGGGGTGGGATAGGGAGGGTGGGAAGGAGGGAGACGCAAGAGGGAAGAGATATGGGAACATATGTATATGTATAACTGATTCACTTTGTTATAAAGCAGAAACTAACACACCATTGTAAAGCAATTATACCCCAATAAAGATGTTAAAAAATCAGTCTGTGTAGAGAAAGGAAACTCTGGCTCTCAGTGTGCAGTCAGTCTATACAGGGAAGATTCTATTCTTCTTTTGTATTAAGTAATCAAACAGTTTAATAACATTTATTAGTCTTTAGTCAGGACTAAACTCCACAGCTGACCTCCTTCCCCTGGTGCAACCACAAGCGGTGGCTGAGTTGTTAATACAGTCCTGCTCTGACATGCACATAATAGACCTGCCATGCCTGGAATTTTCTCAATATAGCTAGAAATTGTGTTTAGCAGAATTTTAAAAACAGAAAGACCCCAGCTTTTAATTATATAGGCAACTATATTTATACCAGCATCTGTATTTTATATGAAATTTCTTAAATTATTATTACAATAACATTTTAAATAATGAAGACTATAAAGCTAGATCTATGGAAATACTATATGAACCAATCCAGGCTCGAACCAAAGTGGAACTCAAGTGTCAAAATAAATCCCACTAATTTGATTCATTCATTTATTCATCAAACACAGATTGAGCAACATCTTTTTGCAACTATTCTAGGCATTGTGGGGGACCTATAAAGCTTACATCATCACATCCCATGGCAAAATGTAAAAAGTGCTTCTGGGAGGCATAAAGACAGTTCCTTCCCTGCTGCCCCTGAGAAGCCCCTTACAAAGATTCTGATGACCTGGGAAACAGAGGTGAGGTCGTAGCTTCCTCCAGACTCTAACAAGCCTGTGCCAAGAAGGCATTATGACACCTTTGACCCAAAGATGGACGTCAACATGGATATACGGCTGGAGGGGAAAGCTGAGCTCACCTCAGGACAGACAGGACCTCTGCATGTAGAGCCAGTCCCTCAGCTGTTCGGCCCTGACCTCCCCTGGAATCCCAGAAGTTGAGAGAAATGAGACACCTCAGAGAAGCCATTACGAGAATAGAGAAGAATAGAAAGGCAAGAAAGAAGCCCTACCAATAAAATTAATCTTTCCTCAGCCTAAATCAAGACAGGATGATCTGCCTCTCAAGAGCCCATTCCATCCAAGAAGCAGAGAGAAGATGAAACACAAACTAACTCTGAGCTAAAAGAAAGAGGAGTAATGCTCTCTGAGGGGTGGCAGAAGAGGAAGGAGTAACAAAACGAGCTCACATTCCAGAAAATCCTGGTTTGAACTGTGGGAAGAAATAACACATCGGAGGGAAAAACAGAACAGCCCAAGCTGCCAATGAGTGACCAAGAGATTAAACAGCCTGAGGAACTGATGACAAGTAGATTTCCAATTACAGCAGTGATATAATTGAGCACACAGGATCACTCATCCCCAAAGACTAGAAAAGACTCAACTCAGTCTGAAGGCAAGTTTTTACTTTAGAACTCACAAGTTGCTCTTGCAAAAAATTCTGCCCCACCGTTTCTTCTCCAGCCAGATCAGATATGTGCCCCACAGACAGCCAGGAGGTGAAACGAGTGTCAGCAAGTACTGATGAGTGGCTTGAAAATCCAGCTTTTAGAACCTCTAAGTACAGAAGTCTCACACTCAAGAGAGGAAGATTAAAAGAAGTTGGGAGTGAAAGGACTCACCAGTTGTCTGTTTGGGCTGGGAATAGAAAGACACTGAAGAGCTGGAAGAGCAGAGAGAAGCCAGGAGTAGAAGTCTCAGTGTTGGGCAGAATTATCATTGGCAATGGAAGGCAAGGCTGTGAAACACCGTGAGTCATAGCCTTAAAGTTAGAAGAGCCAAATCCACCCCACACCCCAAAATCTGCATTGCTCAGCTAGACCCAGCAAACAGACCCATGATCATCTTGTCTAGAAAAGCATATGATAGCACTCCCTGTGGGACATAATCCCTTTACTGATACTAGCTTTGACCCAATTCCATCCTCCCTTGGGTTTCCAGTAAAATCTTCTGAAACTGTAATTTTCAAAAAGTGAAAAACATGACTCTCATCCAAATATCAAATGAACATGTGTCAAAGATGTTATCCAACTTGTTAATTAATGAGGGAAACATTAAGATGGTAAAGCTCCTTCAAAGAGCATTTTCAGGATCTAGATTTTCATAAGCATGTGGAACAACATTTGAACAAGATCACGATGTTAAATACAAAACTGGCTAATGACCTAGAGAGCAATAAGCCATAACCTTTGGGGTTATCTATTATATTGGACAGAAATTATTTGCCAAATCTACATGTTAACATGTGACTTCACTGAGTCTGGAAATTTTAATGAAAAATAATGGTTGGGATGAACAAAGCATATTCTCCTGCCTAAATACCCCTCGGGTGGAGCTGCTAAACTGTGTCCCTAGATGATGTTAAAAGGACATATTACCTATCTTTCTGTCTTACTTCCAAGTTTTAAATAAGTTTTCTTAACTCCTTGGTGCTTTACTTTATAATAGAGCGTAGGCAAATCTCATTAACCACAGAAGCTAGAGAACCTCCCCTCCTCAAATTTTTTAAAACTGGACTGTCCATAGAAAATGTTGACCTTGGCCTTGACTGACTGGAAAGAGGAATGGTGTATGAGGAAAGAGAAGAAACTCCTGATTTGAAAGGTCACTCAGATGGCAATGGGAAACAACTAACCCCTGCTAATCTTAGCCATCTGCCGGCCTACCAGACCTTACTGACTATGTCACTCTTAAGTCTGGAATTCAGAAGGGGAAGTTGTTCACCTTCCTCTGTGCTGATCAACCACCTGAGTATAGTTCCCTCAAGATGGAGCCACTGCAGTTAGAAATCCAAAGGTATCCTCTGCAGAAGCAGCACTTCTCAGGTGGATGAGGTACAGACTACCCTTTGAGTGTGGTACAAAAAGCAACTCCAAGGATCCCTCAAAGAGATCAAGTGTTTAAATCAGTTGGTGTGGATCTCCAGACGTCTGTCCAAGAAGATGCTCTTGGTGCACCCAACTCCACATAGGACCAGGAGTAATTAACTATCTCACCTAGAACTTATACCAGAGAAAAGAACCCAGTATCTTTCAGTGAATATTGACCAAAACCAAAACACTTCCCTCCTTGAATCTTGGCTTTCATACCCTGTTTTGCATATGATTTTTTTTTAAGTATTTTCTGTTAGGACAAACAAAGGGTCAGTGAAAGACATTTCACACAAAGACACAGAGTTGTAACCTAGGAACAAGATTGAGACAGGTGTGAAAGTAAGTGCCAGGTATACAGAAGAGATTGGTGGTTCAAATGAATTTTGCCAAAGGATTTGCCTGGCATCTATTAGCTCTTGTACTGGCTTGAAGTGGTGGTAATATGAAAGGTACCTTGTTACTTCCTAAAAGTAAGAATCAAAACCACAATGAGGGACTTCCCTGGTGGTCCAGTGGTTAAGACTCCACACACGGGTTCAATCCCTTTTCGGAGAACTAAGATGCCGCATGCCGCATGGCAAGGCCAAAAAAAAGAAAAGAAAAGGAACCAAAACCACAATGAGATACCACTTCATACCCACTAGTATGGCTGTAATCAAAAAAACAGAAAGTAACAAGCATGATGAGGATGTGGAGAAAATGGAACCCTCATACATTGCTGGTGGGCATATAAAATGGTGCAGGGGCTGAGGAAAAAAAGGCAGTTTCTCAAAAAGTTAAACGTAGAATTACCATAGCAGTTCTACTCCTAGGTATATACCCCAAAAAGTTGAAAACAGGTACTCAAACAAATACTTGTACACATATGTTCACAGCAGCACCATTCACAATAGCTAAACAACAGAAACAAACCAAATATCTACCAACCAATAAATAAATAGACAAATTGTGATATATATATACAATGGAATGCAACGGTATTCAGCCATAAAAAGGAATGAAGTATTGATACATGCTACAATGTTGATGAACTTCAAAAATATTATGCCAAGTGAAAGAAGTCAGTCACAAAAGATCATATGTATGGTTCCATTTATATGAAATATCCAGAAAAGGTAAATCCATAGGGAAGGAGAGCAGAACCATAGTTGCCTTAGTAGGGGAGAAAGGAATGGGGAGTAACTACTTCATGGATATGGGATATTTCATTTGGGGCAAGGAAAATGTTTTGGAACTAGATAAAAGTGTTGTTTGTACAACACTGTGAATGTGCTTAATGACACATAATTGTACACTTGAAAATGATTGATTTTATGTTATTTGAATTTCACCGCAGTTTAAAAAAAGAGAGGAAATATCAACAATTATAAAAATAGTGTAGATTTCAAACAGAAAAGAGCAAGTTTACACAATGGCCTTCAAAACGTAAAAATACCCAGAGTAGGGTTTCCCTGGTGGTGCAGTGGTTAAGAATCTGTCTGCCAATGCAGGGGACACAGGTTTGATCCCCGGTCCGGAAGATCCCACATGCCGCGAAGCAACTAAGCCTGTGCGCCACAGCTACTGAGCCTGTGCTCTAGATCCTGTGAGCCACAACTACTGAGCCCACGTGCCACAACTACTGAAGCCCGTGTGCCTAGAGCCTGTGCTCCGCAACAAGAGAATCCACCACAATGAGAAGCCTGTGCACAGCAACGAAGACCCAACAAAGCCAAAAATAAATAAATTAAAATAAATATTTTTAAAAAAAGAAAATACCCAGAGTAAACAAGAGTTTGGACAGAAGAGGGAGCAAGAAACACACAGACATACAGAATTTACATGAAAGAAAAGTTCTGAAAATACAATGATTTTTTTTTTTCCCCAGGATCATGTCACTACTCTCCTCCTTGGATGAATTGTTATATCTTCTAAAAATAGAATTTAAAAATAAATAAACTCTTCAATACCGAGAAAGAAATAGTGAACACTCATAGAATTTACAGCTTGAAGGGTTGGCCTGAGAAGTCATTCAGTCCAGTTGTCCTTATTATACAAACGGGAAAGCAAGAGAGACTCAGAGAGACTGCCTAAATGCCTTTCCCAAGGTCGCACAGCAGAGCTGGCGCTAGCAGCAGCCCACGGTTGGTTGGAGACCATGCTTTCCAAGATAGAAGCTCCAATTATGTTCTCTGTGGTTTTATTTTTTTCTCTTGAATCACATATCTAAAATGTGTCTAGGCCTATAGCAAGTCAGTGTCAGCCACTCCCTCCTCAGCTTGCCAGTATTCACATCCAAGGACAATCAGGTTAAAATTAACATCGCTAGAGCAGCGTTACATGGAAAAGGCCCAAACACGCAGCCTAGTGTGTGTAAGATGTCAGCAGAGTACGCCAGCGCACTCTGGCCTTATTCCTAGGGAGGGGATGGGGGATTAAGAGACTGTATGTATGTGCAGCCTACCTGTCAACTAGGGTCAACACATCCTTTGAGAGTCAGTCCAAAGGGCTTGACCTCCTCTCTCAGATCCTGTCATCCAGATCATTCCTTCCAGCCCTTGCCTTCTGCACTAGAGGGCTGATGAAGCAATTTTCCCAAACAATGACCATTCTCTCCCAAGCCCAGCTGTCTAAATAACGTTGCTGGGTTTTTTTCCCAACTGCATATATGTCCTGGGACTTCTTTTGAACTTGCTGGTGCATTCCCTTCCTCCCCTCCCTACACCAGTTACCAGAATGGGTCACTTCTTTATGGGGCCTCCACAGAAAGCAGAGTCTGCAGTAAACAGATATTTTGACTCAAGGTTATAATGCAGATAAGGAACGGTCACAGCCAAAGCATAACTTGAAAGTTTCCTACCCCAAGAGGGCTACCACAAACTGGATACCAGCGCCTCAAACACTGCTATTTAACTTTGCTAAAAGGGGCCATTTGTCTTCATTAAATTTTCAAACTTTTAGCTCCTGAAATACAGGTTTCTTATTAAATATGGATTTATGTCAGTGCCATGAGGAGCACCTAATCCAGCATAATGTCGTGCCAGAAAGGCCTCTCTCCCCTAATTATTTAATTTCGAATAAAAGTGGGATTTTATTTTGGGATTAAGAGTGGGCTCTGGAATTAGAATATTCATGTTCAGATTTTGGCATCACTTATATCTGTGTGGTCTTAGGCACCATACATAACCTCCTATGACCTCAGTTTGCTCATGTATAAGATGACATAACAATGAGCACCTACCTCTTCAAGCCACTTTGAGAAAATAAAAAGTTTGCAGTACATATATGAGTGCCTGGCACATTCTAAGAGCTCAGTAACTGTTATCTATTGTTATCCTTCCCTAGGCGGGGCATGGTAATTACCCTTCAGTCAGGGAGAAGAACCCGCCTGCAGTCAGGAGTACTCTACTGCTAATATTTTTTGGGCAACTGATCTTCAGGAACAGTTCATACACTAACCTGTCTGTTCTGAATTTCCACAGGCTCCAAAAAGATTCATGAGTTGGAGAGCCAGATCTACAGCTCTATGCAGATCTTATTCCCTTTCTAACATCCCAGAAAACCTCTGCTTGAATATCTCCAGCAAAAGGAAACTGCCCCTTGGCTGTCTATGTGACTTGTGGATGGCCTACTGTTTCTAATTTTGTCCTGTGGGTCCACCCAGCAGAAGGTACTTAGCCCTTCAAACATGTAAATACATTATCAAGTTTCTAGGCTGAATAACCCCATGTTCCTAAAGTGTTATCCCAGGGCCTGATTGATACAGTCCCTTCTACAGGAACTCCTGCTTGTTAATACGTTTCAGAGCCACCCAATTCCTGGAAGGGAGGCTGCCCAGCTCTAACGTGAGGACAGGCTGGGGAGAGGATTGTAAAGAAAGCCAGAGGACCAGATCTTCTTCATCATTCTACCCACTAACGCGCACCCCCATCACTCTACACTTCTGAGAATCTTCAGAGATATGGCATCAGCTTTTTTCAAACATTTCCTGAGTTGGATGAGATGTCAGTGATCTTGCAGTGGGGTACCCTAACTAAGCAACTTATCCTTTCCACATAACTTTAGGAAGGGAGGAGAAAGGAAATACAGAGTGTTCAGTGAATATTATGTGTCAAGCTCCATGCTGAATTTTTTTAAATTGTATTTATTTTCTCTATTTATTTATTTTTGGCTGCGTTGGGTCTTCGTTGCTGCACATGGACTTTCTCTAGTTGCGGCAAGCAGGAGCTACTCTTTGTTGTGGTGCACAGGCTTCTCATTGCGGTGGCTTCTCGTTGCAGAGCACGGGCTCTAGGTGCGTGGGCTTCAGTAGTTGTAGCACGCGGGCTCAGTAGTTGTGGCACACGGGCTTCACTGCTCCGTGGCATGTGGGATTTTCTCAGACCAGGGCTCGAACCCGTGTCCCCTGCATTGGCAGGCGGATTCTTAACCACTGCACCACCAGGGAAGCCCCATGCTGAATATTTTTCATATGTTACTTCATTTAAATAAACAACAAACATAAGGGGCATTCTAATTACATTCCCCATTTTAAAGATGAGGAAACTGAGACTCAGGAAAGTCTAAAGCTTGCCCTCAATCACAGAGTGCTTAAGCAAGGGTATGAACTCAGGCCACCCAATATAAAGTCCCTTGTGCTTTCCTCTCTACCAGACCTGTCTTCCAGGGCTCATCTCAACTTGCTCAAGGACTCAGCTACTACACAAACTACTCACTTACACTGAGCCTGCAATTGCTGGCCTTGACTGGGCTCCACCAAGCTACCATAGTACTGAAGTATCCCTCTAGACCAGGGCTCAGCAAAGCACAGCCTGTGGGCGAAACCTCACCATTGCCTCTTTTTGTAAATAAAGATTTAGTGGAACATAGCCACGCCCATTTATTTTCATACTGTCTATGGCTGTTTTCACACTGCAATGGCAGAGACTGTATGGTCTGCAAAATCTAAAATATTAATGAGGTAGCCCTTTCTTTGCAGACAAAGTTTGTCAACCCTGCCCCAGACCCACATTATATTGGCAAATATCTCATTATCCCATGGACAATCGTAAAACCACAAGCAAGAGGAACAATGGAATCATAACCCTTTGTTATTTCTCTCATGGATCTTTCTTACATATATGTCTATAAGCTGGTACTTTTTCCACATTAACCATAATCTACTTTTCTAGGATAGGCTACACCACCTCAGAACTATTGTAACACCTGTTTCAATCTCTATTTTCATGTGGTAATTTCTCATTTGCCATAAGAGGTGGTGTGTGGACAGTGGTTTCTATTTTTCCAGCATCCAGGCAGTTACCTTTCCCACCATGTGCAGCTTTGGTAGGACTTTCAGTCAAGGTGCCCTGCCCTCCTCTAACCAAAGATAGGCTTGAGACCCAATGGCCCATTAGGACTCCTTTCCCACAATTTCACATCTGGAATATCATGACTCATGGACAGAAATTTAGTGAGTTGTTTTGTACCTGCATCAGTGCCCTTCCAAGACTCTTCATTCCTGCTGCTCTGCAAATTGTCCTTTCCAAGCCTGGTTCTTCAGATGTAAATTCCTTTTTAAATTAAGTTGGCCAGATCAGTGTGTCACTTGTAACCAGACCCAGCTGATACAATAGGTCCATAAAAACCTGCAGGGTAGGAGAATTTGTCTCTAAGGAATCTGATTCCTTCTGAAGAAAATAGTACTAGGGGAGAAAGGTCTTGATTTGAATGTATAAAACCTTAGAAGAGGGCTTCCCTGGTGGCGCAGTGGTTGAGAGTCCGCCTGCCAATGCAGGGGATACGGGTTTGTGTCCCAGTCCGGGAAGATCCCACATGCCGTGGAGCAGCTGGGCCCGTGAGCCATGGCCGCTGAGCCTGCACATCCGGAGCCTGTGCTCCGTAACGGGAGAGGCCACAGCAGTGAGAGGCCAGTGTACCGCAAAAAAAAAAAAAAAAAAAAAGATATTTTTAATTCAATTATCAAATACAGAAACATATAAAGGAATATGAACACCATTTCACAGATATTAAATTAGTCCCAATAGTTAATGACAGTGATTTCCTATTGCTGATGTAATTTTAATTCTTTAGGACTAGCAGCTGATTTCTTTGTGACAACATAGTACACCATTAGTATTAAGCATCAGAGACTACCTCTCCATGGCTTCCCGTTGGGGACATCTGCTCATCTGTGATGGCAAAGGCACAGGTGAGGGTTTTCAATGCCTTTAACATGTAACTGACAAGATAACAAAGCAGAGCTCACTACATCTGATTCTTGACATTCACACCAGAGGGTGTTTGGGGATGCTAGGAAGGTCCCCAAAGGAGAGAAGAAATGAAAATTTCCTCTGCGAAGGCAATTCCTGCATCACTTGAACTGTAGGAAAGAACTCTCCAGATCACTTAGCCCACCGACTATCTAAGGAAGGAATCCCCTTCAGAAAATCCCCTGAAAAATCACGTGTCACTAGAGCTGTCCAGGTGAATACCATCAATGATGGTGAGCTCATTACCTTTAAGGCAGCTTGATTGATTTTTAGATAGCACAAATTGTTAGAAACTTCTAACAACTCTGAATTGAATAAAACCACACACACAGAAAACGCTACTCCCTCTTCCTTGTGGCCATCCTTCACACCTACCTTGATCATACTTTTCATAGCCCACTAAATCTTCTCAACTCCTAACCTCACACCACAGAAGCTCCAAATCATTTTTAATGTGGATGCATTGAGTTTTTACTTTCCTACCTGTAGAGGTCAATCAGGTCCTGTCAGGAAAGGTATGGCTCACTGAAATTTAGTAACTTGAGGACAGTTTAACAAAGGGACCATTTACAAAAGTGTGAGCACAGGGTAGGGAAACTAAAAGGGATTGTACAATACCCCAGGGTATTACCACTCCAGGCTTGAACGAACAAGGAAAGCAGTTAGCAGAACTGGATACAGGGCCAGCCAAGTAAAGAGGATTGCCTGGCAGGAGCTGTAACCTTCAGCTTCAGAGGGCAGCCTCACAGGACAGGGCTTGGTGGAATAAATACCCCTCCCTCACTCTTCTCCTTGACTCTAATCTCCTGCCAGAGGTTTTCACTGGCTAAACGTAATTGGAAACTTGAGGGAAAGGGAGTGCATCAAAGCACTTTATACAAGTTAGATTCCTGGGGCACAGAGCAGAGCGGTGAGCAGACCTGAGGGGCAAATGGAAAATATCTAGCACAGAAGACATCTCATGTCTTGTCTGCCCAACATGCATTCACTTTTATTCTGGTAACAATACCTCAATTTTCTTCTAGGGAACCACTTCCCACCCACTCTCCTGTCACATGATTTAAGCCCAGTTGATCACACCTCCAACAGCAGGAGAGGTCATGTGACTCAGGACTCAGGCCTGTCCAATCAGCATCACAACCCTCTTAATAATAGTGATTGACTCAGGGATAAACATTAACTCAATTAAGGACAATGAGAAGCAAACACTGTTCTTCTGCAGGAGAGGAATGTTCTCCTTTCCCCCAGATTGGTGGATATTAGCCTGGAGCTACTGGAAGCCACAGTGCCCCCCAAAAGAAGAGCCTGGATAAAGAGAAAGTTAACTCAGAGGAAGGCAGAGCCAAGAGAGAGCAAGACTAAGCCCTGATAACATTGTTTGAGTTCCTGAATCCAATTGTGCCTGAAATCTACCCTGACTATCCCAGCCTGAAATTTAAATGATATTGAAAAGAAAAGTTCCTATAGTATAAAGAGCACTGTTGGGACATAAGTTCAAAGTCTGGCTCCATCACCTTCTAGCTAGGCGACATTGGGAAAACACTTCACTTTATGATCTTCAAGTTCCTTGACTTTAAAACAGGAAATTATAACGCCCTGCCACCCTCCTGGCTTATTGTGAGTACTAAACAAGACCACAGATTTAAAGGTCCCTTGTAAACTGCATGGCACTGTACAAATGTCACAGATTCTTCTTCAGGTCACCCCCACCTTCAGATGTGCCACACTCGGGACCTTGGTAATGCGGTGTTCCAGTCAGGGGCACACAACATTCTAAAATTACTTCCAAGGCTGAGTAATGACATATTGGAAAGCAGCTGTCAAGAGCAGTGGCAATCTCCACATTGCCAAATAGAAAAAAAGAAAGAAAGAAAGAAAGAAATTAACAGAATCGGCTTTATTTTAAAGAGACAGACTGGAATCAGCAACTAAGAAATAAAATAATGAGAAAAATTCCACCAAATTAAAAACTATGTCTGAAACAATGTCAGGGCAGAGAAGATGAGAAACAGGCAAACTGAAGAAAAGTGGTCCATGCTCTGGGGTGCTGTGATTCAAGCTGCAATAGTCACAGCTGGGTAGCAACAGAGTCAAAATCAAAAACCATGGAACAGACAAGACAGAGTGCTTCCCTGAGGACAGAGAACTGTTGAAAGGAAAAGCCCATACGTTACAACTATAAAATACTGGGAAAGAAATAAAGCCAGAGGCCAGCAAGTGTGGCAGTAAACCCAAGCTCAGAAAAACAGAAAGATATCAAAGGTCTCACTGCTGAAGCCAACCTGATGGTGAGCAGGGAAGCTGAGAGCACTTCACCAGGTGGCTAAACCCCATGTGGAAATTTCAAAACTGAAATGGGAAAAATCCAAAGCACAGCTAGGAAAATGTGTTACCACAGAGGCAAAAGAGAAAAACATATGTGCAAAATGCTTCAATGTGCTTCTCAGGAGCTCACCTCACAAATACAAATACCAGGCTTGGATAAAGCACTTGGATTTTTGCTGGTCCAGCAGCTCGATTCTACTGTAGACGAAAAGCAAAGAGCAGAGGAAAAATTAACTTGAATTTATAATCCATATGCCACGTGCACCATAGTTTACCAATGGACTAGAAACTGAAAGAAGGGTTAAGTCCAAAGGAAAGTAAAATCTTTCTTGTCCAACTGAAGAAACATAAAGTGCTCAAAAGAAATGTATATTTCAAAAATGATTTTCAGCATCTGAGCAAAGGACTGTGCTAAGTGCTACATAGGACGGGAGATGAAAGCAACATAGTCCTTCCCCCTGCCCCGCCTCACCCCCAAACAGCTAGTAATCCAGTTGAGAAGGAAAATCCCACTAGACAAGACAGAATGTAGAATGGAACACAGTGAGTAAGACAAACCAGACTTAGGTGGCTATAGAGCAGGTTTCTGCTCAGTGAAAATCATGAAAAAAGAGACTCACATGACAATTTTCTTCCCTTGTTTGAGTGGGCAGAGGAAGTGAATAAATCAGCTTGAAAGCATTGGTTGATACTTTCCTCTGCCTCCCAACTACCCCTCCCCCAAACACAGCATCATCAAGTCCTGCCCCTTCCACATCCAGACTGTACCTCGAGTCCTTCTTCCCTCAATCCCTGTTGCTCCCACCCTTGTTCAGGCCACTGTACTCTCTTGCCCGGACCACCCAGATTATCAGCTTATTCCCATTCTCTTTCCCTTATTATCAGTCTTCTACCCAGCATCCAGAGTAATGTTTTTAAATGTAAACTAGAGCAAAACCCTTCCATGGCTGCCAAGACTACAATGAAATATCAACTCCTTCAAGACCCTGTATCTTCCAGCCTCTGACCACTCCTTCAGGTTCATTTCCTCACTCACTCCAGCTTCACTGACTGCTCAGTTCTCTGAATGCCCCACACTCTTTACCACCAAAATACTTTACATATGCTGTTCGCTGTCTGTGATGCTGTTCCCTCCCACTCTTCCCATAAGTCTTATTTGCCTGGAAGTCTCAATTTAAAAGTCACTCCCTCAGACAAGTCTTTCTGAGCCCCCACCATAAACTAGGTCTCAGAGCACCATGTACTTTTCTTTATCATAGTTGGTAATTATGTATTTATTCTGTGTCTGACTCCTCACAATACTAAAAAGCGAGGAAATTTTCTTCTTGCTCCCCACTATACACCCAGGTCCTAGAATAGTTTGTGGCACCCAGCAGGGGACCAGAAAATATTTGCTGAATGAACATACATGCTCAGCACTAACATGGTGTACAAGAGTAGAAAATATGTCCTCTTTATTCAAAGTGATTCCAATCTAATATATGCAAAACAAATGGAAGCAGAAAAAAATAGAAGAAAATCACATGGAGATCAGATTATATGGAAAGTGCCACAGAGGTGCATAGGCAGTCCATGTATCTTTTTTTTTTTTTACGGTACGCGGGCCTCTCACTGTTGTGGCCTCTCCCATTGCGGAGCACAGGCTCTGGACACGCAGGCTCAGCAGCCATGGCTCATGGGCCCAGCCGCTCCGCAGCATGTGGGATCTTCCCGGACCGGGGCACCAACCCGTGTCCCCTGCATCGGCAGGCGGACTCTCAACCACTGCACCACCAGGGAAACCCCCATGTATCTTAGAAAACAGAAAACACTAAATAAAGAAAAGGTATTCTTTTAGGTCATTTCTATCTTCAGGGAAATCCCCATGGAGTCATTGGTAACCACAATTTTCTACAAAGGTAGAACCAAAAATAAAGAAAAACAAAAAGCAAAATAAAACCCACCTACCTGTCCATAAGCAGAGACCAAAGGATCTCGGCTTACTAACCCAGGATTGCAACAAACGGATAGCCAACTGTGCCAGCAGCACTGAAGCTGCGCTGGCCGCCAGTGCAGGTCCCAAATTTGCACCACCTGAGCAGTACAGAAATTAGAAGAAGAAAGTAACGCCAAAATTGGTTCCACTTGGAGACATAGCATTGGAAAGCATCACACCCACACTTACAACAAGGAACAAGCTAGACAAACGGCAAATTAACAATTTTTCATGAACTCATCAGAAAGCGGAGGTCACGGAGCCAATAACCAACCCAGAATCTGAGGAAAAACAGGCATCCACAGGAAGAAACAGGACCCAGGCCTTTGCCTGGCTGGGACAAACACCTCTGGATACCATATAAGCCATTAGGAAGAATTTAGCTAGAAATGTTTAACAAATTGCTGAAGGCCAATCGTAGGCTTGCTAAGGGCTGCAGTAATAGGAAAAGCTGGGTGAACAGTATGTGGGAGCTTCCTGTACTATCTTTGCAACTCTTCTGTTAAGTCTAAAATTATTTAAAACAAAAACTGATGGGAGACTCATGAACACTACTGAGCGTGGACAGAGGCAAACAGAAAAAAACATCTCATGGGAGGTCTCGCATCCCAGGCATGCATGGTACTCTCAAAAGAATATCCATGTAGATGACCTCAGTCACCAAAACTATGAAAAAAAAAAAACAGGAATTCTAATGACTCAGCCCACAGAACCAACAACTAGAAGTTCTTCACCCCTGAAAAACTACAGATGTATTTATTTTGCATTCCTAGAAATTATAATAAAGGTTCACATCACATTAATGGAAATAAATTCAGAAGGGAGGTATGGGATGCATGCAGCAACGGGACGCAAAAAATCAGAACACCCGTTGGTAAATTTGAGTAAGAACTGACTATAAAAATAATGAGGATGGGGGCAAGGGGTATATGAGAACTCTCAATACTTTCCACTCAATTTTGCCATGAACCTAAAACGGCTCTAAAAAATAGTCTACTTTTTAAAAAAATACATAAATGATAACTTTTTTGTACTGAAAAACAAAATGGAATTAAAATACTAGATAAAAATGGTACAGAAGATGGAAAAGCCTCTCACAGCAGACCATGGGAAGAATATTTAAACGAAGTTAAAGCATTCTAAAAATACTAATCTTCTTCAGGAGGAAGACAGAAATATTGATTTACTATAGACTTTGTTAAAAAATATATGATTAAGTACTTCTGTTTAAAACTCAGGTTCAAGATGGCAACACACACACTGAATCTACAAATACAAATAGAACAACTTCCTCTGAAAAAACCTAAAAACTGAGCAACTTCTATAAATGGGGCCAAGGAGAAGGCCCACAGGCAGCACGTGGTAAGGGCTGGGACTCAGTCTCGGCATAAACGCCACCCCTACTCCTCCCCCCGCCCCCCCCCCCCCCCCCCCCCCGCCCCAGTCAGGAGGGAACTCAACAGCCAGAGTGTCTCCGAGGAGCAAAGGATCTGAACTCCACACCAGGCACCCCAACTTCCAAGACCTGCACCTGAGAGGCGAGCCCCCAAAACATCTAGCTTTGAAAACCAAGGGGCTCTTATGCCCAAGACCCACAAGGCTGTAGCGACGTGAGAAACAGCTTTTCCGGGCCTGTCGCTGGGACTCACCTGCTCCAGGGCCCCGTGCGGAGCAGCCGCTGGGCGCCCAGACTTTGTGGTCGGGAGGCTCGTCTGCTTGTCCTGCAGCTTCGGCCTGAGGTCAGGCCTCTGATTTGACACACATCTGGGGCCTTAAGGGAGTGCTCTCTGCCTGGGAGACTGGCGGGCGCTGTATCCGGACCCGTCCTCCGCCTAGCCCAGCCGGACACCAGCTTAGCGCCACCGAACATCCACCGCCTCCCAGAAGGGAGCTCCTATGCGCCTCTGCTGCCCAGGGCGGTCTTTGCAGCGGCGGCCAAAAGATGCCCCGTGATCACCTGGCTCTGGGAGCAATTCCCCATTGGTCAGAAAAGAAGCCAGAGCTTAGAAAGGTACGAAGCCTGCCAGGTCTCAGAGTTCGTAATGGTGGACAGTGGTGGAAACTCAGGACGCCAGAGCTCAGGCTTCCCTAGGTAGACACTAGCTTTCTGCATTTGTCAGCTTGAGTGAAAGGCCCTGCATGCTTTTTGCTTTGCAAACTTTCCCTCATCTCTCAAGTTGCACCCCTTCAAGAAGTGTTCCCTGGCCCCTCAGTCTGGGCTTCCACAGGACACAAGGCACACCTGAATCTTAGTCCTTGACCACACTGGATGTGTTACTTTACCTGATTCCCAATTAGACTGAAAGATCCCTGAGGGCAGAGGCTAATTCTTTTTTTTTTTTTTCTGTTTTTAACTTATAGTTGATTTATAAGTTTCAGGTGTACAACATAGTAATTCACAATTTTTAAAGGTTGTAATCCATTTATAGTTACTGCAAAATATTGGCTATATTCCCTGTGCTGTATAATATATTCTGTAGCTTATTTATTTTATAAAGAGTAGTTTGTACCTCTTAATCCTCTACCCTAGCTTATGCCTCCCCCCAACCCTCTCCCAACTGGTAACCACTAGTTTGTTCTCTGTGAGTCTGTTTTATTTTTTAGACTCCACACATAAGTGATATCTTACAGTATTTATCTTTCTCTGTCCAACTTATTCCACTAAGTGAGATACCCTCCAAGTCCATCTATGTTGTTGCAAATGGCAGAATTTCATTTTCTTTATGGCTGCGTAATATTCCATTGTGTATATCTACCACCTCTTCTTTATCCATTCATCAGTTGATGGACACTTAGGTTGTTACCACCATATCTTGGCTATTGTAAACAATGCCACTATGAATGTTGGGATGCATATGTCATTTTGAATTAATGTTTTTGTTTTCTTCAGATATACAACCAGGAGTGGAATTGCTAGGTCATATGGCAGTTCTATTTTTAGATTTTTGAGAAACTACCATACTGTTTTGCACAGTGGCTGCACCAATTTACATTCCCACCAACAGTGTAGAAGCATTCCCGTTTCTCCACATCCTCACTCATATTTGTTATCTGTGGTCGTTTTGATGATAGCTATTCTGACAAGTGGGAGGTGATACCTCATTGTGATTTTGATTTGCATTTCTCTGATGATTAGTGATTTTGAGCATCTTTTCATGTGCCTGTTAGCCATCTGTATGTCTTTTTTAGAAAAATGTCTATTCAGTTCTTCTGCCCATTTTTTAATCAGGTTGTTTTTGTTTTTGTTTTTTGATGTTGAGTTGTATGAACTCTTAGTATATTTTGGATATTAACCCCTTAAGGGTCATATTATTTGCAAATATTTACCTCCAAGCAGTAGGTCGTCTTTTTGTTATGTTGATGGTTTCCTTTGCTGTGCAAAAGCTTTTAAGTTTAAGTAGGCCCCATTTGTTTATTTTTGCTTTTGTTTCCTTTGCCTTAGTCAACAGATCCACAAAAATATTGCTACAATTTATGCAGAGGCTAATCCTTAATAGACTTTTTATTCCCAGGTCCTCGCACAGCTTGTTTGTGAATGAAAAAGAATTAGACACTCCTTATGAATCAACAGATGATACATCTATTTCTCAATAAGGCTCTGCACCCAATTTGTGTGGGTTTGTTCCCCACGCCAAGCAGGCCTCCAACACCAGCTGGGTGTCCTACAACTTAGCTGTTTCCCGTGGCAACGGTGAAGAGACTTCCTCATCTGCTACAGCCCTAGGCTCTAGGGATTGCTTTTGCAGCCAGTGTCCCTTCTCTAGGGACTCATACAGGTGATGAGCCAAGGCTGTGTTTTGCACGTCAAGTAGATTAAACGTCTTCAGCTAGAAACAGAGAAAAGTGGCAGAGGTCCATTCTGGCAGGAGACTGTGCACAGCAGAAGTGACTGATCACTTCTGATTTTCTTTGCAGCAGCAGTTGCTCCCGTTTCTCCTCCTACACCTGGTCACTACCATGTCCTCTACCGAGGGTGTGGAAAAACGCAGTTGGGCCGGCATGGGGAGACATACTGCCTAGTTGGTGGCTACGGGGCCTACGGGGATGTTCCTTTGGCCAAGCCAGCAAAGGTGGAAGCAGAGACGCCAGTCTCCAGACGTTGTCCCAAGAGAAAGCACAATCCGGAAAAGTCGGACAAAGACCTGGGTTGCTCCAGAACCAAAATCCAGCGATTGCAGCATTCAAGCAGCTCAGGAATACAAGGTGCTTTGATTCTAAAGCAGGGTGGCCCAACCTCTGGTCACATCCCCTCTGCAACAACCCCAGTGAACGAGTGTCCCATCTTTGCTTTTTCAAGGTCGGCAACAGGGAGTCCCCTCCCAAAGAAGGTTCTCTCTCATTGCCACCCTATGAAAGGCTGCCTCAAATGTGGTTCCTTCCTGTGGGTCTGATCAGGCTAAGGGCAGAGTTGTCTCTTTCCTTCTCTGAGTCGGACCAAATCGTCTCAGTAACACCTCTTCGCACTGTTGACCATGTTTTTCAAAGGGACCTGAGCTGAGAGTTCATCTCATCCTTTCATGGTGCAGGGAGAGAGGATTCTAATGATTTTTACGTCTGGGGGAGAGGGCAGTGGAATGATGACGTTGTCATCCTGTACTATGTCGCTTTTTTCATGAATTTGTTTTCCATTTCATGTTAAAATGGGCCCACCGTTCCCTCTCTGTGTGGTCATTCAGCAAAAACGTTTTCCACCTGCAACAGCTCTGTCATTACCACTTGGACATGTTTGAAATGGCATGAGCTTGTCATCACATTCCTATCAACTGTATATCAGGAGCCCCGACATGAACATAACCATTGAGCAGAACACCTCTCCAATACCCGTGTTAACACTGGGTAGGCCCCTTAACCTCTTGGTTTTTTTAAGTCCTCAGTTGTAAAAATGTGAGGTTGCTATGAATTAATATTTGGGGCAGGACAAGGTCGAGAAGTGTGTCTTTGCTTTTATTCTTCCAAACTGGAATATCTTCCGTCTCTTCCCCGTGGGTCCAAATCTCACATGTCCTTCGGGCCCACTGCCATGGAGCCTTCCCTGATTCCCCAGTCCACACAAAGCTCTGCCTCTTAGGGTCAGTGCCATACAAGCAAGCTGTCTCTTACGTTAATCTTGCGTCTCAAGCAAATCTCAGAATGTGGGTCTCTCTTGCCCTCCTGGGGCCCCTGGGGCTGGGCCAGCCCACCGGCATTCCCGACGTGGGCTGTCTACTAGACTAGGGCATGGGTGGGAGGGCCCAGGTGTGAGGGGCCCGGCAGAGTACCCCTGCCTCCACCCTTCTCTCCTCTACAAGACTGCCCCTCCTCCTGAAGCCTGCCCCTCAAGACACAGTTTCCTCATAGGACCTCACTGGGTAGTGATGCCCTCACAGGCCTTCTCACAGTTACCTTGGCAGGGTAACTATGCAAACTTGCTGCCCTCAGAGAAACTTCCCTACCCTGGAGGGAACTTCTTTCCTTGGAGAAAGTTCTCCAGCAGATACAAATCTCTTTGGTTGTCTGAGAGAGAATGTCTGACCATATCTTCTATATTTACTCAAACCTGTCCTCTGTTCCCTGGGAGGGCAGTGCAACAGGTACACCGAGTCCGGCCATCTGTACAAGAGGCATGGTGTACACACAACCTGCCCTGGCTGCCACATTTTCCTGTGGGGTTTGCCCACCACATACACCTAAGCACTTTCCCAGCTCTAAGTAGTACCAGTGACCAGGGACACCTTCAGAGACCCACAGTGCTCACTGCTGAGGAGAAGTGAAAGGTCATCCCAGGACAAGTGTGCAGGAAGTCTCTGATTTTTATAATTGTAGCCTTCCCATGGGGGCTAGGGGATGCTTCCATTCAGACCCTTTACTTATTGGCCTCTTAGCAAAAGACAAATGCATTTTTGTTGGCAAATGGTAAAAGGAGCAGTTTGAGGAAGAGGGCCACTCTTGAACCGCACCTGCCAACGCAGGCACATCTGTGCTGTCATGTAGGCGTCTCTACCGGTCCCCTCAGACACATCCCATCCTGAGTTGCTGAGTACTAGGGGAGAGGGTGGTGCCATATTGATGGTAAGACCAAAAAAGCGAAGGGGGGTTGATGCAGTACTAATGAGACTGGAGGGCTGAGGAGATGGTGTCCCAGGAGGCTGGGTTGATGTGAGCCTAGACTTGGGACCCAGAACCCGGTTCTGAGTTTCCTGCTCACTCTGCCTCAGGATTTGGCTTTGTTCTAATCTACATAAAAGTATCAGAGGGCTAGAGTTCAGTGTGGTTGAAACAGGCAGTATAAATTGGACCCAAGAGGGGTTGCCAAGGTGGGCTGGGTTCTTAACCAATATATATTGGATTATTTTTCTTCAAAACTTGAAGGACATTTCCATGAAAGCCTCAGAAGTGACAGACTGCAAGAAAGGTTTTCTCTGTTGTGGAAGGGAGAGATGGAGAGGATCATGATTGCAATTACTTTCAGGTTCTACTATTTTCCCTGGAAACGGTGAAGAGACTTCCTCATCTGCTACAGCCCTAGGCTCTAGGGATTGCCTTTGCAGCCAGTGTCCCTTCTCTAGGGACTCATACAGGTGATGAGCCAAGGCTGTGTTTTGCACGTTAAGTAGATTAAACGTCTTCAGCTAGAAACAGAGAAAAATGACAGAGGTCCATTCTGGCAGGAGACTGTGCACAGCAGAAGTGACTGATCGGTTCTGATTTTCTTTGCAGCAGCAGTTGCTCCCGTTTCTCCTCCTACACCTGGTCACTACCATGTCCTCTACCGAGGGTGTGGAAAAACGCAGTTGGGCCGGCATGGGGAGACATACTGCCTAGTTGGAGGCTACGGGGCCTACGGGGATGTTCCTTTGGCCAAGCCAGCAAAGGTGGAAGCAGAGACGCCAGTCTCCAGACGTTGTCCCAAGAGAAAGCACAATCCGGAAAAGTCGGACAAAGACCTGGGTTGCTCCAGAACCAAAACCCAGCGATTGCAGCATTCAAGCAGCTCAGGAATACAAGGTGCTTTGATTCTAAAGCAGGGTGGCCCAACCTCTGGTCACATCCCCTCTGCAACAACCCCAGTGAACGAGTGTCCCATCTTTGCTTTTTCAAGGTCGGCAACAGGGAGTCCCCTCCTAAAGAAGGTTCTCTCTCATTGCCACACTATGAAAGGCTGCCCTAAAGGTGGTTCCTTCCTGTGGGTCTGATCAGGCTAAGGACAGAGTTGTCTCTTTCCTTCTCTGAGTCGGACCAAATCGTCTCAGTAACACCTCTTCGCACTGTTGACCATGTTTTTCAAAGGGACCTGAGCTGAGCGTTCATCTCATCCTTTCATGGTGCAGGGAGAGAGGATTCTAATGATTTTTACGTCTAGGGGAGAGGGCAGTGGAATGATGACGTTGTCATCCTGTACTATGTCGCTTTTTTCATGAATTTGTTTTCCATTTCATGTTAAAATGGACCCACCGTACCCTCTCTGTGTGGTCATTCAGCAACCAAGTTTTGCACCTTTAACAGCTCTGTCATTGTCACTTGGAAATGTTTGAAATGGCATGAGCTTGTCATCACATTCCTATCAACTGTATATCGGGAGGCCCGACATGAACATAACCATTGAGCAGAACACCTCTCCAATACCCGTGTAACACTGGGTAGGCCCCTTAACCTCTTGGTTTTTTAAGTCCTCAGTTGTAAAACTGTGAGGGTGCTATGAATTAATATTTGGGGCAGGACAAGGTCGAGAAGTGTGTCTTTGCTTTTATTCTTCCAAACTGGAATATCTTCCGTCTCTTCCCCGTGGGTCCAA
Source organism: Stenella coeruleoalba (assembly GCF_951394435.1). NCBI lineage: Eukaryota > Metazoa > Chordata > Mammalia > Artiodactyla > Delphinidae > Stenella > Stenella coeruleoalba. The sequence goes on from NC_137163.1 coordinate 47,436,877, forward strand.
ATCTCACATGTCTTTCGGGCCCACTGCCATGGAGCCTTTCCTGATTCCCCAGTCCACACAAAGCTCTGCCTCTTAGGGTCAGTGCCATACAAGCAAGCTGTCTCTTACGTTAATCTTGCGTCTCAAGCAAATCTCAGAATGTGGGTCTCTCTTGCCCTCCTGGGGCCCTTGGGGCTGGGCCAGCCCACCGGCATTCCCGACGTGGGCTGTCTACTAGACTAGGGCATGGGTGGGAGGGCCCAGGTGTGAGGGGCCCGGCAGAGTACCCCTGCCTCCACCCTTCTCTCCTCTACAAGACTGCCCCTCCTCCTGAAGCCTACCCCTCAAGACACAGTTTCCTCATAGGACCTCACTGGGTAGTGATGCCCTCACAGGCCTTCTCACAGTTACCTTGGCAGGGTAACTATGCAAACTTGCTGCCCTCAGAGAAACTTCCCTACCCTGGAGGGAACTTCTTTCCTTGGAGAAAGTTCTCCAGCAGATACAAATCTCTTTGGTTGTCTGAGAGAGAATGTCTGACCATATCTTCTATATTTACTCAAACCTGTCCTCTGTTCCCTGGGAGGGCAGTGCAACAGGTACACCGAGTCCGGCCATCTGTACAAGAGGCATGGTGTACACACAACCTGCCCTGGCTGCCACATTTTCCTGTGGGGTTTGCCCACCACATACACCTAAGCACTTTCCCAGCTCTAAGTAGTACCAGTGACCAGGGACACCTTCAGAGACCCACAGTGCTCACTGCTGAGGAGAAGTGAAAGGTCATCCCAGGACAAGTGTGCAGGAAGTCTCTGATTTTTATAATTGTAGCCTTCCCATGGGGGCTAGGGGATGCTTCCATTCAGACCCTTTACTTATTGGCCTCTTAGCAAAAGACAAATGCATTTTTGTTGGCAAATGGTAAAAGGAGCAGTTTGAGGAAGAGGGCCACTCTTGAACCGCACCTGCCAACGCAGGCACATCTGTGCTGTCATGTAGGCGTCTCTATCGGTCCCCTCAGACACATCCCATCCTGAGTTGCTGAGTACTAGGGGAGAGGGTGGTGCCATATTGATGGGAAGACCAAAAGAACGAAGGGGGGTTGATGCAGTACTAATGAGACTGGAGGGCTGAGGAGATGGTGTCCCAGGAGGCTGGGTTGATGTCAGCCTAGACTTGAGACCCAGAACCCGGTTCTGGGGCTCCTGATCACTCTGCCTCAGGATATAGCCTTGTTCTAATCTACATAAAAGTATCAGAGGGCTAGAGTTCAGTGTGGTTGAAACAGGCAGTATAAATTGGACCCAAGAGGGGTTGCCAAGGTGGCCTGGGTTCTTAACCAATATATATTGGATTATTTTTTTCAAAACTTGAAGGACATTTCCATGAAAGCCTCAGAAGTGACAGACTGCAAGAAAGGTTTTCTCTGTTGTGGAAGGGAGAGATGGAGAGGATCATGACTGCAATTACTTTCAGGTTCTACTATTTTCCCTGGAAACGGTGAAGAGACTTCCTCATCTGCTACAGCCCTAGGCTCTAGGGATTGCTTTTGCAGCCAGTGTCCCTTCTCTAGGGACTCATACAGGTGATGAGCCAAGGCTGTGTTTTGCACGTTAAGTAGATTAAACGTCTTCAGCTAGAAACAGAGAAAAATGGCAGAGGTCCATTCTGGCAGGAGACTGTGCACAGCAGAAGTGACTGATCAGTTCTGATTTTCTTTGCAGCAGCAGTTGCTCCCGTTTCTCCTCCTACACCTGGTCACTACCATGTCCTCTACCGAGGGTGTGGAAAAACGCGGTTCGGCCGGCATGGGGAGACATACTGCCTAGTTGGTGGCTACGGGGCCTACGGGGATGTTCCTTTGGCCAAGCCAGCAAAGGTGGAAGCAGAGACGCCAGTCTCCAGACGTTGTCCCAAGAGAAAGCACAATCCGGAAAAGTCGGACAAAGACCTGGGTTGCTCCAGAACCAAAACCCAGCGATTGCAGCATTCAAGCAGCTCAGGAATACAAGGTGCTTTGATTCTAAAGCAGGGTGGCCCAACCTCTGGTCACATCCCCTCTGCAACAACCCCAGTGAACGAGTGTCCCATCTTTGCTTTTTCAAGGTCGGCAACAGGGAGTCCCCTCCTAAAGAAGGTTCTCTCTCATTGCCACACTATGAAAGGCTGCCCTAAAGGTGGTTCCTTCCTGTGGGTCTGATCAGGCTAAGGGCAGAGTTGTCTCTTTCCTTCTCTGAGTCGGACCAAATCGTCTCAGTAACACCTCTTCGCACTGTTGACCATGTTTTTCAAAGGGACCTGAGCTGAGCGTTCATCTCATCCTTTCATGGTGCAGGGAGAGAGGATTCTAATGATTTTTACGTCTGGGGGAGAGGGCAGTGGAATGATGACGTTGTCATCCTGTACTATGTCGCTTTTTTCATGAATTTGTTTTCCATTTCATGTTAAAATGGACCCACCGTACCCTCTCTGTGTGGTCATTCAGCAACCAAGTTTTGCACCTTTAACAGCTCTGTCATTGTCACTTGGAAATGTTTGAAATGGCATGAGCTTGTCATCACATTCCTATCAACTGTATATCGGGAGGCCCGACATGAACATAACCATTGAGCAGAACACCTCTCCAATACCCGTGTAACACTGGGTAGGCCCCTTAACCTCTTGGTTTTTTAAGTCCTCAGTTGTAAAAATGTGAGGGTGCTATGAATTAATATTTGGGGCAGGACAAGGTCGAGAAGTGTGTCTTTGCTTTTATTCTTCCAAACTGGAATATCTTCCGTCTCTTCCCCGTGGGTCCAAATCTCACATGTCCTTCGGGCCCACTGCCATGGAGCCTTCCCTGATTCCCCAGTCCACACAAAGCTCTGCCTCTTAGGGTCAGTGCCATACAAGCAAGCTGTCTCTTACGTTAATCTTGCGTCTCAAGCAAATCTCAGAATGTGGGTCTCTCTTGCCCTCCTGGGGCCCCTGGGGCTGGGCCAGCCCACCGGCATTCCCGACGTGGGCTGTCTACTAGACTAGGGCATGGGTGGGAGGGCCCAGGTGTGAGGGGCCCGGCAGAGTACCCCTGCCTCCACCCTTCTCTCCTCTACAAGACTGCCCCTCCTCCTGAAGCCTGCCCCTCAAGACACAGTTTCCTCATAGGACCTCACTGGGTAGTGATGCCCTCACAGGCCTTCTCACAGTTACCTTGGCAGGGTAACTATGCAAACTTGCTGCCCTCAGAGAAACTTCCCTACCCTGGAGGGAACTTCTTTCCTTGGAGAAAGTTCTCCAGCAGATACAAATCTCTTTGGTTGTCTGAGAGAGAATGTCTGACCATATCTTCTATATTTACTCAAACCTGTCCTCTGTTCCCTGGGAGGGCAGTGCAACAGGTACACCGAGTCCGGCCATCTGTACAAGAGGCATGGTGTACACACAACCTGCCCTGGCTGCCACATTTTCCTGTGGGGTTTGCCCACCACATACACCTAAGCACTTTCCCAGCTCTAAGTAGTACCAGGGACCAGGGACACCTTCAGAGACCCACAGTGCTCACTGCTGAGGAGAAGTGAAAGGTCATCCCAGGACAAGTGTGCAGGAAGTCTCTGATTTTTATAATTGTAGCCTTCCCATGGGGGCTAGGGGATGCTTCCATTCAGACCCTTTACTTATTGGCCTCTTAGCAAAAGACAAATGCATTTTTGTTGGCAAATGGTAAAAGGAGCAGTTTGAGGAAGAGGGCCACTCTTGAACCGCACCTGCCAACGCAGGCACATCTGTGCTGTCATGTAGGCGTCTCTATCGGTCCCCTCAGACACATCCCATCCTGAGTTGCTGAGTACTAGGGGAGAGGGTGGTGCCATATTGATGGGAAGACCAAAAGAACGAAGAGGGGTTGATGCAGTACTAATGAGACTGGAGGGCTGAGGAGATGGTGTCCCAGGAGGCTGGGTTGATGTGAGCCTAGAGCTGGGACCCAGAACCCGGTTCTGAGTCTCCTGCTCACTCTGCCTCAGGATTTGGCCTTGTTCTAATCTACATAAAAGTATCAGAGGGCTAGAGTTCAGTGTGGTTGAAACAGGCAGTATAAATTGGACCCAAGAGGGGTTGCCAAGCTGGGCTGGGTTCTTAACCAATATATATTGGATTATTTTTTTCAAAACTTGAAAGACATTTCCATGAAAGCCTCAGAAGTGACAGACTGCAAGAAAGGTTTTCTCTGTTGTGGAAGGGAGAGATGGAGAGGATCATGACTGCAATTACTTTCAGGTTCTACTATTTTCCCTGGAAACGGTGAAGAGACTTCCTCATCTGCTACAGCCCTAGGCTCTAGGGATTGCTTTTGCAGCCAGTGTCCCTTCTCTAGGGACTCATACAGGTGATGAGCCAAGGCTGTGTTTTGCACGTTAAGTAGATTAAACGTCTTCAGCTAGAAACAGAGAAAAATGGCAGAGGTCCATTCTGGCAGGAGACTGTGCACAGCAGAAGTGACTGATCAGTTCTGATTTTCTTTGCAGCAGCAGTTGCTCCCGTTTCTCCTCCTACACCTGGTCACTACCATGTCCTCTACCGAGGGTGTGGAAAAACGCGGTTCGGCCGGCATGGGGAGACATACTGCCTAGTTGGTGGCTACGGGGCCTACGGGGATGTTCCTTTGGCCAAGCCAGCAAAGGTGGAAGCAGAGACGCCAGTCTCCAGACGTTGTCCCAAGAGAAAGCACAATCCGGAAAAGTCGGACAAAGACCTGGGTTGCTCCAGAACCAAAACCCAGCGATTGCAGCATTCAAGCAGCTCAGGAATACAAGGTGCTTTGATTCTAAAGCAGGGTGGCCCAACCTCTGGTCACATCCCCTCTGCAACAACCCCAGTGAACGAGTGTCCCATCTTTGCTTTTTCAAGGTCGGCAACAGGGAGTCCCCTCCTAAAGAAGGTTCTCTCTCATTGCCACACTATGAAAGGCTGCCCTAAAGGTGGTTCCTTCCTGTGGGTCTGATCAGGCTAAGGGCAGAGTTGTCTCTTTCCTTCTCTGAGTCGGACCAAATCGTCTCAGTAACACCTCTTCGCACTGTTGACCATGTTTTTCAAAGGGACCTGAGCTGAGCGTTCATCTCATCCTTTCATGGTGCAGGGAGAGAGGATTCTAATGATTTTTACGTCTGGGGGAGAGGGCAGTGGAATGATGACGTTGTCATCCTGTACTATGTCGCTTTTTTCATGAATTTGTTTTCCATTTCATGTTAAAATGGACCCACCGTACCCTCTCTGTGTGGTCATTCAGCAACCAAGTTTTGCACCTTTAACAGCTCTGTCATTGTCACTTGGAAATGTTTGAAATGGCATGAGCTTGTCATCACATTCCTATCAACTGTATATCGGGAGGCCCGACATGAACATAACCATTGAGCAGAACACCTCTCCAATACCCGTGTAACACTGGGTAGGCCCCTTAACCTCTTGGTTTTTTAAGTCCTCAGTTGTAAAAATGTGAGGGTGCTATGAATTAATATTTGGGGCAGGACAAGGTCGAGAAGTGTGTCTTTGCTTTTATTCTTCCAAACTGGAATATCTTCCGTCTCTTCCCCGTGGGTCCAAATCTCACATGTCTTTCGGGCCCACTGCCATGGAGCCTTTCCTGATTCCCCAGTCCATACAAAGCTCTGCCTCTTAGGGTCAGTGCCATACAAGCAAGCTGTCTCTTACGTTAATCTTGCGTCTCAAGCAAATCTCAGAATGTGGGTCTCTCTTGCCCTCCTGGGGCCCCTGGGGCTGGGCCAGCCCACCGGCATTCCCGACGTGGGCTGTCTACTAGACTAGGGCATGGGTGGGAGGGCCCAGGTGTGAGGGGCCCGGCAGAGTACCCCTGCCTCCACCCTTCTCTCCTCTACAAGACTGCCCCTCCTCCTGAAGCCTGCCCCTCAAGACACAGTTTCCTCATAGGACCTCACTGGGTAGTGATGCCCTCACAGGCCTTCTCACAGTTACCTTGGCAGGGTAACTATGCAAACTTGCTGCCCTCAGAGAAACTTCCCTACCCTGGAGGGAACTTCTTTCCTTGGAGAAAGTTCTCCAGCAGATACAAATCTCTTTGGTTGTCTGAGAGAGAATGTCTGACCATATCTTCTATATTTACTCAAACCTGTCCTCTGTTCCCTGGGAGGGCAGTGCAACAGGTACACCGAGTCCGGCCATCTGTACAAGAGGCATGGTGTACACACAACCTGCCCTGGCTGCCACATTTTCCTGTGGGGTTTGCCCACCACATACACCTAAGCACTTTCCCAGCTCTAAGTAATACCAGGGACCAGGGACACCTTCAGAGACCCACAGTGCTCACTGCTGAGGAGAAGTGAAAGGTCATCCCAGGACAAGTGTGCAGGAAGTCTCTGATTTTTATAATTGTAGCCTTCCCATGTGGGCTAGAGGATGCTTCCATTCAGACCCTTTACTTATTGGCCTCTTAGCAAAAGACAAGTGCATTTTTGTTGGCAAATGGTAAAAGGAGCAGTTTGAGGAAGAGGGCCACTCTTGAACCGCACCTGCCAACGCAGGCACATCTGTGCTGTCATGTAGGCGTCTCTACCGGTCCCCTCAGACACATCCCATCCTGAGTTGCTGAGTACTAGGGGAGAGGGTGGTGCCATATTGATGGGAAGACCAAAAGAACGAAGAGGGGTTGATGCAGTACTAATGAGACTGGAGGGCTGAGGAGATGGTGTCCCAGGAGGCTGGGTTGATGTCAGCCTAGACTTGAGACCCAGAACCCGGTTCTGAGTCTCCTGCTCACTCTGCCTCAGGATTTGGCCTTGTTCTAATCTACATAAAAGTATCAGAGGGCTAGAGTTCAGTGTGGTTGAAACAGGCAGTATAAATTGGACCCAAGAGGGGTTGCCAAGCTGGGCTGGGTTCTTAACCAATATATATTGGATTATTTTTTTCAAAACTTGAAAGACATTTCCATGAAAGCCTCAGAAGTGACAGACTGCAAGAAAGGTTTTCTCTGTTGTGGAAGGGAGAGATGGAGAGGATCATGACTGCAATTACTTTCAGGTTCTACTATTTTCCCTGGAAACGGTGAAGAGACTTCCTCATCTGCTACAGCCCTAGGCTCTAGGGATTGCTTTTGCAGCCAGTGTCCCTTCTCTAGGGACTCATACAGGTGATGAGCCAAGGCTGTGTTTTGCACGTTAAGTAGATTAAACGTCTTCAGCTAGAAACAGAGAAAAATGGCAGAGGTCCATTCTGGCAGGAGACTGTGCACAGCAGAAGTGACTGATCAGTTCTGATTTTCTTTGCAGCAGCAGTTGCTCCCGTTTCTCCTCCTACACCTGGTCACTACCATGTCCTCTACCGAGGGTGTGGAAAAGCGCAGTTGGGCCGGCATGAGGAGACATACTGCCTAGTTGGTGGCTACGGGGCCTACGGGGATGTTCCTTTGGCCAAGCCAGCAAAGGTGGAAGCAGAGACGCCAGTCTCCAGACGTTGTCCCAAGAGAAAGCACAATCCGGAAAAGTCGGACAAAGACCTGGGTTGCTCCAGAACCAAAATCCAGCGATTGCAGCATTCAAGCAGCTCAGGAATACAAGGTGCTTTGATTCTAAAGCAGGGTGGCCCAACCTCTGGTCACATCCCCTCTGCAACAACCCCAGTGAACGAGTGTCCCATCTTTGCTTTTTCAAGGTCGGCAACAGGGAGTCCCCTCCTAAAGAAGGTTCTCTCTCATTGCCACCCTATGAAAGGCTGCCCCAAAGGTGGTTCCTTCCTGTGGGTCTGATCAGGCTAAGGGCAGAGTTGTCTCTTTCCTTCTCTGAGTCGGACCAAATCGTCTCAGTAACACCTCTTCGCACTGTTGACCATGTTTTTCAAAGGGACCTGAGCTGAGAGTTCATCTCATCCTTTCATGGTGCAGGGAGAGAGGATTCTAATGATTTTTACGTCTGGGGGAGAGGGCAGTGGAATGATGACGTTGTCATCCTGTACTATGTCGCTTTTTTCATGAATTTGTTTTCCATTTCATGTTAAAATGGGCCCACCATACCCTCTCTGTGTGGTCATTCAGCAACCAAGTTTTGCACCTTTAACAGCTCTGTCATTGTCACTTGGAAATGTTTGAAATGGCATGAGCTTGTCATCACATTCCTATCAACTGTATATCGGGAGGCCCGACATGAACATAACCATTGAGCAGAACACCTCTCCAATACCCGTGTAACACTTGGTAGGCCCCTTAACCTCTTGGTTTTTTTAAGTCCTCAGTTGTAAAAATGTGAGGGTGCTATGAATTAATATTTGGGGCAGGACAAGGTCGAGAAGTGTGTCTTTGCTTTTATTCTTCCAAACTGGAATATCTTCCGTCTCTTCCCCGTGGGTCCAAATCTCACATGTCCTTCGGGCCCACTGCCATGGAGCCTTCCCTGATTCCCCAGTCCACACAAAGCTCTGCCTCTTAGGGTCAGTGCCATACAAGCAAGCTGTCTCTTACGTTAATCTTGCGTCTCAAGCAAATCTCAGAATGTGGGTCTCTCTTGCCCTCCTGGGGCCCCTGGGGCTGGGCCAGCCCACCGGCATTCCCGACGTGGGCTGTCTACTAGACTAGGGCATGGGTGGGAGGGCCCAGGTGTGAGGGGCCCGGCAGAGTACCCCTGCCTCCACCCTTCTCTCCTCTACAAGACTGCCCCTCCTCCTGAAGCCTGCCCCTCAAGACACAGTTTCCTCATAGGACCTCACTGGGTAGTGATGCCCTCACAGGCCTTCTCACAGTTACCTTGGCAGGGTAACTATGCAAACTTGCTGCCCTCAGAGAAACTTCCCTACCCTGGAGGGAACTTCTTTCCTTGGAGAAAGTTCTCCAGCAGATACAAATCTCTTTGGTTGTCTGAGAGAGAATGTCTGACCATATCTTCTATATTTACTCAAACCTGTCCTCTGTTCCCTGGGAGGGCAGTGCAACAGGTACACCGAGTCCGGCCATCTGTACAAGAGGCATGGTGTACACACAACCTGCCCTGGCTGCCACATTTTCCTGTGGGGTTTGCCCACCACATACACCTAAGCACTTTCCCAGCTCTGAGTAATACCAGGGACCAGGGACACCTTCAGAGACCCACAGTGCTCACTGCTGAGGAGAAGTGAAAGGTCATCCCAGGACAAGTGTGCAGGAAGTCTCTGATTTTTATAATTGTAGCCTTCCCATGTGGGCTAGAGGATGCTTCCATTCAGACCCTTTACTTATTGGCCTCTTAGCAAAAGACAAATGCATTTTTGTTGGCAAATGGTAAAAGGAGCAGTTTGAGGAAGAGGGCCACTCTTGAACCGCACCTGCCAACGCAGGCACATCTGTGCTGTCATGTAGGCGTCTCTACCGGTCCCCTAAGACACATCCCATCCTGAGTTGCTGAGTACTAGGGGAGAGGGTGGTGCCATATTGATGGGAAGACCAAAAGAACGAAGAGGGGTTGATGCAGTACTAATGAGACTGGAGGGCTGAGGAGATGGTGTCCCAGGAGGCTGGGTTGATGTGAGCCTAGAGCTGGGACCCAGAACCCGGTTCTGAGTCTCCTGCTCACTCTGCCTCAGGATTTGGCCTTGTTCTAATCTACATAAAAGTATCAGAGGGCTAGAGTTCAGTGTGGTTGAAACAGGCAGTATAAATTGGACCCAAGAGGGGTTGCCAAGGTGGGCTGGGTTCTTAACCAATATATATTGGATTATTTTTTTCAAAACTTGAAAGACATTTCCATGAAAGCCTCAGAAGTGACAGACTGCAAGAAAGGTTTTCTCTGTTGTGGAAGGGAGAGATGGAGAGGATCATGACTGCAATTACTTTCAGGTTCTACTATTTTCCCTGGAAACGGTGAAGAGACTTCCTCATCTGCTACAGCCCTAGGCTCTAGGGATTGCTTTTGCAGCCAGTGTCCCTTCTCTAGGGACTCATACAGGTGATGAGCCAAGGCTGTGTTTTGCACGTTAAGTAGATTAAACGTCTTCAGCTAGAAACAGAGAAAAATGGCAGAGGTCCATTCTGGCAGGAGACTGTGCACAGCAGAAGTGACTGATCAGTTCTGATTTTCTTTGCAGCAGCAGTTGCTCCCGTTTCTCCTCCTACACCTGGTCACTACCATGTCCTCTATCGAGGGTGTGGAGAAAAGCAGTTGGGCCGGCATGTGGAGACATCCTGCCTGGTTGGTGGTTACCGGGTCTACGGAGATGTACCTTTGGCCACGCCAGCAAATGTGGAGGCAGAGAAGCCAGTTGCCAGACGTGCTCCCAAGGGAAAGCACGCTCCAAAAAGGTCGGATTGCGACCTGCGTTTCTCCAGACCCACAGTCCGGCGATTGTAGCTTGGTGCCAGGAGGCGGACTCCTCAGAATCTTGCAGGTGAGCCATCCTGAAGAGAGTGCGACGGTTTAACTGCCTAAGCCAGCGAATGCCTCTTCCTGCAGTGACCCTGCCCCCCCCCCAACTGCCCACTGCCACAGATTAGAACCTGTGTCATTTTGTCTCTGCCTTCCCCAGCCAGGAGCCTCCTTCTACACTAAATGTCCATAAGCCAGGAGCCTCAGAAACTGAGGTTTGTTTTGAGAGTCTGCCCTGAACATCCGAGGGCTAAAGCTGGCCTGGAAGAAAACCTGCCGTTCCTCTGCTCAGTCCTCAGGGGCCCCTTTGTGAGCTGAAGAAAGAAAAGTCTACACTCTTCGAGCCAAGGAGGATGCAGGAGCAGAGACAGGGTGCAGAGAAGCCTTAGCAGTCTACCACATGTGCTCCTGCCCTGAGCCGTTGTCAGCGGCCACCACCACAAACCAGGGGGGAGCTGGGATTTTTGAAACGGAAAGCAGCAATCTGTGGCTTCCCAAAGAGCCTCCTGCCTGGGGTGTCAGGAGGCAGGATAGAGAGACCCAGGAAGACCTGCTCCCTGAAACAAGAACAGGATGGAGAATCAAGCAGCACGCACCCTGCCCCGAGGTTCACATGCTCCCTTATTGCCAGCCCTTTCTGTCCCCAGTGGGGTCCCTTTAATGCTCAATAAAATGTTTTTGTGTAACAGATTTTTAGGGTCGCCAGTGCTCAGACTTAGGTCACTACCCCTGCGCTAGGCACTCCTGCCATGCGGGAAAGGTTCCAAAGGTGGAACAGCTCCAGGGGGTGCCAGGGATCAGAGCCAAATCTTGAGAGGCTGGGGATGAAGGAGTTTGGGCACAGCCCCTAAAGCATCTCAGTGGTTGAGCTTCTGTGAGAAGGCACATCCCCAGTGTGTGTGTGTGTGTGTGTGTGTGTGTGTGTGTGTGTGCGCGCGCGCTGGTGGGAGGGGGTCCCTAGAGGAGGCAGCTGGGGGAGGGCCTGAGGCTGGAAATGGGGAATGGTGTGCGGCCTTTGAGCATGCACAAGCACTTAGCCCTTGAGGTTTCTGGGAAAGCTAGAGCCAAAAGGGCCACGAGATAAGGCAAGTGTAGCAGCAGAACCCAGGTGCCAGGTCTTCCTCAGAACCTATACTTCTCCACGAGGCCGGGCCTTCCACGCTGAGGTAAAGGGATCCTGGCCAGAAGGTCAGCCAGCAGCTCTGGGAGGAAGGTTGCTGCGGTGGGGGCTCTGCTGCCATGGAAACGACTTCATTTCCTTCCACTCAAATAGCCTGCTGACTGACTTCCTGCTCTGTTGAGTAAAAGGGTCGCTGACTCTCCCCAGAAGGTTGTTCAGTTCACATCCCAGAAGTCCCTCTATTCAGGCCCTGGGGAGGTGTAGTGACTCCTGAGGGCGCTCTTTCCTGAGGCTGGGTGACAGAAGTGGGGGGGGTTCCTGATAGTTCCCAGGTGCTGGTTGAAGTGCCCAGAGAATGGTCATGCAGGTTGGGGAGTCAAGTAGGTGGAGAGAGAAGGTCGGGGGCAGAGGGCCCCTTCCTGAATCCAGAGCTCACAACGTTACCCCCCCCCCCATTTCCAGAAACTATCTCTTCCCCCACACCAGCCCCCATGGCCCAGTAACGGGAAACCGGGAGCCCAGAGCACTTGTGGCCACAGAGACACTCGCACGCAGCCCTCGGGGTGGGCGGGGCCGGCTGCAGGCAGATGGGGACGAGGTGTGCTCCCGGGAGACCTCAGGCTGAAGGTGGCCCCAGCTTGGACAGGAAGGTTAGAGGTGGGGAGAGCAACCTAGGGCGCCCCCTCGGAGCAGTGGGAGTGGGAAGAGGGGCGGGGGTGGAGGGAACCCGCGATGGGAGGCGAGTGGGCTCTCAGCAGAGGCCAGGTTAGCCCGCGGGAGCTGCCTCTGAGCAGGCGGCGGGAGGGCAGTGCCTCCCTGTGGCTGCCGGGCTTCGCGGATCGCGGCTCTCCGCACACGGGTCGCAGGGTCCTGTGACGCTGTATCCCCTCCTTCACCCCGCCCCCCTCGCGAGGCCGCGCCGCTGGGTGGCCTGAGTCCACGGGCAGAACCCCATCGCCCGCCCCTCTCAGACCCGCCTCTGCCCGCCTGCCTGGCCCTGCGCAGCTTGCGGCCCGGGGACCTCGAAGGTCCCCGCGCACTCAGTCAGCGGCCTCTGCTGTGTCTGCTGCTCCTGCTGGGTCTGCTGCTGCGGTTGGTAACCCGTGCAGACCACACCGGGCACCTCCAGCACCCCAAGTCCGCGGGAGCGCACGAGGGCCCTGATGCGGGACTTCCCGCTTGTGGAGGGGTGGCTGCAGTGTGTGCGGGCTGCTGGGGGCCGGTGGGGGCCTAGCCTGGCCCTGGGCAGAGGAGGAGGTCCGGAGCATGCAGAGCTAGTGGGGAGGCTCCCTCACACCACCCCTGGATGTCCTGTCCATCATCTACAGATGCCCTTCCCCTTCTCTGTCATCCCCTCCCTGGTGGGAACCCCTCAGCCCAGGCCGCAGCTGCTCCTAGTATAGTCTGTGTGACAGTGTGAGGTGGGGACCCCCAGGCTGGCCCAGGCCTGGCAATGTGTCCTGCCTGATCCCAAGACCTAAGGAGCCCACCCGTTTGCCTTGACCTCCCTCCAGCCGCAACGAGATGCCCCTGGTCCTGAGGCAGTTTTACCACAGTGGGCTACAGGATGTTAATCTGCACAATTTCAGCCATGGCCAGACAGGTTGGACAGGCTGAACGATGGTCTCAGAGGTGCCCAGGTACCAAAGGGACACACAAGGTGCCACCATGGCTGCTGGGGAATGTGGGGCCCTTTGGGGGCCTCAGAGACCACAGGTTAGTCACATTGGAACTAAGTTACCACAGTGACCTAGAAAGTGCCATGCCATGGATGCTGGGGGCTACAGGGGTCACAGTGAGCCAGCCTGACGGGCATCCAAGTACCACAGAGAAAGCAACGCATTATATGTGACTTCTGGGCACAGTGAGTGCTGTGCCAGCTGAGCCCCAAGGAGTTCCAAAGCCCAAACTAAGCCCTGGCCTTCCCTCAGTTCTGGTCAGCCTACGTCCCATGCCAGACCCACGAACGGGATGCTGTGCGCCTCACCCTGGAGAAAATTCACCTCATCCGCCTCATGTGTGCTTCCTATTCTGAGCTGGAGCTTGTGACCTCAGTTAAAGGTAGAAGGGGGACTTCCCTGGTAATCCAGAGGTTAAGACTCCACGCTTCCACTGCAGGGGGCTCGGGTTTGATCCCTTGTGGGGGAACTTAGAGCCCTCATGCTGCGCGGCACGGCCAAAAAAACAAACAAAAAAAGGTAAACAGACTGGTGGTGGTAGGTGTTAGGGACTTCAGTAAGCTTCCCCTGCCTCTGAAAATGATCATCTGACCTACCTGCCCTCAGCTCTCAACAATAGCCGGAAGTGGGCTTGCCTCATTGGTGTGGAGGACGGCCACTCACTGGACAGTAGCCTCTCCATCTTGCGTACCTTCTATGCGCTGGGTGTGCACTACGTGACACTCACCCACACCTGCAACGTGCCCTGGTAAACACAGTGCAGATGGTGAGGGCCCAGTGAGGCAGGGATCTGCCCAAGATCACGCTGGGGCCCAAAGCAAGTTTACCCCTGGGATCCGGCCCTGAACCTGGGTGGGGAGGGGAATGGAGGTTTGCAGAAGACTGAATCCCCAGAAGGGCCCTGCTACTGCCAGGCACAGCCCAGTTTGGGTCCCTCCTCTTGCACCAGGTAGTTGCAGGTGTAGACAGTTCGACAGAACCTCTTTCTAGGCTCTTGTAGCCAAGTCACAGCCACCAGTCAGACTGCCTCCTGGGCATCCTGCAGGACGCAGACCTCAGCAAAGGGTATCCACCCCTTCTCCAGCAATGTCAGTCGGCTGACATGCTTTGGCGAGGTAAGGACCCGGGTTTCATACCCTGCCCCACATGAATGTACAGCCCCGCCTCTTCCCTACAGATAAATGCACACAAGGTAAATGCAGCCCTGATGCCCTCTCCCCATCCTGTCCCTGCAGAAGGTGGTGGCAGAAATGAACCGCCTGGGCATGATGGTGGACTTGTCCCATGTCTCGGATGCTGTGGCACGGCAAGCCCTAGAAGTGTCACAGGCACCTGTCATCTTCTCCAACTCAGCTGCCCAGGGTATGTGCAAGAACACTCGGAATGTTCCTGATGATATCCGGCAGCTTCTGGTGAGAGACTGCCCTGGCCTTCAAACCTAAAGCGAGAAATTCAAACCAGGAGCCCTTCAACCTGAGTCTCTTCTCCCTCAATTTCCTCAAACGCCAGGTTAAATATCTTCTGCCCCCAAAACCCACGGTACACAGCCCCTGAACCCTTGAGCCCTAGGTGGGGGTCTAGGTGGTAAGATACGCCTCCAAACCCGGAAACCCAGGGCCAAGACACCACCCAGACCAGGGCTGCGGCTCCCCCATTCACACGAACCCAGAGAGGAGACGACTCTGACCTCAAAGCCGGGGCTGAACACCTTCCTCACAGGGGCCAAGAGAGTGAACAGGCAGGTGACTGTGCTGGGGGCCAAGCTGACGGTCCACCGGTTCGCCCCTGCAGAAGAAGAACGGTGGCATCGTGATGCTGTCTTTGTCCGTGCGGGTGCTGCAGTGCAACCCGTTAGCTGACTCCTTTAAATGGTGCTTCTTTTAAAACTACCTTCCTTTATGTTTTATAGCAATCTTATGATTTCTGTTGACATACCACCTAGCTTCTTTCTGATCATTCTTTTTATTTTTTTTTTTCAGTTGTTTCTCTCCTCACTCCTTAGCGCTAGATACTACATACAGTTGGTTTTCTTCTCATCTCTTATATACTCTCTCTGTTACTCCAGCAGCTTTGTTTACCATTAAATATATTATCTGCCAGGCACCTTCCATATGTTACCAACATCTCTCCCTCTGTCTTTGTCATTTCAGTCTTCGCTATGCTCTCTGAGCTCTCACAGGGAGATCTATTTAACACAGGAATCTCAGTGGAAAATACTAGTAAGTTATTTCTCTACTAAGTAAAGCCCTTACAGATCACATGGTCCTGATCCATCTTGCAGCCACATCATCTGGACTATGTGACCTCCGATGTCACAATAGCAGAGGACCAGACCAGAGGGACATTGGCTCCTAATGACCTCAGCTCAGAAGTGATACACTTTATTCTGCTTCTTTGCCACTGGCCACAACTAATCAAAGGAAAAGAGTCTAACTACAAAGGAGGATGAAAAATGTAGATAAGCACATAGGATATTTGATGAGCACTATCTCGAGGTGACATCACCTCCCATCAAACTTTTACTTCACAGAGAAAACACAGACTATAAAGCAAAAACACCCCTAAATAACTTTTTCTCTTTACATACAAGGATAGCTTTTCTACATAGTTCACCTATTCTCACTTCCTCAGTAACTTCCATTCATTTTCCCATCTCATTGGTATTGTTAAGGTTTTCCTCTTTAGCAATTTTATTTTGGCCCCCTCCCATTAGAAAGCTGCCCCCTTCCCATTAAAAATTACTCTTGCTTGATGCCAAGTAATTCTCTAGCTACCTTTCCTCTCCTCCTAATTTCACAGTACAGTTTATCAAAAATTTGTATTTATTCTCACTGTCTGTATTTTCTTATCTTTATGTACCTCGTGACTCACACAATTTTGCTATTTTCTTCTTACTTATCTGCACTGGAATTGCATTCACCGACATTTAATTTGTGATTAAATTGAATGAATATTGTTTGGTCATTATATCACCTTTCAGCAATATTTGATTTTGTTGATCAAGTTTGTCATCTCAGAAAAATCTTTCACCTTAACAACAGTAGCATCTTAATTTGCTACTTCTTCCTCCTGCCTCTGGACATCCTTATCTCTTTCACTGGGCACTCTCACTTTGCCCTCTCCCAAGAGATGTGTATTTCTCAGAAGCTCTCTTCTGCCCTTGATAGATGGTCTCATCTACTCTTGTGATTCCAGCCACCATATATATCACAGATCTTGACCTAAAATGTACATATCTCTCTCCTGAGTCTCTTACAAACCTAACTAATTGCAAAGTGAAAAACTCTGCCCAAATATAACATGGACACTTAAAATTAATTATGTGATATTACTGAACGATTAATTTTACCTTCAATACTTACTTCCACTATTCATCTCTCTACATCATTTATACCACCACTATTTGTACAGTTGCCCAAGTTAGATACTGAGGAAACACTGAAGACTCTGGACTCTGACAACCCTCAGAATGGGAGAAAATATTTGCAAACGAAGCAACTGACAAGGGATTAATTTCCAAAATATATAAACATAAATAAATTTGTAAAATATATAAGCGACTCATGCAGATCAATATCAAAAAAACACAACCCAGTGAAAAAATGGATGGAAGACCTAAATAGACATTTCTCCAAAGATGGCCAACAAGCACATGAAAAGATGCTCAACATCACTAATTATGAGAGAAATGCAAATCAAAACTACAAGGAGGTATCACCTCACACTGGTCAGAATGGTCATCATCAAAAAATCTACAAACAATAAATGCTGGAGAGGATGTGGAGAAAACGGAACCCTCCTACACTGTTGGTGGGAATGTAAGTTGATACAGCCACTATGGAGAACAGTATGGAGGTTCCTTAGAAAACTAAACATAGAACTACCATGTGACTCAGCAATCCCACTTCTGGGCATATACCTGGAGAAAAGCATAATTCAAAAAGATGCTTGCACCCTAATATTCATTGCAGCACTATTTACACTAGCCAGGATATTGAAGCAACCTAAATGTCCATCAACAGAGAAATGAATAAAGAGAATGTGGTACATATATACAATGGAATATTACTCAGCCATAATAAGGAATGAAATAGTGCCATTTGCAGAGACATGGATGGACTTAGAGACTGTCATACAGAGTGAAGTAAGTCAGAAAGAGAAAAACAAATATCGTATAATATCACTTATATGTGGAATCTAGAAAAATGGTACAGATGAACTTATTCGCAAAGCAGAAATAGAGACACAGATGTAGAGAACAAACACATGGATACCAAGGGGGGGAAGGGGGGGATGAATTAGGAGATTTGGATTGACATATACACCACTATGTATAAAATAGATAACTAATGAGAAACTATGGTATAGCACAGGGAACTCTACTCAATGCTCTCTGGTGACCTAAATGGGTAGAAATATAAAAAAGAGGGAATATATGTATAGGTATAACTGGTTCACTTTGCTGTACAGCAGAAACTAACACAACATTGTAAAGCAACTATACTTTAATAAAAATTAATTTAAAAAATAATAAAACTCTGGACTCTGTATAATCATCCCTCACCTTCACAATTAATTCAGTAACCAAGTACTATCTAACCTAAATTCCTACTGTCTCTCAATATTGTATACTATTATGCAAGTCTCTTGCCACTACTTGGTTCTGAGCTACATTTTCTCTTATTTATGGAACATAAACAGTCTCTTAACTTTTAACAGAATAAATCTTTTAACAGAATTCACTGAGTACCTACAACACTGGTAAATAAGGACCTTGTTCACATACAGTTTACAATGTAATAGGGGAAATGAACTCTAAAATATAACTATACCTCTCACAGGTAACTGGACAGCCAAGTTTTATAAGAACACATAGAAAGGGAATTTAATCTCTAACGGAAGTCATGAAAAGCCAGAGAGTCAATGTTTATTCTGAAACTTATATGATGAGAGTGCATTAACCAAGGATTGAATGAGTAAAGAATGATACAAATTGATGACATAACCTGGAGAAAGTTCAGCATTAAGAGAAGTCTAACCCTGAAATCTATTGAGTACTGCTGAAAATTTATGGAAGAAGGAGATGCTAAGTAAGGATAGAGAAACCAGATAAGGGTGGACTAGTAGGCAAGAGCACAGTGCTTGAAGCCTTTTCCCCAAAATTAAAGAGAAGCTATCAAAGAGCTCTAAGCCGTTGAATGAAATTTAGGTTGTGATGCAGAGAATAAACAAGACAGAAATAATACTGGAGTCAGGGAAAAAGTGAACTGGGATGTTACATCCGAGTAAGAAATGTAAAAGATATGACAATGGACATAGAGAACAATGGACGTGTGTGTGTGTGTGTATTTATATTTATACATATATATTTTTATATATATATAGTATAATTATGACAACTCTTAGGGATTGTTCCAATCAGAGTTTAAGGGAGGGGAGAAGAGTAAAGAATGACTCTCAGTTTCTTGTTTGGTTAATTGGGGTTAAAACAGTTTGCAATAAAAAAAAATTAGCTTAAGTCATTTAATCATTTTAAATGCATTCTGAATCCTATACAAATAAGTTTGAGAAATTTCAGAAAATTGTGTTTCCTTAAGTTTTGCATAGCTTTTGTTATGCCATGTGAATTCCCTTCTTTTTCATATGATTAAAGAAAAGTTATGAAAAAAATAAGAGAGAAATGAGAGAAAATAAGATTTATGAAAAAGTATGAATAATATTTATCTGTTTTTGTGCTTACTGTAATTTCTTATTGTTTATCTCTCCATATACATATTCTGAGATATCTTTTCAGACCTGCTGAGTCAATCTGTGAGGATTAAGTTTAACTAATCACTCAGACGAACCTAAAATTGGTTCACCTACAGGAATAACCAACATAAGAGAGCAGTCATGGTAGTCTCAAAATTAGAGAAGACTTCCTAATTATTCCCATTATGTCAAAGAGAGAATATGAGCAGGTACTTCAAGTATCCAAACTTCCTATGATTAGATTCTGCAAAAGCATTTTAAATAGAAAAAATGCATAGAAGAAAGGTTAAGACAAAACTTCCCCAGGATAAAATGGATCCCATATTTTCACCAGATGCCTTTACTTAGGAAAAACAAATGTTAAAGAATTGTAACACTATCCAACCTGGCAAACAAAATACAGAAATTTTCACCACTAAGCCTGAGCTCAGTACAACTCTGATTTACTGTTTTTTCAAGCTTTACACAGAAGTCTCTAATTTTAAAATATTTATAAGTAACCCATTTTGTAGGAAAACACCTATCTTTCATCATAAGAATTATGACACTTTATACTTTTATTCCAGCCTAACTTTTATACTTTATTTTCTACCATTTGGCAACTTATACCTTATGCTTTAGTCAAAAAAAACTCATTTACAATCACTTGAATATACTGTATTGGTTCTCAAGTCCAGGGTGTTCCTTTGCCTGGTATGCCCCTGACCTTCTCTCCATGTGGAAAACTCCTACTGACATTCAAAACCTAATTCCAAGACCCCCTCATTGTTGGCATCCTCTTCAATATCCCCTAGCAGGATTATTGACTCCAAGTTCTGTTTTACAAAGTTACATTTTTATGATCTATTTATTTAATAGCCTATCCCTATTCGATTGTAATGAGTTGTTCATGCATCTCTCACACTCTCTTTTGAGTTCCTCTGGTCTTTATTTTTTCTTTTATCTCTTACCCATAAGCACAGTGCTTGCCCCATAGTACGTGCTCAACGTGTTGGCTGAGTGAAAAAAGACACCTTTTAGCTCTAATCATTTGTGAAATTTCATTTAAAATGACATCAGATTACCCTTTCTTTCCGAACTTAATTTCCAGTACTATAGAATGTACACTGAGAATACTGTCAGTGGCCTAGAGAAACAGTGTTCTCAGTGGACTTCATGCCTATAGTCAGCCCCCTTATAACTTTCTCTGGCATACAACTGCCAGACATGTTCTTAAAAAAAAAAACAACAGATGTACCAACCCCTCACCTATTGGAAAACTTCCAGAAGCTCTCCATTCCTTATTGTATCTTTTCTAGTTGATTTTTTAAATACCTCTGTCTTACTTAATCTATTCAGAACTGCCTTTTCTACCTTTGGCTTTCATTTTCAATTTCATTCATATCATTATCTGCACTTACCCATAGAACCTAAGCATATTTCAGTTTCTTATGCAAGTTTCCTCACTAGAGGTCAAAGGGGCAAGGACTATTGTGATAAAATATTAAATAAATAGATGATAGGACTTTGTTCTATTGGTCTGGGAAAATTACTACCTGAAACAAAATAATTCTGGGAACTGAAGGGATCAGACCAGTCAGCTTTGTTTACTTCAGACTCAAATCAATGTCTTGTCTTAACCTGAGCTCTGGTTACATTAGAAAAAAGTACTGTAAAGACAGTGAATGAGCAAGGCCACTATCTGAGACGTGTCTGGGTCCTTAGTATAGTAACTGGGGGAATGGTAAGCATTGGTCAATGTTTGCTGATTGATGACTCAATAGATCTGGTTAAGCCTCACCGTCAGAATTCCAGATTTTTTAACAAGCTTCTCAGTCTTTTCATCCCAAAGAAGAAACTAAAGAAAACCAGATGACAAGAATTTCAAATTGTAAAATATCCTGGTTGTCAAATTTAAATAGGGATATCCTGTGCAATGGAGAGGCTGGCTGGTGCCAATTTCACATTTTGTTCTCCAGTGTCTGGGCGAAGCCTGCTCTGCCAGTGAGCTGACAGGTCGAGAGCACTCCAGCTTCCACAGACACCTGAGAACCTTCTGTTTTTCATGGTGTTCCTGCCTTACCTAAGGGAAGGACTATATTCACAATGAAAAGAGTTATGATTAATCACCAGTAGAGAGATTCTTCCACTTTCTGGGCACCCACGTTAAGAGTCTGGTATAGTCAACACTCCCTCTAACATAGATCATGTATAGAAATGAGAAAACTATCACCTAATATGGCCAGAGAGATTAAGGGAGTTGACCCAGCTGACCCCAGGAGACACCTCTAATTCAAAACCTAAACCATTAACATAGTGATTGTGATCAAGGAGACTTACAGCACATAAGAGATTCAAAAAGCATATTAATCCACCTCCGGCAACACTGCCAGTTTAAAAGAATGATTAACCTTCTCTCCCACTTGATTCAACCTGGCTATGTATTATACCACTCAAATGCCAGCAGACTCTATGCTTATGGCTTCCATTAGGTAGCACTTAGTATACACGAAAACTTTCTTCAAGAAGTAATTACTTTTGAAACCATAAACATTTCAGTTGGGAAAAGAGATAAAGAAAGGAGGTGCAAGTAAAGGGAACAAGGAAAAAATAAGAAAATACCCTCAAATATAAACATGTTGATTCAAAAAATAATTGAAAGGGGACTTAAACGATACTAGGTGAGCATTTATTCTGTTTCTGCTTTAAATAAGGCATTCTGTTCTATTTGTTAGGTGTTGTACTTGTTTATTATCTAATGTCTGTTAAAAACCTCTTGAAAGAGATGTATTCATTCTGGTATCCTAAGCACGTATCTGGATGAACAGCATAAGCAATGGGAAGCCATGGGGCATAATGGACCTTGCAAAGGCTCTGGAATCCATCTCTTACTTACGGCCTTTGAGACTCAGGCTCCTCCTCTATGTAATGTTCCTAAAACTTAGTGGAGATAGAACACTAGGGACACAGAAGGTCAAAGTAGGTATTTACTACTACTTTTCAAATATCTTCCTTTAGGAAAACAAATATATTTTATTTGCAATGATGCTTTCTTGTGAATTTTATTCTTCTAAAGAAGAATATTTTTAGTGAACAATTTATTCGTTTGCCTCCCTGTGCTACGTTATTGACAATACTCAAATAAGGGTGGTTTTCTCTCAAGCAGTTACCTCCATGTGATTTGTACTTCAGACCTTCCTAAAAGCATGTTTTCCTGCTCTTTCTTTCCACCCCATTCCAACTCTACTTAAAATATTGTGATCCTCTATTAAAATGCAAGGAACCCTGGGAAAATAAGGAGAAGCAAAATGTTTGTCACTGCCAGCTCTGGTATGCATATATCAGGCTAAATTATAACTGATGAAGACAGAAATGGGACCCATATCTGTCTGACTTCAGAAATCAGAAGTGTAGCTACTACAAGCTGATGAATTGGAACTCAGATCAAGGCCTAGAGTGGAGAGGAATCCTCTGATCAGAAGGAGAAAGTAAACAAAGGGCAGCGTTTAATTATTTAATAATAAGTAAGAGAATGACTATGGTGTTTTTACAGAACAGGATATAATATTGAAATAAAACCCCCCAAAGTGACACAGAAACATAATGCAATCCTCTTAAGCTACAACCCTTCCTAAACCAAACCATACCATTCTCTTCACACAGCCTGGAAAGTCAAAAGAAAGGGGATACTGATCTGCATCACACTGGCATTAGAAGCAGATCTAGTTTTAATGAAGTTTTATTTCATGGGCTAAAGTTTCCCCAAAGAAAGGGTAAGCTTTTTTTCTCAAGAAACATCACTGTGTAATAATCAAGGAGACAGGGATGGTGGTATTAATTGTTCTAAGTACAGGGATTTGTTTTGCAGAAAGAAGTACCAATCAGAAAGAGAACTGACCAATAATTACTTAACAAAACTGCTTCAGAAGTAGATTTCTAAATCTACTTTTAGACTAATTGATAGTTAGAAAAATATTACTAAGTTTATTCATTTAGAGGAAATCTGTGCAAACCTCTGAAACCAAGAGGTGTTGTATCAAAAGAGATAAGGAAACTAGACACTTATGTAAGAGCTACTTCTTCCTCAAATGGCCACCATATAGTCATGTCTGACTATTACATTATCAAGAAGTAACAATGCATCTTTAGGAAACTAGTATGAAAGAAAAACAAATAAAATTTTTTGCAGGTGACTCTTTGATCTCATAGGTGTTTGTTAATTTTCCAAAGTTGGGACTGGATCCTGCCTTTAGAAAATGCTCCTTGAAATATCGCACTGAAAATCTCTTTTACTCCTTATTGTAAACACTGTATATGTTTTTAAGAAGACCAATAAAAAATAAATAAAAATAAAATAAATAAAAATAAATAAAATTTATTTTATTTATAAAAATAAATAAAATAAATAAAAATATTATTTTTCTAGTAGTGAAATTGTGGAGAATACAACTTGCATTTTTACTGTATTCCCACAAAAAGAGGAAGTTCTTTTCCACAAAGACTCTCATCAGTGTGAACTCTGGGAGAGAAGTATTTGTAGTTGTCTCATGCTTTGTGGTGAGAGACTCGCACTTTTTCCCCTGTCTCTATTGTGGGAAACAGGGCAACTTTGGGCTGAGAATTCATGCTGTGGTAGGAAAAAAAAGAAATGAAAAGTACCCTCGTTAACACTGCTCTTTAACAAGTTCAGCGAATGGGCTTCAGCCATTCTAAACAGCAGCAATTAAAAAATACTTTAAATTTCATACATTTCTTCCAGTAGGATGATAAGCTGAGGTATGTTAACTTTAATTTTATGGTTTGGGTGAATATAGAGTTCGATTACTCCCTGTCAAAGCAGAAATCAACCTCTTACAGGGAATAAATGCTAATTTAGAAAAACAGAGTAAGTATGTTATATTAAGTATATTTGTTTCTTTCCTGTGCACTTTGGCTGCACAAGCTCTAACCAGTTTCTGGAGAGACCATCAGTGCTCCCTAAGAATGCCAATGCAGTGTTCTGTCCAGTCAGTGGGGTGCAGAGACCAGTCAGAATGCTGATGCTTTCCACAAAGGAGTTGGGACTAGGGAGGCAAATGCAATCAGGGAATTATATCTGTCTTGTGTGCCTGCTACAAAACAGTGTCCTCTCAAGACTACTCTATCCCTTCTTTGCTTTATACATGTATGTGTAAGTTTGTATATGTAAGCTTTACAAGTCTGTAATAAGAGAAAACTGAAAAGGCCCAGGAAAAAGACAAAACTGCTTCAACAGAGAAAGGTCTATCTGTTCCAGTTGAAGAAGTTATAGAGTTAATAACAGGAAATATCCATCCCCTGAAACTGTATGAAACATGGATGCTTCCAAAATGTACTCAAGGTCTCACTGACCAGGCTATAAGTAATTTTAATTATTATTTCTTATGATTATGGTAGAATGGTAACAACTATTAAATCATATTCCCATAAAAAAGAATGGTGGATATAGTCAAGTGATTGGAACCATACTATAGTCACAGTAAAGCATGCAGTATTCATATATTTCCTATTTCAAAACTTGTATTGTGCTATTCCTCCTTCTCCTCTTTTAGCTTCCTCTTACAGAAGAGAGAGTGTAAAAGTTTCCCCCAGATTAAATTAATAGCTCCCTCATTATGCACTGGGAGAAGAACTAAGCTTTAAGGAAAGTGCTACTGACTGCCATCATGGATTTCACTGTAAATGGCATCAATTTATTTCAGAGTGACAGTGTGCATGTCCATGATAGTGTATGGGTTCTACCATTTTAGCTTCTTCCACATTTTGTATATTTTGAAAAGACTCCTTTCTCTTGATTATTGGCATGGGTTTTTAATCTTAAACTATAGTAAAATGTAATTGGAATGTTTAGGAATAGGAGGGAAATTGTGTTACTTTAAAGTCCTGTTTAAACAAAATTAATCCAACAGAAATTCATTATTCATATCTTAGTATTCATCCCTTTTATGACCTTCAGGAAAGAATATGAGTTTTTAACATAGAAAAAGACATGAAAGATTTACATTTTTCTCCCTCAGAATGGGAGAACATATTTGCAAATGAAGCAACTGACAAAGGATTAATCTCCAAAATTGACAAGCAGCTCATGCAGCTCAATAACAAAAAAACAAACAACCCAATCCAAAAATGGGCAGAAGACCTAAATAGACATTTCTCCAAAGAAGATATAGAGTGCCAACAAACACATGAAAGAATGCTCAACATCATTAATCATTAAGGAAATGCAAATCAAAACTACAATGAGATATCATTTCACACCAGTCAGAATGGCCATCATGAAAAAATCTAGAAACAATAAATGCTGGAGAGGGTGTGGAGAAAAGGGAACACTCTTTCACTGCTGTTGGGAATGTGAATTGGTACAGCCACTATGGAGAACAGTATGGAGGTTCCTTAAAAAACTACAAATAGAACTACCATATGACCCAGCAATCCCACTACTGGGCATATACCCTGAGAAAACCATAATTCAGAAAGCGTCATGTACCAAAATGTTCATTGCAGCTCTATTTACAATAGCCCAGAGATGGAAACAACCTAAGTGTCCATCATCGGATGAATGGATAAAGAAGATGTGGCACATATATACAATGGAATATTACTCAGCCATAAAAAGAAACAAAATTGAGTTATTTGTAGTGAGGTGGATGGACCTAGAGTCTGTCATACAGAGTGAAGTAAGTCAGAAAGAGAAAGACAAGTACCATATGCTAACACATATATATGGAATCTAAGAAAAAAAAATGTCATGAAGAACCTAGGGATAAGACAGGAATAGACACAGACCTACTAGAGAATGGACTTGAGGATATGGGGAGGGGGAAGGGCAAGCTGTGACAAAGTGAGAGAGTGGCATGGACATATATACGTAAAATAGATAGCTAGTGGGAAGCAGCTGAATAGCACAGGGAGATCAGCTTGGTGCTTTGTGACCACCTAGAGGGGTGGGATAGGGAGGGTGGGAGGGCGGGAGACGCGAGAGGGAAGAGGTATGGGAACATATGTATATGTATAACTGATTCACTTTGTTATAAAGCAGAAACTAACACACCATTGTAAAGCAATTATACTCCAATAAAGATGTAAAAAAAAAAAGAAATGAAAGATTTACATTTGATGATCTTTTGTTATTACATGTATCTCTTATTCTACCTTGCAAATATTTTCTTCATTAAGTCTTTAATTAAGTATTTTTGTTACCAGGCCTGTTTGGGGAAACTCACTTTGATTGAGTCCTTTGTAATTTTGAAGATTTTATTTCAAAGTTTCAGTCAAGAAAATTTATTATTCCTCCCAAGGAATGACTTACCAAGGAGGCAACAAGGGAGCTGTGCTCCTGGACTGGGAGCGGTGTTTGGTCACTGGCATTGTTTAGAATTGCTGGTGCGTGAGGATAATAACAAGCAAACTGGATTTTGGTCAATTTCATTATTGTTCTTAGGTTCTCTGCAAACAATGCCCTTGCTTACTGCTTATCTCTACGATGGAGCACTTCTACTCCACCTCCCACCACTTTGGTATGCTACTGAGCTCAAGTTCTTCTTTCTGGAGTTGAAGACTGACTAAAATGGTATTAGAGAAGGAGAATTTTATGATCTAAACTGGGTGTCCACAAACTATGGCATGCAGGCCAAATCTGGCCTTATGCCTATTTTTATAAGTTTAGTTTATTACTTTTATTTAATGTATTCTCTTTGAGTACTTTTGTCCTACAACCATAGAGTTGGATAAAGACTATATACCCTCAAAGCCTAAACTATTTACTATCAGGCCCTTTACAAACAATGTTCCCTGACCCTTGATCAAGAATCAAAGCATTACTTGCTTTGTGGACATGTAAGCAAGACAGTTATTTCACATCCATATTATAGGTCAGTAATTTAACAAGTATCTTTGTTAAATGTTTACCATTGACCAACATTATATTTACCTTTTAATTTTTCTCTGTTTTGTAGCTCCTGCTATGTGAATATTTGTTAGCAATGACTGATGTGGAAACTACATATGCAGATTTTATTGCTTCAGAAAGAACGGGTAGAAGAAATGCAATACATGATATCCTGGTTTCCTCTGCAAGTGGTAACAGCAATGAATTAGCCTTGAAATTAGCAGGTCTTGATATCAACAAGACAGGTGAGTCGTTTGACATCCATCTCTATGAACATGAAATGATTTGCAGCACTTTGCTAAGTAGGATTAAACCATGAAAAAACACCTTTGAAAGTAACTGAATAGAAAGTTATAAACAGTCTAAGGCAAGATAAAAGGCAGGTACTAATCTCTTAATCACTCCCACTCTGTTTTCAATGACTGCACCTTACAGGGTTTCCCACTCAAATGCAGAATCCTTAATCTGATTTTACTAATGCAATCAATAAAACACGAGTTTGTTTTTTTTTTTTTTTTGCGGTTCGCCGGCCTTTCACTGTTGTGGCCTCTCCCGTTGCAGAGCACAGGCTCCGGACGCGCAGGCCCAGCGGCCATGGCTCACAGGCCCAGCCACTCCACGGCATGTGGGATCTTCCCGGACCGGGGCACGAACCCGTGTCCCCTGCATCGGCAGGCGGACTCTCAACCACTGCGCCACCAGGGAAGCCCTGTTTTTTTTTTTTTTTAATCCTAATCTCTATAAAAGCTCTGAAATATCTTACGTAGAACATTTAACAAAGTTGGAGCTCCTGCCTTTGACAGTTTGGCCACCTGTAACATGTAATAGCATTAGATATTTAACGAGATTCACAGATGAGTCTGACGGATCTCGATTCCAAGAACCATTTCAAAATAAAAGGGTCTCCAGGACCATTGTTATTGAGAATGGAAGTAAAATAGTCTATTACATAAATAAGTCTTAGGTAAGAAGTTCTTTTAGTTTTCCTTTCATGATAGACTGAGTTTGAAAATTTTGTCTTACTATTGGGCCTCGAACTCCTACCTACCAAATTTAACTTTACCAATGAAAAAGTAAAATAAGTTTGACATGTCAAAGTACTTCTGAAACCCCTGATGGCTCTTCCATCCATAGCTTTTGCAAATATCAAAGCTGAATGTATTTCCCTGAAAAACACTTGTGCAAAAAATAATCTTTAAAAGTAAAAAGGAGTTCACAATTAAGGAACCACAGTGTTATATATGTGAAAAACACTGGTCAGTTTCTGACTCATGGTAACAGCTTGATAATTCTTTGCTATTAGAATTTTCATGGCAAAGCCTTCCAGTTATTGGAAAACTGAGTCAGAGTGTGTGTGTGTGTGTATATATATATATATATATATATATATATATATATATATAAATGAAATAGCTCAGCAACATTACCTTAAAATACCTACTGACAGAACTTTATTCAATGACTACAGGTCAGCAGGTCATAGATTGGTCTTTTAAAACTCAGGTTGAAAATAAAACTTTAATAATCACTCCCATGGAGTATATAGACTGATGTATATGTTAGGTTTCATTGTTTCTCTGTTACTACCAGGAGTTAATTTTCAAAATAGCTCTGAGAAAGGCTATAGGGAATTATTCCAATTTGGCGGCATGAAGTAAGTAAATATAATTTTTCTGCAATCTTTGAGAATTTACTAATCTTTTTCATAAAATTTGTGTTTTATATGAATACTCTATTTTAAATAATGTGTATTAATTTTAGCCACTCTTACTATGAGGACATTTTTATTCATAGTGTAGTTTAATTTCTTCTTTTTTTTGTTTTCACTGAAATTAAGACCCATTAACCTCAAGACCTTTCTTATACAAGAGACTATAGTCTCTTAACATAGTCTATTAGACTACGTTAAAATTTAAATAGGTTGACATGTTATATTAATAAATAATTTTATATTTGATATTAATATGTTATAATTAAATAATTTAAAATAACTCAAATATCTTTATGCTTTCAGATGTATTCTTTTTCAAATATTTCTACATGTTAATTGCAATTCTGTAGGTCCTGAAAGAATTTTCTGTTTCTCTTCAAATCACAGAATCCAGAATAAGGCAAAGTATAAACAGCACTGACTTTATTTATGACCATTAATTAGTCTATATAACTGAATAGTTATTTCTCAAATAACCTTGAGATAGCACTAGTTTTATCTGTGATAATTTTTGGCCAAAATAGTCATGGCCCTGCTGACAGTTTGCTGGCCCATTCTCTCTCTGAAAGAACCAGTCCAAATGCAAGGTTCTATCTTTGTCTTCTCTCACTCCGACCTTGGGCCTAGTATGATTGGCACTTAATAAATAAAATCTATAATTAAAATTAATACAGGGAGATCACCTCATGTAAACAATGTAAATGTATTAAACAAAAACAGAAGAAATCTTTTTCAACCAGTGTGAGTGCACTGGGTATATTCAATAAAAACAGTCAAGCAATCAAAAATAATAATACACAATTTCCATGTCTCTTGTACCTCAGTGTAGAAAATTTGTATAGGGACTTATTTCTGATGGTCAACCATTTTTCGAAATAGTTCCAGTCTGTGCACTGGAATTCTCACACAGCACATAGGTTCTCCAGATCCTCTGATGCGTCTGGTAATCTAAAGAGATTAATGGTATTCTCTGTAGAAAGCCCTCAACTTGCTCTGGAACTTGAGGTCAGGCTATAGTAAGGTTGTGTAAGCAAATGCTGTCTTTTTAATTTGAGTATTCCATATTCACTCTGGAGTAAACCATTAGGTAATTCCTAAAGAGTTAGGAATTTTGGTAACATTTACCAAAGAACATTTACCTTGATTCTTTTATGTCCTTTTTTTTTTCGCTAAATGACCTTATTTATTTATTTATTTATTAAATAACACATCCATTCTGCCTTGTTGTCTTTGCAAAATAGGTCATATCCTCTTGTGAGTCCTTTCAGATTTGAATTGCTTATCTATGTGTGCTCTTAGTTTTATGATCTTGGGTCAATTCTAGTGCTGTTTAGTTCACAAAATATTTATGTGTCACATCCTAATGCTTGGCTTCTAAGAAAAATCGGTGAAAAAGATGAATGGAGTACTTGACTTTATAGTACTTAGGGTCTAGCGAGAAACAGACAAGGAAACAAAAAATAAAACACACTGTGATAAAAGCTGTTGGGGATAACAGGATTTCATGGGAGCACGTCACCCAGTAGAAATCTGGAGGCTCAGCAATATCTTGTTAGAGAAAGTAGAAGTCTAATTTGAAGTCTGAAGGATCAAATGAACCCTGAGGTGGGGTGAAAGGGGAGTGACTCATTGGAGGGTAGAGCAGCCTGGTTATAAAGTGAAGGGTACAGTAGACGATAGGGTAGTGCTGTAGGCAAAAGATTCAGCAAAATGCCCTAACACAACAGGAACTAAGTGCAAGAGATGAGACATCTGGAATCAAATAATTCAGGGTCTGAAAAGCTAAGTTGAAATATTTAGACTTCAGTTAAGAGCAATGGAGAGCTACTGAAGAGGATTTTAGGAGAGTGGTGATGTGATAGGATTTGTGTTTTAGGAAAATCACTTTGACAGGTGTGTGTGTGTGTAACAGACAGGAGGAAGGCAAGACAGAGAGAAGGAAAGCAAAATAACCCTGGTCTTGCTGAAGATGGAACTATAGGGAAGGAAGAAATCTCAAGTTTACACAGGAAGCGGGACATCCTATTGTCTGGCAGTGGATGGCAGAGATAAGAATGTACAGAGATACTCAAGTCAATACCTGAGGGCCTCTATCTTCTCAACAAAGAGCTATTATAATACACCAAGAGAGTTAAGTGTTAAATAAAGTTAAAAGATAAGGTAGATTAGAAAATGTGGGTTTGAAGCAAGAGCAGTCTTCAAAGCTGTTGTATTTTTTCCAACAGTTCACTTAGTTGCACAGGTATCTAAGATGAAAAGGGTGACTCTGTACTTGATTTAGAATTGTGTTCTACAAGTGGAGGACAGAAGAGATCGAAGACGTAGGGGATTGATAGGTGTATGGTTCTCATGACAACCTGTGCCAGGAACAAACTCAAATACATGGCGGGGCTGGAGATAAAAGCAAGTTAGCAGCGTGAAGCTACGTTAAGATTTCATAGTGATTAAGGACGGCTCTGCCTAGTTGTACTACCATCTGGCACCCTTCACATAGATGGAGAAATGGGTAGTTTATGGTCCCTGAACTCCTGAACACTACAATATAAACTCAGTAGAGATGTGAGAGCAAAAGCGATTGCTGATGAGTGGGGTGAGGTATGTGGAGAAAGTTGTAGGAGGGGTAAGTAGAAAATGGAAATAATTAGAGGTACCACTAAGTGAGAGCATGTGAGAATCAGAATGATTATATAGTTTTGAATAAAGATGAAGGAATTAGAGTCTGATTTTTTTGATCTGATGGCATTTCTAGATGACAAATCCATGATATTTTCATGGGAATGGAGGGCTGAACTGAGTGTATAATCTGTGCATCTGTAAGTGCATGAGTGAATGGGTGGGTGGGGTTCTCAGGGAAGATCAAAACCTAAGCATTTGAGATTTTCTGTGTGGGTGTGGATGTGTCTAGATAGTGTTTTATAAAATTTGTACTTTTGCAAATGTAGAGGAATAGGAATCAGATTTTCTAAACACCACCCAGGGAAGGCAGGTGTATTTCTCTCTGTGTGTGATATTCCTCCAATGAACTAATAAGATTCTGTGGCCTCCGACTGCAAATCAAATTTTCTGTAGGTCCCCTCTCTGGAATAGCTGTTTGGGCCATTTGCATAAAGAGGTAGTTATCCGTCAAAGAAGAGGACAATTTTGTGTTAATAAAGGATTGTTTCTATCAAGTTAAAATAAAAATGTTAAGAACCATAAATGTGGACGGTTGTATGGACAGCCTGTATGAGGAGTGATGTCACAGAACATGGTGTCTGGGTATCGCAAAAGGCAACACAAATCCTTAACCAGAGAGCAGTTACCAGGAAAACAGTAGGCGGCAGCTATGAGGGAAAGTAGTGTGTTGTGCGGGATAGCACGTGTGGTCTGAAACCCGTGATTAGGAAGTGAGAGAAAACCTTTCCTAACTTTGGATCCTGTGATAAATAATTAGTTAACAATGAGTATAAGAGTGTTTACTGTTGCATAAAGTTTCAAAATATTCCTTGTGAAGGACTGAGAGGGAGGAAAGCAGAAGCAGGGAGAGATGAAGCAAAGAAACACAGGAGAATAAAAAGGACAGGCAATAACTCCAGAGCCTAGAAGTTTCAGTAGTGACCAGGGATTAAAGGAACAGGAGATGTGATGTAATTAGATTAAACGCAATCAGAAAATAGTGTTTGAAGTTAGTCAAACAAAGGAATTAAGGGAGTTCCGTCAAAGAGAATGTTTTACTTGGTAACTCGCTATTCTAGCAACATACCAGCACACCAGAGAAACTTGAAAGACTGTTCTCAAAACACAGAGGAGAGTCTGACATTGCTTTCACATTACTTAGAAAACATAAATTAAATTTAACTGGACCCATTATGAAACCACACTGAATTCCATCATCAATAAGGAAAGACCTATTACTAGTGTAACCAAACAATAATTTTCCTGACTTCCTCATTTTTTCCTGCTTTTTTATGGCCATGGAGAAACTAGAGGAATATTTAAGAATGTTGGAATTTGGGCAAAGTGAGGGAAAACTGCAGTCCTGGTCTCAGACTCCGTTTCAGCTTCCCACCATTTGCTCTGTTCTCTCTCTCTCTGTAAATAAAGAGTGAAAAAGAAAGCAGAATGAAGTGTTTTATTAGGGAAGTTATGTCTTCTTTTCCATCCCTATTCTCCTTATTCAGTAATTCTGAAGAATCAATAGAAGGAACTGAAAATCAGCCTGTGATCTGTTCTTAAAGACCCCTAGAATGTGAAAAACAACTTATTTGAGTGAATTTTAATAATTTTTTGCTAATAAATATTTAACCATAAGCTGGGGATGCTTAAAGGAAAGATAATATGAAAAAATATTCTTACTGTTATTATTTTTATTGCCTAGTATGCATCCCTGGCTCCCAGTTGTCTTAAGGGTGGTAAGGCTGGGAAGCAGACTGCAGCCAGGACCAACTCCAAGAAAAAAGTGTGCTAAGTAGAATTTAGTCCTGAGCACACAGCACCACTAGCTGGAAGGATGCTGTAGGGCAATGACATATTCAGTTTATCTTG
This sequence comes from Stenella coeruleoalba, assembly GCF_951394435.1. Classification (NCBI taxonomy): domain Eukaryota; kingdom Metazoa; phylum Chordata; class Mammalia; order Artiodactyla; family Delphinidae; genus Stenella; species Stenella coeruleoalba. The sequence goes on from NC_137163.1 coordinate 47,469,863, forward strand.
ATTACCTGTCTTGAGAAGCATAATTTTCACTAAAATTTGCTTTATTCTGAAATTAAGTTTTGTAGTAAGCGTACATGTTTATGGGTATCCTTGTGAGTATGGGAACATTGAAGGTAGTTCTACCGTATATCTTGCAAGTCAAATTTTTAATGACATTATCACAAAGCAAGAACACCTTCCCCCCTTCTAATGGTGGCTACGTTTTGCCATTAAATTAAAACATTGCATTTGATTATGTAGAACAACAATGTCTGTCAGTGGCTCTTTTTTTTCATTAAACATCTTTTGTAAATTGACCTTTCTTTTTTTTTTTGGCCGCGCTGGGTCTCAGTTGCTGCGCCCGGGCTTTCTCTAGTTGTGGTGAGCGGGGGCTACTCTTCCTTGTGGAGAGTGGGCTTCTCATTGCGGTGGCTCCTCTTGTTGCAGAGCATGGGCTCTAGGCACACAGGCTTCAGTAGTTGCAGCACGTGGGATCAGTAGTTGTGGCGCAAGTGCTTAATTGCCCCGCAGCATATGAGATCTTCCCCGGACCAGGGATCGAACCTGTGTCCCCTGCATTGGCAGGTGGATTCTTAACCACTGGACCACCAGGGAAGTCCTAAATTGATCTTTATACAATGAGAATAGCAATGGCACACAATTCTGCCTTTCAATGCTAGAAGCTTTTGTCCATTGAAGCAATTATAATGAGAGCATTTTAAGAGTTAAAAAGCACTTTAAGCTGTAATAGAGTAATATTTAAGGAACTTCTAATGTGTAAGTAGGTGCTGAACTATATATTTGGGTTACAACTTTTAATCTAATGATTATATATATATATATATATATATATATATAGTTTAATAAACATTACTTAAACTCTTCAGTTTAGAAGAGGTCTCCTTTATCTAATTTCCTCTTCTGGGATTCATAAGAGACTAAACAAGTAATTCTCACAATTACTAACATTCTCAGACTAGGAAATCCAACAAGCTCTCAGGATAGCCGATTTCAGTGTTTAACAGCATGTGTATTGAGTATTTATGTATTTTCTTTAGTCAGCATGTTTAACTAAATCTGTATCTTGTTGCTTATTTCACTATGGATGTTGTGAATAACAAGACAGACAAATAAAGGCAACTCCATCTTTCCTTCACACTGAACTTCACACTTGCTGTGTCTCATTAAATTCTTTGTAATGATTCTTTGTCATTTGAGATTTCCTTCTCTAAAGAGGCTCCATTATACCTAAGAAAGATTTAAGTAAAACAAATGGAATGGAATGGTACACATAGATAAGAAGCTCACGTATAACTAATTTTTCTCTCTTCATCAAATAGTGGATCCTAGTACTTCAAAATAAGATAGAATTGCAAGAGGATGAGACTCATCATAATATTTATATCCCATTTTGTTTTCTTATATAGACCCAATAAATATCATCTTATGCCTTATCCTGTCATCATGATTTACATATCATGTATGAAATATTTTTCCTAGTGTCTCATGTAAAATAATAAACACTCTGGAATTTTGATTGAAAACAACTGAACAAAAAGTTAACAGTGTTATATTTTTGTTTTTATATGTTTTCAGGTGAAAATTTTAAAGTACTGTATTACAGATTATGAAGTATTTCCCTAAACCATCAGTCTATTACTTGGTACCAGTTGCAGTTTAAAAACACTAAGCCAAGAAACAGCCATTCATAAACTTTACTTATTGTAAGATCAAGTGTATACATAATGTTCTAGGCAAATTTGCCATAAGAGTGAGCTTAAACCAGTTCAGATCTACTGGCAGAATAACTAGGTAGTCACTTCAGTCAGTCATAGTTATGCCATTTTCCCCACAAACTGGAATAGTACTAGGACCAGAGAACTCCACGTACCTGGGGTGGGGAGTGGGAATAGGAGAAAACCAGAAGGAGAAAAAAACTGAAGGACAGTTAACTTTTGTACTCCATCACATTTTCACTACCCTTTACCTCTCCAGCTTCCACCACCCCACTTTACGAGTCAGCAGACAATAAAATACAGCCAGAAAAATGTTATTTTAATTATCTGATCTATTAAGACCAAAAATTATTTTATTTTTATATAAATAAATATATATAGCTTGTAATTTCAGAACTAGAGAAATTAATATAGTGAAATTGTCATAGGGTATTTATTTTTAAATATTTTTCTCAGTGGAAGAGGATACATGATTAAGAACAATATATATGTTCAAATATTCAGTTAAATGGATTATAACCTATCTAACCAATTGGGAAGGATTTCTCCCAGTGACTGACTGTGTGTCCTCAGGCATGTTACATAAATTTCTGTACCTAAATTTCCTCATCTATAAAATGAAGATATTTCATAGTTAATGTTAATAGTTAATATTTCATAGTTTTTGAGAAATGTTATATAGTTTTTGTAAAGTCAATTCACAAATTTAGAATAATATTTGTTCTGCAATAAGAACTCAGTAGGATTAACTGTTACTATTATAATCTATTCCTTTGAGATTCACAATTCTACAAGTATCCTTAAATTGTCTAATGATACTGTGATGCCATTATTTCAATGGGTTCAGACTTTCTCGGTCAATAAAATATTTCCTCATTTGGAAACCTATCTCACTATTTTAATATCCATTTTAAATTATTTTTGTATATAAAAACTTGTTTTGTGTTCCCAATCTGTGGCATGCTTATCCACACAGCTGCCGTCTTGGAGTCATAGTGGTTATGTTGATAGCTAGTGCTATTTCTATGCTCTTTGGACTGTCTATATTTTTGTCCAACCTAAAGATTTTACATTGTTGATAGCAATACAACAACCTATGTCAGGGTCCATATTTTGAATACAACCCACAAATAAACTTATTTAACTAGAGACCAGCTCACTGGTTTAATGAACTAGATTTCACTGAAGAAATTGTTACCGACCTCAGATTTGGCTGCTCACCACTCAAAAGCCAATACTCAAGAGACAGCTGTTGGTTGGAAAAGGAAAGTTTGCTCATTCAGGAGACCAGCAACCTGGGGAGAAGGTGGACTCATGTCCAAGAACCAACTCCAGTGATTCTGCTTGGCCATGAACATTTTTTAAGGGAAAAGTGGGGAATAATCTTAGTTAATTATTGAGGTAGGGGACCAGATTCTTTGCCATCTTCACTTGTGCGCAGGTTTGTTGACTTCTTGTGATCTTTCTTTAGATGCTATCTTGTTCACACAGTCTGCCCATGGGATTACTGAAGGGGAAACTGGGGAAGAGATCTAGCCACCCATTAACTGTTTATTCTTCATTCCTACTTCTTCAACCTAAGAAAAGAATCAACAGGTTAGACAAGGCATTGTGTGATCAAAAGATTTGAGAGGTATGCTTAGGTTGGAGATTAGTGAAGCATGGGGGTACTTGGTGTAAATGTTAAGTTAAAATATAGCTTTGCTAAAGTGACAGAACAAAGGGCCTCCTGCAAAGAGTTGCTTCCTGCAAAGAGCTGCTGACAAAATCTGAGTTCCCAAATATGAGTCTTGTTTCTTCCAATCAACCTCATTCTAACTGTCACCTACCCCCACTTTAGTCTTTCACTTCTACCTCCTTCAAACACATATCAACACCCTCCACACATAGAGTGTGGTGTGATCAATGGTTCCCATTCACAATACCGGTCAGGGCATGTTTCAGATTGGTTTATGTGAGAGGAGAAGTTGGCTAGTCATCTGCCTATATATTGTCAACCATGTCTGATAAGTTCCAGGGACTTCTACCACCGAAGGTAATAAAGAAATAATACATTATATAAATGTCTTATATTTTCTGTCTCCTGGCAGAAAATCGAATCACAGTAATTTCTTAAGAATCATGAATGGAATGGAGCAGGGACAACCTTCATTGTCTTTTATAGTCATTTAACCACCTTGAAACTTCACTGGAATCTTCCCATGTGGGTGGGTGTCCTGCCCAACAGTCTTCCTCTGTATTTATGAGTTAATTAATTTGTTATATTTTATTTTGGCGCTCCCTTTGAAAATGAAAATGTATAACAACATGATGCATTTGGCCTGCTCTGGTTAAAGTTAAATACTGCCTTTTTAATTTTCACTTCCAGTAGAATAGGTGTGACAGATGACATAGTAATTTTTCTATTTCTTCATGTTCATAAAACATTGATAATATGATTTTTACCTTCCCTTTGTTCTCAATTAAATGAAATGCTCCAATACAATTAATGTGTTCTTGCAATTTCGGTTTTCTTTAGAGGTTTCTCTTGTCTCTGATTAACAGCATTTTCCATCCATTCTGAGAACCCCCGACTGCTATTCAGAATATTCCATTATGCCTGCCAGCTGTAAATACAATTGTGAACTAATATCATTTTAATTGTTTCACTAATAACTTGTTTTAAATGATTCAAAAGTCATCAGGAAAGATAAGTGCTCTTGTACCCTGCAGGCTTATGGGCCTGATGGTATGAGGCAATGCACAGCGCTGTATCAGAATAATGAAACCATGTGCAGAAGATAACGACAAAGCACTCACACTGCTGTAAAGATAAATGTAATATAACATCCACTCAGTAATATAACATCCACTTCTATCTCCCATTTCAATCATTAGACCTTCTAAACGGATTAATGCACAAATACACGTATGCAACATGTTCCATTGCAATAGGCATATGCTCCCCTTTTTCCAGGAGACTGTGAATGATGTACTTAACGAGCTTTACAAATGCTCTTGTTAATTAACAAAGATTGTTACTTTCTCATTTGAGGGGGGCTTTATAAATTAGACTTAATTACACCAGATAATTGCAACTGCCAGGCACGGGGAAGTTCCTTCTCATTCTGTTCTTTCAGTGGAAAATCAACAATTGCAACCCTTGCCTATTTGTATAGATGAATTTAATAAGCAAACAGCCCTTTTATGTTAATGGCTTATGGGCATTCATGGGCCTGGCAGGAGAAATGTGCTGGGGGAGGGTTTGCTAATGGCAGCACATAATCACATTAATTAAAATATAATTGCCATTTAAATGTTTGTAGTGTGGAATTAGAACATGTTGGGAACTGAGAAAATCAAGCTAGAGTGCATATTAGAACCATTACTCTGTGCTCCCTGCACAGCAGTCAGCAACCTCATGTGTCATAAATGTAATTTATGAGTGCTATTTGCTTTGAAATATATGTTTTTAGTTCATTCATTAGAATGTAAAAATTTGCAGTGTCTGCTTCATGAGGTTCAAAATAAATTCACTAAAAGCTGAGACCTATGATCTGCATTTAATGTATCCCTCAACCATGATTTTTTTAAAAGCTTTTTTTTTGCGGTACGCGGGCCTCTCACTGTTGTGGCCTCTCCCGTTGCGGAGCACAGGCTCCGGACGCGCAGGCCCAGCAGCCATAGCTCACGGGCCCAGCCGCTCCGTGGCATGTGGGATCTTCCCGGACCGGGGCACGAACGCGTGTCCCCTGCATTGGCAGGCGGACTCTCAACCACTGCGCCACCAGGGAAGCCCAACCATGATTTTTTAAAATTATGACTTTTATAATGTCTTCAAGTAAAACTGTCTCCTTTTCTGAAGACAAATTTCAGTAGTCTCCATGCTACTATAAACTGGGTACTTTTAGTCCATTTCTCTAATTCAGTGCAATTTTTATTGGGTCTTTAATAAATATGGTCCTTAATTTTGTTGCTTTGTTCTAGAGAAGGTCGGTGGAAACTGCTAAATGCTTTAAAATTGGGCACATGCAGAGAAGATAGTTGAGAAATTTTCTTGTAAAGCTTTTCATTAGTCTATCCCTGAGATCCACTCTTTAGTTTTAAGACTATGCTTGACCTAAATCAGACCCATTTATACTGCACCTACAAAAAAGCTATGAATGTTCAAACCCTGTATAAATCGCCAAGGGGCCATGGCAATACCTAGGAGAACAATGCTTAATTGATTCTTAATAACCTCAAAAGGATTCTAGTTTTAGGAACCAGCCAACTGTGACCAAATACCACTTTACCAAAGCCTTAAACCTTCAACAATGTACAAATTGACAATAAATTTTTATGTCCTTTTGTTCAACCAACCCATAAAGTCCCCAACTTCTAGAATTAAAATTTGAGCCTTCTAAGTAGAGGGAATTGACTGAAATACAGTGTGTATGACTCTGGCAGGCTTTGCATTGATATTTTCATAAACTGCTTGGACAGCTTTCCAACACCAGTAACTTGAGTATGTTACAGCTACAGAAATGAATGCTGTGCCTGCCCCAGAAAACCGACAGCCCAGCCACACTAATGAGGGATTTTTCATGTGGAGTCCCATGCCATAGCTGATATTGTTTCTCAAGCTAAACCTTTGTTTCACTGAGGAAGCAGGGCTTCTTGGAGCCAAGGATGACTGCCCCTGAATCTTCAGCCCTGTAAACTTTCAATATGTTCCTCAGGTGTAAAGGTAGAAAGCAGGCCAATTCTGGCAGATTTTCAGGTAGAATAAGATAAGACATTAAAAATGCATTAAGGCTGTGATACTGTCCCAATGATTAGGGCTTGATTTCTACTTGAGGTGCTTTGTTGCAATTTTCTCTCCACATTTTCTTACTTAGTTCCTTTAAACTACTGACATGTCATTTCAGGGTGGATAGTTGGGTTGGGGAAGCAGTTTCTGCCTACAAAACAAAATTTTTTTTAATGTTTCTCTTGTTCTTTATGTGTAGATCTTGGTTTGATTCATATCTGTGACCTCTAGAAGAATTATATCTACTGAAATGTCATTTCTAGTTTGCAGGGAAGTTAGAATGGTAGCCATAGAATTTACATCTGGAATGATGCCCAAGGGTGAGCCAGTGCAACCATTTAACTAATTAAGAAATTGAGATTCACCTCAAGTCATGAAGTGGTTGGTCTGAAATTACATAACGAATGAATGTAAAGCTGTGGGAAACCTGAGAGAAATACCTGGATCTTTTGATTTTTCACCAAATTTATTTGCCAAAGCAGTTCCTATGTTCCACTAGAAAAACGAGGAATATCTCTTGATTTTTTGTTGCTTGCTTGCTTTTGTTGTCAGTTTGACTTACTTCATTTAATAAACATCTGTTGTTAGACCCTTGACTAAGCACTGAAAGTTCAAATATGAAAAAGACATGGCCTGAGCACTGAAGTAGCCCAGGTTGATGGGAGAGAAAGAACACAAAAATAGTTATATTTAATCTCATATGGGAAGTGCTAAGATAGAAATGTGTGCTGGGTTATTAGAAATGTAGAGAGGTACTTAAGCATCCAAGGAGAAAGGAAGCACATATTTGATTAAAAAAAAAAAGGATGTATGGAACAGAATGATGTGTGCAGAAAAATACACATACTCTTGTACCACCAAGGACTCTACTGGAAAGCAAGGGTATGGCAGGAGATGAAGCATAAGGGGCTACATCCCATGCTTTATGTGGGGCATCGGATCAGATGATGGAAGGCCTTTACCAAGTTCTCCATATAAGGGTGACATGTCAGATTTGGATATTAGGTTGATCATCATGTGATAATTCAGGGGATAGATTATTGGGACAAAATCTGAGACAGAGAAACATGTCAGGAAGCAGGTGTAAGAGCACAAACACTTGCAAAAGAGCTACATGTGAGGAATGAGGAGAGAATAATGTACGATGTTTCCTGGGCTTCTGATGTAGAAGCTGGCTTTATGGTGTTTCTAACTGATCCTTTCCCTTACTTACTTTGACTTCTGCTTTACTTTGAAGATGCAAGAACTTCAATTTCGATATAGTACTTTGAAGGCAGTATAGAATAGAAATTAAGATAAGTGACAGTGGAGTGAAATGAATCTGAATTGAGGTCCTGGATCTATTATTTTACTTGCTAACTGTGATATTGCTTTACGATATTACTTCACTTGTTGGCTATGTTACTTTGAGCAAGATATTAACCACTCTCAGAGTTTCTGAATATGTAAAATGGTGTTTTTATGCAAAAATAATAATGCAATCAATGAGCTGATTTAGGAAGTGCTTAACACAGTGCCTGGAACATAGTAAGTAATCAAAAATGGTGTCTGGTATTACTGTTGCTTAATAAGAAATGAAGCTAAGGGAAACTTCAGATAAAATTGAACCTTTCAATACAAGCATCTCTACTCTTGGGATCATGAGTGATACTGTTCTTGTCTCCCTTAGCAAAGGGTGTCATGTTGGCATAGAACAGGTACTTAGGAAAATTTGTCCAATATATGCAAAAATGAATGAATGTCCCTATCCATCCTCCTCCAGATAAAGAGGACTCCAGTTTGCTGTTAGTCATTATTTAAACAGAAAGAAAATTCTACCTGCAACATTGCATGCTCCACTAAATGTTGACTGAAAAGGCAGAGTTTCCAGTAATGAGATTGGGGAATGCCATCACTCCACAGGCACCGAAGCCAGGTTCATTGCAATTCAGCACTATAGCAAGGGGACTTGAGATGCTTAATTTAGTACTATCATTATTGTTTTATATGAAAAGAGACTTAGAATTGGAAATAGCCACTCACCAGCTTTCCTGGAGTGCCCTTATTCCGGAATGGGTAAGTGGTTTCTTTGGGCCCTCATTGACATGTAGGTCTTCACATACCAACTTTCTATGGTACAGATACCTGGCAACTGATTACAGCTGTCAGACTGGAAAGGTGAGGATTATTTTCCTAATTCTAAGCATAAAGATGAGGCTGAGTCACTAAAAGCTTGCTTTCCATTTAAAAAAGAAATTTTGAAGCCAAAAATAGCTTCTGGAGAACCAATTTCTGCCTTAGTTCTAACCTTCACACTATTTCCAAGAAATGTTTTCAAATGGTTGGGCAAGTAGGCAATATTTTTTAATGGAATCACTATGCTTTAATTGGGCAGCCCCTTTGTGCATAACATAATAATACAATAGGAAGCACTGCAGCCTATTAGATATTACATCACCTGTGATATAATATTGAAACAACACCAGCAGAACAAAGCAGAACAAAGCATCAACTGAAAAAGGAAAATGATGAAGAAATTTTACAGAATGCTCAGGGACAATTAAAGTATACGTGACATGGTTGTAAGATATCTGGTTCTTTAGAAAATAGACAAAATATCAAGGTCTTCACTTAATGTCTTGAATGACCATCTGAAAATATGAGAATGCCATATGGCAGCAGATTTCACTGCCATGGCTAAAGGAGAATCTATAGCACTGACTCTGACAGCTTCAAGTTATGGCACCTTTCCAAACTTGGCAGTGCTTACAGAATTCTGATTCAACTAGAAATAAAATGACCTGGATGAACACTTGACCCAAGACCAAGTGTCAAGAACTGAAGAGTAATGTCTTAGGCAGACATATTATACTTCACGCTGCTCACACACAAACGCACGTATATGCCTTTTGGTTTCCTTATGTTGTGATTCCATATTATTTCATTAATCCTCCCTTATTTAATGATATCCATGTTTGTCTGCAGCTCTATCTCTGTTCATCTATCATCTATCTATCATCTATCTATCTATATCCATGATATTTTGCCATTTCCTTGACCATTAGAACATTGGAAGAGTGCCTGGAGCATCACAGAAACTCTATAAAGAATATTGTACGTTTAACAAAGGGGTTTTATCTATACAGTTGAATGTTTTGAGATATGGCTGGTCTGGTTAAAAGATGTAGCTGGATGGCAGCTAAAGTAACACGTTCTGTGAGCAATAAAACTACTCAAAAACTTCCATTTTCAAATTGTGGACTGAATCCATGCTTTTAGTTTTTCATTTGTGTTCTAGATCTTTAGAAATGTTTGATATGGTACTTAGTTTATGAATCATAACTGGGCAGAAAAATAAGAAAAGTACCTCTTAATTTAATAGAAAATAGTATGAAGATTCCTACTAGGTATGTAGAAGACAAGATCAGATTGAAACTTTAGACAAATGTAATAAAAGTTGAAAACCAGTCTCTTTCAAATAGAGACAAAGAGAAAATAATTGTCAAAAATATTTACAATCTAAAATGTGATGTTAGATCTTGCATGAAGAGCATACTAAGAAATTATAAAATGTGTTCTGCCATCTGTTGCTTGTCACCGTCCTACAGTGAGAATTGATGTGGAAGAGGCCTCTAGAGGAGAATCCCTTGGAAATACTGATCAAGGTCTCTATGAGAGAAGGAGGGGTTTTGGAAGGAAGAGCACAGTACACACCAAAAGCAATCTCTAAAGCACTCAGAAAGATTGGATTGACGTTCTCTGGAACTTGAGATGTGCAGACAGGTGTTTAACTTCTACAATAGAATTTTCATGACGATTGACCGAGTTGGCAGAGAAAAGAGAAAGAAGGTTAAGAGAAAGCTACTGTCTACAGATGACCTGTTTCCCTGGGAACCAGATGTGGGCTGATGAGGGAGTTTCTAGAGTTGCCCTCAAAGGGAAATTGCCCAAGAAGAACCACTTGAAAAGTATAAACGATCCCAAACAAAAGGATAGGTTGTCAAAAGCCCAGGGGAGGGGAGAAGTTTCAAGAGGCCAGCTAAAGGAGATTTCTGTCCCATAGTCCTAGGAATTGCAGGTCAAGGTCTCTAAAGAATGTGCAAATGCTAGTTAGAAAAGGAAAGGTCATTTTGGGAACTGTATAACACCCAGAAGGTGGGACTCCCCACACGCTGCAACTAAGCGCCCGCATGCCACAGCAAAGATCCCACAAGCCACAACCAGAGCAGCCAAAATAAATAAATATTTATTTTTTATAAATAATAAATATTATAAATAAATATTATAAATAAAAAATAAATATTAAAACAAAAATTTGCTCCTTTAAAAAAAAATCAGAAGATTTCATTGCTAGAACGTGTATCTGTAGCATCCAAGACAATCTAGGTTAGAGCATAACAGAAAATTTAATTGGTTTAGAGTTTGATAGTGGTCATGTCATTATTAGTTCAGTTTAGGTTTTTAGTTACCTGGAATCAAAGAATTATTTTATTAGGCAAAAATAACAAAAAAATGCTGTTGAACCTCATTGAGATTTCATATGAGAGGCAGGACTGAGTTAGTCCACTGAGCGGATCTGAAGGGGAAGTTACTGGGAGAATTCACAAATTCACACACTTGGATTCTGATTGTGCCCTTTACCATCCAGTTTATGCCACTGATTGTTCGTAGATTCATGGGAAAACAATGTTGTAAAAAGAGGATGCTTGCCTAAAGGTGATGGAGTCTGAGCACAAAAAAAGAATTCAGGGGCAATTAACATGAATATGAGATACAGTCCAACAGCAGAGAAAACTCTGTGGGTAGTCTTTTGTGGGTATGCGTGCACAGGCACATATGTAGGCACACGTGCGCGCACACGCACACACGCACACACACCAATGACCAGGAAGATCAGACAAGGCAGTCTCCTGTGAGACTGTGTGGAACAAGAGACCGTGGCCTGGGATGCTAATGATGTCTAGGAAGAACCCACACCCAGAGGAATAGCCACCCAGGCATTCCCCCGAGAACATGCCTCTCTCCTCCATTCTTCGCTCTCACTGTAAACGAGCCAGAATATCATCTGTGACACATTATATCTCAACCTCCAAGCAGTCATTCACAGCAGACTCAGGGGAGAGTCTAAGATGGACCCACTACTGATGAACACGAAATATATGAGGAAACACAACAACATTAAAAACATGTACCATAAGACAGTATATTTATTATCAGATAGAAAAGAGTCAATAGAATTGTTACTCTAGTAATTCTAGTAAAAATTCTTGAAAATTATTACAGAAAATTATTGAGGAAAATATAAATTTCCAATCCACTTAAGGAAAAGTATAAAATCTGAATATACGAAAATCAAAACGGAAAGTTAATTACAGCCAGAAAGTAGAGATCTACATGACTTTTCTCAATGATTTATCAAAGAACACAACTTTCCCTATTTTTCTGTATTCTTGTGACATTAAGTACGAGATCCTCGAAGTATTCAAAGCACAGTGTTTTCTCATGGCACCTCACACAAGGGCCATGACAAAGTCGGACTCACCAGAAATGTTGTCCTGAGGCTGTTCGAGGACTCTGGAAATGTACCTCACCTCAAGGAACGTACAGTGTGTTGCCCATCACTCGGCACGCACAGAGAGCCTCCGAGGGATCAAGCAACGGGTCTCCAAGTGGCTCAGCCGGGGCACGGGGGTCTGGAGGTACTCAGTGATCTTGGAGGGAAAGTAATGCATACCCGAGAGGCCTAGGAGTCCTCAAAACTGTACTTCCTTTCACATAAAGCATATAAGCGACTAAGAACTGATGGAAACAGCTGCCCGCCTCCCTTTCTGCACGGCTACTAGGGTCCTAACCTGGAGGCAAGTTTTCACGTTGAGATTCCCTTTAGCTCTAGAGCTTGTCAGGCGGACCACAACCGCGGCCACGGAAGCACCTGGTTCAGACAGAACAGACTCATACTTTTCCGCGAAGCATTCTTACAGGGTTGACAGGCCTGTCAAGAGCAGGGAATGTCAGGTAGCTTCAAGGCAGCATGAATGCAGCCTTCAAAATGGGACAGCAAGGCTAGTTCCAGCAGGAACCCGTTTCCATGGGCACACGCAGCATACACCCCTGTGGTTTCTAACAAGTCTAAAGACACACGGGGTACCCTGTGTTTCCTCCCCTGAATCAACTTCTCCAAGTAGGGTGTTCTGCATCAAGCGAACTGCCTCAACCAAGGAACGCCGCAGCTGCTCCTCTGGGCCTGTGGCTACCCAAAAGCCTGCAGTGTCACAGGAAGAGCAGGACTGTCTTAAATGGCAGTAAGAACACACGCCCACTATCTCTGGGAGGCACGGTGACTTCAGGAAGGAGCTCCTGGGTGGAATGCGAAGCCGAGGGTTACTCTGAGTTCAGCTCAGACTCGGGCAATGCGTCAGACTTCGACGCCATGAGGGACGTGCCACAACGGTGTTCGTGAACGTGTGCGAGTGCTGAGGAAATTAAGCTGCTCCCAAAGAGAGTGCAGTGCGTTTCCCTACGCTCGGCATACACAGAGGGGCTCTAAAGGACTACGGGTCTGGATGTTGCTTAGCAGACCCAGGTGGGCCTGGGGGTACTCAGGGTTCCTGCCGGGAGCAGGGTGCCCACGCTAGCCTCCTAGGTGTCCAGAAAACTGTGCTGCCGTGGAAGTTACCCAGAGCAGAGGCCACCGCCTCATGGAAACTGCTGCACGCCTCCGCTTCTGCACGGCAAATCAGGGCCTTACTTCCAGGCATCTGTTCACGCTGGGTGTGCCGTTAGCGACACCGCATGGTGAGATGCTGACTTTCTCCTCAGGCAGAGTGACTTCGGGTACGAGGTCCTCGAAGTATTCAAAGCACACTCTTTTCTCACGGAAGCGCACACAAGGGCCATGACAAAGTCGGACTCACCAGAAATGTTGTCCTGAGGCTGTTCGAGGACTCTGGAAATGTAGCTCTCCTCAAGGAACGTACAGGGTGTTGCCCATCACTCGGCATGCACAGAGGGCCTCCGAGGGAGCAACCCACGGGTTTCGAAGTGGCTCAGCAGGCCCACGGGGGTCTGGAGGTACTCAGTGAACTTGGAGGGAAAGTGATGCATACCCGAGAGGCCTACGAGTCCTCAAAAGTGTACTTCCTTTCACATAAAGCATATAAGCGACTAAGAACTCATGGAAACAGCTGCCCGCCTCCCTTTCTGCACGGCTACTAGGGTCCTAACCTGGAGGCAAGTTTTCACGTTGAGATTCCCTTTAGCTCTAGAGCTTGTCAGGCGGACCACAACCGCGGCCACGGAAGCACCTGGTTCAGACAGAACAGACTCATACTTTTCCGCGAAGCATTCTTACAGGGTTGACAGGCCTGTCAAGAGCAGGGAATGTCAGGTAGCTTCAAGGCAGCATGAATGCAGCCTTCAAAATGGGACAGCAAGGCTAGTTCCAGCAGGAACCCGTTTCCATGGGCACACGCAGCATACACCCCTGTGGTTTCTAACAAGTCTAAAGACACACGGGGTACCCTGTGTTTCCTCCCCTGAATCAACTTCTCCAAGTAGGGTGTTCTGCATCAAGCGAACTGCCTCAACCAAGGAACGCCGCAGCTGCTCCTCTGGGCCTGTGGCTACCCAAAAGCCTGCAGTGTCACAGGAAGAGCAGGACTGTCTTAAATGGCAGTAAGAACACACGCCCACTATCTCTGGGAGGCACGGTGACTTCAGGAAGGAGCTCCTGGGTGGAATGCGAAGCCGAGGGTTACTCTGAGTTCAGCTCAGACTCGGGCAATGCGTCAGACTTCGACGCCATGAGGGACGTGCCACAACGGTGTTCGTGAACGTGTGCGAGTGCTGAGGAAATTAAGCTGCTCCCAAAGAGAGTGCAGTGCGTTTCCCTACGCTCGGCATACACAGAGGGGCTCTAAAGGACTACGGGTCTGGATGTTGCTTAGCAGACCCAGGTGGGCCTGGGGGTACTCAGTGTTCCTGCCGGGAGCAGGGTGCCCACGCTAGCCTCCTAGGTGTCCAGAAAACTGTGCTGCCGTGGAAGTTACCCAGAGCAGAGGCCACCGCCTCATGGAAACTGCTGCACGCCTCCGCTTCTGCACGGCAAATCAGGGCCTTACTTCCAGGCATCTGTTCACGCTGGGTGTGCCGTTAGCGACACCGCATGGTGAGATGCTCACTTTCTCCTCAGGCAGGGTGACTTCGGGTACGAGGTCCTCGAAGTATTCAAAGCACACTGTTTTCTCACGGAAGCGCACACAAGGGCCATGACAAAGTCGGACTCACCAGAAATGTTGTCCTGAGGCTGTTCGAGGACTCTGGAAATGTAGCTCTCCTCAAGGAACGTACAGGGTGTTGCCCATCACTCGGCATGCACAGAGGGCCTCCGAGGGAGCAACCCACGGGTTTCGAAGTGGCTCAGCAGGCCCACGGGGGTCTGGAGGTACTCAGTGAACTTGGAGGGAAAGTGATGCATACCCGAGAGGCCTACGAGTCCTCAAAAGTGTACTTCCTTTCACATAAAGCATATAAGCGACTAAGAACTCATGGAAACAGCTGCCCGCCTCCCTTTCTGCACGGCTACTAGGGTCCTAACCTGGAGGCAAGTTTTCACGTTGAGATTCCCTTTAGCTCTAGAGCTTGTCAGGCGGACCACAACCGCGGCCACGGAAGCACCTGGTTCAGACAGAACAGACTCATACTTTTCCGCGAAGCATTCTTACAGGGTTGACAGGCCTGTCAAGAGCAGGGAATGTCAGGTAGCTTCAAGGCAGCATGAATGCAGCCTTCAAAATGGGACAGCAAGGCTAGTTCCAGCAGGAACCCGTTTCCATGGGCACACGCAGCATACACCCCTGTGGTTTCTAACAAGTCTAAAGACACACGGGGTACCCTGTGTTTCCTCCCCTGAATCAACTTCTCCAAGTAGGGTGTTCTGCATCAAGCGAACTGCCTCAACCAAGGAACGCCGCAGCTGCTCCTCTGGGCCTGTGGCTACCCAAAAGCCTGCAGTGTCACAGGAAGAGCAGGACTGTCTTAAATGGCAGTAAGAACACACGCCCACTATCTCTGGGAGGCACGGTGACTTCAGGAAGGAGCTCCTGGGTGGAATGCGAAGCCGAGGGTTACTGTGAGTTCAGCTCAGACTCGGGCAATGCGTCAGACTTCGACGCCATGAGGGACGTGCCACAACGGTGTTCGTGAACGTGTGCGAGTGCTGAGGAAATTAAGCTGCTCCCAAAGAGAGTGCAGTGCGTTTCCCTACGCTCGGCATACACAGAGGGGCTCTAAAGGACTACGGGTCTGGATGTTGCTTAGCAGACCCAGGTGGGCCTGGGGGTACTCAGGGTTCCTGCCGGGAGCAGGGTGCCCACGCTAGCCTCCTAGGTGTCCAGAAAACTGTGCTGCCGTGGAAGTTACCCAGAGCAGAGGCCACCGCCTCATGGAAACTGCTGCACGCCTCCGCTTCTGCACGGCAAATCAGGGCCTTACTTCCAGGCATCTGTTCACGCTGGGTGTGCCGTTAGCGACACCGCATGGTGAGATGCTCACTTTCTCCTCAGGCAGAGTGACTTCGGGTACGAGGTCCTCGAAGTATTCAAAGCACACTCTTTTCTCACGGAAGCGCACACAAGGGCCATGACAAAGTCGGACTCACCAGAAATGTTGTCCTGAGGCTGTTCGAGGACTCTGGAAATGTAGCTCTCCTCAAGGAACGTACAGGGTGTTGCCCATCACTCGGCATGCACAGAGGGCCTCCGAGGGAGCAACCCACGGGTTTCGAAGTGGCTCAGCAGGCCCACGGGGGTCTGGAGGTACTCAGTGAACTTGGAGGGAAAGTGATGCATACCCGAGAGGCCTACGAGTCCTCAAAAGTGTACTTCCTTTCACATAAAGCATATAAGCGACTAAGAACTCATGGAAACAGCTGCCCGCCTCCCTTTCTGCACGGCTACTAGGGTCCTAACCTGGAGGCAAGTTTTCACGTTGAGATTCCCTTTAGCTCTAGAGCTTGTCAGGCGGACCACAACCGCGGCCACGGAAGCACCTGGTTCAGACAGAACAGACTCATACTTTTCCGCGAAGCATTCTTACAGGGTTGACAGGCCTGTCAAGAGCAGGGAATGTCAGGTAGCTTCAAGGCAGCATGAATGCAGCCTTCAAAATGGGACAGCAAGGCTAGTTCCAGCAGGAACCCGTTTCCATGGGCACACGCAGCATACACCCCTGTGGTTTCTAACAAGTCTAAAGACACACGGGGTACCCTGTGTTTCCTCCCCTGAATCAACTTCTCCAAGTAGGGTGTTCTGCATCAAGCGAACTGCCTCAACCAAGGAACGCCGCAGCTGCTCCTCTGGGCCTGTGGCTACCCAAAAGCCTGCAGTGTCACAGGAAGAGCAGGACTGTCTTAAATGGCAGTAAGAACACACGCCCACTATCTCTGGGAGGCACGGTGACTTGACTTCAGGAAGGAGCTCCTGGGTGGAATGCGAAGCCGAGGGTTACTCTGAGTTCAGCTCAGACTCGGGCAATGCGTCAGACTTCGACGCCATGAGGGACGTGCCACAACGGTGTTCGTGAACGTGTGCGAGTGCTGAGGAAATTAAGCTGCTCCCAAAGAGAGTGCAGTGCGTTTCCCTACGCTCGGCATACACAGAGGGGCTCTAAAGGACTACGGGTCCGGATGTTGCTTAGCAGACCCAGGTGGGCCTGGGGGTACTCAGGGTTCCTGCCGGGAGCAGGGTGCCCACGCTAGCCTCCTAGGTGTCCAGAAAACTGTGCTGCCGTGGAAGTTACCCAGAGCAGAGGCCACCGCCTCATGGAAACTGCTGCACGCCTCCGCTTCTGCACGGCAAATCAGGGCCTTACTTCCAGGCATCTGTTCACGCTGGGTGTGCCGTTAGCGACACCGCATGGTGAGATGCTGACTTTCTCCTCAGGCAGAGTGACTTCGGGTACGAGGTCCTCGAAGTATTCAAAGCACACTCTTTTCTCACGGAAGCGCACACAAGGGCCATGACAAAGTCGGACTCACCAGAAATGTTGTCCTGAGGCTGTTCGAGGACTCTGGAAATGTAGCTCTCCTCAAGGAACGTACAGGGTGTTGCCCATCACTCGGCATGCACAGAGGGCCTCCGAGGGAGCAACCCACGGGTTTCGAAGTGGCTCAGCAGGCCCACGGGGGTCTGGAGGTACTCAGTGAACTTGGAGGGAAAGTGATTCATACCCGAGAGGCCTACGAGTCCTCAAAAGTGTACTTCCTTTCACATAAAGCATATAAGCGACTAAGAACTCATGGAAACAGCTGCCCGCCTCCCTTTCTGCACGGCTACTAGGGTCCTAACCTGGAGGCAAGTTTTCACGTTGAGATTCCCTTTAGCTCTAGAGCTTGTCAGGCGGACCACAACCGCGGCCACGGAAGCACCTGGTTCAGACAGAACAGACTCATACTTTTCCGCGAAGCATTCTTACAGGGTTGACAGGCCTGTCAAGAGCAGGGAATGTCAGGTAGCTTCAAGGCAGCATGAATGCAGCCTTCAAAATGGGACAGCAAGGCTAGTTCCAGCAGGAACCCGTTTCCATGGGCACACGCAGCATACACCCCTGTGGTTTCTAACAAGTCTAAAGACACACGGGGTACCCTGTGTTTCCTCCCCTGAATCAACTTCTCCAAGTAGGGTGTTCTGCATCAAGCGAACTGCCTCAACCAAGGAACGCCGCAGCTGCTCCTCTGGGCCTGTGGCTACCCAAAAGCCTGCAGTGTCACAGGAAGAGCAGGACTGTCTTAAATGGCAGTAAGAACACACGCCCACTATCTCTGGGAGGCACGGTGACTTCAGGAAGGAGCTCCTGGGTGGAATGCGAAGCCGAGGGTTACTCTGAGTTCAGCTCAGACTCGGGCAATGCGTCAGACTTCGACGCCATGAGGGACGTGCCACAACGGTGTTCGTGAACGTATGCGAGTGCTGAGGAAATTAAGCTGCTCCCAAAGAGAGTGCAGTGCGTTTCCCTACGCTCGGCATACACAGAGGGGCTCTAAAGGACTACGGGTCTGGATGTTGCTTAGCAGACCCAGGTGGGCCTGGGGGTACTCAGGGTTCCTGCCGGGAGCAGGGTGCCCACGCTAGCCTCCTAGGTGTCCAGAAAACTGTGCTGCCGTGGAAGTTACCCAGAGCAGAGGCCACCGCCTCATGGAAACTGCTGCACGCCTCCGCTTCTGCACGGCAAATCAGGGCCTTACTTCCAGGCATCTGTTCACGCTGGGTGTGCCGTTAGCGACACCGCATGGTGAGATGCTCACTTTCTCCTCAGGCAGAGTGACTTCGGGTACGAGGTCCTCGAAGTATTCAAAGCACACTCTTTTCTCACGGAAGCGCACACAGGGCCATGACAAAGTCGGACTCACCAGAAATGTTGTCCTGAGGCTGTTCGAGGACTCTGGAAATGTAGCTCTCCTCAAGGAACGTACAGGGTGTTGCCCATCACTCGGCATGCACAGAGGGCCTCCGAGGGAGCAACCCACGGGTTTCGAAGTGGCTCAGCAGGCCCACGGGGGTCTGGAGGTACTCAGTGAACTTGGAGGGAAAGTGATGCATACCCGAGAGGCCTACGAGTCCTCAAAAGTGTACTTCCTTTCACATAAAGCATATAAGCGACTAAGAACTCATGGAAACAGCTGCCCGCCTCCCTTTCTGCACGGCTACTAGGGTCCTAACCTGGAGGCAAGTTTTCACGTTGAGATTCCCTTTAGCTCTAGAGCTTGTCAGGCGGACCACAACCGCGGCCACGGAAGCACCTGGTTCAGACAGAACAGACTCATACTTTTCCGCGAAGCATTCTTACAGGGTTGACAGGCCTGTCAAGAGCAGGGAATGTCAGGTAGCTTCAAGGCAGCATGAATGCAGCCTTCAAAATGGGACAGCAAGGCTAGTTCCACCAGGCCCCCGTTTCCATGGGCACACGCAGCATACACCCCTGTGGTTTCTAACAAGTCTAAAGACACACGGGGTACCCTGTGTTTCCTCTCCTGAATCAACTTCTCCAAGTAGGGTGTTCTGCATCAAGCGAACTGCCTCAACCAAGGAACGCCGCAGCTGCTCCTCTGGGCCTGTGGCTACCCAAAAGCCTGCAGTGTCACAGGAAGAGCAGGACTGTCTTAAATGGCAGTAAGAACACACGCCCACTATCTCTGGGAGGCACGGTGACTTCAGGAAGGAGCTCCTGGGTGGAATGCGAAGCCGAGGGTTACTGTGAGTTCAGCTCAGACTCGGGCAATGCGTCAGACTTCGACGCCATGAGGGACGTGCCACAACGGTGTTCGTGAACGTGTGCGAGTGCTGAGGAAATTAAGCTGCTCCCAAAGAGAGTGCAGTGCGTTTCCCTACGCTCGGCATACACAGAGGGGCTCTAAAGGACTACGGGTCCGGATGTTGCTTAGCAGACCCAGGTGGGCCTGGGGGTACTCAGTGTTCCTGCCGGGAGCAGGGTGCCCACGCTAGCCTCCTAGGTGTCTAGAAAACTGTGCTGCCGTGGAAGTTACCCAGAGCAGAGGCCACCGCCTCATGGAAACTGCTGCACGCCTCCGCTTCTGCACGGCAGGTCAGGGCCTTACTTCCAGGCATCTGTTCACGCTGGGTGTGCCGTTAGCGACACCGCATGGTGAGATGCTGACTTTCTCCTCAGGCAGAGTGACTTCGGGTACGAGGTCCTCGAAGTATTCAAAGCACACTGTTTTCTCATGGCAGCTCACCCAAGGGCCATGACACAGTCAGACTCACCAGAAATGTTGTCCTGAAGCTGTTCGAGGAGTGTGTAAATGTAGCTCTCCTCAAGGAATGTACAGTGTGCTGCCCATCCCTCAGCAGGCACAGTGGGTCTCGGCGGGATCACGCAATGGGTCTCGAAGTGGCTCAGCCGGCCCACGGGGGTCTGGAGGTACTCAGTGAACTAGGAGGGAAAGTAATGCATACCCGAGAGGCCTACGAGTCCTCAAAAGTGTACTTCCTTTCACATAAAGCATATAATCGACTAAGAACTCATGGAAACAGCTGTCCGCTTCCCTTTCTACACGGCTACTAGGGGCCTAACCTGGAGGCAAGTTTTCACGTTGAGATTCCCTTTAGCTCTAGAGCTTGTCAGGCGGACCACAACCGCGGCCACGGAAGCACCTGGTTCAGACAGAACAGACTCATACTTTTCCGCGAAGCATTCTTACAGGGTTGACAGGCCTGTCAAGAGCAGGGAATGTCAGGTAGCTTCAAGGCAGCATGAATGCAGCCTTCAAAATGGGACAGCAAGGCTAGTTCCACCAGGCCCCCGTTTCCATGGGCACACGCAGCATACACCCCTGTGGTTTCTAACAAGTCTAAAGACACACGGGGTACCCTGTGTTTCCTCCCCTGAATCAACTTCTCCAAGTAGGGTGTTCTGCATCAAGCGAACTGCCTCAACCAAGGAACGCCGCAGCTGCTCCTCTGGGCCTGTGGCTACCCAAAAGCCTGCGGTGTCACAGGAAGAGCAGGACTGTCTTAAATGGCAGTAAGAACACACGCCCACTATCTCTGGGAGGCACGGTGACTTCAGGAAGGAGCTCCTGGGTGGAATGCGAAGCCGAGGGTTACTCTGAGTTCAGCTCAGACTCGGGCAATGCGTCAGACTTCGACGCCATGAGGGACGTGCCACAACGGTGTTCGTGAACCACGTGTGCGAGTGCTGAGGAAATCAAGCTGCTCCCAAAGAGAGTGCAGTGCGTTTCCCTTCGCTCGGCATACACAGAGGGGCTCTAAAGGGCTACGGTCCCGGATGTTGCTTAGCAGACCCAGGTGGGCCTGGGGGTACTCAGGGTTCCTGCCGGGAGCAGGGTGCCCACGCTAGCCTCCTAGGTGTCCAGAAAACTGTGCTGCCGTGGAAGTTACCCAGAGCAGAGGCCACCGCCTCATGGAAACTGCTGCACGCCTCCGCTTCTGCATGGCAGGTCAGGGCCTTACTTCCAGGCATCTGTTCATGCTGGGTGTGCCGTTAGCGACACCGCTCAGTAAGATGCTGACTTTCTCTTCGAGCAGAGGGACTTCGGGTACGAGGTCCTCGAAGTATTCAAAGCACACTGTTTTCTCATGGCAGCTCACACAAGGGTGATGACAAAGTCGGACTCAGCGGAAATGTTGTCCTGAGGCTGTTCGAGGACTCTGGAAATGTAGCTCTCCTCAAGGAACGTACAGTGGGCTGCCCATCACTCGGCACGCACAGAGGGCCTCCGAGGGATCAAGCAACGGGTCTCGAAGTGGCTCAGCCGGCCCACGGGGGTCTGGAGGTACTCAGTGAACGTGGAGGGAAAGTGATGCATACCCGAGAGGCATAGGAGTCCTCCAAAGCATACTTGCTTTCACATCAAACATATAAGCGACTAAGAACTCATGGAAACAGCTGCCCTCTTCCCTTTCTGCACGGCTACTAAGGGCCGAACCTGGAGGCAAGTTTTCACGTTGAGATTCCCTATAGCGCTAGAGCTTGTCAGGCGGACCACAACCGCGGCCGCAGAAGCACCTGGTTTAGACAGAACAGACTTCTAATTTTCCGCGAAGCATTCTTACAGGGTTGACAGGCCTGTCAAGAGCAGGGAATGTCAGGTAGCTTCAAGGCAGCATGAATGCAGCCTGCAAAATGGGAAAGCAAGGCTAGTTCCAGCAGGCCCCCGTTTCCATGGGCACACTCAGCATACACCCCTGTGGTTTCTACCAAGTCTAAAGACACACAGGTTACCCTGTGTTTCCTCCCCTGAATCAACTTCTTGAAGTAGGGTGTTCTGCATCAAGCGAACTGCCTCAACCAAGGAACGCCGCAGCTGCTCCTCTGGGCCTGTGGCTATTCCAAAGCCTGCAGTGTCACAGGAAGAGCAGGACTTACTTAACTGGCAGTAAGAACGCACGCCGACTATCTCTGGGAGGCACGTGACTTCAGGCAGGAGCTCCTAGATGGAATGCGAAGCCGAGGGTTACTCGGAGTTCAGCTCAGACTCGGGCAATGCGTAAGACTTCGACGCCATGAGGGAGGTGCCACAACGATGTTCGTGAACGTGTGCGAGTGCTGAGGAAATTAAGCTGCTCCCAAAGAGAGTGCAGTGCGTTACCCTACGCTCGGCATACACAGAGGGGCTCTAAAGGGCTACGGGCCCGGATGTTTCTTAGCAGACCCAGGTGGGCCTAGGGGTACTCAGGGTTCCTGCCGGGAACAGGGTGCCCACGCTAGCCTCCTAAGTGTCCAGAAAACTGTGCTGCCGTGGAGTTACCCAGAGCATAGGCCACCGCCTCATGGACACTGCTGCACACCTCTGCTTCTGCACGGCATGTCAGGGCCTTACTTCCAGGCATCTGTCCATGCTGGGCGTGCCCTTAGCGATACCGCACGGTAAGATGCTGCCTTTCTCCTCGAGCAGAGGGATTTCGGATACGAGGTCCTCGAAGTATTCAAAGCACACTGTTTTCTCATGGCAGCTCACACAAGGGCGATGACAAAGTCGGACTCACCAGAAATGTTGTCCTGAGGCTGTTCGAGGACTCTGGAAATGTAGCTCTCCTCAAGGAACGTACAGTGTGCTGCCCATCACTCGGCCGGCACAGAGGGCCTCCGAGGTATCAAGCAGCGGGT
Organism: Stenella coeruleoalba; assembly: GCF_951394435.1. Taxonomy (NCBI): domain Eukaryota; kingdom Metazoa; phylum Chordata; class Mammalia; order Artiodactyla; family Delphinidae; genus Stenella; species Stenella coeruleoalba. The sequence goes on from NC_137163.1 coordinate 47,492,972, forward strand.
CTCGAAGTGGCTCAGCCGGCCCACGGGGGTCTGGAGGTACTCAGTGAACTTGGAGGGAAAGTGATGCATACCCGAGAGGCCTAGGAGTCCTCCAAAGTGTACTTGCTTTCACATCAAGCATAAAAGCGACTAAGAACTCATGGAACAGCTGCCCTCTTCCCTTTCGGCACAGCTACTAGGGGCGTAATCTGGAGGCAAGTTTTCACGTTGAGATTCCCTATAGCGCTAGAGCTTGTCAGGCGGACCACAACCGCGGCCGCAGAAGCACCTGGTTTAGACAGAACAGACTCCTAATTTTCCCCGAAGCATTCTTACAGGGTTGACAGGCCTGTCAAGAGCAGGAAATGTCAGGTAGCTTCAAGGCAGCATGAATGCAGCCTTCAAAATGGGAAAGCAAGGCTAGTTCCAGCAGGCCCCCGTTACCATGGGCACACTCAGCATACACCCCTGTGGTTTCTACCAAGTCTAAAGACACACAGGTTACCCTGTGTTTCCTCCCCTGAATCAACTTCTCGAAGTAGGGTGTTCTGCATCAAGCGAACTGCCTCAACCAAGGAACGCCGCAGCTGCTCCTCTGGGCCTGTGGCTATTCCAAAGCCTGCAGTGTCACAGGAAGAGCAGGACTTACTTAAATGGCAGTAAGAACGCACGCCGACTATCTCTGGGAGGCACGGTGACTTCAGGCAGGAGCTCCTAGATGGAATGCGAAGCCGAGGGTTACTCGGAGTTCAGCTCAGACTCGGGCAATGCGTAAGACTTCGACGCCATGAGGGAGGTGCCACAATGGTGTCCGTGAACGTGTGCGAGTGCTGAGGAAATTAAGCTGCTCCCAAAGAGAGTGCAGTGCGTTTCCCTACGCTCGGCACACACGGGGCCTCTAAAGGGCTACAGGCCCGGATGTTGCTTAGCAGACCCAGGTGGGCCTGGGGGTACTCAGGGTTCCTGCCGGGAGCAGGGTGCCCACGCTAGCCTCCTAGGTGTCCAGAAAACTGTGCTGCCGTGGAAGTTACCCAGAGCAGAGGCCACCGCCTCATGGAAACTGCTGCACGCCTCCGCTTCTGCACGGCAGGTCAGGGCCTTACTTCCAGGCATCTGTTCATGCTGGGTGTGCCGTTAGCGACACCGCACGGTAAGGTGCTGACTTTCTCCTCGAGCAGAGTGACTTCGGGTACGAGGTCTTCGAAGTATTCAAAGCACACTGTTTTCTCATGGCAGCTCACACAAGGGCGATGACAAAGTCGGACTCACCGGAAATGTTGTCCTGAGGCTGTTCCAGGACTCTGGACATGTAGCTCTCCTCAAGGAATGTACAGTGTGTTGCCCATCACTCGGCAGGCACAGAGGGCCTCCGAGGGATCAAGCAACGGGTCTCGAAGTGGCTCAGCCGGCCCACGGGGTTCTGGAGGTACTCAGTGAACTTGGAGGGAAAGTGATGCATACCCGAGAGGCCTACGAGTCCTCCAAAGTGTACTTCCTTTCAAATCAAGCATATAAGCGACTAAGAACTCATGGAAACAGCTGCCCTCTTCCCTTTCTGCACGGCTACTAGGGGCCTAACCTGGAGGCAAGTTTTCACGTTGAGATTCCCTTTAGCTCTAGAGCTTGTCAGGCAGACCACAACCGCGGCCACGGAAGCACCTGGTAAGAAAAAGAATTTCATTCTTTTACATGTACCTGTCCAGTTTTCCCAGCAGCACATATTGAAGAGGCTGTCTTATCTCCATTGTATATTCTCACCTCCTTTAACAAAAATAAGTTGACCATATGTATGTGCGTTTATCTCTGGGCTTTCTATGCTGTTCCATTGATCTATATTTCTGTTTTTGTGCCAATACCACACTGTCTTGATTATGGTAGCTTTGTAGTATGATCTGAAGTCCGGGAGCCTGATTCCTCCATCTTCTTTTTTCTTTATCAAGATTGCTTTGGCTATTCTGTATCTTTTGTGTTTCTGTACATATTGTGAATTTTTTTGTTCTAATTCAGTGAAAAATGCCATTTACAGTTTCATAGGGATTGCATTGAATCTGTATATTGCTTTGGGCAGTATCGTCATTTTCACAATGTTCATTCTTCCACTCCAAGAACATGGTATATCTCTCCATCACTCAGCTTTAATTTCTTTCACCAGTGTCTTATAGTTTTCTGCATACAGGTCTTTTGTCTCCTTAGGTAGGTTTATTCCTAGGTATTTTATTCTTTTTGTTGCAATGGTAAATGGGAGTGTTTCCTTAATTTCTCTTTCAGATTTTTCATCATTAGAGGCTAGGAATGCAAGAGATTTCTGTGCATTAAGTTTGTAACCTGCTAATTTACCAAATTCATTGATTAGCTCTAGTAGTTTTCTGGTAGCATCTTTAGGATTCTCTATGTATAATATCATGTCATCTGCAAACAGTGCAAGCTTTACTTCTTCTTTTCCTATTTGGATTCCTTTCATTTATTTTTCCTCTCTGATTGCTGTGGCTAAAACTTCCAAAAGTATGTTGAATAATAGTGGTAATAGTGGACAATCTTGTCTTGTGTCTGATCTTAGTGGAAATGGTTTCACTTTTTCACCATTGAGAATGATGTTGGCTGTTGGTTTGTCATATGTGGCCTTTATTATGTTCAGGTAAGGTCCCTCTATGCCTACTTTCTGGAGGGTTTTTATCATAAATAGGTTTTGAATTTTTTCAAAAGTTTTTTTTGCATCTATTAAGATGATCATATGGCTTTTCTCCTTCAATTTGTTAACGTGGTTTATCACTGATTGATTTGTATATATTGAAGAATCCTTGCATCCTGGGATAAACCCTACTTGATCATAGTGTATGATCCTTTTGATGGGCTGTTGGATTCTGTTTGCTAATATTTTGTTATGTTTTTTGCATCTATGTTCATCAGTGATATTGGCCTTTAGTTTTCTTTGTGACATCTTTATCTGGTTTTCATATCAGTGTGATGGTGACATTCTAGAATGAGTTTGGGAGTGTTCCTTCCTCTGCTATATTTTGGAAGAGTTTGAGAAGGATAGGTGTTAGCTCTTCTCTAAATGTTTGATAGTATTTGCCTAGGAAGCCATCTGGCCCTGGGCTTTTGTTTGTTGGAAGATTTTTAATCACAGTCTCCAATTCAGTGCTTGTGATTGGTCTGTTTATATTTCCTATTTCTTTGTGGTTCAGTCTCGGAAGGTGGTGCTTTTCCAAGAATTTCGAAGTCCATTTCTTCCAGGTTGTCTAATTTATTGTCATATAGTTGCTTGTAGCAATCTCTCATGATCCTTTGTATTTCTGCAGTGTCAGTTGTTACTTCTTCATTTTCATTTCTAATTCTATTGATTTGAGTCTTCTTTTTTTTCTTGTTGAGTCTGGCTAATGGTTTATCAATTTTGTTTATCTTCTCAAAGAAGCAGCTTTTAGTTTTATTGATCTTTGCTACTGTTTCCTTCATTTCTTTAACATTTATTTCTGATCTGATCTTTATGATTTCTTTCTTCCTGCTAACTTTGGGACTTTTTTGTTCCTCTTTCTCTAATTGCTTTAAGTGTAAGGTTAGGTTGTTTATTTGAGATGTTTCTTGTTCCTTGAGATAGCACTGTATTGCTATAAACTTCCCTCTTAAAACTGCTCTTGCAGCATCCCATAGGTTTTGGGTCTTCATGTTTTCATTGTCATTTGTTTCTAGGTATTTTTTTATTTCCTGTTTGGTTTCTTCAGTGATCCCTTGGTTATTAAGTAGTGTATTGTTTAGCCTCCATGTTTTTGTATTTTTTACAAATTTTTTCCTGAAATTGATATCTAGTCTCATAGTGTTGTGGTCGGAAAAGATACTTGATACGATTTCAATTTTCTTAAATTTATCAAGGCTTGATTTGTGACCCAAGATATGATCTGTCCTGGAGAATGTTCCATGAGGCTTGAGAAAAATATGTATTCTGTTGTTTTTGGATGGAATGTCCTATAAATATCAATTAAGTCCATCTTGTTTAATGTATCATTTAAAGCTTGTGTTTCCTTACTTATTTTCATTTTGGAATATCTGTCCATTGGTGAAAGTGGGGTGTTAAATTCCCCTACTCTGATTGTGTTACTGTTGATTTCCCCTTTTATGACTGTTAGTGTTTGCCTTATGTATTGAGGTGCTCCTATGTTGGGTGCAAAAATATTTACAGTTGTTATATTTTCTTTTTGGATTGATCCCTTGATCATTATGTAATGTTCTTCTTTATCTCTTGTAATTGTCTTTATTTTAAAGTCTATTTTGTCTGATACAAGAATTGCTACTCCTGCTTTCTTTTGATTTCCATTTGCATGGAATATCTTTTTCCATGCCCTCACTTTCAGTCTTTATGTGTCCCTAGGCCTGAAGTAGGTCTCTTGTAGACAGCATATATATGGGTCTTGTTTTTGTATCCATTCAGCCAGTCCATGTCTTTTGGTTGGAGCATTTAATCTATTTACATTTAAGGTAATTATAGATATGTATATTCGTATTCCCATTTTCTAAATTGTTTTGGGTTTGTCATTGTAGGTCTTTCCTTCTCTTGTGTTTCCTACATAGAGAAGTTCCTTTAGCATTCATTGTAAAGCTGGTTTTGTGGTGCTGTGTTCTCTTAGCTTTTACTTGTCTGTAAAGATTTTAGTTTCTCCATTGAATCTGAATGAGATCCGTGCTGGGTAGACTAAACTTGGTTGTAGTTTCTTCCATTTCATCACTTTAAGTATGTCCTGCCACTCCATTCTGGCTTGTAGAGTTTCTGCTGAAAGATCAGCTGTTAACCTTATGGGGATTCCCTTGTATGTTATTTGTTGTTTTTCCCTTGATGCTTTTTTTTTTTTAACATCTTTATTGGGGTATAATTGCTTTACAATGGTGTGTTACTTTCTGCTTTATAAAAAAGTGAATCAGTTATACATATACATATGTTCCCATATCTCTTCCCTCTTGCATCTCCCTCCCTCCCACCCTCCCTATCACACCCCTCCAGGCAGTCACAAAGCACCGAGCCGATATCCCTGTGCCATGCGGCTGCTTCCCACTAGCTATCTACCTTACGTTTGTTAGTGTGTATATGTCCATGACTCTCTTTCGCCCTGTCACAGCTCACCCTTCCCCTCCCCATATCCTCAAGTTCGTTCTCCAGTAGGTCTGTGTCTTTATTCCTGTCTTACCCCTGGGTTCTTCATGACATTTTTTTTTCTTCTTAAATTCCATATATATATGTGTTAGCATACAGTATTTGTCTTTCTCTTTCTGACTTACTTCACTCTGTATGACAGATTCTAGGTCTATCCACCTCATTACAAATAGCTCAATTTCGTTTCTTTTTATGGCTGAGTAATATTCCATTGTATATATGTGCCACATCTTCTTTATCCATTCATCCGATGATGGGCACTTAGGTTGTTTCCATCTCTGGGCTATTGTAAATAGAGCTGCAATGAACATTTTGGTACATGACTCTTTTTGAATTTTGGTTTTCTCAGGGTATATGCCCAGTAGTGGGATTGCTGGGTCATATGGTAGTTCTATTTGTAGTTTTTTAAGGAACCTCCATACTGTTCTCCATAGTGGCTGAACCAATTCACATTCCCACCAGCAATGCAAGAGTGTTCCCTTTTCTCCACACCCTCTCCAGCATTTATTGTTTCTAGATTTTTTGATGATGGCCATTCTGACTGGTGTGAGATGATATCTCATTGCAGTTTTGATTTGCATTTCTCTAATGATTAATGATGTTGAGCATTCTTTCATGTGTTTATTGGCAGTTTTCCCTTGATGCTTTTAATATTTTCTCTTTGCATTTAATTTTTGATAGTTTGAATCATATGTATCTTGTATTTCTCCTTGGATTTATCTTGTATGGGACTCTCTGCGCTTCCTGGACTTGATTAACTATTTCCTTTCCCATATTAGGGAAATTTTCAGCTATAATCTCTTCAAATATTTTCTCAGTCCCTTTCTTTTTCTCTACTTCTTCTGGAACCCCTATAATTCGAATGTTGGTGCCTTTAATGTTGTCCCAGAGGTCTCTGAGACTGTCCTCAGTTCTTTTCATTCTTTTTTCTTTATTCTTCTCTGCGGTTGTTATTTCCACTATTTTATCTCCCAGGTCACTTATCCATTCTTCTGCCTCATTTATTTCACTATTGATTCCTTCTAGAGCATTTTTAATTTCATTTATTGTGTTGTTCATCATTGTTTGTTCTTCTTTAGTTCTTCTAGGTCCTTGTTGAACATTTTTTGAATTTTCTCCATTGTATTTCCAAGATTTTGGATCATCTTTACTATCATTACTCTGAATTCTTTTTCAGGTAGACTGCCTATTTCCTCTTCATTTGTTTGGTCTGATGGGTTTTTACCTTGCTCCTTCATCTGCTGTGTGTTTCTCTGTCTTCTCAGTTTGCTTAACTTATTGTGTTCGGGGTCTCCTTTTTGCAGGCTGCAGGTTCGGATTTCCCATGGGTTTTGGTGTCTGCCCCCAGTGACCAAGGTTGGTTTAGTGAGTTTTGTAGGCTTCCTGGTGGAGGGGACTGGTGCCTGTGTTCTGTTGGATGAGGCTGGATCTTGTCTTTCTGGTGGGTAGGTCTGTGCCTGGTGGTGTGTTTTGGGGTGTCTGTAACATTATTATAATTTTAGGTTGCCTTTCTCTAATGGGTGGGGTTGTGTTCCTTATTGCTAGTTGTTTGCATAGGGTGTCCAGCACTGTAGCTTGCTGGTCGTTGAGTGGAGCTGGGTCATAGCATTGAGATGGAGATCTCTGGGAAAGCTTTCGCCATTTGTTATTATGTGGAGCTGGGAGGTCTCTGGTGGCCCAATGTCCTGAACTTGGCTCCCCTACCTCAGAGGCACAGGCCTGACACCCTGCCAGAGCATGATGACCCTGTCAGCCACACAGCTCAGAAGGGAGAAAAAAGGAAGAAGGAAAGAAAGAAAGAAAAATAGAAAAAAAAGAAAGAAAGAGAGAAAGATAAAATAAAAAATAAAATAAAATAATTAAAAAGTAATAAGAAAAAGAATGAAAGAAGAGAGCAACCAAACCAGCAATGATAACAAGTGCTAAAAATTAAATTAAAAGAAAAAAAACAAGAAATGGTCAGACAGAACCCTAGGACAAATCATAAAAGCAAAGCTATACAGACAAAATCACAGAAAGAAGCATACACATACAAACTCACAGACAAAACACACAAAGCAGCATACACATATACACTCAGAAAAACAGATACAGAAATACACACACACACACATACAGACACACACACACACACACACACACACACACACACATATATATATATAATAAAGGCAGAGAGCAGCCTAATCAATAATCAAATCTACATACTATAATAAATTTTAAATACTAAACTAAGATGAACATAATACCAGAAACAAATTAGATGCAGAAAACAAACCCCAATTCTACAGTGGCTCTCAAAGTCCACCTCCTCAATTTGGAATTGTTTGTTTATTCATGTATTCCACAGATGCAGGGTACATCAAGTTGATTGTGGAGATTTAATCCACTGCTCCTGAGGCTGCTGGGAGAGATTTCCCTTTCTCTTCTTTGTTCACACAGCTCCTTGTGTTCAGCTTTGGATTTGGCCCCGCCTCTGTGTGTAGGTCGCCTGAGGGCGTCTTTCGGGAAGTCTGAGGTCTTATGCCAGCATTCAGTAGGTGTTCTGTAGGAGCTGTTCCACATGTAGATGTATTTCTGATGTATTTGTAGGGAGGAAGGTGATCTCCACGTCTTACTCCTCCACCATCTTGGAAGTCCTCTTCTATCTTATTTTTTTGTCTAGTTGAATGGTTGCAAGTAAAAAAAATATTAATTTCTGACAAAAGGGTTATTTATATAAATCTGTCTTTTTTTCTAATTGACTCTTTATGTAAAACATGGAGTCATTACTATTATGCATTTATTAGTACCTACAACTTTTTATTATGAAGTTATTCACTTAATTTTATCTAATAAATTGTGCTTTGTATTTTTACATTTTAGACAACACTTTTGTCACTCATTCCTAATTTTGTAGTTGTTCCTTTTATCTTTCTCAAGAAAAATTCCTGAATTTCTCTCAAACAAAAGATGTATACTAGTCAGTGTTCTCCAGAGAAACAGGACCAATATATGTCACTTCTCTCTATATTAATCTAAAGGTGGAAGACGGAAAAAAACCTTTACAGACACACCCATAAATAGTATTTAATTAGCTATGTGTGCATCCCTTGGCCCAGACAAGTTGACACAAAATTAACCATCATAGACATACTGTGAGCATATATGTGCATTGAAATCCAAAATGGAAATCCTTTACAGCAGAGGTTCACAGGGGTTTTCTGTAAAACTACAAAAAAAAAAAAAAAAAACCCAAAACAAACCACTTTTTTTTCTGTTCAGTATTTAAGGTTTTGCAGAAAGAATTCAAAATTGAAGATGATATTTATGTATTTATATAAGAGAGAAAATAAATTTCCTCAAAATTTAATAAAAGTTGAATAAAATTTTGTAATACAAGTTTACTAATGAGAAGAGTTCTTTTCTGAGGGGATAGCATTCCTTGAATTTGGACTCAGAGTTAACGATCCCTATCATCAAAATCATTTGCAAACTGCAAAATTTAATGATGATCTTTTATAAGATTTTACGCCTTTCATCTTCGAATATATGTGTCCTGTCACACATCATGCCTAAAAACACTGAGTTTTAACTGCATCTCATCAATTTGCAGTGCACCAAGCATCAGTGCAAAGCGATGCAATCAACACACACACACAAACACACACAAAGTCTCTGAGGCAAATATTCAACCAATGTAGCATAGAAACAACCATAGACAATCCATAAACAAATGGGTATGGCTATGTTCTAATAACTTCATTTATGGACACTGAAATTGGAATTTTATATATTTTAATTCATGACTAAATATTATTATTTTGATTTTTAAATTATTAAAACTGCAAAAAAATTACTTATTTGTGAGTAGTACAAAAAAAGGGGGATGGCTGTATGTGGCCAGTGGGCTGTAGGTTACTGACCCCTGCTTTAGAAATAGAGGAATTTCTAATGAATGCCTAATTTTTAAAATCTCTTGTGGGTCATTTGCTATTTTTCTCATATCTCTGCTTCTCTCTGATTTTCATTTCCTGATTCTGTCTACTTATCCAACTCCTCATCCCCTCCTCAAAATATCTTTTCCCTTTCCCTCCACTTCCTTCTTAATTTCCTGATTTCCTGTCCTTCATGTTACCTATGCAGTGTACGTTTCATTATGACCTTGCCCCTACTCTTCTTCATAGAACCTTTTTAGCTTTATTGCCCCATTAACTCATTTTTTTCTAGGTCAATATACCAAGAGAGAGAATTTGATTGATCTCATTCATGATTTCATCATACCCATGTCATTCATAAGCCACACATTTGCCTGAGAACTGATTGCCCTTGGATCTAGAATACATCCTCAATTCAACCAGACATGCGGAAATGGTGATGGGGGTCCTGCACCCCTAAATATGTCCATTTCTTGAACATGGACATGTGCTGGACATGTCTGCTTAGAAGGAACCTCATAGTGAGACACACATTTTGAAGCTTGATTCGTCCTAAGAGCCTTTTTGTTTCTTTATACTTGCATGTTAAATCTGAGTATGTACTTTCATTTTAAATGATCTACATCACTTTGATTTTAAGTGGGATTTTTCAAATATTTGATGGCTTAATTCAATCTTAGTATCTTTGTCTTTTAATGGATTTTCTGACTTGAGTCTTAGGTCTATTATTTACTCTTGCAGACGAATTTTATAATCATCTTGTTAACTCTCATGAAATTTCATACTGTGATTTTAATTGTAATTGTTTTTAATGTTTTTAGAGTAATTTAGAGAGAAGTGAAATTTCTTACGAAATTTTATCTTCTCATCCGGAAACATAATAGAACTTTTTATTAAAGGCTTTTAAAATACATTTCACCAAAACTTTGTATTTTTTTATATTGGGTACGATTCTGTGGTTTATTTTGATTGTTATTTCTATTTTAAACATGAGGTTTTAACTATAATTTTCAAAATTATTTACAAATTATATATATGAATTGCCATATACATATATGTATGGATTTATATTTTTTCTAGTCATAATAGTCTAAGACCTCCAGAGTAACATGTAATAATAGTAGTGTAACATGCCTCTTATATTTTTTTCACTTTAATAGGAATGCTTTTTATGTTCATTCATTTTTTTATTATTATTCAACAAAAATTTTTGATGTTTGATATATACTAGAAAATGTCCAAGATTCTTGGGATATATCAGTGAACAATACAGACAAACAGCTTTGAGCTTTTTTTTTTTTTTTTTTTTTTGCTGTACGCGGGCCTCTCACTGTTGTGGCCTCTCCCGTTGCAGAGCACAGGCTCTGGACGTGCAGGCTCAGCGGCCATGGCTCACGGTCCCAGCCGCTCCATGGCACGTGGGATCCTCTCGGACCGGGGCACGAACCCACGTCTCCCGCATCAGCAGGTGGACTCTCAACCACTGTGCCACCAGGGAAGCCCTAGCTTTGAGCTTTTGATACTACACTCTAGTGAGGGAGACAGTCAACAACAAGCATAATAAATAGGTAAGCAGTATAGTATCTTAGACATTGATAAATACTGCTGAAGAGAATTAAAAGTAGGGCAAGGTCTAGGGGTTTGAGAAAGAAGAAATGAGTAGAGGGGCTACAGTTTTAAATAGTGGTCACAGTAGATCTGGTGGAGAAGGAGAGATTTTAGTAGAGGCATAAAGTACAATTTCTAACATATTTTCTATAGTCATTGGTCTATTCTGGTTTCTCAATTTGACCTAATTTGATTTCAGCATTTATGTGTGTCTGAAATTTTTTTCATATAATATTATCTTTCAAATTTATTCACAGCAGATTATAATTAGTAGCCGCATGGTCTACTTTCAAGTCTCTTTCAAATCGCAAAACTAATAGCCTTTATAAAAACCTGGTTTACATAGAATGTATCTTTGGTCCCTTTAAAGCACTGGATTTAGTTTTCTTATATTGTTTCTTATATATATAATTCTCAATTATAAATATTTTATATTTGGTTAATTGTTATCTTTATTATTAATTACTTTAAACACTTTTCATGTCTGTCATTTTTTTCCAGCTACTTGAATGGTTTACATAGTTTATTTTTTCTAAAATATTTATTTAAATATAGAGTAGAAGCTCTTAATAATCAATATGAGAACAAAACTAATATGATAGCATTGGATTTTACCCTTTAGAATAAAATATATATCCATGAGTCCATACTGATATAAATTATCAAATAAGAAATTCACACATATTTTCCAAGAAGTATCATTAGGCCACATCTCTCAGGTTTACATATAAAAATATCTCTTATTGTTCTTTAGTTTTGTTTTTCTTTTTTTTGAAACTGAAACTCTGAAAATATTGCTAGATTTATTTGGCTAAAATGTTTTTCTGTAGCTATTTTCATTTTAGTTTAACTGAAAGTTTGTCTTCTTAGAGTTCTCTTCCCTTATAACCAGGCTTTATTTTCAGGCTCTATAAGTCTTTGGGAAAAGTCCAGATCTTTTCTGACCACTTTATGCAAGGCATATTACCGAATTCATAATCATTTTTTTACGGTCCCAATCCCCTGCTGCAACCAGTGACATAAGTTTAAACTGATATTTCTCTCACATCACTGAAGAACAGAATTGGCTCTAAATGCTGACATATCCTGTATAAGAAAAAAAGAAGTAAGCAAGTAGAATCCCAGAAGGAAGAAATAATTAAAACCCATAGACCTACATAGTAAGTTACTTCAGTCACAACAACAATTTACTGTGTTTCTTTCCGTTTTTTTGTTCACATGTTCACGTGTGAACAGAGTAAAAGGCCACCCATTTCTGCTGCACCACATTTACTCACAGCTTAACTGAAGACAAGATTAATTCTGTAGCAAGGTGGTGATATCACCATTAACAGAAGGTACACAAATTCTTTAAGCACTATAACAAAAATATCAATAAATACTAGTGTCTGAGGCATGTAGGACTGAACAGATTTGTCAAAAAAACAGAAAAAAATGATAAATAATTTTTCTCAATTTTTACAGACTATTTTCATCAACAACTATGAGGCCAAAGTGGCCAGAAAATTCACTAAAATAAACTGAAAATCAACTGGGAATCAAATGTGTTGTTAGAATACGTGTAAACAATAGAAAGATTAGTTAAATAACTCTGTGAGACATTTTGTAAACGTGTGAGACAGTTTGTAAATTTAGTCTTAATATTCACAGGGGTCTTCAATAAACATTTTTTGTTGTTATTAAATTAGGGCAAATAACCAAGTCATCAAGAAAGTAGAGAAGGCATTATACTAAGTGAAATAAATCAGAGAAAGACAAACAGTGTATGGCCTCAATTAAATGGAATCTGAAAAGAAAAAACTCATAAAAAGGCATCAAATCAGTGGTTGCCACATGTGGGAGCTGGGGTGTAGGGGAAATAGTTGAAGGTGGTCAAAGGGCACAAACTTTTAATTATAAAATAAAAAGTCTTAGGGATGTAATGCACAGCATAATGATTAAAGTTAACAATACTGTTTTGTATATTTGAAAATTGCTAAGAGAGTAAATCTTAAAAGTTCTCTTCACAAAAAAAATGTTGCAACTATGTGAGGTGACAGATGTTAACTAATTTTATTGTGGTAATCATTTCACATTATATGCATGTATCAAATCATTATGTTGTACTCTTTAAACTTATACAATGTTATAGTCAACCACAACTCAGTAAAATTGGGGAGGGAGGGAGTAGAGAAAATACAGAAGCTATCACACTATACCCCCCCAAGAATCAGTGATACAATTAAAAAAGGATTGAGACATTCATTCCCTCTATTCTCTTTTTGGGTGGCTTTTTTTTCCTTTAAATTATATGCAGGAAATGTAAGAAAACATAAGATATCCACTTAACAGAGTTGTATATGAAACAGAAAAAAGATGATCCTTCTCCCATGAATGCATGTTAAATGTGCTTGAGACAAATGCAGATTTTTAGGTCCAAAAATTATCTTATGATCAATTTTCCTTAAGAAATAGTGATATCTAATTTGTCAGAGTTTTACGTTGTTAGGGATAGTAATGATTCTGCATTTGTACAAGCTGGGGGTTAATCCATGCATTTTAATTGTTAGGACAAATAAAAACTTGTATTTATTACACTCATTTCAGAAAACAAATTAACAGTTGAAACAAAATGAAATATTTTAAGCAAAGGATTTACTTACATCAACTAGAGAAACGCAATTATATTTAAACAATAATAGAATTAATGTGAAAATAGTGCTAAAGAAGTATCTTTGCAACTAATCTAGGTAGGTTTGAGTACTGTAATCACTGCAACTGTGTGTCCTTGTGTCTTTGGAGCCCTTCTAGAATGTAGACTTCCACCAGTGCGGGCTTGGCTTCATTCTGACTGGCCCACACGCTTGAGATCTTTCTGTATACACAGGATAGATTCAAAAGAAGTTGTACCAAGAGGAAAACACACTGTGGAAAACCTCTACTTGCAATTGTTAATGTACTAAAGTGACAGAAGTACAAAGGAGAAACAGTTCATAGATTGACACGTAATTCAGTAGGAATGGAGAATATGATGTGAAAAGAAGTAAGCATCTAATATATGCAAATGGAGCCCTTGAAATGTTTCAAGGAGAATGTAGAATACAATGGCACATTTTGAGATGAAAAACAATCTCCGCGTATACCTCCCTCTTTTCAACCCCACTTCTTTGCTCTCTGCTTCATGATCCTCTGTCGGATGCCTTCTCTGCACCATCAGGTCTCTTTCAGGGGTTCATCCGCATTCCTATGATTCTCCCAGGAGCACCCTGAGAGCCCAGAGCTGGCAGGTGGCAGGGGACTGAAGCCAGAACTGTTCCACATGCAGCTAGCTGGAAAAGGGGGTAGCATTCATCTCCTGTGTTAAGGGAAACAGAAGGCCAACAGCTAAATACGGTCTGGGTTTGCCTAAGCCTGTGATCACCTGTGGCAAGGAAACAGTCTGAAAAAGCAAAAAACAGTGAGGTTCATCACTACTTGGCCTAACAATGTACATATTCATAATAAAATCAATTTAAAATTCAATGCTCCTTGATAAAGTTTCACGCATACTAAAATTTAACCAGTGCTGGATAGCACTTTACAGTTTTACAAACACATTCACTTATTTTATGGGTCATCATTATTAACCTACTTAAAGATGTAAGTGAAGTTCAGCCCCAGGCAGTAAACCACAATGTACTTGAGAAGCAGTCATTCAGCTTCCTTGTCACCTCACTTCTCATGTGATTTGTTACCTGCTTACCATGTGATGGTCCTCTGTCACATGCAAGGAATTCAGAGACAGATAAAACACAGCCCTTTTTCCTTGAAGAGTTTACAGTGCCCCAGGGAAAAGAAGAGACGTTGACAGTACTTTAGAATACTGTGTAATATGAAGCTGGCCCAGACAGAGGGGAAGGAAGCTCAGGCACTATCAGAGGACAGATGTTACTCATAGCAGAATGCATGTGTCTCCAGGGGCAAGGCTTCAATGAAGAAGTGTTACTTGACCTGAATCTTAAAAGGCGATTAAAAATTAATAGGTGTGGGCTTCCCTGGTGGTGCAGTGTTTGAGAGTCCGCCTGCCGATGCAGGGGACACGGGTTCGTGCGCCGGTTTGGGAAGATCCCACATGCCACGGAGTGGCTAGGCCTGTGATCCATGGCCGCTGAGCCTGTGCGTCCGGAGCCTGTGCTCTGCAACGGGAGAGACCACAACAGTGAGAGGCCCACGTACCGCAAAAAAAAAAAAAAAGAATTAATAGGTGAATGAGAAGGATTGACAGGACAGGGAGATGATGAACCTATAAACATATGCACTGGTGTGTGCTGTAAGACACCCAATTCCTGGCCACAAGAGCACAATAGCAATTGTAGGTTTGGGATGAAGTTGGAAGGAAGGAACAGGTAAGATCAAAGAGGGTCCTATCGCAGCTAGCAAGGATTTCAGGTTCGAATCAATATGAACAGACTACTTCTCATTTTAGAAAGACACCTTATATTTTATTTATTTATTTTTTTAGTACTCAGTACTTAATTTTTTTATTTTTCAAAATTTTTATTGAAGCTGATTTGCCATGTTGTGTTAGTTCCAGATATACCGTAAAGTGATTCAGTGATAAATATTTATACATATATTCTTTTCCATTATAGGTTATTACAAGATATTGAGGATGGTTCCCTGTGCTATACAGTAGGTCCTTGTTGTTTATCTATTTTATATACAGTAATGTGTATCTGTTAATCCCAAACTCCTAATTTATTCCAACTCTCTCATTTTCCTTTGGTAACCATAAATTGGTTTTATGTCTGTGAGTCTATTTCTGTTTTGTAAATGAGTTCATTTGTAGCATTTTTTTAGATTCCACATATAAGCTATATCATATAATATTTCTCTTTGTCTGACTTGCTTCATTTAGTATGATAATAACTAGGTCCATCTGTGTTGCTGCAAATGACATTATTTCACTCTGTTTTTATGGCTGAGTAATATTCCACTGTATATAGGTACCACATCTCCTTATAATTTAAAAGAAGGATGGCTTTTAGTGAGATAAGACTCCTCATAGTCTTACAATGAAAGTTAGCATTAAAAGGACTACAGGGGTTAAAAGAAGACATATCCTTTGGTCCCAAGCAATTTACATTTGATTTAAAAAGCAATTTATGTATTTGTACATGCAAGCACACAATCTAGAACAAGAGCAAAAGTAGTATTAAGTCTATTAAGTGCTATTAAACTTGTCTGAAATCATTAAAGAAAGCTTCAGAGAGGAGTTCAGCTATAAATATTGCTAGGATTGTCACTGAAGAGACGAGAGAAAGAATATTTCAGAGGGCAGTATAGACTATAAAAAGCATAGAGTGGAAAATAGAAATTAGATACTTGTAACAAAAGCCCAGGACCAGATGGCTTCACAGGAGAATTCTATCAAACATTTAGAGAAGAGCTAACACCTATCCTTCTCAAACTCTTCCAAAATAGAGCAGAGGGCGGACTATTCCCAAACTCATTCTATGAGTCCACCATCACCCTGATACCAAAATCAGACAAAGATATCACAAAAAAAGAAAACTACAGGCCAATATCACTGATGAATATAGGTGCAAAACTCATCAACAAAATACTAGCAATCAGAGTCCAACAGCACATTAAAAGGATCATACAACATGATCAAGTAGGGTTTATCCCAGGAATGCAAGGATTCTTCAATATATGCAAATCAATCAATGTGATAAACCATATTAACAAATTGAAGGAGAAAAACCATATGTTCATCTGGATAGATGCAGAAAAAGCTTTTGACAAAATTCAACACCGATTTATGATAAAAACCCTCCAGGAATCCAAATCAGAAAAGAAGAAGTAAAGCTGTCACTGTTTGCAGAGGACATGATACTATACATAGAGAATTCTAAAGATGCTACCAGAAAACTACTAGAGCTAATCAATGAATTTGGTAAAGCAGCAGGATAAAAAATTAATGCACAGAAATCTCTGGCATTCCTATACACTAATGATGAAACATCTGAAAGTGAAATCAAGAAAACACTCCCATTTACCATTGCAACAAAAAGAATAAAATATCTAGGAATAATCCTACCTAAGGAGACAAAAGACCTGTATGCAGAAAATTATAAGACACTGATGAAAGAAATTAAAGACGATACAAATAGATGGAGAGAAATACCATGTTCTTGGATTGGAAGAATCAACATTGTGAAAATGACTCTACTATCTAAAGCAATCTACAGATTCAATGCAATCCCTATCAAACTACCACTGGCATTTTTCACAGAACTAGAACTAAAAAGTTCACAATTTGTATGGAAACACAAAAGACCCCAAATACCCAAAGCAATCTTGAGAACAAAAAACGGAGCTGGAGGAATCAGGCTCCCTGACTTCAGACTATACTACAAAGCTACAGTAATCAAGACAGTATGGTACTGGCACAAAAACAGAAAGATAGATCAATGGAACAGGATAGAAAACCCAGAAACAAACCCATTTCCATAGGGTCACCTTATCTTTGATAAAGGAGGCAGGAATGTACAGTGGAGAAAGGACAGCCTCTTCAATAAGTTGTGCCGGGAAAACTGGACAGGTACATGTCAAAGTATGAGACTAGATCACTCCCTAACACCATGCACAAAAATAAGCTCAAAATGGATTAAAGACCTAAATGTAAGGTCAGAAACTATCAAACTCTTGAGGAAAACATAGGAAGAACACTCTATGACATAAATCACAGCAAGATCCTTTTTGACCTACCTCCTAGAGAAATGGAAATAAAAACAAAAATAAACAAATGGGACCTAATGAAACTTCAAAGCTTTTGCACAGCAAAGGAAACCATAAACAAGACCAAAAGACAACCCTCAGAATGGGAGAAAATATTTGCAAATGAAGCAACTGACAAAGAATTAACCTCCAAAATTTACAAGCAGCTCATGCAGCTCAATAACAAAAAAACAAAACAACCCAATCCAAAAATGGTCAGAAGACCTAAATAGACATTTCTCCAAAGAAGATATACAGAGTGCCAACAAAAACATGAAAGAATGCTCAACATCATTAATCATTAGAGAAATGCAAATCAAAACTACAATGAGATATCATCTCACACCAGTCAGAATGGCCATCATCAAAAAATCTAGAAACAATAAATGCTGGAGAGGGTGTGGAGAAAAGAGAACACTCTTGCACTGCTGTTGGGAATGTGAATTGGTACAGCGACTATGGAGAACAGTATGGAGGTTCCTTAAAAAACTACAAATAGAACTACCATATGACCCAGCAATCCCACTACTGGGCATATACCCTGAGAAAACCATAATTCAGAAAGAGTCATGTACCAAAATGTTCATTGCAGCTCTATTTACAGTAGCCAGGAGATGGAAAAAACCTAAGTGTCCATCATAGGATGAATGGATAAAGAAGATGTGGCACATATATACAATGGAATATTAGCCATAAAAAGAAATGAAATTGAGTTATTTGTAGTGAGGTGGATGGACCTAGAGTCTGTCATGGAGAGTGTCATAGAGAGAGTGAAGTCAGAAAGACAAAGACAAATACCGTATACTAACACATATATATGGAATCTAAGAAAAAAAAATGTCATGAAGAACCTAAGGGTAAGACGGGAATAAAGTCACAGACCTACTAGAGAATGGACTTGAGGATATGGGGAGGGGGAAGGGTAAGCTGTGACAAAGTGAGAGAGTGGCATGGATATATATACACTACCAAATGTAAAATAGATAGCTAGTGGGAAGCAGCCGCATAGCACATGTAGATCAGCTTGGTGCTTTGGGAGCACCTGGATGGGTGGGATAGGGAGGGTGGGAGGGAGGGAAATGCAAGAGGGAGGAGATATGGGCACATATGTATATGTATAACTGATTCACTTTGTCATAAAGCAGAAACTAACACACCATTGTAAAGCAATTATACTCCAATAAAGATGTAAAAAATAAAAAACAAAAAAACCCTCCAGGAAGTAGGCATAGAGGGAAATTACCTCAACATAATAAAGACCATGTATGACAAACCCATATGCAACATCGTTCTCAACGGTGAAAAATTGAAACCATTTCCATTAAGATCAGACACAAGACAAAATTGCCCACTCTCACCACTATTATTCAACGTAGTTTTGGAATTTTAGCCACAGCAATCAGAGAAGAAAAAGAAATAAAAGGAAACCAAATCAGAAAAGAAGAAGTAAAACTGTCACTGTTTGCAGATGACATGATACTATACAAAGAGATTCCTAAGGATGCTACCAAAAAACTACTAGAGCTAATCAATGAATTTGGTAAATTAGCAGGATACAAAATTAACACACAGAAATCTCTTGCCTTCCTATACCCTAATGATGAAAAATCTGAAAGAGAAATTAAGGAAACACTCCCATTTACCATTGCAACAAAAAGAGTAAAATACCTAGGAATAAACCTACCTAGGGATACAAAAGACCTGTATGCAGAAAACTAGAAGACACTGCTGAAAGAAATTAAAGATGATACATGCAGATGGAGAGATATACTATGTTCTTGGATTGGAAGAATCAACATTGTGAAAATGACTCTACTACCTCAAGCAATCTACAGATTCAATGAAATCCCCATCAAACTACCAATGGCATTTTTCACAGAATTAGAACAAAAAAATTCACAATTTGTATAGAAACACAAAAGACCCCGAATAGTCAAAGCAATTTTTCAGAAAGGAAAACAAAGCTGGAGGAATCAGGCTGGCTGACTTCAGACTATGCTACAAAGCTAGAGTAATCAAGACAGTATGGTACTGGCACAAAAACGGAAATATAGATCAATGGAACAGCATAGAAAGCTCAGACATAAACCCACGTACATATGGTCACCTTATCTTTGATAAAGGAGGTGAGAATATACAATGGAGAAGAGATAGCCTCTTCAATAAGTGGTGCTGGGAAAACTGGACAGCTACATGTAAAAGAATGAAATTAGAACAATACCTAATGCCATACAACATAATAAACTCAAAATGGATTAAAGACTTAAATGTAAGGCCAGATACTATACAACTCTTATAGGAAAACATAGGCAGAACACTCTATGACATAAATCACAGCAAGATCCTTTTTGACCCACCTCCTAGAGAAATGGAAATAAAAACAAAAATAAATGGGACCTAATGAAACTTTAAAGCTTAGGCACAGCAAAGGAAACCATAAACAAGATGAAAAGCCAATGCTCAGGATGGGAGAAAATATTTGAAAACGAAGCAACCGACAAAGGATTAATCTCCAAAATTTACAAGCAGCTCATGCAGCTCAGTATCAAAAAAACAAACAACCCAATCAAAAAATGGGCAGAAGACCTAAAGAGACATTTATCCAAAGAAGATATACAGATTGCCAACAAATAAATGAAAGGATACTCAACATCACTAATCATTAGAGAAATGCAAATCAAAACTACAATGAGGTATCATCTCACACCAGTCAGAATGGCCATCATGAAAAAATCTAGAAACAATAAATGCTGGAGAGGGTGTGGAGAAAAGGAAACCCTCTTGCACTGCTGGTGGGAGTGTAAATTGATACAGCCACTATGGAGAACAGTATGGAGGGTCCTTCAAAAAACTAAAAATAGTACTACCATATGACCCAGCAATCCCACTACTGGGCATATACCCTGAGAAAACCATAATTCAAAAAGAGTCATGTACCACAATGTTCATTGCAGCTCTATTTACAGTAGCCAGGACATGGAAGCAAACTAAGTGTCCATTGACAGATGAATGGATAAAGAAGATGTGGCACATGTATACAATGGAATATTACTGGGCCATAAAGAGAAATGAAATTGAGTTATTTGTAGTGAGGTAGATGGACCTAGAGTCTGTCATACAGAGTGAAGCAAGTCAGAAGGAGAATAACAAATAGCGTATGCTAACACATATATATGGAATCTAAAAAAAAAATGGTTTTGACGAACTTAGGGGCAGGACAGGAATAAAGTCGCAGATGTAGAGAATGGACTTGAGGACACGGGGAGGGGGAAGAGTAAGCTGGGATGAAGTGAGAGAGTGGCATGGACATATATACACTACCAAATGTAAAATAGATAACTAGTGGGAAACAGCCACATAGCACAGGGAGATAGTTCAGTTCGGTGCTTTTTGTCTACCTACAGGGTGGGATAGGGAGTGTGGGAGGGAGATGCAAGAGGGAGGAGATATGCGGATATATGTATATGTATAGCTGCTTCACTTTGTTATAAAGCAGAAATTAACACACCATTGTAAAGCAATTGTACTCCAATAAAGATGTTTAAAAAAATACATTGTTGTGCTTGCAACCATGAGAAAATCATTGCAGCTGGAAAGATAAGCGACAGATAGGTGCAAACCCTGCTTGGTTGTCATAATAGGACCCCAAATTTCTCACCAACAGGAACTGCAATGTTAGCCTGTCTGTGAGAAAGACATGTATTTCTTCAATATTTCATGAAAATATTATCGATATTTTTAGGCATGATCATTACAGTCAAAATTAAATTCAAAAAAAAGAGAGAAAGATAAGGATAAAGATTAAAAAAATTACGAACGCTTTTTATTTTAGAGTGGACGTGACGTACAAAGCAGGTACTATAGCAGTTAACTGATACTTATAACTCTAAGACCATTCAGGATATATGAGGAATGATGGGAAATAGGCATAGGCAAATGTTTGGCAAAGATGTTTCTTCAAATTCTCTGCCTCCAAACTGATGATTCCTCCCCTGTGAAGACATTGTTTACATGCAAACCCAGAGGTCGTAACAAAGGTCAACCGTGTGCCGTGCAGTTATTCAGATTTTATATTCTTTCTCGCTCAGTAGCAATACCACTGGCTGGATATAGGGATAGAAATGTGCCTGAGGTTTTGATTGACAGGTTTGGAGCTTGGTTTCCCTTGAGGAATTCTCTTCCTATAAGTCTTTGTTTTCCTGGCATTTTACACATTATACCATAATGCTCATCAGAAAATTCATATCAGATCTAACTACTGGCACTTGACTGTAAAGTTTTATATTTAAAAGATGCTGTTTGGCTGTTTACAATATGCAAATGCCAGTTTATTTCTCTGGGAAGGGTCACAGAGAAAAAAACAGTAATTTTCTTTCACTGACATCAGGGGAAACTGCTTCCTGCTAGATCAATGCATAAAAATTCAGTTTTAATGACTTTGTAGTACCTTAGCCTTGACATCTGTATATTTAGAAATGAGTGTGCAAAACCTTCAGCATTTTATAAATGAAAAGAAAAAAGTGATTTAATTATGAGTAGTGTATACAATATTATGATTATTATTGCTAGAGATAATAACACCAAGAGATGGTCCAAAGACAAATGAATACATATTTTTCCAATTTTTATGTTAATAAGGAAATTTAAGTAAATTCAAACCTGGTATTCTCTGCAGAGCAGTACATTATTCTCTATACACACAAATAATTATGAAAGGATTAGTCAGTTGTAGGAATTTATTACGTGTAGTATTCTGCCTTGATTTATCATTCAATGAAGTATTAAAAGGCAGCTTATGGAGAAAGGAATATTTCAAATTATGGACTTATAAATACTCTGCAAACCATTGCTTTTGATGAACTGATTTCCTGATCAGAGCAATCTTGTATAAATTTTGATCATTTTATATTTTTTCCATCTGTATTTCTTTCAAGTTCAAGTCTGGATAGCTTGAGTTTGTTGCTTGTCCCCCATTAAATTGCCTGAACTCTATCTCAAAGCCCGAACCATGCTTATGTTACATAACACCCAAGGGGAAATGTGTTTCCTGTGGGGACTCAGTTAAAAAGATGCCTTTTCCACATAAAGATCTTTAATATTTCTGAAATCACATTTTCCCTGAATGTTAAAATCTGCTTTCCATTACACTCTAATGGTAAAAGTTTTTGCATGGGCATCTGTGGTCCAAAGGTTGCCTCAGCAGGGTCGCATACAGTCTCTCAAAGTAAATCTGAGGAGCCGCTCACGAGGCCGGCCCACCAAGCCACCCTCCGCAGAGGCAGTAGCAAGCTGGGCTGATCAACCACCGGCACAGATCAAACCACCAGCATAGGAGTTCTCACTGCGCTGCAGCACTTCTTAGCAAATGGTTTGTAAGTAAGTCCACATTCCCAAAGACAACACATTGAAAAATGTATATGTTTAGGAGTGAAAGGTGAAGAAAAGAAAGCCAGTACATGAGGTACTAGAGCTGTCAAATGCATAGAGCAGAAGGAAGGAGAGTGGTTTGCAGAGGTTGGAATCAGGAGGGAAGAAGGGAGAAATATTGTTGACCGGGTACAAGACGGGACGCTGAAAAGAAATCTGGAGATGGATAGTGGTGACTTGCACAACCATGTGCAAACTTTATGTTATATACATCTCGCCACAATTTTTTTTAAAGACTTGTTAAAAACAACAAAAAAGAAGAAAGCAAATAAGAGATAGTCATAATGATTGCACTCGATCAACTGCTTAATTTGTATCTTACCCAAATCTAAAATGTTATTCTTTTGTTTTTCATAATTGTCCAAGTTTGTTCCCCTTCTGAGGTGAGAAAAATAGTGAATTTGCTAATGATTTCTCTCATAGGCATCTATATCTTCTGCATTTTTGAGAACCTTTTACAAGTCCCTAAGTTGCTCGCACAACCCTCAGACACTGTGATGCTTCAGGCCCTAGAGAAGGATGCTAAGTGTCTACCATGTTTGCGGTCTCAAGGTACCATTCCTTATAAAAGCTCAGGAAATAGCTAGGTGGCTTGCAGAACTAACCACCATGACGGTTCTCTCTGGTTGAGGGGTTGGCACTTTAATTTCCTATGGTGACAGTTTCCTTTGCTGAGAGCTGCAAGGTGTCAGGACCTATGGTTTCTAAAACCTGGAGGACTGGGCTATGGCATATGCAGTGGAAATGCTGCTCCACAATCCAGATAAGTAGACCCACTTCTTCCTGAGTGACGTTAGCTGTCTACACCACAAATGGAGCCATTGAAAAAGTTAGATATTATCTGAACTCATTAATATTCTGCTATGAAGTTTGTTACTAGGCAATTATGATTAAAACAGACAAATCTTCAGTCTCTTGAAAACTATGCTTAATGACACTTGCAAGTAGAAATTTGTTTCTTCTATTTATGGACAAATATTAAAACCAGGCCTTCTGATTTTCAAAGAAAATCAGCCATAATGCAATCACACATATGTAAATATTAAACATATACATAAACCAGAAAGACAATTCATGTTTGATTGTGGCAGGAATGGATTATGATTCTTTTGTAATCTTTCCTTGGAAAAAATGATTATCCAAAGAATAAATTCACAAGTTCTAATTTTAGTTCCTCTTCATCATCAAGAGAAAAGGTGATTAACTATTTAGCATTCAGAGCTCCCTATGGCGTAGTTATCATGCCCATTACTAAATGAGGAAAAATCACTCAGAAGGATTAAATAAAATTGCCTAAGCACAGCTACACAGGAGCACAAACAGGATTCACGCTTGTGTCCGACTTAAAACATATTCTCTTTTACTTCCTTATGTTTCCTCTCAATCAATAATTATTAAGATTGTATTATATGAAGGATACTGTAAAGGGCCTTCATAGGCTAGAAACAAACATAAGCTCCTGTCTTTCTGTGGATTAACTGATAGAGCAAATGTACTGATATAGTGATGCAGTCTTTATATATGTAGAAGAGGCCTGATCATTAAGACTAGAATGTTCCAGGGAAGTCTTCAAGTGAAACTAGGAAAGGAGCAGGTGAATAACTCCTGACTGGAGAGAGCATGTTCATAGCTGAGCAGGTCAGAGAGCTGCTGCCTTGCAACCTTCAGAATCATCACAGACATAAGAAACACAATCTTACATGGAGTGGATAATAAGTAGATAGTTATTGAATTAATGGACAAGAGGACTAATTAATAAAGTCATTTGGCTGGAGTAAAAGCTTTATGTAGAAAAATAAAAGCAAAGATAAAATTAGGAGGATAAAGAAAGGGAGCATGTAGAATGGTTTCACGGCAAGAATATGGGCTTTGAACTCTATCCTCTAGAAAATGGGAGAGGTCACATAAATGGGATGATAAAAGACAGAGTGGATATGTTGTCTAGGAAGAATTGGAAGGGGAGAGATTGGTGAGAAATAGACAATAGCCCAGGTGTGAGATAATGAGAACCTGGGCTGGGGGGATGGGCAGTGGGGAATGGACAGGATTATCTTTACTTGTGAATAATGGAAACCTATTTCAAGAATAAGTATGGCAAATATATTCCAACAAAATGGATAAATCACTGTTAACAAATTTCTCTTACAATTGAAGATAAAAAAAAAATACTGGTGTGAATAAATTTATTTAAATTTTAAGATGTATATTTTAAAGCAGTTTCATTATTTGACTGATATTTACCATTCAAATAATTAGTTGTCCATATCATTTTGCATATACAATAACTCATACCCAATCTGCTGACAAAACCTTATGGAGTCTACACTGAAAAACTGCATCAGCCTTTTCAATTAATTTAATAAGGCACTTGCTCTTCACATTTTAAAGAAAAAAATATAACAAAACCCTAGCCCAAGAAAATAATCTTTTGCTTGGGCATTTGTAAAATGAAAATTAAAAAAAATAATGAACATCTTTTGGCTTTCTCTAACTCTTTTTTACTTTGAAAGAGAACAATAAGAAAAGTCCAGAATTGTAAGTTCATCCATTATTTGGACTGAATACAATTTCATCCTTAAGTAAGTATTGTTATTATTCCTGGCCTCCTACTATAATCAAAATAAAGCATATTGGTTACCTGCTAGGAGTCAAGTCTGACGCCACAGTACAAGTGCACTGGATTGTTCTTTGGGCACCCAGGGTAAACTAACACCCAAAAGTCATCCCAAGTTGCCCTTCAAAATCACTTGCAGCTATTCGTTATTTAATCCCCACAGCAATGCTTTTGTGACAAAGGTCAGGATCTCTTTGTAGGCAACCAGGTGGCTGAGGCAAGTGACACAAATGTCAGAGTTTTAGGGCTTCATCCAGCAGCTCAATTTTCATCTCTCTGTTTATTAGACCAAAGTAATAAGGCTTAACCCAACTATGTATTCAAAATGCATCATCTTAAAAGATAGATGTCTTGACTGCAATAAATTTTTTTAAAACCAAAAAATAAATAAAGTGATGTTTCATACAGCTGGGGAGTTTGAGTTTATAGAAAAGTATTTGTTAACACAATAGCGATCTTAGCATTAAGAGCTTATATTTCTTAAAAGCTCTTCAGAGCTTAGAATACTCACCAATAAACTGAGACGGATCACGTATAAACGAGCCTACTTCCTACTTTGTTCATCTTTTGTTTTAAATGTTAATCCACAAAAGAAGCAGAGTGAAGTGTTTTCTATGAGAAAAGTATAAAAGCTAAGTTTATGAATATAAAAAATAAAGACTAGTATAACAACCAGCCCTGAAATAATGGGAAATGGACTGCTGTCAAAAGAACAAGAAAAAAATTAGGAGAAAAGACTGGATTTTTCTACTTTTGATGTGAAAAGGAAAGGGCTGCTTATTTTCATCTGTTTACCCCTGGACTCACCTCTCCCCAGATACGTCGATTCTGAGTTTGAATATTAAATGTCTATCAATGTAGTAGAAATAATGAGATCTATTTGTCTATCTATTTATCTGTCTGTACATATACATTTATATTCAAAACATACTATCATTTGATACAATCATTTTTTGAAATGTCAGTGTTTCATTTTATATAAAAAGAGATACAAAAAATTAAGTGAGTAAATTAAAGAAGGGTCAGAAATAATGTGACACAATAATAGTGACACAAAGGACCCCTGGGAGCCATAAAGAACCTTTATCTGTTTCTAAGAAGCCTGCGGCTTGGTTATTTAAGATAAATACTTGTCTCTGCTCTCTTGATCTGCACATTCACAAAGCAATAGACTGGGAAGCAACACGCCAACTATCAAGTTCTTTCTTTGCTGCTTAGTAACAGTATACCTTTTGCACAGCCATTGAAATTTTCTGTACCTCAGTTTAGTCATAGGGAAAATCATGCTATAAACTTTCATTTGTCTTCTATCTTTAAGAGTAAGGGAGAATAAACTAAAATTAAAGAGATTTTTCTTTTCTTAAGTTGAATTCAGAAATTTTTCTCATAGCTAATAAATATATTTTCAAGCACAAAGGCCAAACTCCAATGGCAAACACATTATCTAACCTTGTATGCATTGTCAGATATTTCCAAGGAGAAATGCAAGCATGTGTGTCTACTGTGTGTGTGTGTGAGCGTGCATCTGTGGTATTTGTCCACACCGACATATACCTGTGAATACAAACTAATATTACAGCATATTGAATACTATAGGAGTAAAAAATCTATACCTCTCATATAAATATTAAGTGTCTTAATTCTATGGGATATTCTATTGGGCTTATAAAATGTATAAGATGTAAATCACAGAATTTCTCGAAATGCAATAGTTCTAATTTGAAAGTGGTTAAAGTCAAAACTTTACAAATGGGCCTGGTCTTACTCTACAACAAATGGATTACGCAAAGACATTTAAGCTCATAGCCTAAGGGTATAATCATCCTATTGAGAATAATATCTTTTTAAAGTTGACTGTCCATGACTTGATCTATTTAGCATTGGGAGGAGAGATAAATTAGGAGTTTGGGATTAATATATACACACTACTATATGTAAAATAGATTACCAAAAAGGATCTACTGTATAACACAGGAAACTCTACTCAATATTTTGTAATAACCTATAAGGGAAAAGAATCTAAAATATATATATATAGATATAGATATAGATATAGATATAGATATATGTATAACTGAATCACTTTGCTGTACACCTGAAACTAACACAACATTGTAAATCAAATGTACTTCAATAAGAAAAAAAGATATAGAGGTGTCTGTCCCATCACATATTGTGAGTTTTACAGCGTTACAGAATCCTGGGTGGTGCCAGGGCCTAGCGGGCAGAGTCACAATAATTTCCGAATTACTTAGATTTGAAATTCCAGAAATTCTATTAAGTCAGAAGTGAGAAATGTGTGAGTCCTCTTGACCACAAAAGTATTCAATGAAATATATCACAGTATTTAAGAGAGAAGGTCCTAAGCCTGCTTGCCTTAGTTTCAACGCCAACTCTGACACTTTCTGACCAAGTGCCTTGGACAGGTTATTTAATATTTCTGTACCTTGGAAGTCCTTGGTCACTATTGAAAAGGAGATGACGGTAGTCTTTACCTCATAAAGTTTGAATCTTCTATGTGTTCAGGAAAAAAAATCACTAGCACAGAGGAAGCGTGTGAAGAATGTCTGATGCCTGTTTTTCCACTGAGTGTCCTTCAACAGCCTCTGGACAGTCCTGAGAACAAATAGCTAAAGCTCTTCTCTTTGATGCTGTGTTGTATGGACACTACTTTCTACCTCTTTAGTCTGTAGTTTTCTGTGACAAGCTGAGACTTGATAAGATTTCCAGGGCTTTATTTTTCTCCACTTGTGATGAGGGAATTAACTCATTTGATAAAAGTTTACTGAATAAATACTATGTGCCTGAAACTATGGTAGGTACTGTGGATGTATGAATGCTGTATCAGGTGAAGTTACATGCTACAAAGAAAAACTGCAAAAGTTAGGGAGTGTCAGTTTTCCAATGAGTTAACATTTGAGAAGAGACCTACAGGAAGAGAGCGAATAATCCATGGGCGTATTTGAGCCCTGAGTGTTTGAAGGAAAAATAACAGTAAGTGCAAATACCCTGTAGCAAAGTCATGCTTGGTGTGTAGGGCCTTGCAGAAGCCAGTATGTCTAGAGCAAAATGAGGAAAGAAGAATGATTGTGAAGCTCCAAGACATGGGATCATGCAGGCTTTTGTAAGAAATGTGGCTTTTACTCTCAGCGCATTGAGAGCATTGAAGAACTGGAGTAGAGGAATATCATCAAACATGGTTTACAAAAAGTGTCTTTGATGTGTTGCAAATAGACTGAAAGAGGGCAAGAGCCAATGCAATTAGAAGGCTGTTGCAATAATCCAGGCAAGAAATGATAATATCTTGGATGAGGATAGCAATGATTAAGATGGTAAAAGAATTTGTATTCTGAGTATACAGTCCTTAGGGACAGAAACAAGGGTGTTTGTTCATAGACTGGATATGGGTTTGAGAGAAACAAGGAGGTTATGGACAACTGCAGTGTTTTTGGTATGAGTATATGGGAGGATGGAGTTGACTTTAATGAGCTGGCAAAATTGTGGGATGGGTGGGGTTTGGGGAATCAGAGAGAATCAGAAATCTCACTGTGAATTTGTTTAAATGTGAGA
Source organism: Stenella coeruleoalba (assembly GCF_951394435.1). Taxonomy (NCBI): domain Eukaryota; kingdom Metazoa; phylum Chordata; class Mammalia; order Artiodactyla; family Delphinidae; genus Stenella; species Stenella coeruleoalba. The sequence goes on from NC_137163.1 coordinate 47,521,968, forward strand.
TGACTATTAGATACTTAGTGGGAGTATCAAGGAAGCAGTGAGGTACACTCTCAAGATTTGGTTACTCTGGGAATAAGATCCAAGGGGTAGACTCATCATTGTCATGATGTTTTGGATGTGCCCATGACTTTCATACATTGACAACATACTGCTGGTCATTTGTCTCGTACAAGTTAGCATGATGATAAATAACAGAAATACCTTTATGTCCACCCCATCCAACAAGGCATCAATAGAGTTATAAGAGATCATCTCTGAAAGTATGATGGGCAGCTGCATGGTGTGAAGCAAAGGGACAGCCTTACCAATTCTTGGTACCACTTTCCACCACCTCTCCACATTTAGACATTGTTTGCCTTACATTGTATCTCTGAATCCACAGCTCATTGAATTTCAATCTCAAACACAATAAGATGTATGGAGTGATTACTGACTCCAAGCAGAAGGAAAAAAATGACAAGTTTTGACTATTCAGTTTAGTTAGAATAGTAAGTGAAGTATGAATGAAGTATTTTAAACTACATACTACAAGATGAAGTATTTTAAACTACATACATTTTGTCCGTCTAAATGTGTTTCTTCCATTACCAGTTCTTACTTTTTTCCTCTGACCTACCTTTGCTTTTAATGTTTTTCTAGTATGTTTTAAGTACATTTAACTATATGGGAATGGAACTGTGTTTCCTCCTGAGAATTCGGATGCCTCATTAGCTGGGTTGATTTCATACACTGCATTAATGTGCTTGTTATTACAAACTATAAGATAAAAGCATGTTTTCGTTTTTATTTAAAAGTTCTTTCTAAATATATACACACATTCATATGCAGCACCTGCAAGCATTAGAATTGCTACACTTCGTATTTCATACATTTTCCTTTTTTCTGGTGTACCTGTTCTTTGTCTCATTTCATTCTATACCATTTATTTTTAATTAAGGATTCCTCTTTCTACTCTAGATGGCTGACTCTAAATTCTTCAACTTTTCAAAACCCACTGAACATTTACTAGTACACTGGGATCCATTCTTTGGAATGTTTCTAAAACAAGGCATGTTCTATGCACCAAATCAAAATACGCATGCCACTGTCCCTGTACCTCCAAACCTGTTTCTGATTACTGATCAAAATTCCCCTGTTCTTCATTAAAGGCTGAGATTCTTTTTAAATGCTTATTTATGGCTGCCTGGTCCACAGGGGCAGACTATGGATTTAATTGCCTACAGCACCAAATCTCTTTTAACATTTGGCCAACTGAGCATTAGGTACCTTGTTGGCTGGGGGGCAACACGTTCCTACTTAGTGTTTGGAGAAGGTAGCCTCAATCCAATATTCTTCATTTATTTCCAAGAACTATCAACGCTAATGAGCATTACATCCACACATCAAGAAAAGATACAAAATAGAGTCACTGCTTCTCAGACTTCATTAAGCTCGGTATTGCTTTATTCAAGGGGCAGGTGTCTAATTTTACAATGTTCCGTAAAGACAGATGAAAACAAATACACTGTAATTAATAAAAAGTATTGCTTACCTCTTTAGTTGGTAGCCCCTATTCAGATACAGCTGTGAGTTTGAAAAGATACTTCTTGGGGTTACAGGAAGAGATAATTAAGTGTGCTACAACAGAAAGCAATTCATTAAATGACAATGAATTTTATTTTCTCCTGATACAAGTAAAACAAGCAGGTGTCCACATTAATTTTGTATCTTCTTTTGTGACTGCAACATACCACAAAAGGTTTTCACTTAAATTTAACTTTTGTTACATGATTCATATTATATTGCTTGCTGTATGTGTTTAAATGCTTTAAGCTCTGCATCTACAATATAAAACTTAAAAAAAGCTTTTCCTCTTGGAAATGTCAGAGTTTTTTTTCCCCCCTAAATCCAGAGTATGTTTTCAAGGTCTCTTCTAAAATGATAACCTTCATATGAGTCACAGGAAGCTAAGAACATCTCTGGATTAGTCTGGCTTCAGTGAGGTTAAACGCAGCAACAGTATGCCTACAAAGAGATACGATAAGCAGTTATAATGGGTATCACTGAATACAGCACCAAATATAAATCAAAACTAACAAATGCCCTCCCCCACAAACGCTCTCAAGTTCAGTTCCTTGAATTTAATTATTATAGCAAATGGTAATATAACAAGAGTGTCTACTGTCAGGAAAAAAAAATGTTTAAAACAGATGTGAACCATACAAAGCATATGTAAAACACATGTGATCCACAGCGAGGTCACAGGACCCACTGACAGAACACATGTGGAGTACCTGAACCACATATGGACACATGTTGCAAAATCACGTTTCTGTTCAATGCCGAGACTCATATCGTATTCTAAAGAAATCAGGGGCTCTTAAATAAACTTTGTACTTCTTAAGGTAAATGGATACATTTTTGTTTAAAATCCCTTAGTGTAGGCAGACAAGGGTCCTCAAATCTAATACTGGGCTTGAAAGTACTCAAATCCTTGTTTCACTCCTGTTTTCCTATCCCAGGGTGATTCAGTTGATTATTCTCAGGGAATGAAGATTTCTTCCTTGCGCACAGCTAATTCTTTGAGGATGCCATAGCTTATAATGAAACCTAAGCAAACAGAGCCTAAGTGTGTGAACTAGGAGCAACTGTGGTTTGAATGGGCTTTTTCTTTCCTAAAACACTCAAACTAGCAAGGCATTGCTGCCTTATCTTATGTATCTGGAATAGAATTAAAATCTTCTATACTTACAAAAAATCATCAGCATAAAAATTCCAGAATAACATTTATTTTATATTATAATTTGGGGGAATAAAATATTAACCATATAATTTAAAGTGAATATGAAAAGTCTCATATATACATGGAAATAAGCACAAGTATATCATTTTCTAGTGTGAAAACAGTAACAGTGCCTTATGCATAGGCATTAATTTAATTAAACTCAATATATTATTTCATTTGGTCCTCCTCACAGCCCTGAAGAAATGTAGTGCAACTAGAATTCAGTAAGGCAACTACATGGTATTTAAAAAGAACCTAAGAGAGTGGCATGAACATATATACACCACCAAATGTAAAATAGATAGCTAGTGGGAAGCAGCCACATAGCACAGGAAGATCAGCTCGGTGCTTTGTGACCACCTAGAGGGTGGGATAGGGAGGGTGGGAGGGAGAGGCAAGATCCCCCATATATGGGGATATATGTATATGTATGGCTGATCCACTTTGTTATACAGCAGAAACTAACACACCATTGAAAGCAATTATACTCCAATAAAGATGTTAAAAAAAAAAGAACCTAAGATACAAGAACAAATGAGAGAAGTAAAAATTCTTCTCCCTGAGCTGTTAAACTGTGGCTTCCAACAAGTGATACACTTTTTTTGAGGTTCAGTTTTTAATACAGAAACATGGGGATTATACAATTGCTAACTTAATATGCTTGTTGTAAATTACCCAACTATTATATGCAAAATCATACTGTAAATGCAAAGATATTACATGTATAGGTGTTAGCTATTTCCGCTGACAATTTACATATGAGAAACACTGAGATTCAGAAAGGTAAGTTGATTGTCACATGACTAGTAATTAGTAGGCCTAAGATAAGAAAATAGATAGTTTTGCTTAAGAGTCCCCCATTCTCTTCCAAAAGGCAAAGCTAAGCAGAATATATTTCTCATTAACAGGACATTCATTCTACTTCTACCTCAATAGACAAGCATTGATATCACAGATAATCATTATTATAATAATGCCACATTCACATTTATAGCATTTTACATTTTCAATGTAAAGCATGATCCAGTGAGCATTTGTCTCTTCCATTTCAGGGAAATTACCTCCTTTCTAAAGATTACTAAATTAAGGTTCTAAGAACACAGTAAATAGGTTGCTTGAATTTGTATGCTTGTTAAGAAACAACATTACGAATCTAATTCAAGAGATGAAATTCGAAGTCCAGTAATTATTTTCCATTAAACTAAAATTTTAAATATATAATTGGCAGGCTCTCAATATTGTGTTTTTGTATAATTATATCCAAAACAGTGTTTCTATTGATGCTGCTATTAAAAATGAGTGTATGATGGAAGAAAATCATGGCATTAAGGAGGAGAAATTTTACCACTGAATGAAATGAAAGATTTTACTTTCTTATTGATTTTGGCAAAATGCAGTAGACTATCCAGCATGGCCTGAAAAGACAGAGCTCCAAGCTGCTTACTGATTTCAGATGTATCCGTTACCTACTGTTTATCATTGTTTTTGAAAGTGTCATTCTATTATACCTTAAGATTTTAAAAATATGTTTCTTAGTTACATTTTTTAGCTGTAATTTCTTTGTTAGCATGACTTTCCCCTTTAAACCTGGCTCACTGCCATCCACACTTCAAGACAGAATTCTGATATCACTTCTGTGAACCCTTCCTGGAGGATCCTAGACAGAATTGTTTCCATCTTTCCATTGCTGCATTGTGTTACAGTCGATTGTTTGCATGTCTATGTTTTATCTCTGCTAGTCTGAAAATTCCTCAAGAGTGGAGTCATTATTTTTATTAACTTTGTATCCACAGTGCTTTGTAAAGCTATTTAAAATGGCAATTCTGAGGAAGTAGAAAATAAGTGAATGAATGAATGAATGATATATTGCTGCTTTTCCTTTTTGGAATTAGTTGACTTAGAGGCTTACACACTCAGTTCAGGTGCAATGTCTTGGCCAGCCACATACCGTACTAAACTATTTCCACCCTAAAAGAAAATATTATAATTCAAATAGCCACTGGAGTTTTGTTCATTCCTATTAAATTGTCTATTTATGAAACATCCCTTCAAATAATCAGCGAAGTAGTGTGCCTCTTCTTTTAGATGATTCTATATTACACGTATTATAATTTTTCATGAGACACTCCCCCTGACACTAGAAAGAATCTTTATGTCAGACTAACATAGAGAATTGTAGACAATATCACTAAACTGGCTCTGGAATTATTTTTCTGGATTTTGACACTAGATTATACACACACTTTTATCATACGCTGCATCTCCATTGGAAATACAAAAAAAAAGGGGTAATCTTTTGTCATTCCAATTTGCCACCAGCCATTGACATTTCTCTATTAGAGATGTGGAACTGAAAATGTGAGTCTCACCCCTTTTTGTCTTATCTTAATGAACCACAAGGAATGAGAATCACTCAATATTTTGGCTGTACACTCTCTACCATGTGCAAGGCAGACACAGTGTCAGCCAGCCCTCCAAAGGGTATGCAGATCTCGCATGCTTTCACATTTGATCAATACAAATCTGACAGTCTGCTACTTAGTTTCTTTCAAGGCTGAGTCTCACACATGAAAACAGGACTAAGGTTCTCAACTCAATCAAAACTGATTGTTCTATTCCTCTCTTCCCATCTAATCCTCTACCCATCTACGCACATCCATGAGACACAAATATGACAAATATGTTTTAAAACCCTTTCTTGTATGTAAGGTGAGGTCCAAACTACTTTTGTACACAGACATGGTTTGTTCAATCTAGACTCTTACCTATCTCATCATGGTTACCTTTAACCACTTTTTTTCTGCCCCTTGTTATTCACCTTTATTCTCCAGCCACATGAAGTTCTTACAGCTTTTGAAACGTGATATCTACGTGATTTGCCTGACTTGTCCTATCTCTACCTCTGCTTGTAAAAATTCTTACTGATCCTTCAAAAATCAACTGAAATATCATAGAATATCTTCCTTTTCATGCTTTCAGAGGACCTTTTACTACTACTCTGGAAGAAATTGTCACTTTGTAATAAAATTATTTGCTTATGCACCCTATTTTGCACAAGATTGGTGAATTTATGAAGGTAATATCATATGCATATTTCCTATACCTCTACATTCACCCACTGGTTAAAATAGTATATGGTAAGAGCTTGAAAGATTAAAAGAAGCAATGGAGGGGAGGGAGTAGATGATCTTATTTCAAAAGGAGCCATTAATGCACACATCTCAAAACAGGCTTCGAAATCAAATATAGAATTTGTCCTTCTTAATCTTTAGGGATTCGTTTTTAGATAAGGATGCACCTGAAGACAAGGAATATGCTGTGGATTCTGAATGTCTGTTTCCGTCTTATAGAGCAGTTGCTTATAGAGCATCTTATAGAGCAGTTTCCCCTTATAGAGGGGTTTTAGGTACCCCGGTTACTGCAACAGTTAATGATTCTTAACTTCTATTTTTATTATGACATGATCAGCTCCCAATATTAGACCAACTACTAAAGCCAATAATACTTGTATTTATCATTTTTCTTTGTGTTCTTTATTATCAAAGCTGATTTATCACTGAATTTTGGTTTCCTTATGCAATCAGGAGGGTGGACCCCATGAACACATCTTGGGATGATATCAGCCAAATGTAGCATAACATGCAGTCACATCACGTATCTAATAAAAAAAGGAAAATCAGGGGCTTCCCTGGTGGCGCAGTGGTTGAGAGTCTGCCTGTCGATGCAGGGGACACGGGTTTGTGCCCCGGTCCGTGAAGACCCCACATGCCGCGGAGCGGCTGGGCCCGTGAGCCATGGCCGCTGAGCCTGCGCGTCCAGAGCCTGTGCTCCGCAACGGGAGACGCCACAACAGTGAGAGGCCCGTGTACCACAAAAAAAAAAAAAAAAGAAAGAAAAATCAATACTGAGCACGTGAAATATACAAGTTGCCCTGGAAAAGAGTAACTGTCAGAACAACTGTGAGATCTTAATTAGTATAAGGAAATCTTGAAGAACACTTACGAATAAAGATTTATTTGTGTTATGGTTTTCTAATGATGTGGATGCAAAATATAGTGTGAATGTGAAACAGTTTTGATCTCTGAGGACCTCGCAAAGATAGGACTATCCTCCTAAAGAGACAGAATAGTGTGTAGTCTCCATACTGCGTGTTACATCTCAAGAGAACTTTCCAATGTGCCCAAAATAACACATGCATACATACA